>NW_027611719.1:0-600000 GCF_964261635.1 Lissotriton helveticus
GCATCTTCCCTTTTGTGAGCCTTTTGTTTACTTGGCGTTACGCATCTAGGTACTTTGTTGATAACTGTGTCGCATTGATCATCAACTTGAACTAAGCAGCATTTTATCATCTTAAAGCACTCTTAAGTGTAGTATTGTGGCTTTTTGTTGTTTGTGGTCTTGTGTTAAGTCTATATAAAGAATACCTATTTTTATAAAACCTGTGTCCATCTGTAGTGTTTTTACTGTCTTACTGTGTATATTCACAAATGCTTAACCCACTGCCTCTGAGATAAGCATGTCTGCTCGTGCCAAGCTACCAAGGGGTTATTAAGGAGTGTAATCCCCTTGTCCTGACTTAGAAGAAAGGGTCCCTATATGTACAAAGGTGAATACCATTGCCAACTAGAGACCCCCAGATCTAACAATCACCAAACTAGCCAATAATAACCATAGCTCTGCTACCAGAAAACGGATCCAACGGTACAACAACAACAGATACTCCACTACCGTATACTCACCTGGGCCCATAAACTCACAGTGCTTAAATCCGCTAGGGTCAAGTTTATAAATTTCCACAGTGTTCAAGATTAGTTAATTTAAACTCCTAACTAACCTATCACTGATCAAAACATTCTTATCTCTGGTCAATGGACCATTAGTTGAACTAGTTGATGGTGAAAATGACATAAAATAATGATACTTTTATTTCAATGTAAATAACCACAGACTCTGGAAGATTTTAAATCTTCATCTAAATTAAATGCATGTGAACCATTTCAAACACACAGTGCAGTCGCCATCATTCATAGGAGAGAAAATTCAATTAAATCATCAAACAAATATACCACAGACTTATTCAATGAACGATGTCTAAGGAAAAAAAGAGGATAGAGAGAGACAAGAACATCTACTAATAACAAGAATGTTATAGTTACCAAGAATGGTGTGAAGACCCACCCCCTGGTCAAAGGGCTGGTAAGGGTCCCCTGGGATAGGTCAGGCGACAAAGACTTCAGGACCCGATTCAGAACAGGATAGTTGACCACTATGGAATACCGACGGTTGCGTCGCATTCCTCTCTGACACTCACTTCCTCCTCGAGGTTCTTCCACGATCTTCTGTCTAACCCAATTAAATTAGGATAGAAGGTTCTGCATTCGATTCTTCATCAGCATCACACAGCATCTCTCCCAGCAACAGCCCCTCCCACAGCAACAGCATCCCAAATCACGCTAACTAATTAACTGAAGCTATCTCAATTATACCTTTCGTTCTACATGTTGCACCCATTAAGGTTTCAATATCGTAAAAATACTAAATCTGATTGGTGAGTCAAGAGGGAAGATCCTCACACCATGCTTACATGTTATTAAATTCAGTTAAACAAATCACAAACCCATCCCATTAAGTTTTATTCATAATTTTATTTCACACCCGCATTCATGTTCTATTTGCAACAACATTGTATACAATCTAAATGCAAGTCTGCGTCGTTGAACTTTTCACCGTCCATTCCCAAACTAGGACACTTTGCGACCTTGGCTTTCACTCAACATCCAAATCATCATTCCGGGTTAACTTCCAGTGCCCATGCGCCATCGTCAAATGACTCAGCTTACTTCAGTTATACATGAGCTGCCCAAATACGCACTAGTGATAAAGTCAGGAAGACAGATGTTACTTTAAAAAAATAAATGGTTTCACTGTACACCACCCACCTCTATTCTATCCCAGTTTTCCCCACGTTAGCTTTAGTAAAAAAACACTCGATTTAGAACAAGCCAGTGGATGCCATGCACGCGAGTCTTCACAACTCATTTTTAGTATCTTCTGCTCAAATGCAACAATTTCCCTCCAAGCGAAAACTCGTCATACTGCGTAGAGGCAGTTGACGCATGCACAGTAAAGATTTTCCCGGTTTAGAGCCATATTATGTTATGTTATGAGCATTTATTACGCGCACAGCTGCTCCAGCGAAGGAGCGTCCCGGCGCCTGCCTAGGTACCAACATAACACAGCTAAAAAGGGAGAACAAAGGAAAACAGATTAGGGAAATAAAAGGGTCTTAACCACCTTACGAAACAAGAGCAGTTCCCCGAGGGTACGTATCTCTACAGGAAGGGAGTTCCACAAGGCCGCAGCACGTACTCGAAATGAACGGCCACCAGCACGGCTGCGCTTAAACCGGGGAACTACTGCAAATTCCAGGTTCGAAGAGCGTAGGCATCGGGCAGGAACATAAAAAGACAGAAGATTCAAAAGAATCTGAGCAGGGGATCCCTTGAGGATCTTATGAGACATGCAAAGCCCTTTGAATTGGATCCTCTGCTTGATCGGCAGCCAATGGAGAGAGCGCAAGGTGTTCGCGACAGAACAGTGCCTAGGTAGCCCCACTACTGCTCTGGCGGCCACGTTTTGCACGCGTTGCAGACGAGTGATTTCGGCCTGGTTTAACCCTACCAAAAGGGAGCTAGCATAGTCAAGCCAAGAAATCACCGTCGCCTGCACAATAAGCTGCCTGGTCGGAGCATCGAAAAATTTTAAACACAGGTCTTAAGCTGCGCAAAACGCCAAAGCAGCAGGCAGCGGTGCGCTTAGTGTGGCAGACAAAGCTGAGAGTGGGATCTAACCACACCCCGAGGTTTTTTATCTCCGAAACCGGAGTCGGGGTGGGACCAAGCTCTGAAGGCCACCACGCATCTCCCCAGAGTTCCGCTTGCTTACTGAAGATCATAATCTCCGTCTTTGTTGCGTTCAGCTGGAGGCAGTTGGACGTCTTCCAGCTGGCAACCACCCGTAGTCCATTCTGGAATCTTGGGGCATCCAACGCTGAATCCCCGCTGAGCGTAACCGCCAGCTGGGTGTCGTCAGCGTATGACACCATGGTCATCCCCCACTGCTTGACAACCTCAGCCAGCGGTCTCACATACAGGTTGAATAGCGTGGGGCTCAGCGAGGAACCCTGAGGCACACCAAGATCCAGAGGATGGAATTTGGACTGATGGGGCGGGACAGCCACGCAAAAAGAACGGTCCGCAAGAAAAGAGCGGAACCACTGGAGAGCCGTGCCAACGATACCAGCATCCTCCAGGCGTTGCAGAAGAATCCCGTGCGAGACGGTGTCAAAGGCGGCGCTAAGATCTAATAAAGCAAGCGCCGCCGTTTGACCCGCATCAAGCACAGAGCGCAGATGTTCCACCATGAAAAGGAGGGCAGTCTCTGTGCTATGACCCACCCGGAATCCATTCTGCGTCACGTCCAAGATGTTAGCACGCGCGAGATGGTCAGAGAGGGCGGTATTAACGTGCGCCTCTGCTACTTTTGCTGGCCAAGGGAGGAGTGATATCAGGCGATAACTCTCAGGCTTGCTGGCATCCAAGGACGGCTTCTTCAAAATGGGCATAACCACTGCCTGTTTCCACTTGACAGGAACCGACCCAGAAGCGAGCGAGGTATTAATCAGGGAGCAGATCGGCGACTGCTCAGAGGATGCCATGTCTCTAAACAAAGCTGGCCGTAGCGGATCAGCCGGGGACCTGGACTTAACTTGCAGGGCCAGATTTTTAAAACTTTCAGGTGTTAGGCTAGGAAAAGAGTGTAACACCTCCTGCACAGGAGGGCTAGAAAGCCCATCAGCAGAGGGCATATCCGAAGGAAAAGCTCAGTATATAGCTTGAACTTTGCCCAGGAAAAAGGCCGCTAAGGTTTCACAATGCGAGCTGGAGCAGAATTCATTCACAGAGGCCTTCTTTGCCACCAGATCCTTGAGGGCTTTAAAAATGGCTTTAGATTGATTAGTGCTGTTGTGGAATTCGAGAGCATAAAATGCCGCACGAGCTCTGCAAACAGCTCGATGGTAACATTTGACAGAGGCCAGGTACACAGCTTTTTTACTGATCTCATATTTTTTTCCGCCAATCTCTCTCAGTGCGCCTACACATACTTTTGAGGGCACGCAGAGAGCCATCATACCATGGACTAGGGTCCCTTGGTCCACGTTTTCTCAAGGTCACCGGAATAAGAGAATCAAGGGCCCTGGTAACCCAGTCACAAAAACGGTCATACCCTATTTCCGCATTGTCTAATGGGCCCAGCGGGTCCTCGGACAGCAGGCGGTGGAAGTCCTCAAGTTTAAGTTTGGTCCAGTGACGTCCGGGAACAACTCGGATCATAGGTTTAAGAGGAGGCTCATCTAATGAACACTGGATCCTCACCAAAAATTGATCCGTCCAGGCCACTGGGGAAGGGATAGAGACCCTTACATCTGGAAGATTCGTGAAGAAGGGGTCCAGGATATGCCCACCTACATGGGTGGGATATGCAATCCGTTGGGAAAGCTGTAGGGCCTCAAGGTCAGCCTGAAAACTATTCACAGTCGGCGCGGTCAGGTTATCAAAATGGAGATTCAGGTCCCCGAGAATGGAAAAATTAGCGCACCCAACAGCTAGCGCGCTAATAGTATCCGGGAGAGCCTCCCTGAACGCCACATCGCTACCCGGAGGGCGATAAATCAATAAACCCGAGAAGGAAAAATGAGAGGTGATGGAGATCTTAAAAGAGGCACTTTCACAGCCTGCAATTTTTTGACTTTTCCAATCACAAGGGAAGCAGGATTTGACAGCAAGTGCTATTCCCCCACCTCTAGAGGAGCGATTAAGTGTGTGAATAGAATACTCAGAGGGGAAAGCCATATTGAGAATAGCCGAGTCAGCCTCCTGTAGCCAGGTCTCGGTCAAACAAAAGATATCAGGAGATTCCTTTTCAATCAGGTCATAAATGTCCCGATAATGTTTCACCATTGACCTAACGTTCAGATTTCAGACACTAAAATCGTGCCGGGAACGTTTCCTTCCAGAGACAGGTTCCATACCGATAGAGCGAGAGAGGGCGGGGGCCTCAAGCGACCACCTGCCACAGGCACACAAATGCGGGCCAAACAGCGGACCTACCCGAGACAACTCACAGCTCGGGAGGCTCTGCCTAATGGCCACAAGCGCGTCCCTAGAGTAGCAGATCATCGTATCCGCCATCTAACCGGGACTGGAGTCCTGCCCTGTCCTACTCGTCCAGACGCGGACGGGCACAGACGGGCAGGACTCTGGCACGACTCTGGCTAGGCGAAGGCGCTCCCGCTGCGCGTTCCCGCTGCGCTTGCGAGGGAGCTTTATGTAGGCGTGCCTCTGAACACCCGGAGCGCTAGTCCGCTCGTGGCGACGCCCCCCTCACAGCAAACACCACTCCAAGATGGCGCACGATGCTTTTCCCACCCCAAGACCCGGACCCGCCAAGTAGCGGTGCAGAACTATTACAGTGCAGGTAAGGGGAGAAGGAGCGACCTGTTTTTAAAACAGGGGAAAATGAAATAATAACAAAAAGCAAATATTCAAACAGGTAATTTTAAAAATAGGCGCGATGGAAATAGCGCGAGGCGCTATGCAGCAGTATCGTGTACCTTGGTAGGGAAGAACCCTGGGGCCAGTCGCCTTATGTAGGCGTGCCTCTGAACACGCGGAGCGCTAGTCCACTCGTGGCGACGCTCCCCTCACAGCAAACACCACTCCAAGATGGCGCACAATGCTTTTCCCACCCCAAGACCCGGACCCGCCAAGTAGCGGTGCAGAACTATTACAGTGCAGGTAAGGGGAGAAGGAGCGACCTGTTTTAAAAACAGGGGAAAACGAAATAATAACAAAAAGCAAATATTCAAACAGGTAATTTTAAAAATAGGCGCGATGGAAATAGCGCGAGGCGCTATGCAGCAGTATCGTGTACCTTGGTAGGGAAGAACCCTGGGGCCGGTCGCCTTATGTAGGCGTGCCTCTGAACACCCGGAGCGCTAGTCCGCTCGTGGCGACGCCCCCCTCACAGCAAACACCACTCCAAGATGGCGCACGATGCTTTTCCCACCCCAAGACCCGGACCCGCCAAGTAGCGGTGCAGAACTATTACAGTGCAGGTAAGGGGAGAAGGAGCGACCTGTTTTAAAAATAGGGGAAAACGAAATAATAACAAAAAGCAAATATTCAAACAGGTAATTTTAAAAATAGGCGCGATGGAAATAGCGCGAGGCGCTATGCAGCAGTATCGTGTACCTTGGTAGGGAAGAACCCTGTGGCCGGTCGCCTTATGTAGGCGTGCCTCTGAACACCTGGAGCGCTAGTCCGCTCGTGGCGACGCCCCCCTCACAGCAAACACCACTCCAAGATGGCGCACGATGCTTTTCCCACCCCAAGTCCCAGACCCGCCAAGTAGCGGTGCAGAACTATTACAGTGCAGGTAAGGGGAGAAGGAGCGACCTGTTTTAAAAACAGGGGAAAACGAAATAATAACAAAAAGCAAATATTCAAACAGGTAATTTTAAAAATAGGCGCGATGGAAATAGCGCGAGGCGCTATGCAGCAGTATAGTGTACCTTGGTAGGGAAGAACCCTGGGGCCGGTCGCCTTATGTAGGCGTGCCTCTGAACACCCGGAGCGCTAGTCCGCTCATGGCGACGCCCCCCTCACAGCAAACACCACTCCAAGATGGCGCACGATGCTTTTCCCACCCCAAGACCCGGACCCGCCAAGTAGTGGTGCAGAACTATTACAGTGCAGGTAAGGGGAGAAGGAGCGACCTGTTTTAAAAACAGGGGAAAACGAAATAATAACAAAAAGCAAATATTCAAACAGGTAATTTTAAAAATAGGCGCGATGGAAATAGCGCGAGGCTTTCGTTCATGTCCTTCGTTCATGTCATTATCGTTAGTAAACACATAAGCAAGCTTCACTAACCTGTGTATTGGTGTGGTGCGCATTCGTTTTACACAAAACAATGTTAGTGATTTAAAGGAGCAGATTGCTTCTGAGCAAGTCTCTTTTCTACGAGTCCTTACTCCATCACGCTTTTTAAATTTGGTCATATCTCCATCCGCCAAACCACGCACCGATGTATCAGTAACTAAAGACAATGAAGGATGAATAACTGGAACTGGAGTAGCAGGTATTGTGGTAATCAGCGATTGCAATGAAAGGGAAGGAGTACATTAACTGGCGCAGTAGGTGTAACAACTGTAGAATAGAGACACCCTGGGTGGGTTGCTGTTGGTGATGGGGAACAATGGGATATATCCACTCTGGAACATATGGTGGTGGGGGTCGGGAATCCAACAGAGCCTCCATGTTAATATCACCATCCTCCTGAACCATGTGGGACTATTCCTGCTTCCTGCTTATCTTTATCGTAAGCTACCGCCTTTTGCATAAGGACCTCCATTCTTTCTTTTCTAGCAACCCACTCCGATTTAAAACACAGCTGCCTAGCCTCCTTCTGCCAGGTACGAACAGAATCAAACATAGACTGTCTACTACGCCTTTTGAACAACTGTTCCCGGAGGAACCTGATCTTTTGTTTGTCAAAAGAACCTGTCAAAGGCCACTGCATTGTCAAAGGCCACAGCATTGTCCTGTGCATATTTGTGCCATAAGATACTAAACATAATAGGGCCAAGGCCATGTTTTATATGCATATCATAATTAGGGGTACCCTCAGGAGGCGCAGGCTGAGATTCTGCTATCCGTGCATTTGTAGAACAGCAACCACAACACAAACTCTAAATCTTACTAAAGCCAGGCATTGCAAAGGGAAAGAAAACAAAATCGTTATTTTAACTGGCAAAGTATTTGCAAACATTTTTCACCAAAACAATCCTTGGACTGCAATAAAACGAAATCACAGCGGTACAACATTCACATAGAACCAAAACAGACTCACCTGATATCAAAGGCACAGATATATCAGTTCCTCACTGCTGACTCTTCAGACCAGTCATATCCAGGGTTCACCATTTAGGACCACAGTCGGGATGACCACTGGGCAAGGCACCCTCCGGTGGGACATAGGCAGCAGCTGCCCTCCATCTGTGGACAAGGGATGGGTCATAACCCGAAGGAGTCCCTGTTTGGGTGCCAACTGAAGGAAGTTACCCGTTTAGGGCCTCCCGGGTCACCACCGACCTCACCACCGGACACCTCTCAGATTTCCTCACCAAATGAAGAGTCTCAAGTTCAAGTTTATTGTATTTGATTTGGATCTCCACTGAGAACCACAAATATTAAATACACAATATTCAAATTGACACAATTTTGTTAAAAAATTTCATTCTAATATAAGTTTAAAAATGGTTTTAAAAATTTGTAAAAATTGTGACATACAAATTCATTTGGCGGAACTTTACATACAATAATCAATTCCTGTACTGAGTTAATTCTACATTGTGAATAAACTGGTCGTAAAAATCTTTTCCTTGCTTCTACCACTAACGCATTTGTGCAAATAGATAATAGATGTTCCAAGTCCTGCTCCTCACTATTACATACATTACAAATAGGGTTTTCTTTTGGATACCACCTAGATGTGATAGTTTTTACAGGAAGTATTCCGAATCGAAGTAAAACAATCGATCTCCTAACCCCGTGGTGCAGGCTAAAATGTATATATTGTTGAGGTTTCTTATACTCTATAGTTTCAGAGATATTTTTATATAATAACAGTTTAAGACAATGTTGAGAGTCGAGGTCAAAACTTAGTCTTGTAGTAAAGTGCTTTAGAAAGAGTTTCAACTGGGCAGGAGACCAAGACAGTAACAGCTCGATGTTAACCTCTGATAGCTTAAAAGCAGATAGGACATTTTTAGAAAATACATAGTCCGATGGTACACGTTCGAATGTCTCAGTTTTTAACAGGTATCGAAGCGTTCCTTCTTCAGCATGTAGGAGATTATATGCCCACCTGATGATATTTGCGATTCCTCTGGCATAGGAGCTAGTCAGTGACAGCTCGAGGCGGAGCGCTTGCACTGGAACCGATTGAGATAACTTCATAATTTTTCGCAGGATCTTCCCTTCTTTTAAGTCTAGAAAGGACCATTGGCTTATAGGTATGTGCTCGAGTGCGTACGACAGTACTGGCGGAATTTTGGCACTGTATACCTTAAGCATTGCAGAGAGATGTCTTTGTCCAGATGCAGCGTATAGCAGTAACAGTGCTCACACATGGACATCGGATTTCCGGGTTAAATGCAAAGTATGGGACTTATTTTGTAAGGACTTGGTAAATATTCTTCCTAAGTAAGTGTATTCTTTTACCACTTCCACCGTTTTTCCCCCTAGTGACCAGATACATTTAGTACTCTTTTTTCTTCCAGAGAACGGTACTATTTTAGTTTTCGAGATGTTTGGTATTAAATAATTTTCCTCTGTATAATTGTGGAGGGCCTCAAGGCTTCTTTGCAAACCGAATGGAGTTTTATCTAAAATAATGACATCATCCGCATATAATAAAGTATGTATTTTATGAGAAGCAATTTTTGGTGGAAAATTACATATCTGTTGAAAACTTTGAGGCAAGTCACTGAGATAAAGGGAAAAGAGTAGAGGAGCGAGGAGACATCCTTGCCTAAGGCCGTTTGGGGTCGGGATTGCACTAGTAAGTCCTTTTTCCATCCCCATTTGGACTTGGCACCAGGTATCTGTATGTAATACTGTTAATATATGTAGTAGATTGTCCGGGATACCCATATTATAAAGTTTTCTCCATAGTGTTGCTCTGTCTACTCTATCGAATGCAGTAGTAAAGTCGATAAAAGCAGCATATATAACCAGAGATTTTATTGTAACATATTTATCTAAGATGGTTTGCAGAACAGCGATATTGTCGGTGACTGAATGCTTTGATCTAAATCCAGCCTGGTATAAAGGGATCCGTCCCGATGAAAAGGCCCAATCTTTTAGATGGTCTAATACTGTAGCTGTAAAAATCTTTCCTGTTGCGTCCAAAAGGGCTATCTGTCTATAATTACCAGGATACAACCTTGTGCCCTTTTTATGTATGGGTATTATAATGCTCCCCATCCAAGATTTGGGAATGTCTCCCGGTCTGAAAATGTAGTTGAAAAGGGGAAATAGCATCTTACTCCATTCTTTGGGATTGCATTGGAGGACCTTGATCGGTATTTGGTCCGGACCTGTTGCTCCAGTTGATCTTGCCTTTCTTATATGTAGATCAATAGAAAGTGGACTAGTAACTTCACAGTCTGAGGATTTTATTTCCGAGTTCCTAGCAGGATGATAACTCTTTTCTACAGTAGTGTTTAATTTATATAAATTGGCCAAATATATTTCCCATTCTGATGGAGGCACCGGGATAGATTGTAATACTTTTTTCGTGCCTATTTGTTTCGCAATTATGTTCCAATATGCACGTTGGTTATTTTGTTTCGCTGCTATTTGCAGATCTACCCAATTTTTATCTTGGGTTATTCTCTTGTTTTTTCTCTTTCTTTCCTGCGTTGATTTTTCAGTTTGTTGATTTCTATCTGTCTATCTGGTGACTTTTCTAAAAATTGTGCTTTTGTTTTTTGTTTTGTTTCTTTGGAGGTTGGGTCAGCTGTTCCTGTAATTTTTGTGTTAATTTTTTTATCACAATTTCAAAGTTTGTTATCGGATTTGCTGAGTGTATTCTTTGTAAGAGTTGTGTTGAATCAATTATAGAAGTTAGTTTGATGAAAGTAGCAGAGTTCCAGTGGATCTGTCTTCGAGTTGGGTTTACCAGGACAGTACTACAGCTATACATAATTTGATTTGACTGGGACTGTTGTACTTTCCATTCTGTAGTTAGCTGTAGTATCGCACGATCACTACCATCGGCAAAGTTAAATTTAAGTTGTAAAACTGATTTGTGTAGATCATAGCTACAGATCATGTAGTCCAGTAGTGAAGGATTACAGTTTCCCTGTCTTGTATTTGAGGCAGGTATGTCTCCTTCTACAGTGCCATTTAGTATTGTTCAGTTTAAAATAGGTAGCGATGCTATTAGAATCTTCCCTCTTTTATCTGCCTTGTTTTCTTTTGGAAATAGTGGAATAGAGATTCTCAGGGCCTCATCTGTGAGCCAATTTGCCCATTTCGATATTAACTCATTAGAGATTTTCCCATTAAGATCTCCCATGATGAAAAGCGAAGGATAATCCTGATTTTCTATTGTTTGTTCTATGTCTTTTAAGATTTCTATAGTAAGTGTGTCCATTTTTGCTCCGGGGGGATATATATGTTATAAATTAATATATCTTTTAAAGTTTCAGGAGGACTTGTCTCGCACTTGATTTTGATACATTGATGGTTCTTTGAGTTAGTTGGAATTACTTCTTGTGCCCATTTGTAATCTTCATTTAATAAGATCGCTATCCCGCCTTTCGCGTGTCCCCGGTCGACCTGTTCTGCAGGAATGTCATATATGAAATATTTCTCTAGATTGAGGTTTTGTGTAGACCAAGTTTCTTGGAGAGCCACTATTGCTGGAGAATCTTTTGTTATTTCAGCCAGTTTTTCTTTAGTTATGCCCGCAAGATTCCAAGAGGAGATCTTCAAACCTGTGCTAAACAGAGGACTTGTTATCTTTAGTTTGTTTGTTGCTGTTCAGGGTTTCCGAGATCCAGGACCAGGAATAATCTCTCTTTGCAGTTTCAACACTGGGAGATTTCTTACTCCAGATTTCTCTATTGCCGTTCTTTATGGATATAAATATATTTGCTGTGGCATGATCTAGCGAATTGGTGGTGATGTTAAGTGAATGGTTGATTCCAAGCCTTTTGGGAGCCTCATCTGGTATAGGTCTTTTTTGAGATTCATATTTTAATACTGGGGCCAGGTCATAGCCGTATTTGTGTAAAATGTCACTCTCCTGCAGTATGATTCCCGGGTTTACTGGAGACCAAAATTCAACAATCGCAATAGACATTTTTGATTCTTCTGGAAACATGACTAGTTTTATTTCATTACGTGCTAGAGATTGTAACGGCCGAATTTTTTGTACCAAAGTGATGATTCGGCCGCGGTTGAGTGGTGTTTCGTCAGACGGGAATAGGTCTATGATTTCCAGAAAATTAGACCTGGTCTCCACAGTTTGCAGATCCTTTTTCTGTGTGGAGAGAGTTCCTTTTGGGGTCTCTCTTACCTCTGGGCTTCTTAGACCATGTCCTGTTGGTAAAAAATGTTTTGCCTTAGGATTTAATTTACTCAGTTGGTCAGAGTTGTCTCCTTGAGTTTTTTCCGGCAAATTCTGCTCCTTTATCTTCTTGGTCTGTGGTATTTCTGAGCTTTCCTCTGTTTCCAGTAAAGGGGGAGAGTTGGTTGGTAGTCTTATTTGACGGGCTTTCTTTTTCTTAATTCTTCTTTGCGCCGTTCTCCTTTTTTATTTAATCAGCTTTTGATTTCGTTTGTCGTTAGCGCTTTTTAGGGCCTGGGAATCGTTATTTGACAGCGCAATCTCAGCGGTTGATTTGAGGTTGGATGTTACAGGGCTGTTCAAGGTGGAGTCAAATTTTCTTTTTGTGAAGATTGGATAATGAACTACGGGCTGTTGGGGAGACACTCGTTTGGTTTCCTCCTTAAAAAGGTTTCTAAGAGAGTAAATAGGGTTAGAATCCTGTTTACCCTTGGGATCCGTAATTGAACTCTTTCCGGTTTGGGTTGCAATTTGCTTTGTTTGAGAAGGAGATGTTTTTGTTGTTTTAGCTTTTAAGTTATAAGAGTATTCCCCTTTACATTTGCCACAGAGTCCTGTTGTAGCTGCTGTCTTTGATTGCTCTTCCTTCCTTTTCTCCACTAGGAATTTTAGTATTCCTATTTGAGTATCAAGTGTTTGGTCAGAAGTTTCCAATATGTTACCTAGATGAGTTAGAACTGCTTCCAAAATACTTTGCAATGTAAACAAGGATTTGGATATTGGGGTATGATCTTTATGGAGATCTATTCTTTTGAAGAAAGAGAGATCTGGTGATTTTTCGAGGAATCCCTCTAGGACTGATGCTTTTTGCGGAGTACTATTCTGTATGTTCTGGTTTTCCTTTTGCGTTCCCGTGTGGTATATTAAGTCTTTGATGTTAATATCTGGACATGTAATGTTATATTCTTGGGATTGTTGTAATTTGGATGATTCCGGTTTTATTGAATCCACTGTAATAGAAATTGCGTTTAGCTCTTGCGATATGATAGAGATACTTTTCAGAGGAACTTCAGGTGTTCATTGGTTTTGGATTTGAATTAGATGTATTTCATCCTTTCCTACCTCTTTATTCCCTTTTTTTTCTTTAACTATCTGATCTTTTTGGACTTGTCCCTGCTCATCTGAGGTTAATTTAGTAAAATACTTTTGAATTCCAGGAGTTACTGTAGACTTTCCGGTTCTTGCCGTCTTGCCAGAGCTCTTTCTAATGGCTTCTTCCGTTCCCATCCTTTTCATAAAAATGGTTCTCGACCTTAGTTTTTTATAGGCCATGGCAGTGTAGTATTACTAAGTTGTTTTAGTTGTTAATTTTAGCTGTACTATTTATTCTGGCCGAATGATATTTGAGAGATCTTAGCCACCTATATGGTTGATATGGTCTCCTGTTGTCTACTACTTTAGGGCCAGAATTAAGATAGAGACTCTTGCCGAGTTCAGATTGACACAGTCAAGGAGGTAAGGATCCAAGGTGCTAGCACACAGGTGCGCCGCTCATGCGACACCAGGAAATAGCTCCCCGTTCCTGCTCCCCGGCTCTCTGGCTCGGTTTCTTAAAGCAAAATTTTCACGCACATTAATTGGCTCTCTTTCAATAATTAGTTCTTAAAGTTTTGGTACCTCTGTTGTTGCATCCAGGGTAGTTTTATGGCTCCAGCCCCAGTTAGGACTTCACTTGGGTTAGGACTTCACTTGGGTCGACCGTTCGTAGCTGTGGCCACATCTAGCAGACTCTCGTAGTTCTGGCCGCACCTGGCCGCTCTGGTCACACCCAAAGCAGCTCTCGCGGCACCCCAGAGAGGCTCCGGCCACACAAAGAGATGCAAATGTGCCACTTGCGGCTGTTGCCGAGTCTAACGGGTGCTTAGCAGCACCAGCCGCACCCAAGGCGTCACTCGCGGCAATTGCGCTTCCTACGGGGGCTCGCGGCTCCGGCCGCTCCAGAAGACGTCTCGAGCAGGGACCCGCACCGGCCACCACCCGTGGCTGACGCCTGCCACTTGCGGCTGTCGCTGAATTAAACGGGTGCAAGCAGCGCCGGCCGCACCCAAAGCGTCACTCGCGGCAATTGCCGCGTCCAACAGGGGCTTGTGGCTCATGGCTCGCGGCTCTGGCCACACCAGAAGACGTCGCGAGCAAGGTCCCGCTCTGGCCGCCACCCGCGGCTAACACCTGCAATCAGCAACCAGCGACCGGTAAACACTCGCGGCTCCAGCCGCATCCGCGGCAGTCGTTTTACTCCCGCTGAGTTCGGGACCGGTAAACACTCGCGGCTTCAGCCGCAGCCGCAGCAGACGTTTCACTCCCGCTGCGTTCGGGCCGGGACCGGGACCGGGACACAGAGCAGAGCAGTGCTCCTGCAACAAGCTACGGGGCAATGGAAAGCGGCAGGCCAGGCACCACAATCGGCGTCCCCTCCTCGTCCTCTTCGCCTGCTTGCTCGCTCGGTCTCGGCTCGTATGCTCGTCGGAGTGTCCGTGGAGAATATATACCAATAATTGTTTATTCAGATATGCTCAGACTGGGGCCACAACTGTATAGTCTCAAAGGAGTGCTATAGAGGGAACTGAACAATCACAAGGTTGGATGCATTATACATATCATGTTTAGTCAAGAACACGCCCACAATGTTATTTTGCAGGCCGCTGCAGCTAAACAGTGAAAGACTCACAAAAAAAAGGTTTTTCCTCCTATATCTTACTCAACTCAGCCCAGTCCAAAGCTGTTTCACCCTGTGCTACGATCAAAGTACCAGACAGGGGGGAGAGGGCCTCTATCTAGTGGGAAAGCTATGTGCTGGCAGTAGCTGTTCATTATTGCAGAAAGTTAGCTAAGGGCATTTCTCGAAAAAAGCAAAAGGATTAGTTATGATCATCATACAAAATGGAGAAGAGAAAATTGTGTAGCGAATGTTAACTTATACATGGCGTTATACACATAGCAATGGGCCTAATCTAACAAGGGGACTCCTTACTTTTATTTTTTTAAGAGTGATCCTCTGTCTCTTCTGGGGGGTCTTTTTGGTCTCTTTCGTTTGGTCATCCACACTATATCTAGATTTGGGCACTCTGGTTCTAACCCAATGATCACCCTTTTTCCTTAACTCTTTGGGAGAGATTGGCCCCGGGTCTACTAGGAATTGATACAACTTCTCTTGGTAACAATTACTTAAAAGATGCTCCGTCATTATCAAATTATAAAGCCCTTCAAAGTCATGCACATTGTTCCCAGATAGCCAACTTGCTAGTGATTTCACAGAGTAGTCTACAAAATCCACCAAGGTCCGGCTCTGGGTTTTTCAAGCCTCCCTGAACCGGATTCTCTTCTCTTCAGTGGTGAATCCAAAGGCCTCTATCAGGGTACCCTTCATGATATCATCTGATGCAGCCTTTTTCTCATTCAGTGTTAGGAGTCTAACCCTGCACTTTCCTGAGAACATTCTCCACAGGATAGCACCCCACAAATTACCGTGGATCTGTCTGCTAAGAAAGACCCTCTCAAAATCAATGAACCTCTTGGTGATATCATCACCCTCAAAGAGTTTTAGGACAATCCCTTTGGGTATTTTAAGGTCGAAATAATCTACTTTCTCCCTAGTTATTATCATGCTTCCACAAGAGATGGGCCCTAGGCACAACTCTTTTCTCTCTCGCTCTAGAGCTAGGAGTTGTCCTTCTATAGTTACCCTCCTGGCTAGTCTTTCCAGAGCAAGCTCTTCATCTGAAAGTGTTTCTCTGCCTTGTGGTGTTGTTCATCACTTCCGTTTTCTGTATGTTGATCGTCTGTGGAATCAGAGACTTCGTCTGGATGCTCTTTGTCATACTCTGCCAAAAGCTCCCGGACCTGGGATTTGGTAGGGTTTCCTCCAGTCTTGAGGCTGTAGGTTTTCCACAAGCCTCCAAGCTGTTTCATGTTTACGGCCAGGTAAGGTGTGAGGTCGAGTTAATTCACCTGTACCAGCTCCTCTGAGGTACTGCTTCCAGTACTCACTATGGTTTACTAGGTTGAGAACCCTTTTGAAGAGGAAAAAGAACCTAAAAACACTGGTTTCCCAACTACAGTTAAGTTTGGACTTTAAAACAGTTGTATTAAAAGGGACCTAATCAGGGCCCTGACATTTATATTAACATTTTCAAAAATAGTCAATTTGCAAAAAAGCTATTTAACTAAAGACAATTTTTGGATTCATTCTTGTGATAACTTATTGTCAGAGTCGTTCAGCAAACACAAAGTTGAATACCCCACTGCGGCGCCACCAGTGTAGGAAGCTGTCTCTCTATATACTAAATAGGTATAGTGTGCAGAGAGTCCAGTGGTTTCCAAGTTAGGCTTATCAAGGGCAGTTTTAAACATTTGTTGTACACACGGTGGCAATAAATGAGACATTCACTCAATGACTAAATCCAAGGCCAATTTATAAAAAGTAATACTTGGTTATATTGTTTTTTTTTTCCAGAATCACAAACCTTTGTCTTAGGTAAATACGTTTTGCAATAGAAATACTTTTCAATATACAAAGTAGACACATAGTGCATTTTTCAGACTTTGCAATGTTAACCTAGAGGAGGAAGAAAACACTCAGCATGCATATAGGTAGCATGGACTTACAAGACCAGTCTCGAGGAGTTAAGGTCAGTATTGGGCAAGGTTCAGTTCAGCAACAACAGTACACCACCAATGGCAGAGGGGCGGCCGGGTGCAGAGTGCAAATATGATGTTGGGCGCCCTATACAACTCAATGAAGAATTAGGCAATCGGACAGAGGCTGCTAACAGGTAAGTAGCAGCACTTTGGGGGGGGGGGGCTGTCTCTAGTGGACCCAAAGCAGCACCAACACTACACCACTGGTGGCATACGGTCGACCGAGTGCAAGGTGCCAACACAGCATCGGGTCCCCAGTGTTAAGCAATGGAGGAAGGACAATTAGGAATAGGTCTGCACGCTCAGCCCAAGAGGACGGTCGGAAGAAACCAAAACCTGTAAAGGTATGTTGCGATGCTCGGGACGTATAGACACTTTTGGTCTTTTTCACCAAGGCCCGGGCTGATGGGCGCAGGGGTGTCTTTTGGCATTGGATACAGCTTACTGGGGCAGATCGTGGTTGAGGGGGTCTTGGTGTAGAGGCTGCAGGCGACATCGAGGAGTCTGGAAGGGGTCAACCTACGGTGGACTCGGGCTCTGGAGCACTGGGGAACCTCACTGAGACTGGTGTTCACTTGGACTCGGGCCGGAGGCATCGGGTGCAGAAGTGGAACCAGGAGCATGTTTTTGCGGTTCTTCAGGTCACAGAATCTAATTTTGAAGATGATTGCTTTTGAACAGGTCTGCTGTTCTGGGGAGATCTTGATCTTTATCGAAGGCACGTAGTTCTCACAAGGCTTTGGAAGATGCTGGGCTCCAGGACGAGTCTTCTTTTTGGTGCAGGATCGTCGAGGGCTGTTGACAAGCTGGTAGGGTTGGGGCCAAGTCAGTTTTTCTCTGCAGTCTTCTCTGCTGGTGTGACTCCGTGGTGTCCGGCTCTTCTTAGGTGATCAGGAGATGAAGTTCAGGGCTCAGAAGGGCCACAAAATACTACATTTAGGGTTGTTCAAAGGGATTGTCAGGTAGTAGCCAATGGGCTACTTATCTTAAGGGTGACTACACTCTTTAAATGTTCACCACACATGGATTGAGGGCATATCTCTGATCATGGATGGCATTTGGCCTCAATTCAAGATGGAGGGAAGTGAAATAGGGGGTCCATTTCAGTTCAGCTCACCTTAGGGGTGGCACAGGCTGGGAGTAGACACACCTCTTGTTCTCACTATTTTTCCTGCCTTTCTTACCACCAAAAAGTGGGGCATGGACAGGGGGCAGGCAACTCCACTAGCTGGAGTTTCCAGTGGTCGCATAACAGAGAACGGGAAGCCTTTGAGGCTCGCCGCCCTACTATGCTGTACCTGCAGAGGGGAGGTGTGAAGCACCTTTGACCAGAGCAGGCTTTGTTTCTGACCCACAAGAGCACAAGACTCCCATCTCAAGGGGTCAGCAACATATCTAGAGATGGCAGGTTGGTGGGGGCTAGTCATGCACACACTAGTGAGTGGTACATTTCAGGGGACCCCTCTAAGGTGTCCTGTTCATGCAACATTTAATAAATCTGACACTGGAATCAGTTTATTACAACAAGATGTTTGGCACCAAATATCACATAATTCAGTGCAGTCATCATGGAGCTGGGGAACTTGTCTTGATGAGTGTCCAGCCCATGCACTCACTATGGCTTCCATGTTTACTTACAATATCCAGGAATTGACAAGGATATTACAGGGATATATCTGCTTATGCAAATATGTCCTCACAGAATATAGTTCTCTCTGCCTTGGGGCTAAGGCCTGCGAGAGGGGTGTCTTACCTATATGCCATGCAGCCTCTGTGGGCATGGCACTCAGAGATGTATGCCATGTTATCTCTACAGTTTTGCCAAGGCACGTAGTCTGCAATGGAAGAGTGCAGGGCCTTGGTGAGGCGACCCTACATTGGGGAAATTCATACCGCAGCCCTTGGTGTCCCTCGTCAATGCCAATGCCGTAGGCACCAGGGGTGCCATCAAGTAGAGACTTACAAGGTGCACTGAAGTTGTGCAAAATGGGAAACAAAAGATACAGAATTTAGATAAAGAACACTGGCACTGGGAACCTGGTTAGCAGGGACCCAGTGCACTTCAGTCAAAGTTGCATCAAAAACCAGGCACAAAAGTGAGGGGACCGCTGCTGCAAAAACCCAGTTTACTACATCGCCCATGTGAAAAATGTTATGGAGGCTGTTGGACTTGAACTAATCCTAAAAGACAAAAAAGGCTTAGCACTGAGGGGATGCCTAGCAGTTAATGGATGCAACGATAAGACACCTGCAGAGAGAAAAAAAGAGGCACTGGGAACGCACTTAATGAAGTGAAATTCATGTTACTTAGGCCTGAATAAACGTTCAGCTAACTTGCATCAAAATAGATTCAGTTAGCATCAATAAACAAAGTGATACCTTTCAGATATGTGTGTGGCTCTTATTTAAGATAAGTGAAGCTACTTACTGTTGAAAAATTAGTACAGTGCACATGGATTAACATGATTAGCGTTTAATATGTATATAACGCACAAGTGAATAAGGCACTAAAATGATGCTGAACCAATTGTTAGTTAGTCTGTCAAACAAACAGACTAAATGCACAAATGACATCAACTTCACTAGATACACAAGTATAAAATGCACATCATCATATTGATATTAGAGGGCTGGTGTTCACAGTTAAGTAAATGAGAATTACTTCAAGCTTCTTTCTAAATTTTGCATGTGAGACTTCATTTAGAAAAGTTATCGGCTTCTCTTGATCTCTGTGGTGACGATACACAAATACATCTGTACATCGTCAGCACAGATGATCAGAGAAGATGATTTTTGAGTGGAAAAATATGATGTATCCATGTTGCGTTTTGAGCCGTTTTCATGTTGTGGACACTGCCCACAGAAGTAAAGTACCATTTGTATCAGAAGACTTAGGGGACTGTTGGGTGGAAGGTAGTCTGTGTATCCCCACAGATTCCACAACTTCCCATTACAAAAATGAGAGGAAAATGTGTTTTTTAGTAAAGGTTGAGGTTTGCAAGGGATTCTGGGTAAACCCAACCATTGAGAGCTACACAAGTCACCCCATCCTGGATTGCCCCACGTGTCTAATGTTTAAAACTGTTTTAAAATGTACCGGTTTTCTAGGTTTTCCTAGGTGTCTGCTTATCTAGAGCCCACAATTCACAGCTAGGAACTTTAAAAAAAAAACAGTATGTTTTCAGTTGAAAAATGTGATGTGCCCATGTTGCGCTTTGGTGCCTTTCCTGTCACGGGTATTGGCCCTACCCTCTCAAGTGAGTACCTTTTTTATTGAGAGACTTAGGGTAATACAGAATAGTAGAACAGGTGTTATTACCTATTCTTTTTCTCTGTTTTTCTGCCTTCTGAATGTAAGCCAGTGTGTAAGAAAGAAGACATTTTTGGCAAAAAGTTGTTTTTTTATATTCAAGTCTGCCTGTTCCTGAAAGCTGGAAAGATGGTGATTTTAGCTCCACAAAATATTCGCTGATGTCGTTTGCAAGAGAAAAACCAGACACCTTTTTCTGCTGCGTTTTTTTGACCATTTTACCAAAATGTAGCCATATTTTGGCTATTTTCCCGGTACCGTCAAAGGGAATCCACAAATCTTGCATACCATTTAGAATCCCCAGGATGTTCACAAAGAAGGACACCAATTCAGCTTGGATGGACTACGTGAAAACAAGTTTTGGAGACCTAAGAGTGAACTATACTGAAAAGCCAAATTTAGGCTGAGCACCCGGCGGAGGGGGAAAAGACCTAGCAGCGAATGGGTAAATGAATGCAATGATGAGAGACCTGCAGAGCAGAGAAAAAAGAAGGCACTGGCAAGACACTTAATAAAATTAAATTGATGTTTCTCAGGCCTTGTTTAACTTTAGGCTAACTTGCATCAAAACGGATTCCAAACAAGTACAGTTAGCATCAATAAACAAAGTGATACATTTCAGATATATGTGTGGCTCTTACTAAAGATAAATGAAGCCACCTACCGTTGATAATTTAGGATTAATATGACTATAGGAAATGTGTATATAACGCCCAATGTGGAGAAGTGTGGCTCAGTGGTTAGAGGCGGCAGACCCGGAATCTGAGATCGACCGTGGACCAGGGTTCGATTCCCCGCCTCGGCAGGTCTCGGGCTCATAAATTCCACGGTCTCGACAATTCTCGCTCCGGTGCCTACTCGACTCACGGGGTCACACTCTGCGACTCTGGGCAATAGCTTGCTTAATCTCCACATCGGCCCCTCGCGGCGGGATGCCTGGCTTTCACCTTGTGGATACCCTGCCGGGGTTTCTTACAGGGGAATACCAGGACGGGTTCCCTAAGCAAGCGCGGAGATGCCCCAGGGTAAGTCCTGCGCTATATAAGTTTCATACATTTACACATTCATACATTTACAAGTGCATAAGGCACTAAAATGACGCTGGATCAATTGCTAGTTAGTCTCTCTAATAAACATATTAAATGCACAAATTTCATCAGCCATACTAGATAAACTCATAAAAACTCAACATTAACATATTGGTATTAGAGGGCATTGGGGAGTCATGGTGTTCACAGTTAAATAAATTAATATTAGTTCAGGCTATTTCTCAAATTTTAATGTGAGACTTTAACTTCATTTAGAAAAGTTATCGGCTTCTCTTCATCTCTGTGCTGACGATACACAAATACATTCGTGCATCGTCAGCAGAGATGATAAGAGAAGCTGAAAACAAAGGAGATATTTCCAATGGATGTAGTGTTTGAAAAAAGAAAACAGAAACTCCACCCGAGGAACTTCAACCGGCAAGGGGGTAGACTTTGAGAGTGAAGAATATCATGGGACAGACTAAGGTACATAAAAAACATGGAAATAATTAGCATAATACGAGGACGGAGGAAAAGTGTAAGAAATAACAGATAATAAAATATTGACCACCATGCAAAGTTAGTAGAGTCCTAGAAAGATGCCCAAAAAGCTATGAAAACCATATTACAAATTCTTCATAGTACTTATCATGATACATCGAAGTTGATCATTTTGACAATGACCTCAGAAACAGACACAAGCCAGGTTCACTCAAGTAACAAGCCACACAAGTCACCCCATCCTGGATTTCCCTAGGTGTCGAGTTTTCAACAATTTACAGGTTTGCTAAGTTTCCCTAAGTACAGGCTGAGCTAGGGCCCAAAATCTAAAGCTAAAACACTTTGCAAAAAATGGATCAGTTTTGAGTGGGAAAATATGATGTTTCCATGATGCATTTTGGGCCATTTCCTGTCGTGGGCACTAGTTCTCACCCACACAAGTGAGGTATCATTTTTATCAGAAGACGTAGGGCACTGCTGTGTGGAAGGTAGTTTGTGGCTACCCACAGATTCCAGAACTTTCCATCACAGAAATATAAGATGTGTTTTTTTTGTCAAAGTTTGAGGTTTGCAAGGGATGCTGGGTAAAACAACTTGGTGAGAGCCATGCAAGTCACCCCATCCTGGATTCCCAGAGGTGTCTAGTTTCCAAAATGTACAGGTTTCCTAGGTCTCCCTAGGAGCCCGCTGAGCTGGGCCCAAAATCCACAGCTAGGTACTTTGGGAAAGAAATGATACTTTTTCATTAAAAAATTTGATATGTGTAGAGGCGGAGTCTAAGATGGCGGAGTGAGGACTCTGCTACGCGGCAGACCGAGAGCTCTCCCCTCCACACTGGAGACAGCAGGCTGCTAGGATAACTTCTGCAGCAGCAGCAGCTTAACCGACATTTCAACCGGATTTTCAAAAGCAAAGCGAGAACGGAAAAAAAAACGAAAAGAAAAACCGGCATCTCGGCTACTCTCTCTCTCGTCCTCTTACCTGCAAGGCTCCTCAGCGGGCTCTCCGGCGGCCTCCCAGCGGTAACGGAACGGATGCAGTGGCTGCCGCCGGCTGTTTGCCGAGCGTTTGGAAACTGGCTCGCCAGATCTAGGATTGATCTGTTTGGGCTATCTGCCACTACCGGGACACGGAAGGTAGCTACATCGGCGTTTGCACGCCTGCATAGGGTTATGTCGCCCAAACATCCATCGCGCACCACGCGGAATACAAAAAACTCCGCAGCGGCAGCAGCAGCGGCGGCCGCTCCCCCTATTTCTGTAGCCTCTTCTGCCTCTACTGCCTTGGCTACCTCGGCTCCCGCGATAGCTACATCAATGGCAGCAACCACTACAACAATTTCGGTGGCGGCGACAGCAGTGTTGACCCAGACGAATATCATGGTGAATCCAGCTTCTTCCTCACTGCCCTTGTCTCTGCACAACGCATCCCAAGAGCCTGTGATTCTGAAGGGGAGTGACAGGAAGGCGGCAGGTAAGACGATTCTGCGCCCTCCTGTACTAACAAATTGTGGAACAATACCAAAGGTGCTTGCTCAGAAGGGCGTTTCTGCCGATACTGGTGATGTCTCAAAGACGGGTGATGTCTCAAAGATTAGGGTGCCTTTGGGGAAGGTATCAAACCCGCCGTTTAGTCTCAGGACACAAGACACTCCCATAGCAATAATGACGAAACTGAGACACAGGCGCTATCACTTCCACCACCAGAGATGCCTAAGGTTGGAACTGACCCCACCACAGAAACAGGACTAGCAGTGCCAGACCCCCCAACAGTACCAGTATTGGATAAAGTCAACCGCGATGACTTCGCCACTTCTCCTAGGGGCAATGAGGTTCAAGAGACCCAAGAGATCCTAGAGGACCCCGAGGACCCTGAGGTAACAAAAGGAGTTAATGTGGCAGAGGAGGGGTTACCCTCAGTAGAAACTTCCACAGTCTTGCCTGGAGTATCCGGGAATTCTAGAGCGTCTTTGCTTGTTATCTCTATAGCTACTGCCACAGCTTATGCGTTGGGGGGCCCAATAGGCATAGGCACAGGCACAATGGAAGCGGATACTGGATCTGGGGTGCGTCAAACTGGTGATTCCTTTCTGGAATTGGTTGAGGAGCAGCCCTCCTTTGAGGACCTTGATGATGAGACGGAGGAGGAGCAGAATAAGTCTACAGATAACCCTTCGATCAGGTTGTCCTCACGGAGATGAAGAGGCAAAGCCAAGGCAAGCTACAAGAAGAAGGGGAACGTTTTGTCTAATCTGACGCGTCCTGCAGGAGTAGTGTCCCTAGCTACTAAAAAAGTGGTTATTGACAAGAGCCCGCTAAGGAAATGGATTGAGGCCAAGGGGCTAGTCAAGAGCATGGCACTAAGGCTTTCAGGGGGCAGCCCCACAGATAATGAGATGTCACAGGTCCCCATACCGGAGCAACTCAGTGCGCAAACCCCCAGGAGCACTCCCTCTGAGTCAACCACAGGAGAGAAGGATTATCTGTAATCAGCTGCAGACTCTGATCAGCCGGCTGTTGTAAATATAAATACAAACCCAAATAAATCATCTGATGAGACACTGCCCCCAATAGAGGGGACTGGGACGGGGAACACTGGCCACTCCCAGCTGGATATTATATTAAAGCTTTTGATTAACCAAAGGGGAGAATCAGAAGAGCACTATCAACAACTGAAAAGTGACAATGTAAAACTGCAAACCTCCATATCAGATTTAACCTCCAGCTTAAGGGGCGTCACTCAGGAGATAATAGAGCTTCAGCAGCGCACAGTCTTGGTAGAAGAGGAGACATCACGGATAGGTCTCACCGCGGAGCGTCATGATGCCCAGCTAGCCCAACTACAGGGGAACGTCGAGGACTTGGAAAACCGGCAAAGGAGGTCCAACCTTAAAGTTTATGGAATTCCGGAAGGGCTAGAGGGGTCTGACCCAAGGGCATTTCTGGTGAAACTGTTACCTCAAGCCTTTCCGGAACTCTCTGACTGGGATTGGGACTCCCAAATACAAAGAGCACACCGACTCCCACTTGGCTTAAAACGGCAGAATAATAAATTTTCACGCCCGTTTTTGATATATTTTGGCAATTTCCTGCTCCGACAAGCTGTCTGGCAAAAAGCCAAACCCAATACCCCAATAACTATTGGCAATCTCTCCATCTTTACCCGCTCAGATCTAAGTAAAACCACGATGGACAAAAGATGGGAAATGCAAAAACTAATCGATTCAGTCAATAAATTGGGAGGTCAAGCATACCTGCAGGAACCTGCCAGACTTAAAATGATTATGAATGGGCGCACAAATTTCTTTAGTGACGTACACGAGGCACAAGCATTTCTGTCTAGCATTAATAGGAATAAGGACTGAAAAAAAAAGGAGGAGGCTTACCCCTACTTTTCACATATGATATAAGTATGTTAGCTAGATAGAAATAGATAGAAATAGGAATGTGAAGGGACACAGGATAGTCAAGGTTGAGGGGAGGGACCGAACTGTTAATCACCAGTTATATCACTGGGTATCACTAAGTATTATTAGATAGTGGTCAACTTACAATTTATCTTGTTAAATATATCATTTTGGCATTATGGTTTGATGCTGCACTATTAATAGCTGCAACTTCAGGGGGAGGGGGGAGGGAGACTCGGACTCTCTGCCGCAGGCGCTGCCTCACCAACGGCAGCAGATGGTGAGGGCGGTGTGGGGGGGTGGGTCTCCGCAGACAGGGGAGGGTGTGAAAGGAGAGGGTAGGGGGGGAGGGCGGAGGGAAAAATGAAAAATATTTTCAACCTGGTAGAGGGACATAACGCGAGATTTGATTTTGTAAAAAACTTTTTTGTTTCTGAACAATACATGAAGAACAATTTATATGGCTTGATAGAGTTGATGGAATGGATGCTGTTTACTGTCATTTTGCTCCATAGTAGTGATGCATAATATTAAATGTTTGGCATGGAATGTCTCAGGGGTGAATAACAAACGTAAAAGGCGTTTAGTTGCAGAAGAGCTAAGACTCTATAACCCCCATTTAGTATTTTTGTCGGAAACACATATTACAGATAAAGACAAGAAACTGCTGAATCAACTGGGATTGGAGCTGGTAATAAGCTCAGCAGTTGTTTCCTCAACAAGGGGGGTAGCAATCTTGAAAGATAAAAGATTTAAAGCAGAAATAATTAAATCAACACACGACAAAAAGGGAAGGTGGGCGATCACTCAACTCTGCATCAACAAGACGAAGTTTGTAGCCTGTGTTGTATATGGTCCTAACAAAGATGAACCCAGAATTTTTGATCAACTAAATATAGCATTACTAGACTGGGAGGGAGAATTAATAGTTATGGGAGATTTTAATTGTATCTTGAATTGCCAAATAGACACCACTCAGCCGGGTAATCACAAACGAATGTCCAAAACTAGAGCTTCTATTCTAGATCTATGCAAAATGCACAATGTCAAAGATGTATGGAGATACTTACACCCAAATTCTCCTGGCTACACTTATTATTCAGCACCTCACAAGTTATGCTCCCGACTAGATATGGCCTTTGTTTCAGATTTCTTGATGAATTCCGCATCAATAGCAATCTACCCCCGCATTTCATCCGATCATAACCCCATCATGGTGGAACTTTCTATTTCTTCGAATCGCAAACCTCCCAGACCTTTTACATTTCCTAGGAATTTAATTTCAGACACGTCTTATATTTTGCAGTTGAAACATCATATAATAGAATTTTTAGACATCAACAGAAACACTGCTTCTTGTTTAATAATTTGGGACACTTGTAAGGCAAGCATCCGAGGGTTCACGCAATCTTATGTCTTAAAACAGAACTCTGAAAGACGTAAAAACGATGCAGCCCTGACATCTGATATTGCTGCTGGAGAGATTCGGCTAGCACTAGCCTTAAGAAATAACTTACCTACTTTGGAAATCTGCGCAAATCTTAGTCAGCTAAAATGTAAGACCAAAGAAAAACTTCTAAAAAAAAATAGTGCTCAGATACATAAATATACATTTTCTAACTATGAGGGTGGAGATAAAATAGGCAAAATTTTAGCCTTTAAAGTGGCAGAAGATAGAGTGGATTCCACGATAACTCAAATAACAGAACTTGACAACAAGAAATATAGTCAACCAAATGATATCTCACAACAGTTTGCTAAATATTACGAAGCTTTGTACACCCCGGAATGTACACCTAATGGTTCTGTAATTGAGGATTACCTAAGAGAAAATCTAACAAACCAGCTAACGGCAACTGAAGTAGACGCTCTGGCCATAGGCATAACGAGAAAAGAACTAAAGGAGGCTATACTATCACTGCCTATAGGGAAAGCCACAGGTGAAGACACCATTCCATTGGAAATCTATAAATTATGCTTAGATGAACTAATACCCTCTTTTTTAGAAGTGATATTACATATTGGCAGGACAGGACTGGCCCCCAGCTCCTGGAATAAAGCTAAAAAATTATTTTTCCACAAAAAGGGCAAACCTAAAGAGGAGATGGGTTCATATAGACCCATATCCCTGATTAACACAGACGCAAAAAATTTCGCAAAATGCTTGGCCATAAGACTTGCACCACTAATGCCCAGAATTGTAAATATACAACAGCATGGGTTTATAGCAGGGAGGGACACATCAGCTCATGTCAACACAGCAATAACAGCATTTGACATAGCAGAGATAGAGGCCACTCCTCTTGCTATGATAATGCTTGATGCCGAAAAGGCGTTTGACCGGGTGGGATGGGACTATTTATGGCGCACACTGGGATCTTTGGGCTTTGAAGGGGAATTCTTAAACGGGATCCGTGCACTCTACGACAAACCAACGGCACACATTAGCTATGGAGGGCTTACATCGCCGTTTTTTTTCAATCTTGAGGGGTACTTGTCAAGGGTGCCCTTTGTCACCTTTATTATTTGCCCTTTCACTTGAACCATTCTTAAAGGCCTTGGATACCCAACTTGGAATAACACCATTCAAGACTGGCACGCATAGCCTAAAAATTACTGCATATGCAGACGACATTGCTATCTATTCGTCTGAAGTAACCGAGTCCCTAAGAGCTATTAATCACGAAGCACTTAAATTCGGCACAGTTTCAGGTTATAAATTGAATACACATAAAACCCAAATAATAGCTAATTTTGTCCCCCCGACACCAGTACCAGAAATCTGTAAGGTTGCAACCTATCTTGGAGTCAAAATCACCTCAAACATTAAAGAACTTAACGCTATTAACTATAACGAGCTAACGAAAACTACCATCTCGACTCTGAAGAAATGGCATCGACTTCCACTAAGTCTAATTGGTAGAATAAATTTGATCAAAATGAAAATCATACCGAAATATTTATATTTGTTTAGATCAATCCCTTTGATACTGAATAGACTTTTTTTTAAATAATTAGATGGGATTTTTGGTAACTTCATCTGGGGGTACAAGAAGGCTAGGAGATCATTAAACGTATTGAAAAATCAGATTGAGTCCGGGGGCCTTAAATTTCCTGATTTGAAATTATACTTTTGGGCATCATTTATAAGACGTATACGGTCATTACTAAATACGGAGGATACGTTATTTCACCACCATTTATTGTTAAAAGGCGACTCCAACCAATTTTTACTTCACATAACAGACCCAAATTACTACAAACGGGTCAAGTTCAAGACTGCACGTGACATAATAAGAGTATGGAAGGATATTCTCGATTACTGCAAAACCACTATATATCACTCTCAACTGATTCTATGGAACAATCATGGCCTACCGAGCATATGAAGTGATGGGGAATCCCGTAGATGGCAGCTGAAAGGCGTAACAGTTTTGGGTGATTTGTACAACTCACAAGGCATGCTAGACTTTCCCATTCTAAAACACCTATATGGTCTGACTGAAATACATAGGTTTAAATATTTACAAATCTATGATTTTTTAGTGCGCAAAAATAAAATCAATAGCGTGTCGAGCGGTGGTATCTGGGATTGCTTCAATTCTAGGAAAGAGAAATCAATCATCAGTTCAACTTACAAATTTCTCATAGGCCTCAGATCTGACGACAGTGATACACTTGCTAAAAAATGGAACTCTAAACTTGGAACAAATTTTACAGGAAAACATAGAATTCAATCCTATACTAATATTTATAACTCTGTATGGTCATCTAGTTTAAGACTCCAACAATACAGAACCACCTACATGCTTTATTATATGCCAGAAAATTTTTCTAAATGGCCCACAAGCAATGCCTTGCGAGATAAAACCAAATGCCCGAAATGCGCTGACTATGCGGCGGATTTGGTGCACATGCTGTTTTCCTGTCCAAAGTTAGGGAAATATTGGGAAGAAGTGGGAAAAATTTTGGTTGCTAAAAACATTCTTAGCTCTTCTATAACGGCGACTATGGCATTATTTGACCTACATTTAACTAATCAACCACGCCCTGCATTGGCATCAATACTAATTTCATGTGCTAAATTAATCCTAGCAAGGGCCTGGATTAGCTCTAATATACCTAACGCTATGGAATGGTGGTATTTAGTCATTGAAATCAAAACAATGGAGCAGAACTAAGAGGCACTCGGTCGCTAAAGAAATTTCGGAAAATTTGGGGTGACTTAGATTGAACTGACTGACCTAAAAACTAACTTTGACTGACAAGTGGATCCTGCTGGTATATATTAGTCTCTCTATTATGATATTTGATTTATAGATTTTACTTTACCTTTCACTTCTGTATTTAATTAACTTCTTGTAAAAATCAAGTTCATCCAAATCAAATTACAGTATGATGTGAAATAATTTTGAATGTATTGCTGTCTTGTACCAGGTGAAAAGAAAATACAAATATTTTAAAACCAAAGAAAAAATGTGATATGTTGATGTTGCATTTTGGTGCCTTTGCTGTCGCAGTTACTAGCCTTACTGACACAAATGAGGAACCATTTGTATCGAGAGACGTAAGGGAACACAGAGTAGTAGAACATGTGTTATTACCTATTCTA
The DNA here is from genome assembly GCF_964261635.1 of Lissotriton helveticus. Lineage (NCBI taxonomy): Eukaryota > Metazoa > Chordata > Amphibia > Caudata > Salamandridae > Lissotriton > Lissotriton helveticus. Next base: position 29,520 of record NW_027611719.1, read on the forward strand.
TTTCTCGGTGTTTCTGCCTTCCGAATGTAAGCTAGTGTGTAAGAAAGAAAACATTTGTGAAATACCCGACAATTCACCTGCTAGTACGGGAACCCAGAAATTCCAAAATGTGCAAATAACCACTGCCCCTGAACTCCATATCTTGTGCCCATTTCAGAAATATATAGGATGCCTTGATAGCTATTTTCACCTATACATTTTACCACATGAATTGCTCTATACCCAGTACACAATGACAATCCATTGCAAAGTACTGTTCAGTTATTGGCTCTGGGTTCCTAAAGTTCTTTGAAAGCCCACACGCCCTACATGTATATCCCGGCACACAGAATGGTCTCACACATGTAATGATATATTGCTTTATTAAATCGGCCATTGTGACAAGAAGTTACAAATGAAACCGTTGTCACAAATTACTGTTTTGGCCTACTAATTTTCAATATGTTTTTTATTTCAACACTTTGGCTCATATTTACAAGCCCCTATCGCCACAGGATCGTCACTTTTTATGACATTCCTGTGATGATAAACCCTTTGCCTTATTGACAAGGCAGCGTTAAGTCACTTAACCTGGCTTAACGCCGCCTCGTAAATAAGGCTCCTTTCACGATACACTTAGCGTGAAAGGTGTGAGCAATGGGTGTTGTTGTGGGTGTTCGGCCGCAACCCCCATTGATTTTGACACTGCCCCCTATCTACAAAGGTGGCATAAATAGGAGGCAGCGCCAATATTAAGACCAAGGAAAACATGGTCTTAACAAGGCAAACTGAGGAGAAATGGTTATTTTCTCCTAGTTTTTGCTGTTGTCTATCAATCAATCAATCAAAGACATTTATAGAGCGCACTACTTACCCGGAGGGTCTCAAGGCGTTTGGGGGGGGGTGCTGCTACTGCTCGAACAGCCAGGTCTTGAGCTTCTTCCTGAAGGAGAGGTGGTCTTGGGTCAGGCGCAGGTCGGACGGGAGGGAGTTCCAGGTCTTGGCGGCCAGGTAGGAGAAGGACCTTCCTCCTGTTGTCGCTCTTCGGATGCGGGGGACGGCGGCGAGGGCGTGGTTGGTCGATCAGAGGTGGCGTTTGGGAGCGTAGAAGTTGAGGCGGTTGTTGAGGTAGCTCGGGCCTTGGTCGTGTAGGGCTTTGTGTGCGTGGGTGAGGAGACGGAAGGTGATTCTCTTGTTGACGGGGAGCCAGTGCAGGTCTCTTAGATGTCCGGAGATGTGGCTGCGTCGGGGGATGTCGAGGATGAGTCTGGCTGAGGCGTTCTGGATCCGCTGGAGTCTCTTCTGGAGCTTGGCGGTGGTTCCGGCGTAGAGGGCGTTGCCGTAGTCTAGTCGGCTGGTAACGAGGGCCTGGGTGACCGTCTTCCTGGTCTCAGTGGGGATCCACCAGAAGATCTTCCGTAGCATGCGCAGGATGTGAAAACAGGATGCGGAGACGGCGTTGACTTGTCTGGTCATGGAGAGGGAGGAGTCCAGGATGAATCCCAGGTTGCGTGCGTGGTCCGTCGGTTTGGGTGCGGTGCCCAGGGCAGGGGGCCACCAGGAGTCGTCCCAGGCGGAGGGCGAGGAGCCCAGGATGAGGACTTCCGTCTTGTCTGAGTTCAGTTTCAGGCGGCTGGTTGTCATCCACTCGGCTACGTCTTTCATCCCTTCGTGAAGGTTGGCTTTGGCGGTGGCGGGGTCGTTGGTGAGGGAGAGAATCAGCTGGGTGTCGTCAGCGTAGGAGATGATGTTGAGGTTGTGTTGGCGTGCGATGGCCGCGAGGGGGCTCATGTAGACGTTGAAGAGGGTGGGGCTCAGCGAGGATCCTTGAGGGACGCCGCAGGTGACTCCGGTGGCCTCTGACTTGTACGGTGGTAGACGGACTCTCTGTGTTCTTCCGTCGAGGAACAAGATGATCCAATCCAGAGCCTTCCCTTGGATTCCGACGTTGCTGAGGCGCTGCACTAGGGTGCGGTGGCAGACAGTGTTGAATGCCGCGGAGAGGTCTAGGAGGATGAGGGCCGCTGTTTCTCCGTTGTCCATCAGGGCTCGGATGTCATCGGTGGCAGCGATGAGGGCGGTCTCGGTGCTGTGGTTGGCTCGGAAGCCAGACTGTGAGGGGTCGAGGGATCCATTCGTCTCGAGGAAGGCGGCCAGCTGTTTGTTGACGGTCTTCTCGATGACTTTGGCTGGAAACGGGAGGAGCGAGATGGGGCGGTAATTCTTGAGTTCGGTGGGGTCCGCTGAAGGTTTCTTGAGTAGGGCGCTGAGTTCGGCGTGCTTCCAGTTCTCCGGGAAGGTGGCGGTGTCAAAGGAGGTGTTGATGATGTCCTGCAGGTGGGGTGCGATGACAGCGTCGGCCTTGTTGAAGACGTGGTGAGGGCAGGGGTCGGTTGGAGATCCGGAGTGGATGGAGTTCATCATGCGGACGGTGTCTTCGGTGCTGATCGGAGTCCAGGTGCGGAGGGTGGTGGTGGGGGGCGGTGGTTCGGTCGTGGCGTGCGTCGGTTGAGTGCTGAAGCTGTTGTGTATGTCCGCGATCTTGTTGTGGAAGTAGGAGGCGAGGGAGTTGCAGAGGTCTTGCGAAGGGGTGATGTCGTTGTTTCCGGCGTTGGGGTTGGAGAGCTCCTTGCAGTTGTGTGCGTTGTTGTCCAGCCGGTCCTTGAATGCAGTTTTCTTGGTGGCGCGGATCAGTTGGTGGTGCTTCCGGGTGGCAAGCTTGAGGGTGGTCATGTTGTCCGGAGTTGGTTCCCTTCTCCAGGCTTTCTCGAGGGCTCGGCAGTTCTTCTTGGAGCTCATGAGTTCGTCGGTGAACCATGGGGCCTTCTTGCTGCCGGGTCTGTTGGGCGGGGTCCTCAGTGGGGCGAGTTCGTCCGCGCAGTTGCTGATCCACTTCGTGAGGTTGTCGGCGGCCTGGCTGGGGTTCGCTGAGCTGGCGGGAGGGTGCTGGCTCAGGGAAGCGGCGAGCTGGTCGGCTGTGATCTTGTTCCAGCTTCTTCGAGCAACCTGTTGCTGGTGGTGGTGGATCGTCGTTCTTTTGAAGGTGAAGTGGACGCAGCTGTGGTCCGTCCAGTGGAGTCCGGTGGTGTGGCTGAAGTTGATGTCTTTGCTGGATGAGAAGACGGCGTCGAGTGTGTGTCCGGCGAGGTGGGTGGGGGTGGACACCAGCTGCTTGAGACCGAGGTTGGCGAGGTTGTCGAGCAGGGTGATGGTGTTGCGGTCGTTGTTGTTCTCCAGGTGGAAGTTGATGTCCCCCAGGAGGATGTAGTCGGTGCAGGGGAGGGCATATGCGGGCTGATGAAGTCGGCGATGTCCTCGCTGAATTGTGTGCGTGGTCCCGGGGGTCGGTAGATCAGGGTGCCTCTGAGGGTGGTTTTGGGGTCCGTGTGGATATGGAAGTGCAGGTGTTCGGCGGTTGTCAGGGTGTCGTCGGTGTTGGTCTTGATGCGGATGGTGTCCCTGTAGATGATGGCGAGGCCTCTTCCAGTCTGGTTGTTTGCTGCATTGTGCTGCACACATAGAAACAGCAAAATGCCATGAATGATTGATTATGTGCAGGAAGGTGTCCCTTTGTGCACATAAACAATCATTAAAGCATGGAGGATTTGCAACTTCTATGTGGGCTGCACAATGCAGCTGACATAGGAGTTACAAATCACCACTCTGGATTGTTTATGTGCAGGAAGGGGAACCTTCCTGCACCTAAACAATAATTCCCCCAGTGCAGACACCCTGGCAGTAGGGTGCAAGGGAGCCTGCGTGGAGCCAGGCAGCTAAATGAAGCTCCAGCGCTAGGGGAAATGCAGGGGTGCTCCGCATTTTTGTGAATACAGCGAACCTCTGCGTTTTCAGAATGACTAAGCGTGGCCTTAGCAATTTTTGCTTAATGCCACGCTTCCCCATTCTGTTGTAAATATGCCCCTTAGTTTCTTTAGGAAAACCTTGAAGGATGTACACAAATGAACCCTTACTAAATATGGAATGTTTTCTAGTTTACAGAAATGTATAGCGTTTTCCGATCCTTTATGGGTTTAACTTCTGTTTCCACCACAAACTGGATGGAGGTTGAGCGCACAAAAAATAGGAAAAATGGGCTATCTCCCAGGGAAATGCCACAACAGTCTGCCTGTTCCTAAAAGCTGGAAAGATTGTGATTTTAGCACAGCACAACTTTAGTTGACAGCATTTGCAGGAGAAAGAAAAGACACTTTCTTCTACTGCGCTTTTTTACCATTTTATCCAGAAAAAACAATTTTTTTCTGTATTTTGGTAAATGTATCATTCCCTTCCAAGGGAATTCATAAACACTTCATACCTTCAGATTACCCAAGATGTTGGAAATAAAGGATGCAAATTTGGCCTGGATAGACTATGTGAAACAATGTTATGGAGGCAAAAGCGTTAACCATCCCAAAAAACAAAAAAAAAGGCTCAGCACTTGAGGGAGGTCTAGAAGTGAAAGGGTTAATGAATGTGATGACACCTGCGGAGGAGAGCAAAAAAAAGGTACCGGCAAGACATTTAATAAAAGGAAATTCATGTTACTTGGGCCTGGTTAAACATTAAGCTAACATCCATCAAAATGAATTCCAAAGAAGTACAGTTAGCATCAATACACAAAGGGATCCATTTCAGATTTATGTGTGTCTCTTACTTAATATAAATGAAGCCACTGTTAATAATTTAATACATTGCACATGGATTAATACTATTAGTGTATAATGTGTGTAGAGCACACAAGTGCTTAAGACACTAAACTTACGTTGCACCCATTCGTAGTCGTCTATCTAATAAACATTCTCTTATTCTCCTTGATCTGTCGGCGGCCTTTGATACTGTTGTTCATGGGTTGTTGGTTGTCCGACAGACATGACTAGGAGTCAAGAGCAAGGCCTTGGCCTCATTGACTTCCTTTCTGTTATGAAGACTGCAAACAGTTGCCCTTAAAAAATATGAATCTTCCCCTTTCTCCATCCCTTGCGGGGTCCCACAGGGATCTTCGCTCAGTCAGACCTCATTTAATGTCAACATCTCGGAACTGGACACGCTGAATAAAACCTTTGACTTTGCCCTTACATCTTACGCTGAGAATTACCAGACAGTGGTGTCAACTTTCAACAATGACAACACTGTCTCCTCCCGTTTCCATGATTGCATGCTTGCAATCGGTTCATGGATGGTTCATATTATAACAGTCCAGGACCGGTGGTGATATAGCTTCTTTCAGTAGAGAAAAGGCATTTTTCATCTCTTAGGATTGATATAGTAGGCTCTGGGATTTCATGTTTTTACGGAGTCTTTTCAAGGTATGGGACCGAGTCAGGGGGTGGGTGGGAAGGAAGTCTGTTCCGTAAGCATCTCCAATCACCCCGCATGGTTCTCGTATCCCCCTCACCATACATTCACTATGAGTGTGACTGAGCACCGGTGGTCCCTCACTCCTTTTCCCTTTACTCGTTACACTTCACAAATCTTACGCTCTCCATATCTCTTCTCTCCCCATAACAAACTACGGAATCATTGAGAGGTGACGACCATGGGGAGGGCGAGGACATGATAGGAGAGACCAACTGTGCTGGCCCCAAGAAGATGTGATAAGAGGGATTATCTGGGCTTTGCTGCTAAGAATCCATACACTTAAGGGGCAAAAGAGGATAAGAGGCATCATCCTGTAGTCTCAGACTGGCCTACTATACTAAGAGAGCACATAGAAAAATAAAATCCACTCTACATCATTCTCCTGTGTCCGCCCCATCTTGCCCATCCTTACACTCCCTTTATAGTAATGTACAACTTAATATAAGCACTTCTCCCCTTGAAATATAATGGTACATGGTAAAAACCATCCATTTAAATTTTTGAGCCGTCAAAACTTTCACCATTAATATCCGATGCTTAAATATCACTATAGTTGCACTTATGTTGTAACTTCTCTTTAAAATATTGTGTTGTGATAATTGTCCAAGGTGACCCAAAATCCACCATGAGTTCTAGATCCATACCTAAAACTTGGAACATACATTTTGGAGATTTCTTGCATCTTTCTTGCATCTTTCCTCCTCTGGTCCATTTTGTGCAATTAATGTAATTAACAACATAAAAAAATAACGATAAAGCAATATAAATGGTTTTGTTAAAACTCACTTTAACCAAAGCAGTTCTCTTTGTGGCTCCAATGCGCTAATTAGTGAGTATGGTTATATCAATAACCAACCTTTCCAAAGCGCTGTAAAGATTTCTATTGAAATAAACAAACCGATGTGTCAATATCTCTCCAACACACTTGCGATGCATGTAATATGTTGCCAGGGTAACCAAAAACAAAATGGCCGTTGTACGTTGCATGCAGAGATCAGACCGGTGACGTGTGTTGCTGATCTTGCTGCGTGTTAAAGGAATCTTCTTTTGCAGAATTCTGAAGAAGCTCGGGGTTCCAGGAGATCGCTGCAAGCTTCCTACGTCAGGTAAGAACACTGGGAGCAGCGCTAAGAATTTCAAATGATGCGCCTTGGAGATGCAACCAAATTCAAAAGCGGCAACCTCAAAAAATAAAAATATAGATGATCCTCCAAAATTGTCGGTACTTAAATATCGATTCAACCAAAAGCTTCTCCAGCCAAAAATAAATTATTGAGGGTTTTGTAGTACTCTGCTCCCGTGCTGAGTATAGGCAGGAGTGTAGGTCCAGCTTGTCACCAATATTAAATGCAGCTGAAGTCAGATTTGTAAAAAAATAGTTTATTTCAGCACGGCAAAAAGGCATCCGCCTAGGTCGATGTCCAGATGCAACTTGCATAACCTGGTGGAAATGCTCATTACAAGTATTCCAGAAGAATGTGGAATGCTTGTAGAAGGAAGACACGTTGCATGCCATTAAAGAAACACAACATTACTGAACACAGTGAATGTACATAAAATATTTCATATGCATTGCGGCAGGCAGTGATGTCAGCAGCACCCGACGCAATGCATAATATGCATGTTGTGCATTGGTATGCACATTGTGACAGGCAACGCGTGGTGCCTGCCACCCTGTACATGCCAATGAAGGGGCGTACCATTGGTACCCCCACATGCATGCATCCATCCCATCAGCCCCCAGGGGGCCTGCAACGGTACCCCAAAGACATTCTCTGTTTGCCGTTCCATGGCGGAGTCTCCGCCATGGAAAGGCATGCCCAAAACACCTATCCTAATATGGATGGTGGTGCCTGGAAGGAACTGCCACCATATTGTGGGCCTTTTCCGCCCAGCAGGCAATCGGGACAATTGCCGATCAGCGGAAAAGCAGCAGACGGTCTTTCCGTCCACCTGGTACCCCCCGCAATGCTAATGTGGTGGGGGTAAATGAACGTCTGGTGGGGAGTTTTGGTGGGCGGATCGCCACTGCCGGTTTGGTGGTGGCGATCCGCCCGGGATCATAATAGGCCCCTCAGTCTTTAAATAAGGAGAAAAGGTTGCGCTGGTTGCACTTTTGTATATGATCGCAAGACCATCCATGCATGGGCTTGCTTGCTTAGCCTGGCTTTGTCCTTCATTAATGAATGCTGCTTTGCCGCCTTCTTTAAAATTGTTTGAAAAGAAGTGAATGGAAGGTTCCGCTGCCATAGATCTGCCATGTTGTAAGCTTTAAAGATGATTGTAAATACTTGGTTTAGGCGGACTAAGGATCGCCTTGTAATGCATTCTAGAGTGCTTTATTATTAATCTCATTTTCTCGGTTGTTCCAGACTTTATACCAGGTTTGTATTGTTGCATATCTTCTGTATAGATGTTGCAGCCCAAATTCCAACTGAACCTGTGCCGGTGAGGAGTTGTGTGGTAAAGAAAATACAGTTTTGTACACCCACGTTTGGAGGCTGTCCAGGATTGCTGCGTCTTTCCCGTGCTGAACTTCACTTCCATTGGCCTCCGGGATGAATTGATAATCACAGCCTATACAAGGCCTAAGGTCACTAAAATGTGTGGATTTTGGTACACATTTTAAGCCCACCCTACTTCCTAATTGTAGAAGTTGATCCCTATTATACTTTATGAAAGATCTTTCCTGCTCATTAGGTACAAGGGGACTAGCCCCTAGGCCCGTCCTAGCCCGGAGGGCCCCGACGGGCTTACCTTAGGCGCTCCTTTGACGCGATGTTGGCACGTCCACTGAGTGCGTCCGCTGCTCGGAGGCATAGCCGTCTACTTAAATACTGGCTCCGAGTGCCTGGTGCCTCAGCAACTAGACTGCGCCCTATCCTGGGGGAATACCTCCCCAAGATAGCCGCGCTGCTTCAGCTTCACCTCCCAAGTTAGTTCGAGGCCCGACTTAGCACCTACTCGGCAAGTCGGGTGGTACAGGTAAATTTAAAAATGCCCCAAAGCAAACATAACAATTCTAATGAAATTGTAAAGGTATTTTTAAAACAGTGCACAAGATACAAAGTTACATACAGTGCGTGCAATCTCCCGGCTTTTCGCCTCAGGAGAGTAAGCAGGTCTCGCAAGTGCCTTCGAGTCCCTGATTAAATACTGGCGCTGAGTGCCTGGTGCCTCAGCAACTAGACTGCGCCCTATCCTGGGGGAATACCTCCCCAAGATGGCCGCGCTGCTTCAGCTTCGCCTCCCAAGTTCGAGGCCCGACTTAGCACCTACTCGGCAAGTCGGGTGGTACAGGTACATTTAAAAATGCCCCAAAGCAAACATAACAATACAAATGAAATTGTAAAGGTATTTTTAAAACAGTGCACAAGATACAAAGTTACATACAGTGCGCGCAATCTCCCGGCTTTTCGCTTCAGGAGAGTAAACAGGTCTCGCGAGTGCCTTCGAGTCCCTGATTAAATACTGACGCTGAGTGCCTGGTGCCTCAGCAACTAGACTGCACCCTATCCTGGGGGAATACCTGCTGCTTCAGCTTCGCCTCCCAAGTTCGAGGCCCGACTTAGCACCCACTCGGCTAGTCGGGTGGTACAGGTAAATTTAAAAATGCCCCAAAGCAAACATAACAATTCAAATGAAATTGTAAAGGTATTTTTAAAACAGTGCACAAGATACAAAGTTACATACAGTGCGTGCAATCTCCCGGCTTTTCGCCTCAGGAGAGTAAACAGGTCTCGCAAGTGCCTTTGAGTCCCTGATGAAATACTGGTGCCGAGTGCCGGGTGCCTCAGCAACTAGACTGCGCCCTATCCTGGGGGAATACCTCCCCAAGATGGCCGCGCTGCTTCAGCTTCGCCTCCCAAGTTCGAGGCCCGACTTAGCACCTACTCGGCAAGTCGGGTGGTACAGGTAAATTTAAAAATGCCCCAAAGCAAACATAACAATTCAAATGAAATTGTAAAGGTATTTTTAAAACAGTACACAAGATACAAAGTTACATACAGTACGCGCAATCTCCCGGCTTTTCGCCTCAGGAGAGTAAACAGGTAAACTAGTAAACATGCACATCAACATATTGATATCAGAGGGCATTAGGGAGTCATGGTGTTCACAATTTAGTGAATGAGGATTTCTTCAAGCTACTTGCTAAACTCTGTATATGAGACCTTAACATCATTCAGAAAAGTTATCGGGTTCTCTTCATTTCTGTGCTGATGATACACAAATAAATCTGTGTATCGTCAGTAGAGATGATAAGAGATGCTGAAGCAAAGGCAATATCTCTATTCGATGTAGTGTAGAAAGAAAATAAATTCTGAAATTATACCTAAGGAACTTCAACCAGCAAAGGGGTAGACTTTTAGAGTGAAGACTATCATAGACTTATAGAGTGAGGACTATCATGGAATCGACTAAGGTACATAAGAAACATAAAAATAATTAGCATAATACTGGGAAGGAGGAAAAGCATAAGAATGACCAGATAATAAAACATAGAGCACCCTACAAAGTTAGGATGGCCCTAGAAAGATGCCCATAATGCTATAAAAACTGGTCATGTGAATCAAAAATAGATACAAATTATCTATAGTGTCCAAATGAAGTACTCCTTGAGCTGAATGAGATACATCGAAGATGATCATTTTAACAATGACCTGAGAAAAAGGCACAAACAAGGTTCACTCAAGTAACAAGCCACACAAGTCACTCTATACTGGATTCCCCAATGTACCTTGTTTTAAAAAATGTACAGATTGGCTATGTTTCCCTAGGTGCCGGCTAACCAAAGGCCCAAAATAAAAAGCTACACACTTTGCAAAAAATGGGTCAGTTTTGAGTGGAAAAATGTGTTGTATCCATGTTGTGTTTTGGACCGTTTCCTGTTGAGGGCAAATGATCTACCCAAACAAGTGAGGTATCATTTGCATCATAAGACATAGGGGACTGCTGGGTGGAAGGTAGACTGTTGTTCCCCACAGATTCAAGGACTTTCCATAACAAAAATGTGAAGAATATGAGAATTTTAGTCAAAGTTTGAGATTTGCAAGGTAGTATGGGTTAAACTAACTAATGAGAGCCATGCAAGTCATCCCTCCTGGATTCCACCATATGTTCAATGTTTAAAAAGTGCAGGTTTTCTAGGTTTCCCTAGTTGTCCATTGAGCTAGGGCCCAAAATTCACAGCTAGGCACTTTGCAAAAAAACAGGGCGTTTTCCGTGGAAAAATGTTATGTGTCCATGTTGTGTTTTGGTGCCTTTTCTGTCACGGGTACTAGCCCTACCCACACAAGTGAGGTACCATTTTTATCGAGAGACTTAGAGAAACACTGAATAGTAGAACATGTGTTATTATCCATCATATTTCTCTGTGTTTCTGCCTTCCAAATATAAGCTAGTGTGTAAAAAATATGACATTTTCAGAACTGACCGACAATTCACATGCAAGTACGGGTACCCAGAATTTCAGAGATGTGAAAATAACCACTGCCATCAAACTCCATATCTTGTGCCCATATCGGAAATTCAAAGGTTTCCTTGATACCTATTTTTCCCTTTTGTATTTTACCATATGATTTGCTCTATCACCAGTACACAATAAAAAACTATTGCAAGGTGCAGCTCAGTTGTTGGCTTTGGGTGCCTTGAGTTCTTGGAAATCCCACAAACTCTACATATCTCCACAACCAGAAAGGTCGAGTTGATGTAATGGGACATTGCTTTTGTAAATCGGCCATCGTTACAACAAGTTACAAATGAAAGTATTGTCACATTCTACTGATTTTAAATATGTTTATGTTTCAACACTTAGGGCTTAATTACGATGTCGGAAAGGTTACGAATGGCATTCGGTTTGAAAGAAACTGTGTCGGAAGCCAAGTTTCTGACTGACTCGGAAACATTTCAGACCAACCGATTACGATATAAGGTAGTCGGTTAGTCATTCCCGATTGGTTCCAACCAGCAGTCCGAGAGTCTGAGTCTGTCGGAGCCGAATCGTAGAACTCTACGGCCGCGTTTCCAACCAACCGATTACGTTGTTGGATTCCCACTCTGTCAGTCCGACACAAATTGGCTGTTGGAAATCGACTATGGGGGCATGAAGTAGGCCCCCCTTCACCCAGAGGGCTCCAGTTGGGGCCCGTGGGGGTAACCTTTTTCGAACCATTCAGAGTGTGACGGGCACAATGAGGTTCCTGACACAGGATACAAGGTTTTCCGGAACCATCCCTTTTTTCAATGGAAGCATGTGTTGTGACTCTGGGCAATAGCATGTTTAATATTCCCATTGGCCCCAGCGCCTTGACACACTTAGAGGAAATAGTTTGCGCTTCACAAATAGCGGGTTTGTTTGTTTGTTGTCAGTCGAACACAGGCTCCCATTGAAGTCAATGGGAATCCGACGGAACTGTGTTCGGAAACAGCATATTTGGTTGGTCAGACTCATCGAACCCGAGTCGGTCGAAAACCATTCCGACAAGGAGTCGATGGGAATGCTTTACGACGGATATCAGAATGAGGTCCTGGGAGAGGTGTGGCGCCGCGGCCAGGGCGACTGACGCTACAATCTGGGGATCAGGGTTCGATCCCCGGCCCCGGCGGCAGGTCAGCCCAGCACCATGTGACTCTGGGCAATAGCTCGCTTAATCTTCCCGACGGCCCCCAGCGCCTAGAGACCCTTACGGGTGATTGTGCGCTTTACAAATGTGGATTAGTATTTTGGAAATCCTTGAAGGAGGAACACAAATGACACCTTACTGAATTTGTCATTTTGCTTAGTTTACAGAAATGTATAGTTTTTGAGATCGATTATGGGTTTAACTTCCGTTTCCACCACAAACTGGAAGGAGGTTGAAAGCACAAAAAAGTAGGAAAAATGGGCTATCTCACAGTAAAATTCCAAAATTACGATTTTAGCACTGCACAACTATTGTTGACGCCATTTGAGGGAGAAAAAACAGACACTTTCTTCTGCTAAGCTTTTTAAAATTTTAACTAGAAAAAAACAATCTATATTTTTGGCACATTTTTCAGTCCCCCTCATGGGGAACCCCAAAACACTGAATATCTTCAGAGTCTTCAGGATGTTGGCAAAAAACAGGGCGCAATACGGCATGGATAGCATATGTGAAAAAAAGTTATGGAGGCCTGTAGTATGGCTTGTAGGATAAATAAATGATGAAAATCCGAAGTGTTGTATTAAATATAGGTTTATTCCTAGATAAGTAAAACCCACGACCAGCAAGGATGAATAACCGCCTTGTAATGGTCATGACATAGCAGGTAACGCATTCTGAGAACATTCAATTGGAATACACATTTAACATTCCTTAAAGAGAACAAGTGTAATAAATACCATACATACTACACATCCTTCCCCTAATAAATAAACTTAAACAAAATATAAATTGTACACACATAAGTAAAAAGAAACTAATTCAAAACATAATCATGAAGTCTCACAGGGACAGATCTGATTCTGCGACCTACCCCCCTTCCATCCCCCGCACCAATGGTATTCGAAACAGGTTGTAAAGCGGGGAGAACAGTAAGATTATTTGAATCACCGTGAGCTAATAATGAAGAATCAGGAACAATATTTGCAGAACGATTGACAGGAAGAGATGCACTCATTGAAGATTCACCAACACCAAACCAATCAGCAGTAGAATTATCAGATAAATCCGAAGTCTGCTTGTTAGAAGAAATAATCCTTGCTTGCTGATCAGAAATCTTAATGAGAGCATTCTTGTTCCACCAACCTCTTTCAAATAAAAGAGCTGCAGTTCTAGATACTTTTAGTACTTTCACAGGAGCAGAAAATTTGGATTGACCCTTAGTGATTTTTACAGGTTTCTTAATAATAACCCAATCACCCGTAACAAGAGGTTTTTCTGTAACATTCATGCGTTTGTCATAATTACCTTTGTAACTCTCCTGTTTCATTTTAACACGTTCGCGAATCTTACCTAAATCAACATTTACAAGAGAACTTTTCATTAACCAAGAAGGATTTAATTTAGATGTAGGAATCCTACCACGAAGTAAAACAAAAGGAGAGACTCCTGTGGTACTGTGCGGGGTACAATTATAGTTCCATATTTTCTCACAAAGAAATTCCGAAATATCAAGATTATTAGCACAAGCTGTTTGAACAGCTTCCTTCAACAAACGGTTTGCTCTCTCCACAAGACCATTTGATGCAGGACTGTAAAGAGGAACTAAAGTATGCTTGACATCTAAATTGTTTAAAAACGTATTCACCTCCTGTGAAACAAAGTGTGAACCATTATCGGAAACAATTTCATGTGGAGTACCATCAATGACAAATAATCGCTTTAGAAATGAAATCACAGCTCCAGAATTCGGATTCTTAACAAAAGAAAAATAAATCCATTTTGAAAAGTAATCAATGGCCACAATCAAGAATTTTAATTCATCATTGAAAACAGAAAATGGACCCGAAAAATCCAGGGCAATTTTCTGCCAAGGAGCCTCAGGCCATTGTACAGGAACCAGTGGTGAATTGGACAACTTCCAATGTTTATCTGAGCATAAACATTGTGGACATTGGTTGACAAATAATCTTACCTGATTGTCAATACCAGGCCACCAATAAGTGGTTTTAATTTTATTTGTGGTACCAGTAATCCCGGGATGAGTCTCATGTGCCACAGAAATAATAGATTGTCTAATGCCAACCGGTGGGACAAATTTGTCTTGCCTAAACAAAATGTCACCTGACACAGACAATTCAGATGCAACTTGTGCATAATGTTTCTCCTCCATGGACATGCTTCTATCCCTAGGCCAACCTTTTATCAAAAATTTCTTAACATTCAGTAGGCAAAAATCATTATCCATGCTACTTAACCAATCTTGTTTGGTGATCTTACTACCTTGAAGGGCATCATCAACTGCAAAAACACACTCAAGATCAGAATTAACTGACTCATGTGTGGATAAAGGAATGCGTGATAAACAATCCGCACGGATGTTTTTACCTCCCAGTAAGTATTTTATCTCAAAATTGAACTCTTGGAGTCGAGCCAATAATCTAACTAAAAGAGAAGAAGCTCTATTGGAGGAACTTTCACCTAGCATGTAAATCAAAGGCTTATGGTCTGTGTACAAAAGAAACCTAGTTCCCCAAATATACATTCTAAATTTTTCCACCGACCATGAACACGCTAAAGCTTCTCGCTCTATGGTACTATAATTGACTTCAGCCGAAGTCAAAGAACGTGAAGCAAATGCAATGGTGCATTCTTCACCATTAATCATTTGACTAAGGACAGCACCCAGACCACGGGAACTAGCATCCACCGTAATGATGCTCTGAACACCATGGGAATAAGGCTTGATAGCAGGAGCAGAGAGAATCATATTCTTGACGGAGTCAAAAGCAGTTTGAGATTCCGTAGACCATATATATTTGGCATGTTTTTTCAAAAGATCTCTAAGGGGTTGGACTACTAATGCGTAGTTCCTGACGAAACGAGCGTAATATTCACTTAATCCCAAGAATGCCCTCAATGAGTCTTTATCTAAAGGAGAGGGCGCATTTTTAATAGCTTCTAACAAAGATGATTTGGGTTTAATACCTTCTTTTGAGAGGTTGTGGCCCAAATAATCAACTTCATCTGTTAAGAATTTGCATTTCTTCTTGTTGATAGTAAGACCATGACTTTGTAATGACTTTAAAACATATTCCATCAGTATATAATGTTGATCTAAAGATTCAGAATGTACCAAAATGTCATCTTGGAAAGCTTGAATTCCAGGACAATTATTAAAAATGGTATCCATTAACCTTTGAAATATACTTGCCGCTGAAGCAAGCCCGAAAGGTAATCTTTTATACATATACACTCCAAAAGGTGTTACAAATGTTGTAAGAGGCTGAGATTCTTTAGATAATGGAATTTGATGATACGCTGAGCGCAAATCAATAGTAGAAAAATATTTGCTACTACCAATATTGGCCCGCATATCATGGATTTTTGTCAAAGGATGCACATCAATAACAATGTTGCGATTAAGTACCCGAAGGTCTGCACATAAACGAATTTCCCCAGAAGGTTTTCGTGCTACGACGGCAGCAGAAACCCATTCCGAAGATTCGACCGGACAAATAATGTCCTGAGCAACAAGAGATTCAATGTGCTTCCTTAAATCTTGTCTAACAGATAGAGGCACTGGACGTACCTTCTGGACAACAGGACAAGCCTTGTCTTTTAATTTAATATTGTGCTCAAAATTTTTAACTAAACCAATTCTGTCTTCAAATACAATTTTGTATTTTTCTAAAACATTGCAGAGAATAGGATCATTACAATAATCAAAAACGGATAGAATAGGTAAATCTCCCAAGGCAACGGGTTCAGGATGACCAGGCTTTAAAATAATACCAAGCTTGGCCTGATCTTGCCAACCCAAAATATCCCTGCCATTCAGTGCAACATAAATTTTGGTATATATTACTCGCCCTTTAAAATCTATGTTATCAGGGAAATAACCACGCATGGTTATATCAAAACCCCCAAAGGCTTTGGGATTAACATCTGTGGCAAGTAATTTTTTGTCATTCCAAGAACACTGAAAAGTACTTTCATCTAAAATGGTAATGGGAAATCCTTGTATAGTTTGTATACCAATAGAAATTTTACAAATAGGACCCTTGATGCTGAAGTCACATAGAGCATTAATCTGAACAAAGGATATAGAAGAAACATTTAGCGCATCACAAATTTCTTCTTCAGAATAAACCATATTAACTTTAGTCTTATCTCTAGGTAAACGACATGACGCAGCAAAATGACCTATACGTTTACAATTTGAACATCTTTTACCTTGTGCTGGACATTTAGGGTTGTTTCCCACATGAAATTTTGAACCGCACCTGTAACAAAATACATTAGATTTTTGTTCATAAACTTTTTTGGCAGTATTGCGATTAGAAACAACATTAACACTACTATCATCACTAGATGTCTGTGAAACATTACAAACATTTGAAGAGGAGGCATGTTCAGCTAAAATCTTTGAGGAGACCACAGAACATTCGATGCTTTTCGCAATTACAATAACTTCATCCAATGTTGGGTTTTTACATGTCAAAATTCGCTCCTGGATCTTTTTGTTGAAACAATTAAAGACTAACTGATCACGCAGAGCAGTTTCTAAATAAGTACCGAACTCGCATTTTTATGCAAGAACACGTAAAGTTGCCAAATAGTCTTCAATGGACTCTTCTTGTAATTGTTTCCTTTTGAAGAACACATGTCTCTCTACCATGACTTATGGATCATCTTTAAACTGCTTGCCAAGGCGCGTTAATGCCTCAGTATAGACATTCCAAGTGTCATCATCAGGTGGAGCTTGAACAATTGATAAATTATCAAATAATTGTTGACCTGCATCTCCAAGATGATTAAAGAGAATAGCTCTTTTTCTTGAGGCAGAATAATCCAAAGCGTCTATAGCTTCCAAATAATTTGTAAATACTCTTAACCATTTGTGCCATGGTGTTGGAGGTTTTCCAGGCACTATTAAAAATGAAGGAGGTGCCACAATCCCATTGTTGTTATTACTAGAAGTTGCCATTATGAATGTAAATTAAAACAACAATTTAAAAAAAAAAAAAAAAAATTCTTACTTGTCTGAAAATGGTGTTCACAAATACCAATTTCCGTGTTGTATGTTGTTCTGTAAAATTATTTGACAAGCTTCGTGTAAAACCGATTAAATCACACGTTTCCTTGAGCTAATGGGTGAATCACGTTGTGACACAGCGAGTGCGTTGTTAGAAAGCAATGCGCGTTGCCATGGAGCGCGTTCAGCTGTGACGTCTTTATAATCGACGTGCTGCGCGAGTACAGGCAGCGCGTGTGACGTGCTGCGCTAGTCCAGGCGGCGCGTGTGCAGACTGCAAGTCGGCTTGGTTCGCGAGCATGGAACACAGCTCGCGTTTGAAATAACGTTGAGGCAGAGCTACTCCTTTGACGAGGTAAAAACACAAAAACTTTAAAAAAACGTACAGTTTTTGTAGTATCAGTCCCACAAGTTAAAACGGTAACGGGAAATGTTCAATTTGACTCGCTTCAATGGGGTCCGACGCTGTCAATCGGCTCCGGCGTTGATTTTGAAATAAAAATTTTTCGATCTGCTCATGTCGGTGGGTTTGACATCCACAAGCTTTAAATCGTCGCCAATAAATGTAGTATGGCTTGAAGGATAAATAAATGATGAAAATCCGAAGTGTTGTATTAAATATAGGTTTATTCCTAGATAAGTAAAACCCACGACCAGCAAGGATGAATAACCGCCTTGTAATGGTCATGACATAGCAGGTAACGCATTCTGAGAACATTCAATTGGAATACACATTTAACATTCCTTAAAGAGAACAAGTGTAATAAATACCATACATACTACAAGGCCTAAGCGTGAACTATCAAAAAATCCCAAAAATGGCTGAGCTCTGCGGGGGTGGGAGGTCTTGCAAAGAAAGGGTTAACGAATGTGATGATAAGACACCTGCAGAGGAGAGGGAAAAGTAGGCACTGGTAAGACATTTGATAAAAGGAAGTTTATGTTAATCATGTCTGGTTAAACTTTAAGCTGAATTTCATCAAAATGAATTTCCAAGCAAGTTCAGTAAGCATCAATAAAAAAACTGATTCGTTTCAGATACATGTGTGTCTCTTATTTAAGATAAGTCAGGCTACCTACTGTTGATAAATTAATACACTGCACATGGATTAATATGATTAGCGTATAATGTGTATATAACGCACAAGTGCATAAGGCACTAAAATGACTCTGGACCAATTGTTAGTCTGTCTAATAAACAGACCAGATACACAAATCGCATCAACCTTACTAGATAAAATAGTAAAAAAATTCCACATCAACATATTGATATCAGAGGGCATTAGGGAGTCCTGGTGTTCACAGTTAAGTAAATGAAAATTACTTCAGGCTACTGTCTAAATTTTGTACGTGAGACTTTAACTTCATTTAGAAACGTTATCAGCTTTTCTTCATCTCTGCTCTAATGATACACAAGTACATCTGTGCATTGTCAGCAGAGATGATAAGAGACGCTCTAAAGGAGATATCTCGGATGGATGTAGTCTTTGAAGAAAAAAAACAGAGACTCTACCCAAGGAGCTTCATCCGGCAAGGGGGTAGACTTTGATAGTGATGAGCATCCTGAGCGACAAAGGTGCATAAGAAATATAAAATTATTTAGCATTGTACCGGTAAGGAATGAAAAGTGCAAGGAACAGCAGATAATAAAATATAGACACCACACAAAGTTAGTAGAGTCCTATAAAGATGTCCGTAACGCTATCAAAACTGGCCATATGACTCAGAAATATAAAACATTCTTCATAGTGGCCAATTGAAGTACTCCTTGAGCCAAAATGATACATCGAATATGATAATTTTGACAATGACCTGAGCAACAGACACAAATAAGGTTAGCTCAAGTAACACGCCACACAAGTCACCCCATCCTGGGTTCCACTAGATGTCTAGTTTTCAACAAAGTAAAGGTTTGCTAGGTTTGCCTAGGTAGCGGCTGAGTTAGGGCCCAAAATCCACAGCTACATACTTTGCAAAAAATAAGGCAGCTTTGAGTAGGAAAATGTGATGTATCCATGTTGCGTTTTGGGCCGATGCCTGTAATGTGCTCTGGGTCTCACCACAAAAGTGAATTACTATTTGTATCAGAAGACTTAGGGGTCTTCTAGGTGGAAGGAAGTCTGTGGCCCCCCACAGGTTCTAGGACTTTCCATTACAGAAATGTGAGTAAAATGGGGATTTCCTGTTGTGGGCATAAGGTATACCCACACAAATGAGGTACCATTTTTATCAGAAGACTTATTGAGCTGCTGTGTGTTTAGGTAGTCTGTGGCAACCCGCAGATCCCAGAACTTTCCATCACAGAAATCTGAGAGCAATATGTTCTTTGTAAAAAAAACCTGGTGAAAGCAACAGAAGTCACCCCATCCTGGATTGACCCTGGTGTCTATTTTCCAAATATCTACACGTTTACTAGGTCTCCCTAGGTGCCGGCTGAGCTGGGACCCATAATCCACGGCAAGGCACTTTGCAAAAAAAGGGTACGTTTTCAGTTAAAAAATTTGATATGTCTATGTTGCATTTTGGTGCATTTCCTGTTGCAGGAATTAGCCCTACCCACACAAGTGAGGTAACATTTTTATCAAGAGACTTAGGAAAACACACAATAGTAGAACAGGTGTTATTACTTATTCTATTTTACTGTGTTTCTGCCTTCCAAATGTAAGCTAGTGTGTAAGAGAGAAAACATTTTGAGAAATGCCCTACAGTTAATTTACATGCTAGTATGGGAACTCTGAAATTCAGAGATGTGCAAATAACCACTTCCCCTAAACTCAATATCTTGTGCCAATTTCAGAAATATATAGGTTTCCATGATACTTACTTTTCACTGTTATATTTTACAATATGAATAACTCTCTACATAGTAGACAATGAAAGGCTATTGCAAGGTGCCGCTCAGTTATTGGCTCTGTGTACCTCGAGTTCTTGGGAAATCCAAAAATCCTATCTATATCCCTGCAACCAGAGTAATCTAACAGATGTAATGGTATATTGCTTTTGTAAATTGGCCATCGTGACAAGAAGTTACAAATGAAAATGTCACAAATTACAGTTTTTTCCTACTAAGTTTCCATGTTTCTTTATTGCTTTATTTCAACACTTTGGTCCCTATTATGATGGTGGGCGGAGGCACCACCGTGGTGCTGGTGGTGGCGGAAAATGCCATCTACCGCACACCAGCAGCGGTCCTCATGCCCACCATATTAGTATGGTCAAACATAGCCTATTCCCCATCCGCCACGGTGCGATGCGAACCGCCATAAAATGTACCCGCCACTGCGGCAGTGGGAGCCAATGGAGACCCACTGCCTTGCGGAATGACATCCCAACCGCCTTACAAATCAGGGTGCCCCAAACAGCCAGTCGTACCTCACCTGAGAAACCGCCCAACCAGAGACGGCGGAAATACGACTGCGGAGGTGAAACCCGATTCCCGGTCCCTTCCACCCGGTTCCGACCGCAATGGATCTACCTCTACACGTCTTGTGGGTGCTGTACCTGATACAATACCAGCAAGTTATGCACCGTTGTGGAGAAGTGTGGCTCACTGGTTAGAGGAGGCAGACCTGGAAGCAGAGGTCAGCCCGGGACCAGGGATCAATTTCCGGCTCGGCGGGGTCTTGAGTCCTAAAATGTCCATGGACTAGACAATTCTTGCTCTGGTGCCTACTCGATTCACGGGTTTACACTCTGCGACTCTGGGCAATAGCTTGCTTAATCTCCAAAATGGCCCCTCGCGGCGGGATGCCTGGCTTTCACCTTGCGGATACCCTGCCGGGGTTATCTCACAGGGGAATACCAGGACGGGTTCCCTAAGCAAGCGCTTAGAAAACGCTCGGTGATTTGCGCTATATAAATTCCTGAACATTTCCATTTGCATTTTACCGTTGCGGACGCCGCCGCAGGTAAGCAATCACACAACTCTGCACACAACCACAACACACAACTCATAGGCCGATATAGGGTTCCTGTCCACACAAGTCACCCTGATGGGGACAGGAAAACATTCACAAGTATACCCACCTGTTGGACTTGGCCCTTCTGGCAGGTTCACCCCTAATCTTTTTGCTTTTAGTATGTGATCTGTGGTAGTGATTTTTGGGTCTCTGCGCACTTTTCCCTGTGTCCCAGAGTAAAGTGTGTGTGTGTAGTGAGGCTGGCCTGCCCTCCCATAGGAATGCATTGGGAATGTGTGTGTCCATGTTAGCTCCTGATGTGTGGGGAGTGCAGGCTCGAGTTTGGTATTTGCGATCTCGTGAGAATGAATGCTGTGCAATGGTATGTGCGGCGTGTATGTGTCTAGTAGGGAAGTGCCACTTCTAGACATTGATGTATGTGTGCAGTGAGGGTGCTGGAGCGTGATTGGCTGGAGCTGGCGGGCAAGCCTGGCTCCAGGAAGTCTGGATGGGTCGGCCCAGGAGTGAGTGGAGAGATCAGCCTGAGTGATGTGAGGGAGGGCTGCACCTGGTTCCTAAATGGGGCTGGGCTTTCCCCACACAATGCTTGCTCCGCCTCATGTGGTGCGTCTAACGACCCTAGCCTGCCTAGTGAAGGAAAGGGGTGGTTGAGCCATCAAGGGTGCTCCAAAACCAGCTGCGACTGGTTTCTCCCCCACCCCGCACCTACAGACAAAGGATTTAGTAGTATAGGAAGGGGCTGTGTCCCCTTACAATTTGTTCTGTTCTGTTCCAGGATCCTGAGGGGGCTGCTGCTGTTGCTGGGGCCAGGAGGACCGCCACTTGGATTGTCTCCCTGCCTGGAGACCCAGTGAGCTGGCTCTGGGCCCATCCTTGCCCCCCTGCCTGCCTAAAAGAATTTCTGTGCTGGTCCCTGGCCTTTTGGGACCCCAGCACCTGGAAGCACTTGCATTTTGCCTTTAGCGCTGAGAGCGCTTTACCTTTAACCCCTAGCGCCTGGGAGCGCTTAATTTTACTTTGTGCGCTTGAGAGCGCTTTTGTGCCAAGCCGGTGCCCACCCGGCATTGTCCCTGATCGAGTGCCCACCTCGATTAATAATTTACTTGGGAAGAGCCGGTGCCCACCCGGCCTTTGCCCCGAATTTCTTCCGCAGCACCGGGACCGAGTGAGTGCAGCCGCTGACGTCACCCGGGGAGCCGTGCTGCCATTGGTTAAGGCCGCGGGAGGCTCGCCGGGCGACTCGCGCTGCGATTGGCCGCCTGCCTGCGAGTCAAGAAGCACCGCAGGAGCCATCGTGGCCTTTCCCCCTCTGGGCTCCCAAGAGCAAGGGAGAGCCTCGGGGAGAGAAAGAGGTCTGGCCGCGAGAGCCGCTGGGCCCTGCAGCCCGCGAAGGGAAGCGCCGTCACATCAGAGAGTCCCGAGGAGCGGGAGGTCTCCTTCACCAGCAGCCGCAGACAGCCGGTGAGTAAGTACGGGCGGATTTTGCGAATTGGCAATCCGCGAACTTGCGTATTTACGGATTCGCAATCCGCAAAATCCGCAAACTCTCGCAAATTTGCGGATTTTTTTTTGTGTTCGCAAGGGTTTCTGCCAGTTCGCGAGGATTTTGTACCAGTTCGCAAATGCGAACTTACTTGTCGGCTCGCAACGGCCGCGACTATGTTGTTTCTACGTCTGGTTCATCATCACAGGTTCACAGCACCCTCTGTTTCACCACTGCCACCCTCTGGTACACCCATGCCACCCTCTGGTACATCACTGCCACCCTCTGGTTTGTTTATCACTGTAGATTATGGGGGTGAAAAAAAGCAAGCACACCTGCCCTGCTTCAACTGACATGAATTAATTTGGGGTTGATTAATGTGTCACTGAATTTAAACTGCCAGTCTGGCACCTGCTTCCTTATCTGTAATTTGCTTTCTGTTGCAGTGCAATTTTTTTTCACAGGACCTTTTTGGCCTACTTGTAGCTATTCTATGAGCCTGCTGTGAGGGTCAGAGCAGGGTCATAGAATAGTTGCAAATAGGCAACTGAACTCTGTAGGGGCCCCTCAGGAAGCACTAGAGGGAATGGTTACAAATGTTAAGATTGAACTTTTGCACCTGCTGAGTGCTTTCAGTTTTGCAAAAATCTTTTTTTCTGCAATTTCGCGCGATTCGCGGGGCGCGAATTCGTGCGAGATTGATTTCGAAGCCGCGAATTCGTGCGAAGACAGGATTTGGTTTTTTTGCGGCGTGTTTGTTCGCGTGATTTTTTGCGTGTTCGCAAGCCGCTTGTAGCGCAATGTTTGCGAAGTTACCCTAGCGGTCGTACATGGGCGCGGCCATCTTGTTTTCGTGGCGTAATTCCGTTTCCGGGCGCTATGTGTAATCTGGCAAAGTGTGCGGCTCGCTAGTACAATTTCAGGTGTGATCGCGAGGAAAATCTCACGCGAACTTACCCACGCGGTCGTGAACGGGCGCGGCCATCTTGTTTCTCATTCATTGCTATGGTTCTGGGCATGCTTTCTGTATCCTCTCTGAATCTCTGCCATCCTTTGCTTGTTTGAAGTTTTTTTTAATCTATTTTATTTATTATCTATCCCTCTATTTTTCTAGCTCTATATTTTTGTGTTTTCTGCTATTTTTGGTTAATTTTAAACTACTTTTTTAAACTCTTTTCTTTTCTTCTTCCCTATTCTATTTCTTCTTTATTATTTAGCTTCCTTTCTGCCCAGACCATGGTAAAGGGAGCCGGGAAGCATCCTGAGAAGGGGAAGGGTCCCGCACCCCGTGCCCGGCTCCCGTGCGGGCGTTTGAGGGGGGAGAATGTCCAACGCCGGGAGATCTTCAGCGCGGAGGAGGTGGGCGCACTAGTTTTTTATGTTCAGCGCCGCCTCCCCAGGACCATCATGGCAGGCGGCAGGATCGCTAGCGGGTACGGGATCCGGGAGCGCCGGAAGCAGTGGGAGAAGGTGTGCCGGGCGTGTACCAACACTCTCGGGTCCGGCGCACCTACAACCAGTTCACCCACCGTTGGACGGATATCCTGGACCGGGAACGCGATCTGCTGGACCTGCTAGGCCTTGAGATCCCCGGGCTTGATGAGTAGTAGTAGCTATTTCTTTACTACTCTGTTTTCTCCTGCTCTGTGTGTTATCATTTATCTTGCAAATTTTTGTTTTTTACCAAGAGCAATAATGCTGCTGATTACATTGTAGGTAAATTATATTTCAAAATCTTCTGTGCATTTCAGGTGCACTGCTCTCCTTCTCAGTAGCGCTGCTACTATGCTTATTTGTTTTTGATTTTGTGTTCATTTCATTGGCCTGTGAAATTAGGCATGAGTGTAGTTTGAAGAACTGCGTAATGCTAGACACTAAGGGTCAGATTTTTAATTACCGGCGCATTCCTGCAAAGTAGCATGGATGCGCCAGTAATTGTGCGCCACGCCACCACCCATGGTGCGCCGTATTTACAATGCCCAAAACGTCACCGAAGCGTTACGCTTCTGTGCCGTAAAGGCGGCGCATTGCTGGAGTTGCATCGCAACAATGGTGCAGCTCCAGCAATGCTCTGGGTTGCCCTATCTCCCCAATGCTGCGTCAAGCCGTACGTCTGCTTCAAGCAGGCGCAGGGTTTGAGTCACGCATCATTGTCCTCAAAGTGACTGATTGAAATCTTGTAGATGTCCCTCAGCCACTTTTAGGATGCGTTCCTGCGCAGGAACGCCCTCCCTTGCGCCGGAACGCCCCCTGATGGCGCAAGGCTTTACAACGTGATGCATCTCCCATATGCGTCACGTTGTTAATATACGCCGCACCATGGCGCCTCTTTTGTTCTGCCGCTGCGTACAAAAGTCATGCAACAGTGGAGCAAAAGAGCCGCAAGGGGCTTCTAAATCAGCCCCTACAGACTCAAGTCCAGTCCTTCCTTTGTACACATGGTGATAAGAAGAAATAGGTGTGGTGGATTGATAGTTTGAGTATTCACTGATCTGCAATCACGATGGACTTTGTCTGTCACTTTGCGTGCTGCGGACTGCTGCCTGCCAGTCCTAGGCAAACCTTTTTAGTAGTTTGTTTAGTGAGTTACATAAGAACTTTCCAAGTCAACGGTCCGCAAATCAAGCAATACTAATAACGTAGAAGACCACATGAGATCGGTCAATATATCCCGTGGAATAGTTGTCTATTTGCTATTTCGCCAAAATATTTTGTTATTGTTCTTTTGAAATGTTTGATTTGGTTGACAACAATCATCCTTGTTTTCGGGTCTTTCCTTCTTTCATGTTGTACATCAGCTCCCCCCAGGGACAAGAGGACAGAGGAGGAGGTGGTTGCTGCTGCTGTAGAAGGCCAGGATCGGCCAGGCGAGGGCTCCTTAGCTGGCCCCAGTAAGTTTTCATTTTAATCTAGAGTACCTATTTTTTCCTAGCGTTCCTCATTCGATTTTTTCTAAATCGTCTTTGATCTTCTTGTAGACTGTATCTCAATTCTTATCCTGCCTCGACTATGACTCCCTGTGGTATTACTAGATTATTCTTATTAGTCTGTCTATGTAGCTAACTAAGATTGCATATTTCGCAATTCCCATTCTAGTCAGCAATAGCTCTATGCACTGAGCCTTCCCTGGAAAAAGGGACATTTTTACTTTAGATTAGACGGTCACAAATTATTACATTATTTTCTGTTTTTTTTCACATTTCTTTATTCCTAGACCAAATATTAAATAGTAGTGAGTGGTGTATTCTAACATTCTTAAATGTACTTTGTAGGTGGAACATCTGGTGGCGGGGCCAGCGCGGAGGTGGTGGTGCTGGTGGATGAGGAGAACATTTCTGGGGAGGAGGCGGTGCAAGTGCCGGACGGCACCAATGTGCCTGTGAGGGTTCACACGGTGGTGGCGGGCAGAGGTAAGCTATATATTCCTTGCTTATTGAGATTGAAGACTGCAGAGTGTGCTTTCTGCACGGGTGTATTATAAATCAACCAGGTAGTAGCCTCCTCTAAATGTACTTTGACTTAGCTGTGAAGTTTTTGGCGAGAAGAATCCCAATCAGATCTGAGATGAACTTGATGGATGGGATGAACGAAAAGCGAAAGAAGGGTGTAAGTAAGTGTGGAAGGACGAGAAATTTAATGATGACTGGCAAAGAAGAATGATATGTGTTTGCTTGGTCCCCGAGGTGGCTGGGAAGGAAAGAATATGGTATGGTGCATGGCTGGGTGAATGATGGAGCAAGGATGGGTGGAAGGAGAACAGCCTTGGTGGGTGAATCAGAAACTGTATGTGTGCATATACTTTGAATGGATGGATGCCTGGATCATGGTACTATCTGACTCTTAGATAGCATATGTGTATCTAGAGAGAGTAGACGGTCACTGGATGAACTAAGTGTTACTTTGAAGAGCATGTAACACCGGACCCGCACGTCCGTTCCAGTGTAGGAAAGGCAAGGAAAAAAAGTTGTAATTTTGTCCAAATACTACCATGAATAGTAGCAGTAGTTTGTATTGCAACTGCAAGCACAGCATATATTCGGTTATTACGGTGGACACTCCCTACCTCTCTTAATAAGTTTAGTTTAGTAGTAGTACGTCATTCATGTGTGGGTGTATCACTGTTCACTCAATAAAAAGCAAAGCACCTACAGTCATCCCGTATGTAATCAAATACATCCCATGTGAAGTGATAGATAATCAGATTATTTAGCTTCTTCATTTTCCTTTTCTAGTACTCATTTGCAGTGTAGGGTGAAAGTTAAAATAATTAAGTAAATAGCCCTTTTAACAGAGTATTCTCAGTGCCACCCGTAATAGAAAAGTAAGAGCTTCACCACCTGCATGTACTGGACCGGTACAGTAACGCAAGTCTGTCTCACTCATCATGGTGTGCGTCTGTTTTTCTCGGGTGCAAGTTCACTGCGCTGGCATTATGCCGGCTTGCAGAAGATAACGTACCAATTTTCCTAAACAAGAGAGAAGAAGAAGAATAAGACTGGTGTACTGTCATAGTCGACTGTAATGGAAGTCCATAGTGCTCGTAGAATTTGTTCCTTAAACTCCCACTAATGTTAGAGCAAGGATGAAGAAGTGGGAGGTTAGATAGATACTGGCCTCAATAGTTATGTACTGTGCTTTCAAGTTGCTAGTTGTACTGTGACACAACTTTCTGCTCAATCATTTTGTGTTAATCTTAAGGAGCATTGGTTACAGACTGCTCCTTCCAAATAAAAAAAAACATCAAGGAAGGAGCAGGCTCGAATGGCCCGGCAACGGAGGCTGGATGCAACTGTGGCAGAATATCGGCGGCTGCTGGCCCTGGAGGAGGAGGACACGCAGTCTACAGGTACATCCACTGCGACAGCTGCATCCTCCTCCGGGCCCACACGGGCTGCCAGCCAGCGCAGTGCTCCAGCGGTACGGAGCCGGGCTACCAAAGCCAACCGCCACCGCTGAGCAGCAAAGACAGCAGCTGCCCCCCACAGGAGTTGCAAGGCACGCCAGCGCCGCTTATGCCTCAGAGTGTCCTACCTGGAGCAGGAGGTCTTAACATACAAGAACTTGATGAAGGGCCTCTGCTCCAACCATGCCACCCTCCGCAAGGAGTATGATGCCCTGGCCGCTAAAGTAAACAGCATCCTGCCTTAGTGTCCCTTACCCCTTCTTTAGAGACTTTTGGGGGGTGGGAATTGGGATTTGGGTTGTTTTTGGGACTTTTGAAGGACAATCGTTGGGGTTAGGGAGGGTCTTGCGGGAGATTATTTTGTTAGGTCTACAAATATACTTTTTGAAACTGCTTTTGAGTCGGGTGGGTGTGGGTTTAACAGTAAGTTTGTTTTCCTGAAACTTAAGTCTGTGTCATTTTCTTCCTTTAAGTGTAAAGGCTAAATGTTTTCAACACTAAGTGCCTCTCACAGATTAAGTGATCCCACCTTTCCCCCCATGGATTTTCTTCAAATGACTTGCAACCAAAATTACACATTCCCACAAGTGCTCTAAGACCCCAGAACTCAGTTGCAAAAATCAAGAACACCACGAAACACATGCAATCCTGCTGCTAGGGCTAACACTAACGAACCCTAAGTTACAAAAAGTGCCAAAAGGCTTTTCCTCATGGATGTTGTCCAAACCAGTTTTATCCAGTATTAGACCTTCCCAGCAATGGCCCCAGAGCCGTCAACCCAGGAAAAAACAAGTAGAAGACCCCCAAACAGCCAAAAAGCAAATGTACAAAATGGTGACTTTGTCACATTTCTGGAAATTTCCAAAATCACTCAGTGCGCGCTCTGCAGCTAGGCCCTAACTCCCCTCTGCCTCCATGGATTTCCTTCAAACCTCTAGCTATCAAAACTATACATACCCAGCAGTGCTCCCAGACCCCGAAACCCACCCACAAACACCAGGAAGCCCCCCAAACAGGCCCTCGAAAACGCTACATTGAGCGAAATGTCAGAAAATGGAAAAACTTTTTCCTCATGGATGTTGTCCAAACCAGTTTTATCCGGTATTAGACCTTCCCAGCAATGGCCCCAGAGCCGTCAACCCAGGGGAAAACAAGTAGAAGACCCCCAAACAGCCAAAAAGCAAAAGTACAAAAATGGTGACTGTCACTTTTCTGGAAATTTTCAAAATCACTCAGTGCGCGCTCTGCAGCTAGGCCCTAACTCCCCTCTGCCTCCATGGATTTCCTTCAAACCTCTTGCTATCAAAACTATACATACCCAGCAGTGCTCCCAGACCCCGAAACCCACCCACAAACACCAGGAAGCCCCCCAAACAGGCCCCCGAAAACGCTACATTGAGCGAAATGTCAGAAAATGAAAAAACTTTTTCCTCATGGATGTTGTCCAAACCAGTTTTATCCGGTATTAGACCTTCCCAGCAATGGCCCCAGAGCCGTCAACCCAGGCGAAAACAAGTAGAAGACCCCCAAACAGCCAAAAAGCAAAAGTACAAAAATGGTGACTTTGTCACTTTTCTGGAAATTTCCAAAATCACTCAGTGCGCGCTCTGCAGCTAGGCCCTAACTCCCCTCTGCCTCCATTTATTTCCTTCAAACCTCTTGCTATCAAAACTATACATACCCAGCATTGCTCCCAGACCCCGAAACCCACCCACAAACACCAGGAAGCCCCCCAAACAGGCCCCCGAAAACGCTACATTGAGCAAAATGTCAGAAAATGAAAAAACTTTTTCCTCATGGATGTAGTCCAAACCAGTTTTATCCGGTTTTAGACCTTCCCAGCAATGGCCCAGAGCCGTCAACCCAGGTGAAAACAAGTAGAAGACCCCCAAACAGCCAAAAAGCAAAAGTACAGGTGATTAAAGTTGTAATTATATTAACAGGGCAAAACAAAGAAAGACAGAAACACAGGAATAAAAGTGAATAAGTACGAAAAAGAACATTTTTGATTCATTGGCTCATTTTCAGGGCTCGGTGTCAGGGAAGAAGAGTTCGTCCTCATACTCTGCGAATTCAGGCAGGAGTAGGTCAGTGTCACCTAACACAGAAGAAATTCCCTCATCTAATTTGCTGTCCTCCTCGTCTTCTTCCGTCGTGCGATCTGGTACTTTGAAATCTGGTGGTATGAGGTGCTCATTCATCTTGATCATTGTTAACCTCTCCACATTTTTGGGCGAGAGGCGGGTCCGTTTGCAAGTTACAATGCCACCAGCAGCACTGAAAACACGTTCAGAAGACATGCTTGCGAGTGGGCAAGACAAGTAATGTATAGCCAGGTTGGTGATCTCTGGCCACAATTCTTTTTTCCCATGCCAATACGCAAATGGGTCAGCATTAACATAGACCTCTGTTGAGTCATTCAGATAGTCCTGCACCATCGACTCAAGGTTCTCCGCGGTTCCTCCACTTTGCTTACTTTTTGCTCGGACCTTTTGAGAACCAAACCCAAGCTCAGCTAGCCAATCCTCTTCACTATCATCACCCGATATTTCTGTTGTGTCTGGTGCAGATGATGCGGTTGCCGGTGTCTTTAACGGCTGAGAGGTCACTTCTGCCACAGCCACAGGTGCAGAAGTGGAGTCTTTTGACTGGGGATGGCCTGCTGATGCTGATGTACTGCCTTTTCCTTCAATTTGCTTCCGTTCTCTTTCAAACCTCATGGCTGACAAGGCTATCCAACGTTTGTACTTTGTAACATCTTCATCACCAAAAGGAAATAATGCACTGCCTGCCAGCGCCTTTTTGTAGCGTGGATGCAGAATAGTAGCACAAATGTAATGCTGTTCTAAGTGGATCTTTTGAAGACGTTCATCGCCAAGTAGGCGCTCTAATAATTTATACGCCAAAACAAAAGCTTCTTGCTTTTCTTCATCTTTTTGAAACTTAGAAGACATCGCCTTCAGTTTGTGCTCCAGCATGCGCAACAATGGGATAGCTTTTCCCAAATTACAGTTCTCCCTGCTGACTGCACGCGTGAAGACCTCAAAAGGACGAAGCATGTTTGTCAGGCTTTTAACTAGCTCCCATTCCACCGCCTGTACCCTCAGGTCCTTCACAGCTGTACCCAGTGTTAAGAAATACTGATCGAGTACCGTAAACTGCACATACAGACGCTCAAGCATGTAGAAGGTTGAGTTCCAACGTGTTGGTACCTCCTGGATGAGTGCTTTCACTGGCATTCGACGTTCATGTAGCAGGCGCCTCAGATGCTTCCGGGCCTTAAAAGAATGGCTGAAATGGTTGCACATTTTTCGGCAGGTGACCACTAACTCGAATGCTGGACTGTCTTTATCCAAGAATTTTTTAACAACCAGGTTTATACAGTGCGCCAAACACGGCACTCTGAAATAGTCACCCAGATCCATGGCCTTAACTACATTGGCGCCATTATCCGTGGAAACATAACCAATGTCGTGTTTTTTTGGGGACAGCCAGTGAAAGACCTTTGTGTCAAACTCATTCAAAATGTTTTGTGCTGTATGACGTTGCTCCAAGCCAAACATGGCTAGTGTTGCATGTTTCCGAGCAGCTATAAAAACTTGGTCCAGGTCAACACCTGCGTTTAGCTTTGCTTTAACCCCTGAAAAAGAGACCCAGTGTGCAGTGATGCACATGTAATCAGTGCCTGCGCCACTGGTCCACATGTCTGTTGTCAGATGTATAGTGTGAACAGCACTCTTCTGCAAAGCTGCCCCAATCACCTCCAGCACATCTTCATGTAGTGCTTGAACCGCAACTCTGGCAAAATAGAACCGGCTAGGAACCTTCCATTTAGGGCAGAGTGCTGCCACTAATTCTAGAAAACCAACCCCTTCTACAAAAGAAAAAGGGAGAAGATCCAGCACTATCATTTTAGCCAGCTTAGTGTTATACAGACGCGCCGTTGGGTGGTTGCGTTCATATGGCGCGTCTGAAAACAACATTGTTTTAATGTTGCCCTGGACCATTTTACGGGATGATGATGATGACTTCTTCGACCCAGTTACGCTCGCTGATGAACTTTTTTGCATTGGTGTCTCACTCTGTCCCACACTCTTAGTGTGGCTCACAGGAGGTGTGCTTACAGGGGTACTGGGTGTAAGTGAAGTGTGTGGCGCTTCTTCCTCCTCGTCATCATCAGATGGAACATCAACGTTTTCTCGACTTGCAATTCGGGCTTCCTTGATCTCCTTTAGGTGCGCAAACCATTGGACAGTGTGCTGTCTATCAAGATGACCTCTCTGGCCTCCAGTCCCATAGTTGGTACCAAGCTTACAAATGCTACAAATGGCTATGTTTTCCTTTTTTGGGCAAACACTAAAGAAGTCCCAAACTGCGGACTTGAAATGTCTGTGGGGGCCGGAGGAGGCGATACTGGTGGTGGTCATGCTGCTAATGCCAGATGAAGTGGAGGATGTGTATTGCTGAACTTTACTACGTTGTGCACTTTCACCACCACTAATTGAGGTCGAGGTGGATGGAGGTCCCTTCTGGCGAGTAAGAAATATGGAAGCGGTAGGTTGTGGTGTACTAGTTAACTTCAATGATTGTGGTGTTCCCATTGCCTCCTCGTCGACTTCATCATCACGCTCAGCAGCTTGTCGGGCTAGGGTCAAAATGTCTGTTTGCTGCATGCCCGCTGGGGCTTCAGTGACGTTAGTGATGACTGCGTCGTCGTTGTGAGAGTCTTCAGCAGCAGGAGTATACGCTACTTCTTGTTGAGCGTCATCACACTCCATAACTATGAGAGTTTCGACGACCTTCCTTTTACGCTACCTTTGTCAGATCATGGTGTGCCTCAGCCTCACTCTCAGACGGCAGTGGTGCTGGTTCCCAAGTAAGATCCATATCATCAGAAGGAGGTGGGCTTGAAGAAGATGTAGACACCAACACCCTTGATCTTTTCTTTGCTCGGTATGTGGAAGACAATGAATGATCATCAGGAGGAGTGTCTTCCTCAAATGATACCTCGCCTTGATTGTCGATTTCCTGATGTGCCCCTACTTCGGGAGGAACAACTATTTTGGGCACTTGTGACCCTCCATGCACCTCTGCTTGCTCCTCTCCTTGCGCCGCCTCTCCTTCCACATGTACTTGGGCTTGTACTTGCACATGTGGTTGTTGTTGCGGCTGTGGTTGTTCAACACTCGTCAGATGAGTTACAACAACCTGTGTTGATTGAGGGACATTGCTGCTACTTTCTTGCGATGAGCCAACATCACTGGTCGATGGTGATTGAACAAGTAGACTGGCTGCCTCTGCAGCACTCAAGGGCTTGGACTTAAGTTGGCGTGGGGGTGGTGGCACTGAGCCCAATGGAGCGGGGGTGCTGCTCCCAGCTTGGTCCCCAGCAGATCCCGCTGCTGCTGCAGGCGTACTTTTTTTTTTATTCCCCAAAAATGTGGCGGGCGGCACACCAGTCTGCTTGGTAACTTGCTTCTTCTACTCCTTTCTGGCATCTTTCTTGCTAGAGGAGCTACGGGGAACTTTTTTTGGGGCCATCTTCTTCAGATGTCACTCTGAACAGCAGGCCGCAGTTGCACAAGTTGCAGAGTTGTCTG
Organism: Lissotriton helveticus; assembly: GCF_964261635.1. Taxonomy (NCBI): domain Eukaryota; kingdom Metazoa; phylum Chordata; class Amphibia; order Caudata; family Salamandridae; genus Lissotriton; species Lissotriton helveticus. The sequence continues at coordinate 62,421 of NW_027611719.1, forward strand.
TGGCTACACGTGACGTTGTGCTGCACACACCGCAGCAGGACTTCTTCCTGGGACTGGTGGTTCTCTTGTGCACATAAAAGCAAAGGAAGACAGAGGAACATCAGTTATACACCACAAAAAGTTAAAAAAACACACAAAAATCAGCACAATCCCAGCCCATCCATGGCCTCAATGATGTTTAAATTCAAGAAGACACCCCACAGAAAGACTAGGCCCATGCACCACTCACTACCCCTGGGCATAATGGATGAAAGCTATGCAAAATGGGTGCACCCCAAGCACATGGCCACCACCACCCACATGGCCAGTCCACATCAACAGTACACCCCAAAAAAAATGAAAAACACACAAAAATCACCACAATCCAATACCATGCAGGATGTTTACATTAATGAGACCCCACAGGCAGACCCAGTCCATGCACCACTCACTACCCCTGGGCAAAAGGCCACAATAGCAGCCCCAAAAAAATCGACAAAAACCACAAAATTCAGCACAATCCCAGCCCATCCATGCCCTCAATGATGTTTAAATTCAAGAAGACACCCCACAGAAAGACTAGGCCCATGCACCACTCACTACCCCTGGGCATAATGGATGAAAGCTATGCAAAATGGGTGCACCCCAAGCACATGTTGCCTGTACCAGCACTCAAGATGGCCACCACCACCCACATGGCCAGTCCACATCAACAGTACACCCCAAAAAAAACGAAAAACACACAAAAATCACCACAATCCAATACCATGCAGGATGTTTACATTAATGAGACCCCACAGGCAGACTCAGCCCATGCACCACTCACTACCCCTGGGCAAAAGGCCACAATAGCAGCCCCAACAAAATCGACAAAAACCACAAAATTCAGCACAATCCCAGCCCATCCATGCCCTCAATGATGTTTAAATTCAAGAAGACACCCCGCAGAAAGACTAGGCCCATGCACCACTCACTACCCCTGGGCATAATGGATGAAAGCTATGCAAAATGGGTGCACCCCAAGCACATGTTGCCTGTACCAGCACTCAAGATGGCCACCACCACCCACATGGTCAGTCCACATCAACAGTACACCCCCAAAAAACGAAAAACACACAAAAATCACCACAATCCAATGCCATCCAGGATGTTTACATTAAAGAGAGTGAGACCCCACAGGCAGACTCAGTCCATGCACCTCTCACTACCCCTGGTCAAAAGGCCCCACCAGCAGCCCCAAAAAAACGACAAAAACCACAAAATTCAGCACAATCCCAGCCCATCCATGGCCTCAATGATGTTTAAATTCAAGAAGACACCCCACAGAAAGACTAGGCCCATGCACCACTCACTACCCCTGGGCATAATGGATGAAAGCTAGGCAAAATGGGTGCAGGCCTCAGACACTGCCTGTCTTCAAAATGGCCCCTTGAACCCCAAGCACATGTTGCCTGTACCAGCACTCAAGATGGCCACCACCACCCACATGGCCAGTCCACATCAACAGTACACCCCCAAAAAAACGAAAAACACACTGAAATCACCACAATCCAATGCCATCCAGGATGTTTACATTAAAGAGAGTGAGACCCCACAGGCAGACTCAGTCCATGCACCACTCACTACCCCTGGGCAAAAGGCCCCACCAGAAGCCCCAAAACAAAACGACAAAAAACACAAAATTCAGCACAATCCCAGCCCATCCATGGCCTCAATGATGTTTAACTTCAAGCAGACACCCCACAGAAAGACTAGGCCCATGCACCACTCACTACCCCTGGGCATAATGGATGAAAGCTAGGCAAAATGGGTGCAGGCCTCAGACACTGCCTGTCTTCAAAATGGCCCCTTGAACCCCAAGCACATGTTGCCTGTACCAGCACTCAAGATGGCCACCACCACTCACATGGCCAGTCCACATCAACAGTACACCCCATAAAAACGAAAAACACACAAAAATCACCATAATCCAATGCCATCCAGGATGTTTACATTAAAGAGAGTGAGAACCCACAGGCAGACTCAGTCCATGCACCACTCACTACCCCTGGGCAAAAGGCCCCACCAGCAGCCCCAAAAAAACAACAAAAAACACAAAATTCAGCACAATCCCAGCCCATTAATGGCCTCAATGATGTTTAAATTCAAGAAGACACCCCATAGAAAGACTAGGCCCATGCACCACTCACTACCCCTGGGCATAATGGATGAAAGCTAGGCAAAATGGGTGCAGGCCTCAGACACTGCCTGTCTTCAAAATGGCCCCTTGAACCCCAAGCACATGTTGCCTGTACCAGCACTCAAGATTGCCACCACCACCCACATGGCCAGTCCACATCAACAGTACACCCCAAAAAAAGAAAAACACACAAAAATCACCACAATCCAATGCCATCCAGGATGTTTACATTAAAGAGAGTGAGACCCCACAGGCAGACTCAGTCCATGCACCACTCACTACCCCTGGGCAAAAGGCCCCACCAGCAGCCCCCACAAAACGACAAAAAACACAAAATTCAGCACAATCCCAGCCCATCCATGGCCTCAATGATGTTTAAATTCAAGAAGACACCCCACAGAAAGACTAGGCCCATGCACCACTCACTACCCCTGGGCATAATGGATGAAAGCTAGGCAAAATGGGTGCAGGCCTCAGACACTGCCTGTCTTCAAAATGGCCCCTTGAACCCCAAGCACATGTTGCCTGCACCAGCACTCAAGATGGCCACCACCACCCACATGGCCAGTCCACATAAACAGTACACCCTAAAAAAATGAAAAACACACAAACATCACCACAATCCAATGCCATCCAGGATATTTACATTAAAGAGAGTGAGACCCCACAGGCAGACTCAGTCCATGCACCACTCACTATCCCTGGACAAAAGGCCCCACCAGTAGCCCCAAAAAAACGACAAAAACCACAAAATTCAGCACAATCCCAGCCCATCCATGGTCACAATGATGTTTAAGTTCAACAAAACAGTTGTATCATGCACCCATAACTAACCCTGGTTCTACTGGATACTGTGGCTACCCACAATATATTTTATTTAATGTTCTGAAAAAGTTCCAAAATTGTAGTTGCAGCAACTGTAATGCCCCAAACAGACTTACTTGTGAAAGTTGATTTCTAATCCAAAAGTGATCCAAAGAAAGTCAAAAAGGCCTCAAATCCAAATATCCAGCAGCATCCACAAAAAGTAATCCTTCCAGGTCAAGGTCCAAATGAAAGTGACCAGTACATGAAGAAAGCACTGGGAGGAGCCTGCTGGACAGAACCAGGAAGTTGGAGACTGTGGGGCACTTCCTTCCTCCCCCCCCCCAAAATGGACTCCTAGCAAAAAAAAGTGCAGGCAAATGTCAACCTGAGGAGTTATTCTGATAAAAATCATCATTTCCAGAAGGTTTATGCTGCTTGCTGGTGGATTTCTTGTGCAGAATTGCAAATTTTGCAATTTCGCGAGTGCGAGATTGTTGCTGCCTGCCGCATCTACGTGCTCGCAATTGCGAACTCTCGCGATGCGCACTGTGCAAGATGGCAAGCCGCGATGACGTAACCGCGGTCGCCAAACTCCCGCGGGATCCCGCAGCAAGATCCAAAATGGCGCAGCACACGCAAAATATGGAGAAACACAACTCTGCAAACGCTGAATGACGGTAAGTGAACGCCGCTCACCACAAAATTGTATCACCAAGCAAAAAAAATCCGCTGCGTGCGAATTTACGGATTTTTGGCAAATTCGCGAGAGTTTGCGGATTGCGGATTTGCCGAAAAGCCACAAATTCCGCGAGCGGAACAGATTTTACGCCCATGCTGACTTGAGGAAGAGGGGGCGTCGGGGCACATTGCCTGTGCCCACCCCTCTCTTCCAGCACGAGTGCCTGGGTGTTGAGAGCCCGGGGTGCCTCACTCGATACCGAATCCCCCGGGAGGGAATCCCCCGACCAGGCCCAATTGTGAGGAAGCCCAGAGAGGTTCCAGGGGCATTCCTATTGATTTAGAGCCACGAGGGCTCTGGGGGCATTTTCAGCGGCACCACACGCGATCTTCGAGCCCTGAGAGCCTCCAGGCGTCACCTTGTTTAATTAGAGCCCACTAGGCTCACAGCCCATCATTGTTTTAGAGCGCTGAAGCTCTTAAGTGCCAGTCTATTTGTCTTGCGATCCCTGAGAGGCTCTTGGGGGACACAGTCAGTTGGTCAGAGTCCCGTGGCTCCCACGCTGTATTTCGCCCGACCATTGTTCTTGAGCCCACGAGGCTCCAATGTTGGCCCATCATTGCTTTACAACTGTCCAGCACTTAGTGGACAGTTGCTACATTTAGGCTTGAGTTCTTGGCTGCCTGCGCAGCCCTCCTGACATTTGGACTCAGGGCATTTCAGCCCTTGCAAGGCCAGTTGGCCTGGGGGACAGTTCTAGTGTTGTGCTACGTGAGAGCGCTTTTGTGCCAAGCCGGTGCCCACCCGGCATTGTCCCTGATCGAGTGCCCACCTCGATTAATAATTTACTTGGGAAGAGCCGGTGCCCACCCGGCCTTTGCCCCGAATTTCCGCCGCAGCACCGGGACCGAGTGAGTGCAGCCGCTGACGTCACCCAGGGAGCCGCGCTGCCATTGGTTAAGGCCGCGGGAGGCTCGCCTGGCGACTCGCGCTGCGATTGGCTGCCTGCCTGCGAGTCAGGAAGCACCGCAGGAGCCATCGTCGTCGTTCCCCCCCCCCTGGGCTCCCAAGAGCGAGGGAGAGCCTCGGGGAGAGAGAGAGGTCTCGCCGCGAGAGCCGCGGAGCCCTGCAGCCAGCAAAGGGAAGCGCCGTCGCATCAGAGAGTCCCGAGGAGCGGGAGCTCTCCTTCCCCAGCAGCCACAGACAGCCGGTGAGTGACTAGAGGGAGAGGGGACATCTGGGCACATTGCCGGTGCCCGCCCATCTCCTCCAGCACGAGTGCCTGGGTGTTGAGAGGCCGGGGGGCCTCACTTGATACCGAGCACCCCGGGAGGGACTCCCCCGACCAGGCCCAATTGTGAGGAAGCCCAGAGAGGTTCCAGGGGCATTCCTATCGATTTAGAGCCACGAGGGCTCTGGGGGCATTTTCTTTATTTAGAGCCCGAGAGGCTCTTGGGGGACACAGTCAGTTGGTCAGAGCCCCGTGGCTCCCACGCTGTATTTCACCCCACCATTGTTCTTGAGCCCACAAGGCTCCAACGTTGGCCCATCATTGCTTTACAACTGTCCAGCACTTAGTGGACAGTTGCTACGTTTAGGCTTGTGTTCTTGGCTGCCTGCGCGGCCCGCCTGACATTTGGACTCAGGGCATTTCAGCCCTTGCGAGGCCAGTTGGCCTGGGGGACAGTTCTAGTGTTGTGCTACGTGCACCCTGCACATTTATGTTTTACTTGCTAATGTGATTCCTGCGCAAATGTTACACCTGCACCTCTGAATGTGTTTTCATACCTCATGTTCAATGTGTTTATGTTACTTACCCTTTGCTAAAAGTGACCTGCTTAGAGGATTGTTTATGTTTTATTACCTTTGCTAAATGTGACTTGCTTAGGTGATTGTTTTATGTTTCTTCCCCTTTGCTAAAAGTAACCTACTTAGAGGATTGTTTATGTTTTATTACCTTTGCTAAATGTGACTTGCTCAGGTGATTGTTTATGTTCCTATAGGTCCTGATAATAAGGTCCTAGTTCCCTGCATGATTTTCCTACAGTGGTTAGGGTTGCATAGGAGGTATTTACCTTTTACCAGTAATTACTGGTTGTGTGCTACATGTACTATTTTGGTGCTACAGTCATCATATGTTTTATGTGCTAAGTGTTATACCAACAAGTGCTAATTCTAAAAGTGCATACCCCTGACAGTGGTCCAAGTGGCCCTGTCCTGTACATAATCCCTTGTAAATTCTGCCCGTGCCTGTTGGCACATTGTAAAGTGTGTGTTTTATCTAATGTGTTTTTATTATAATACAAAGGCTATTTTTATATAACCTTGTGTGGGCCTTTTCCTTTGTGGTGGGCCTTGGGTGTTGTTGCTGGGTGCGCGCGCAAACGCTTTACACATCGCCTCCGAGATTAGCCTTGCTGCTAGCGTCACTTTACCTAGAGGGTGAGCAGGGATTATCTTGGTGTGTAACTCCCTTGCCCTGACCTTAGAAATGGTGATCCCTGACTGACTTTGGCATGAGCCTTGGCCGGCCGGGGGTCCCGTTTCTAACACCACCCATGTCCTACCTGTCACCAAATCACCCTTCAGCCTCCAGGTCTCCCAACAACCGTGATATCAATGCAATGTCCCGGTAACGTCGCCGCAGCGGTGAAGATACGGGAAAACATGCGCACAATGTAGAAGGCAGGGCAAGCTCCAGGCATGGGCAGTGCACAAAGATCATAGGGACACAACTCCACCCACCACACACTAGCCCCCCCCCACATTAAGGAACATGCTATGTGCCCCTCCTGTGCTCCCCCATGCACAATACCCAGCCAGGTGAACGCACACTCTGCACCACATACCAAGCAACTAGGGAGACAGTCCCAGCAGGTGGGGCGGCAGAGGAACACACAACACAGAAGCTCAAGTCCAGGGCAACACTCACACCACACCTACACTACATTTATGTCAAGAAAACTGAGTTCAAGCACAAAATTAACACTCATACAGAATATGAACAATCACTCAACTGCACACACAGCCTGTCAAGTCACACAGACATACCCCACACTGACACACAGCCACAAACACAGACCAGATGTTAGCAGCAATTGAGGACAACAAATGACAAAGGATCAAAACCAACGTGAGGTGGACACTAATGGAAAGCCAAAGAGCCAGACACAAATCATGTGTACATCACATGCAAGAGAAGGAACATATCACAACACCCCTAGGCCATCAAATCACACATGGCTGGCACAGTGAGTGAAATCAAACCACAGTTACCCATGTGCAACAACTCAGGGAATCAGCAAGGCAACCCATGCATAGGCACAGGAATGATAGGAAGTCTCTGAAGTCAAACAGTGATCAGCCACACATCTGTATCTAACAACTTGACAGGTGTATGTCATCAGCACAACAGACAGGGCCCATTGACACACTTCATGACTGTCAAACACAAGTTGGAGCCTTCACACATACCCCTCCCCATGCACATAACACCTGCAGCACTCAACACCAGTGTCAAACACACAGAACTGTGCCAATAATGTCCAGAGAATACACTGACAAACCATCACACTACCTGGGGGGTCCACAAACATCTCATACACACACTCAGGGATGCCTGAACCAATGCTGGCACAAAAATAACAGCCAAACACAAACCTCACTAACAGCATACACAGAGGTACAACAAGCCCAGACCTGTGCAGTAAAACAGCGGAAAGGCAATGGGATCCCAGACAGAACAGAGTGCACAACATCATCACTTAGGAACAATGCACAGACAACATACCCCAACACAAACAAGAAGCGCATCATCTCAAAACAATCATGGACACAAACTGGGAGCAATGGGACAATAAGAAAACACAGACAGACATACCACACAAACCCATCAAGTCAACATGGTGTCATAGTGTAGCAGATTCTTGCACATGCACAATCCTGACAAGTGACAGGTCAAATGTAAGAGGAGAAAAGACCAAGGATGCACCCAAAACAAGCCCAGGAACAGGAATAGCTCTAAGTGCACATGACAGACAACCAAGTAATACACACTACACTTGCAACACACATTTGAATGTATCACAATGCACAAACAAATCACACACATTGACACTCAGATAGAATATCACACACACAGAGTCTGTCAACTGCAAGAGACAACACAGGCCAAACACTGCACACATCCACATCAAACACACAACAGATGCACATGCCAATTCAATACATTGCAAACACAGCTGGGCCCAGTCGAAGGCTGTTTCACCCTGTGCTACGATCAAAGTACTGGACAGGTGGAAGAGGTCCTCTATCTAGTGGGAAAGCTATGTGCTGGCACTAACTGTTCATTATTGCACAAACTAAACTTAGGGAAGGGCATTTCTGGGAACAAGCAAAAGGATTAATTTTGATCATCATACAAAATGGAGGAGAACAGAAAATGGTGAAATGAATGCTAACTTATACATGGCATTATACACGTAGCATTGGGCCTAATCTAACAAGGGGACTCATTACTTTTTTTTTTATAGTGATCCTGTTTCTTCTGGGGGGATCTTATTGGTCTCTTTCTTTTGGTCACCCCAACTATATCTAGTTTTGGGCACTCTGGTTCTAACCCAATGATCAGCCTTTGTCCCCAACTCTTGGGGAGACATTGGCCCCGGGTCTACTAGGAATTGATGCAACTTCTCTTGGTAACAAATACTTAAAGATGCTCCTTCATTATCAAATTATAAAGCCCTTCAAAGTCATAGCTAACCAACTTGCTCTGGGTTTTTCAAGCCTCCCTGAACCGTATTCTCTACTCTCCAGTGGTGAATCCAAAGGCCTCTATCAGGGTACCCTTCATGATATCATCTGATTCAGCCTTATGCTCATTCAGTGTTAGGAGTCTAACCCTGCACTTTCCTGAGCACATTCTCCACAGGATAGCACCCCACAAATTACTGTGGACCTGTCTGCTATGACAGGCCCTCTCAAAGTCAATGAACCTCTTGGTGATATCATCACCCTCAAATAATTTTAGAACAGTCCTTTTGGGGATTTTAAGGTCAAAATAATCTACTTTCTCCCTAGTTATTATCATGCTTCCACAAGAGATGGGCCCTAGGCACAACTCTTTTCTCTCTCGCTCTAGAGCTCGGAGTTGTCCTTCTATAGTTGCCCTCCTGGCTTGTCTTTCCAGAGCAAGCTCTTCATCTGAAAGTGTTTCTCTGCCTTGTGGTGCTGTCCATCACTTCCGTTTACTGTCTGTTGATCCTCTGTGAAACCAGAGTCTTCGTCTGGACGCTCTTTGTCATACTCTGCCAAAAGCTCCTGGAGCTGGGATTTGGTAGGGTTTCACCCAGTCTTGAGGCTGTAGGTTTTCCACAAACCTCCAAGCTGTTTCATGTTTACGGCCTGGTCAGGTGTGAGGTTGAGTTCATTCACCTGTACCAGCTCCTCTGAGGTACTGCTTCAAGTACTCACTATGGTTTACTAGGTTGGCAACCTTTTTGTAGAGGAAAAAGAACCTACAAGACTGGTTTCCCAACTACAATTAAGTTTGGACTTTAAAACAGTTGTATTAAAAGGGACCTAATCAGGGCCCTGAGATTCATATTAACATTTTCAAAAATAGTGAATTTGCAAAAATGCAATTTAACTAAAGACAATTTTTGGATTAATTCCTGTGATAACTTATTGTCAGAGTCGTTCAGCAAATACAAAGTCGTATACCTCACTGCTGCATCACCAGTGTCGGAAGCTGTCCGGAAGCTGTCTCTCTATCTACTATATAGGTATAGTGTGCAGAGTCCAGTGGATTCCAAGAGGCTTAACGGAGGCTAAAGTAGATAATACTAATGCTCTCTTTTGTGGTAGTGTGGAGGAGCAGTTAGGCTTATCTGGGGTAGTGTTAAGCTGTTGTTGTACACACAGTGGCAATAAATGAGACATTCACTCAATGACTAAATCCAAGGCCAATTTATAAAAAGTAATACTTGATTATATTGTTTTTTTTAAGGAATAACAACACTTCGTCCTAGGTAAATACGTTTTGCAACAGAAATACTTTTCAATATACAAAGTGGATACAGTGCAATTTTTAGACTTTGCAATGTTAAACTAGGGGAGGAAGAAAACACTCAGCATACATATAGGTAGCATGGACTTACAAGACAAGTCTGTTGGGCTCCCTATACAACTTAATGAAGAATGAGGCACTCGGACAAAGACTGCTAACAGGTAAGTAGCAGAACTTTGGGGGGCCTGTCTCCAGTGGTTGAAGAAACCACTGGATGGGACCCAAAGCAACACCAACACTACACCACTGGTGGCATAGGGTCGCCCGGGTGTATGGTGCCAACACAGCGTCGGGTTCCCAGTGTTAAGCAATGGAGAAAGGCCAATTAGGAAAAGGTCTGCACGCTCAGCCCAAGAGGCGGACCTGTAAAGGTATGTTGCGATGCTCAATGATGTACAGACACTTTTAGTCTTTTTCACCAAGGCCCAGGGTTGATGGGCGCTGAGTGTCTTTAGGCATTTGATACAGCTTACCAAAGCAGATCGTGGTTGAGGGGGTCTTGGTGCAGAGGCTGCAGGTGACATTGAGGAGTCGGGAAGGGGTCTGGAGCACTGGCGAACCTCACTGAGACCGGTGGGTCACTTAGACTCGGGCGGGAGGCATCGGGTGCAGAGGTGGAACCAGGAGGAGGGTTTTGCGGTTCTTCAGGTCACAGAGTGTTTGTCTGAAGATGGTTGCTTTTGAACAGGTCTGCTGTTCTGGGGAGATCTTGATCTTTATCGAAGGCAGGTAGTTCTCACAAAGCTTTGGAAGATGCTGGGCTGCAGGACAAGTCTTCTTTTGGTACAGGGTCGTTGAGGGCTGCAGATCAGCTGGTAGGGCTGGGGCCAAGTCAGTGGTTCTCTGCAGTCTTCTCTGCTTAGGTGATCAGGAACTGAAGTTCAGGGATCAGGGGGGCCACCTTAATACTACATTTATGGGCGTTCAAAGGAAGTTCCAGGTAGTAGCCAATGGGCTACTTATCTTAAGGATGACTACACTCTTTAAATGTTCACCACATATGGAGGGTGGGCAAATTTATGATCCTGGTTGGCTATTTGCCCTCAATTCAAGATGGAGGGAAGTGAAATAGGGGGTCCTTTTCAGTTCAGAGCACCTTAGGGTGGCACCTGCTGGAAGCAGACACACCTCTTGTTCTCACTATTTTTCCCGCCTTTCTTGCCACCAAAAATGTGGCCATGGACAGGGGGCAGGCAACTCCACTAGCTGGAGTTGCCAGTGGTTGCATAACAGAGGATGGGTAGCCTTTAAGGCTCGCCGCCCTACTATGGTATACCTGCAAAGGGGAGGTGTGAAGCACCTTTGCACAGAGCAGGCTTGGTTTCTGACCCACAAGTGCACAAGACTCACACCTCAAAGGGTCAGCAACATATCTAGAGATGGTAGGCTGGTGGGAACTAGTCAGGTGCACACTAGTGGGTTTGTAAGTTTCATGGGACCCCTCTAAGGTATCCTGTTCACACAAAATTGTATAAATCTGACACTGGAATCAGTTTATTACAACAAGATGTTTGGCACCAAACATCACATAATTCAGTGAAGTCATCAAGTAGCTGGAGTACTCGTCTTGATGAGTGTTCAGCCCAAGCACTCACTATGGCTTCCATGTTTACTTGCAATATCCAGGATTTGACATGGATATTACAGGGGTATATCTGCTTATGGAGATATGTCCTCACTGGATATAGTGCTCTCTGCTTTAGGGCTAAGACCTGCTAGAGGGGTGTCTTACCCATATTCCATGCATCGTCTGTGGGCAAGCCATGCCGCCTCTACGGCACCCATGGCATGCAGTCCGCAAAGGAAGAGTACCGGGCCTTGGTGAGGGGACACAACAGTGGGAAAATTCATACTGTAGCCCTTGGTGATGAATCAAAATGCAGATGGCTGGAAAGATCATGGCGCGTCAGCAAGGACCAACAAAATAAATTGCTATACAGACAAGCACTGGCTAGCTACCATCTAGATCTAAAGGCAGCGAAACGCAGCTTTATTCTTAAGCAAATTGAACAGTCGGATAGCTCCTTGAAGACTCTCTTTAGTATTGTCAAAGACTTTACTTCTCCTAAGGCCTGTAGTCAGGTCTCAAATGAATCTCAGGATTTATGCGACTCTATAGCCACGTTTTTTCAGGACAAGATATCAAGCATCTATGACCATTTTCCCCAGATTGATCTTTAAGTTTCCGATACGTTGGCGGAACTGGAGGAGAAGCGGATGATACCAAATTGCTCCCTGGAAAGCTTAAATTTAGTTACCATAGAGGAGGTCCAAAAAGGCTTAGCCTTGGGAAAATCAGGGTCTCCTAATGATCCCTGCCCCCCTAAAATTATGGCCCTCCTAGCCAAGTGCTGTGCACCAGTAATTTGCGACCTTTTTAACTGCTCCATTTCCACCGGTATTATTCCATCTCCTTGGAAAGAAGCAGTGGTCTGACCCATTCTTAAAAAACCTACATCGGACCCCGCAATCCTCAGTAATTATCGGCCCATCTCCCTTTTACCCCTGCTGGGGAAAGTGCTGGAGAATATCATTAACCAACAACTGAGCTTCTATCTGGAACAGAATGAAATTCTGGATCCCCCAAAGTCGGGCTTTCGCCCAGGTTTCAGTACTGAAACCGCTGTTTTAGCAGTTACTGACTCCCTAAGACGGACCATTGACTCAGGCGGCTCTGCGATACTGATCCTCTTAGATCTCTCCGCAGCTTTCGACACCATCTCTCATTCTAAGCTAGCGGAGAGACTATTGGGCTGTGGTAATAATTAATAATAATAATTCTGAGTTTTTAAAGCGCCTGGTTATACTTGCCAGTGTGTCCCCACGCTGTCAAGGACTGAGCAGCAGCCTGGGCAGATGGCGCAAGACAAGTCCTGCGCCGGAAAAATTAGAGCTTTGGAAACAAGAGAGTTTTCAGCTCCTTACGGAACAACACCTCCGAGGGCTCCGCACGGAGCTTATGTGGGAGGGAGTTCCATCTCCGTGCGGCTAAGAAACTAAAGGAGCGCCCTCCCATTCTTGCCCTATTAATTCTGGGGCCCGAAAACAAGCCAGCACCCATGGAGCGCAGGAGCCGGGTGGGCTTGTAAGAAAGAAGCAGTTCCACATAAAAGCTGCGGTCATGGAGGAAAGATTCCAACCATGACCAGGCTCTCCCAGTCACTCCACTTTTCCTGAGACACTGTAGCAGAGTGTGATGGGCTACAGTCTCGAACGCAGCGCTGAGATCAAGAAGAATCAGCGCTGCTGTCTGACCCTCATCTACATGTTTTCTCAGTGCCTCCGTGGAAAAGGTAAGGGCAGATTCGGTGGAGTGATGTCCATGAAAGCCAGCCTGGGAGGGATGGTAGAGTTTGTGCACCTCGATGTGAGCCGTCAATTGATGGTTAGCCAGCTTTTCGGCTATTTTAGAGAAGATGGGGAGGAGGGAGATCGGGCGCAAATTAATGAGTTGAGATATGCTGATTTGTGGCTTTTTTTAAGTGGGAGCACAACAGCCTGCTTCCATGTGTTCGGCACCCTGCCAGATTCGAATGACAGAGCTAAGAGATGCTTAACATAAGGTGCCAGTGCTTCCATGCTGCTGCTCAGAATCTTGGCAGGAGCCGGATCCCTAGGGGAGCCAGATTTGATCCCCCTCGCTACTGCTATTAGCATAGCCTCATCCGGGACCGAGAAAGTACTGATGCTGTCTTCCTCCAAGATAGAACCTTCCATTGGCGGATCACTGCTGAGGCCAGACCTGGCCTCACTAGGAAAGGTGGTATAGATATCTTGCACTTTCTTAGTGTCAAAGGAACAGCCTTAAAATGGTTAAAACATTTTTTGTCGGAGAGAACACAAAAGGTCACCTTAGGTCCCTACTCTTTGGCTAAATTGCATTTAGACAAGGGGGTCCCGCAGGGCCCTGTCTGAGTCCTACCCTTTTTAACATATATATGGCCCCCTTAGCGCAGATAGTGGAACAGTTGGGCTTCGAAATCATCTCATATGCAGATGACACGCAGCTCATGTTCACTATCGGGAAATATCCTGAGCTAGAAAAAACACGCTTTGCTAATGCTATGAAGTTGATCTCAGACTGGATGACTGTGAATTATCTCCAACTAAATCCAGGTAAGACCGAGGTCATGTTAATGGGGAAATCCCCAGCTATCTGGTCAGATGACTGGTGGCCTGACCAACTGGGTCCCGCCCCTATACCTAAATTATCTGGGAGGAATTTGGGTATAAAAATTGACTGTGCTCTATTCATGAAAGATCACATCATAACAACGACTGGTACATGCTTTTATAGCCTCCGGCTTCTTCGGAAAATATTTCCATGTATTTCCACCGCACACCGCAGAACCCTGGTTCATGTGATGGTGACAAGTCATTTAGACTATGGTAATGTCCTACTGGCAAGGTGGGGTCAACTCTCTTGTCCAAGCTACAAATTGTCCAGAATACGGCCGCACGAATGATCTTGAATCGTCCGGCAGGCTCTCCATCTGCCCCATTGCTTAGAGAATTGCATTGGCTTAATGTAAAAAAAGTTCCTTCTTCAAAATCGGCTGTCTAACTCATAACGCCCTTAGTGAGAAAGGCCCTCGCTACTTGCAATGTAAATTGATTAAATATTGCCCCAGCAGGAGGCTCAGATCCACCACACTATGTCTACTACAAGTCCCTAGAATCCGTCTGACTCGGACAGGTGGTCGAGTATTTTCCTATTTAGCTCCTAGGTACAGGAGCCAGCGCCCACAGGACCTGCGAGCTATCTCGAATTATGGCACCTTTAGGAAATAGCTGAAAGCTCTCCTCTTTTAACGACCAGGTTTGCCCGGTCTCCCGTCAGCTGCGGATGAATTTGCTAGTCAGCGCCGAGATGCCCCAGGGTGATTTGAGCACTTAACAAATCCTAACCTAATCTAACCTAACCGGACAAAGGGTGAACAGTAAACAATTTTTTTGAAGAAGAGACAGGATCAATCGAATAAGATACTACGACGGGGACCTCCGTAGTAAATATTAAACCCCATCCACCGGTGACGATTTGTATAAGGATAGAGTCATTACGCCCTGACGAGAACACGCAAAGTAAAATAGTGAGTTCGAAACGCGTCGGCCAAATGGAGACAAGTATCTAACAAAAGAGGAGAGCTTTCAGCTGTTTCCTAAAGGTGCCATAATTCGAGATAGCTCGCAGGGCCTGTGGGAGCTGGCTCCTGTACACTGGCCCTAAAGAGGGAAATTATCTCGACGTCGCGCCGCCATGGATGGTGGGGAGTGCTGCTAGGACAACTACGTTCAGACCCCGTCCGGTAGCCGGTCACGGGGGCGGTAAGAAGGGCAAGGCGAAGCTGCGACCTGCACTCTGGCACAGATACGGACGGATGACAACTGGGAGGAGTAACGCCTAACAGAACAGTAAAAGGAAGGCAGGATTCATCCTCAGAGGTACCCTTGCATATATTACTGGACACGACCCGGACGCTGTACTCGAGATGGCGGGTAGAAGCAACAAAGGGGGCACTACTCAATCTCGCCTTGAAAAGTTTGCATATGAAAAAGGAAGCACTTCCCCGAATGCCAGCAAAGGGGCGGCCGACCAATCTACAGAGGCAACCGGGGGGAAGAAGGCAACGCTGGACGATGTTATGAAAGCGCTGGCGCAGGTACAGACCACGGTTGGAACGATCTCGACCGAAATCACACTGATCAGGGCTGATTTCCATAAGATGTCAGAGAGAGTCAGCTCCATGGAAGTGGTCACGAAGTCATTGGTAGAAGACGTGTCGGAACTGCAGACAGCCATGGTAAAGTTAACAACGGAGAACAGGGTACTGAGGGACAGGCTGGATGACCAGGAAGGACGCTCGAGACGGAACAACGTCCGCATTATTGGAATTCCAGAAACGGAAGGCACTAGGGCGACGGACCTGTACATCGAAGACCTCATTAAACAAGAACTGAAACCTAAAGGGCTGTCTTCATTCTTCTCAGTGGAAAGGGCACATTGTGTCCCGGGAGGCCGACCACAAACGGGCGCTGCCCCGAGGCCTATCATAGCTCGCCTCTTTAATTTCCGCGACAGGGATGCGATACTACAGGCAGCGCGAGTCTCCCCTCCGGTCAAGATCCTGAATTCAACGGTGTCCTTCTTTCCGGACTACACGGCGGAAGTCGCGCGCAGGAGGAGAACGTTTATAGATGTCAAAAAAGAACTCCGGAAAAGAGAGATTCCCTACTCGATGCTCTTTCCAGCCAAGCTACGTGTTGTAGCGGACAATAAAACCTGGTTCTTTGACACCCCAGAGATCGCCCAGGACTGGTTGGAGGGCTGGAGACCAGCCAATAGACAACGTGGATCAA
Source organism: Lissotriton helveticus (assembly GCF_964261635.1). NCBI lineage: Eukaryota > Metazoa > Chordata > Amphibia > Caudata > Salamandridae > Lissotriton > Lissotriton helveticus. The sequence continues at coordinate 78,489 of NW_027611719.1, forward strand.
ATGGGACTCGGAGACCACAGAGCAACGGTAGACAATATACCTCACGACAGTCAAGGAGCGGCAGTGAGGAAATGACACCAGAAGGATCGACCATAAACGGACAAGTACTTGTGGACCAATGAACGCCCGGCAAACACAAAGATAAATGAGACGTATGCCCGCCTGTAATGACTGCCGATGGACACTGGGCAGAAGTCTTCCAGAGAGGGGGAAAGAGGCCGACGACTTCGGAGATTCTTCCACCCCGACGAGCAAGTAAATTGTATTGGGGATGGGTCAAGCACTCTGCTAAGTTGGGGGGGCGGGCGGTTGGGAGCCCGTACGGCAGGGGGGCAGGGAGGGGGGGGTTGGGGACGTGTTTGTTTTACTCTTTTTTGTATTGTTGACTCAGAAAGGTGGGAGGGGAGGAGCAGACACATTGATATCCAAAAGGATTACCGCACGATGCAATAGTAAGGTTTCATATGATACTCGGGGCACTCTTGGCCCGACGGCACAGACTCCAGGAAGACATGAAGCTAGAGGGGATGGGCTGGAGAGGAGGGAAGGGTTAGACCGGCTGACAGCGCTCGAACAGGAAGGATTGATAGGCACACGTCACTTAACACAAAGGACACATGGCGCAAGATTCACAGATTAGTGGTAGAAATGTTGAGCGGCAAGTGGGACTGATAACGCCATTGACCCTGTTGTCATGGAATGTTCGAGGTCTGGGGGATAAAATCAAAAGGGGATTGGTCCTGCAAAGCATCCGGAGGTTTAACCCAGCCCTCGCCTTAATACAAGAGACACACTTGCAGGGCACAGCTACACAGGCACTAAATCGGAGAGGCTATTGGATGATAGTACACTCAGCCTTTACATCCGGGTCACGTGGGACAGGGATCCTGATGCGGAGGTCATCACACTTCATTGTCTAATCCACTAGGACAGACGACCAGGGCCGCTTTGCGGCAGTGCATGGATACTGGGAGGGTAAGCCGGTCAATATAGTCTCGGTGTATCTTCCTCCAGCGCTCCACGCACTTGCTTTTCCAGATTTAGGGGAGTTCCTACTTGCGTTGCCAGACGGGGACCTCATCATGGGGGGGGATTTCAATGCAGTGGCAAAAGACACACAAGACAGATTCCCGAATCGGGAGCAATCGGTGAGACCTTCTAAACTACATGACTTTCTAGAGGCTCAGGGGCTGGTGGACAAGCAATACACATATTGCTCTACAGTACATAATAGCATGTCACGTATTGACTACTTCCTCACGCTAGGAGGGGTTCCCTCACCATAGACAACGTTCACATTCATCCTAGGGGCGTATCGGACCACTCGCCGCTTACAATGACACTGACCTGCCCAGAAAAAACTCGTAAAAGAATCTACCCGATTCACCCGGGATACTTGCAGGTCCGGCCCTTACTAAAAGAACTGAAAAAGGTGACTCAACACTACTTTGCAGAAAACACAAATTCAGTCGCATCACCTACGATAGTGTGGGAGGCTTATAAAACGGTGTTGAGAGGTCAGGCCATAGCAACTATCACGGGACACAAAAGGGAACAGAAAAGAGAGTTGCTGGACCTGGAGACGCGACTACACAGTGCAAACCTAGCTCACATGAGTGACCCGACGACAGACACGTTACACACGTTGCGACTGACTCAACAGCTCCACACTGATCATCTGAAGCGCAGAGTAGTGGGAAATATAGAGGAAACGGCACATAGAGTCTAAAATATAGGGGACAAAGCAAGCAAACTTCTGGCGTGGTTAGACAAAAAGCAGGCAGAAGGAAGGCATATCATGCAGCTACGTAGCGCTGATGGTGATTTACATACGCGACCATCCGAAATAGTTGCAATTCTAGCGGACTACTACCTGAAGGTATATACGCCTGGTACCAGGGTAACTCCTGAGATGGCGGAGATGGCCCTTGATAATGTACCTACGCGGGGAGGAGCCAAGCTCGCGTCCGCGATGGCCGCGTTTTAGCTCGGCTCCGTTCACTTTCCTGTCTGGAACGTCTATCCTGTGTTTTATCCTGCCCCGGGAAGTATTCTTTGATAGACTATGGGACTACGACATTTCGCAGGCACTTACCGTTTGATCCGTTTGTTACTGGGTGCCGCGGATCCTGAGCTGCACCCTTGTCCGCTTCGGGGCCTCCGGAGTGAGCGGGCCTGAAACTCCTCGGCGGCCCCCGGGCGGGGCGGAGCGCTGTGGCTGGCCCTTGGTGGCGGTGTGGGCTCGGTCGGAGAGGCCGATGTGCAATTAGACCGGTTACGGCTCTCCGGGCCTGGTCCGGCGGTCCTGCGGCCTGGTGTTGGGGCGCTGCCTTCCATGGACGGGGTTGGCCGTGTATGTGGCTCGTCTCCCCTTTGTTCTCCGGTCCGGCCATTTTGAGTCCCTCCGCCCGGACTCGGAGAACGGAGCCGGTGGCGTGTGGGGAGCCGGCGACCTGCCTTCTTCTGGTGGCCCCCCTTCCTGTTCTGGCGGTGCCTCTGCTGGTGGTCGGCTGTATCCTGTTTGCCCCGCTGGTGGCCGGACGGGGGTCGGATATTGCCACGGCCCCGCCGGGCTTCTAAGATGGCGGCCGGCCCCATGTCTCTCAGCCTGGCCGAGACTGACGACGCTGGTCCGCCGCATGGCACGTTTGCTGAATACCGTACAGGTGAACCTACGCATGGCGACATCCTCGCCGCCTTGCGCTCCTGGAGTGCTCCTATGGCCGTACCTATCATTGACCTGGAGGAGGAGCATTTTGCCGGTCCTGATGGGCCCCCCCCGGTGTGTGCGGCTTCATCTCTGTTGTGTGCTGCTGGAACTTTCCTGGAGGTCGTGGGCCCGGCGGCTGCCGCCGGTGTGGGTGCACGGATGTCCGCTGCCCTCATTCATCCTGTGCTCCCCCTCGTGCAGGGGGTCCGCCGGCCGGGTCCCGTCCGGACCGGCCTCGTTGGATCTCCCTTTCCTTTTTTGCCTCGAATGGCCGAACGAAGATCCTGTGATTGCTCCGCCAGGTCGGCTTTCCTCATATTGTCGTCGGAACTGTGCCTGCATTGCCTGAGGTGGTTGCTGTCCTTTCCTGTTCCTCCGGGTCGCAATCGCAATGACTTGTGTGGATTGACGATCGGACTCCCTGTTATTCGCCTCCTGTTCCACATGATCTGGTTCCTCGTGCGTTGGACGACTTCAGCTTGGGATAGACAAGGACAGGGTTGAGATGAACTTGCCTCGGTGGACTATTATCTTGCGGTATGGTTGGAGGATCCGTTTGTAACTGTATGACTATGTTCGATTCTCCTTCATGTTCCTGGAGCTTATCCTTGTGCTTACTATCTTCCCGTGGGCTCTGAGTTTTTTCGGACGGGGGGGTGGGAGCTGATGGTTCTGATTATATGGCTCCTCTCCCGTTGTTATTTCCCTGTTTTCCCTTCTTCTTTTTGTCTTTGTGGTTCTTTCTTTACTTTTATCTCTTCTATATTTCGGGTTCTGATTAGGGCGACAGGCACGCTGCTGGGGGGTAGGCCATAGCCTTCTGCAGGGGTGCAGGGTGGGATGTGCGGGGTGGGGGGGGGTCTGTCATTTTGTTTTTGCCCCCTTATTTTCTTTTTTGGTTCTATGGCTCTTATGTATCCCTTTTTTCGGGACGCGGTGTCGGCATGTGGCCCCCTGGGGTGTTTTTGCTAGCATGGGACTTCTGGTCTTCCTGCCGTCACGATTTACTACGCATTCATTACTCCTGTTACCACTAGTTCCATGTGCCGGTCTATTCTTGAGTCCTTCGTTAGCCGTGGGGCACGTGCAGTGATGCTGCGTCTTCCTTCCGCCCCCTTTTTTCCGATGTCCTTTCCCCCTTTTTCCCCTTCTCCCCCTTTTTCTTTCCTCCCCTGGGTTGTTGTGGCAGAGGGCTCTTTATGTTGCAAGCCTAATTTTAGTCCTGTGTATCATTGTGTGTTCTCGTAATGGTGGGTGGGTGCTGGGCAGCGGTTGCAATTGCTTATTACTGTGGGACTCACGTTCTGCTTTTGCCTAAATGTAACTGTTCTTTTGAATTTGCCTGTGTTCGTTACTTCCGCTTGCTCGCGGCCCGCCACGGCCCTCTGGACTTTACTGATTGCCATTATTCTGCTATACCCTTTCTTCTATTATAAAATCAACCTTCTCTCATCCTGCTCGTGGTGGTTGCTCGGTGGCTTTTCGCCTTTGCTTTCCGTATGGATTGCTGTGATATCCTGTTGGAGCTTCTGTACTGCCTGATGTGTTTCCTTAATTGTGGTGGCCGGCCCGATGGGTTGTAGGCCCGTATCTGTGAGCGCTTTCTGTATAATAAAGGTTTTAAAAAAAAAAAAAAAGATAATGTACCTACGCAATCCTTAAGCCGAGAAGCAATAGAGGAGCTTGAGGCAGACTTAACACAGGAAGAGATACAGCTAGCAATTAATGCGCTCCATTCCGGGAAGGCGGTAGGCCCCAATGGTATCCCCGTTGAATGGTACAAAGCCGTATCTGAGATCATCAGTGAGCCGCTGTTGGCTATGTACACTGACAGTTTGGAAAAAAAGTCCTACCCTATGACCAGAGAATGGCAACAATCGTGGCTATCCCAAAACCGGACAAGCCGCCAGAAGAGTGTACCTCCTACCGGCCGATATATTTAATGAACGCAGAGGCCAAAATACTGGCGAAGCTCTTATCAAACAGACTGATGCCCCACCTAGAACAACTGATTCACCCGGATCAGTCGGGGTTCATGCCGCATAGGAGTACGGCTCTTAACCTTAGAAGAGTACATGGGGCACTGGCTAGGGCCCCCCTACTGACCGAACCGGCGGCCATTCTGTCTTTAGACGCCAGGATGGCGTTCGACATGGTGGAATGGCAGTATCTCTTCGCGGTGCTGACGCACATGGGGTTTGGCCCCAGATTTCTCTCCTGGATAAAACTCCTATACTCGAGCCCGGTGGCGCATGTCACAGCGAATGGACATAGCTCACGCGAGATACCTTTGGCTAGAGGCACGAGACAAGGATGTCCCCTATCTCCTCTGTTATTTGCATTAGTTTTGGAGCCGCTGGCGGCCGTGATCAGGACCTCCCCGCTTTTGAAGGGAATATCCTGGGGAGATAATTGGGAGGACAGAATCTCCCTCTATGCGGACGATATGTTAGTCTACCTGTCTGAACCGGAGAGGAGCATACCGGCACTGCTGGCAAACTGCGACAAGCATGGCCATGCGTCGGGGTACACAATTAACTGGACGAAATCTACTATCTATGTACTAAAAGGCCCTTCCCCACCTATGTCCGCGAACTGCCCACTGGCGGTGGCGGCCTCTTCCTTTAAATACCTTGGGATACATGTTACAGGAGATGGGGGTCTTTTCTACGACCTAAACTTACTACCTCCACTGACTCGACTGAAGGCGGACGTGCAGCACTGGAAGGCACTACCGCTAACGCTGCTAGGGAGGGCAGCACTGTTCAAAATGAAGGCACTGCCGCGCTTTCTCTATGTCCTAGAGAACACCCCAATCCTGGTATCGCCTGAATACTTTAAAAAGGTAACGGCTGCGATATCGAGTCTACTATGGGGCAACCGACCCGCCCGCATAGCAAACGTAAAGCTGGTCCGAGATTGGTATGATGGGGGGATAGCGCTGCCGGATGTGCAGTTGTATTATTGGGCGGCGCATCTAAAGATCATAAATCACTGGATCCACGCCCCACAGGGAGAACCAGCATACCTGGCAGACAGAGCGCAGCTGGGTACCCCCAGCTTATTGGCCCCACTATACAATAAAGGTATCGCTGCAAAACTAATAGGACCCACGCATCACACGGTGGCATTGTGGCATAAAGCGCAAACGAGACTCAAATGGGGAGGCATCATAACCAAGATGGCTCCCTTGTGGGATGTCAAAGCACTGGGCCGGCTGCGCCACAGCAAGGGCTTCACGCAGTGGGATGCCATCGGAATCTCCACAGTAGGAGATCTGTGGAAAAATGATGGGGTTGTTCCGTTCGACCAGCTCCAGCGGCAATATCAGCTGAGCCCAAATGAAACATACCGATACATACAAATCAGGCATGCGCTGATGTCAGCCATCGAGATCGGTACAAAGGTGCCAGACTCGTCTCCGCTGGAGGACCGTCTATTGACCGAATATATGGAAGCCAGTGCGACTTCCCTAACTTATCGCAAGCTAATGAATAACCTGCAGGACCCATTAGTAAAACTGAAGGCCAAATGGGAGAATGAGCTAGGTGTGATGGACAACGCAGAATGGAACGCAGCGATGGCTTCACCAAAAGAAGCTGGTATCTCGTCGAGATTTCGGCTGGTGCAGCTTAAAATATTGCATAGGGTCTAATACACGAGAACTAATCTACACAAAATGCACAGAGCTGATCATCCCACCTGCCTGAGGGGATGCGGAGAACCAGGCACACTCTTTCACACACTCTGGGAATGCCCGATTATCGCCACCTACTGGCGGCAGGTTCTGCGCACCATCTCACAAACATTGGCAGTATCCGTAACACCGGACCCCCGAATATGTTTACTGAATGTCTGGAAACAGAATGATTTGACTCATCAGGGGCAGCAATGGGCAATTGTGGGGATAATGATGGCCAAGCGAGATATAGCGCAAAAGTGGGGGGCAGTGGAGGCACCGACACTGGCACAATGGTGTAGAAACATGGACTTACTATTAGTGATTGAAAGAGCAGTATATAAAATGAGAGCGAACCCCAGGAAGTGGAACAAGCTATGGATGCCATGGAACACCTATAGAGGGGATATCTGTGAGCCCCTATCAGAAGACGATATAGATAGCTCTGAAGAAGAGGGAGATGTCGACTGAGGCGCAATTAGGTTGATTTGACACGTACAAATAGAGTTGATGTAGCATTAATGGGTTGGTCACACGTCCCGAAATGGGAACTTTGAGATCTCAATCAATCAATCAATCAAGGACATTTATAGAGCGCACTACTTACCCGGAGGGTCTCAAGGCGCTTGGCGGGGGGGGTGCTGCTACTGCTCGAACAGCCAGGTCTTCAGCTTCTTCCTGAAGGAGAGGTGGTCTTGGGTCAGGCGCAGGTCGGGAGGGAGGGAGTTCCAGGTCTTGGCAGCCAGGTAGGAGAAGGACCTTCCTCCTGTTGTCGTTCTTCGGATGTGGGGGACGGCGGCGAGGGCGTGACTGGCTGATCGGAGGTGGCGTTTGGGAGCGTAGAAGTTGATGCGGTTGTTGAGGTAGCTCGGGCCTTGATCGTGTAGGGCTTTGTGTGCGTGTGTGAGGAGATGGAAGGTGATTCTCTTGTTGACGGGGAGCCAGTGCAGGTCTCTCAGATGTCCGGAGATGTGGCTGCGTCGGGGGATGTCGAGGATGAGTCTGGCTGAGGTGTTCTGGATCCGCAGGAGTCTCTTCTGGAGCTTGGCGGTGGTTCCGGCGTAGAGGGCGTTGCCGTAGTCCAGTCGGCTGGTGACAAGGGCCTGGGTGACCGTCTTCCTGGTCTCGGTGGGGATCCACCGGAAGATCTTCCGTAGCATGCGCAGGATGTTGAAGCATGACGAGGAGACGGCGTTGACTTGTCTGGTCATGGAGAGGGAGGAGTCCAGGATGAAGCCCAGGTTGCGTGCGTGGTCTGTCGGTGTGGGTGCGGTGCCCAGGGCTGGGGGCCACCAGGAGTCATCCCAGGCGGAGGGCGAGGAGCCCAGGATGAGGACTTCCGTCTTGTCTGAGTTCAGTTTCAGGCGGCTGGTCGTCATCCACTCGGCTACGTCTTTCATCCCTTCGTGAAGGTTGGCTCTGGCGGCGGCGGGGTCGTTGGTCAGGGAGAGGATCAGCTGGGTGTCATCGGCGTAGGAGATGATGTTCAGGTTGTGTTGGCGTGCGATGGGCGCGAGGGGGCTCATGTAGACGTTGAAGAGGGTGGGGCTCAGCGAGGATCCTTGAGGGATGCCGCAGATGACTTCGGTGGCCTCTGACTTGTACGGTGGTAGACGGACTCTCTGTGTTCTTCCGTCGAGGAAGGAGATGATACATTCCAGTGCCTTCTCCTGAATTCCGACGTTGCTGAGGCGCTGCACTAGGGTGCGGTGGCAGACAGTGTCGAATGCCGCGGAGAGGTCTAGGAGGATGAGGGCCGCTGTTTCTCCGTTGTCCATCAGGGCTCGGATGTCATCGGTGGCAGCGATGAGGGCGGTCTCGGTGCTGTGGTTGGCTCGGAAGCCCGACTGTGAGGGGTCGAGGGATCCATTCATCTCGAGGAAGGCGGCCAGCTGTTTGTTGACGGTCTTCTCGATGACTTTGGCTGGAAACGAAAGGAGCGAGATGGGGAGGTAATTCTTGAGTTCGGTGGGGTCCGCTGTTGGTTTCTTTAGTAGAGCGCTGCGTTCGGTGTGCTTCCAGCTCTCCGGGAAGGTGGCGGTGTCAAAGGAGGTGTTGATGATGTCCCGCAGGTGGGGTGCGATGACAGCGTCGGCTTTGTTGAAGACGTGGTGAGGGCGGGGGTCGGTCGGAGATCTGGGAGTCTTGAGATGTGCAGGGTAGCTAAGTGCATCATTTAAAGCAAAGAGAAGTAATGAGTGTCGAAAATACGAACATCTGCATTACTAGCTGAGTCACACGTTTAGTTGGAGTTATAAAATATAAAATTTAAGACTGTTGCTAAACTATTTGAGAAATTGATTATAAACTTTCTGCTGATTTACAATGCGCAATGCAGGCCAAGGACACTGCAAACTGAGTAAAGTCTGAAATGTGTAACGGAATGTCATTGTATAGCAGCCGGACTCCGGGTTGTAGGTAAATGCTGTGTAAATGATGCAGACTGCAATAAAAGTCTTTAACCCAAAAAAAACAAAACCATTTATCTACAAAACAACTAATCAAAAAACTAAAATTTTATACCTGATCACCGTTTACATACTGCCAAATAACCGAAGCAGAGAAACAATTTGTGGAACACTAAATAATGTTTTAATCACCATGATGTTAGAGGATCCACTAGCAGACTTTATGATTACCGGGGATTTCAACCTTAACCTCATGCCAACCCACGTAAGAGATGATATAACCCAAACACAAAATCTGCAGTGGCTAATTCCAGAGCAGGTCCTAGGCAATGATAATGCCGACAATAAGAACAGAATGGGGAACAAATTTGTAAGGGATATTGAAGCAATGGGACTGCGAATTCTAAATGGCAGAATAAAATCGGATGTGCCTCCTGCATATAGTTACTTTGGGTATAATGCTCACTCCAGGCTTGATTATACTATGATTTCTTTATATATGTTTCACAACATTACCTTGTACCAACTAAACAAAGTAAAGGAAAGTGACCACGCCCAGCAAATAATTAGAATGAACATCGGAACAAATACAAACAAGCTCTGTGCAAGGGCAAATTGGCACAACTAACTATAAAAAAATATTTTGGAATATGGGCAACAAAGAAGTAACGAACAAGCAGATAGAAAAGCTTATCAGATCATGCTTTAACGAAACTTCATTACAATCAGGAATTGAGCAATGGGAATACCTCACTGGATTACTAATCATGACTCAAAGTGAATTGCAGTCAAATAAGAACCGAAGAAGGAATGACCTAGCCAGGGAAAAAGATCAGCAGATAAACCTGCCATATGAAATAACGAAATTAAAGAAAGATCGTAACAAGATTATTAGGTCATTGAAAAAACCGGAAGTGAAAGCAGAAAATCTAGGAATCCTGAAGCAACTAAATCAAAACCTAAAAAAATTAATATGGGGTGAAAAAAATAAAGCAAAACAAGAAAGCTGGGCAAAAGTACTTTATGCTAGCAAGCAGAAGAATTCAAGAGACTTCTGGAAAATTATCAATCAACTGGCTAGACCCAATAAGCAAGTAGTCTCATCACCGCTAACTGAACAGGAATGGGAGATTTACCTGAGGAACCACCTCAATCAGAATTCTACTCAGTCAATCTTGCTGGTTAAAAATTACGAGGCCAAAAACGACAACGACAAGGAATCTTCCAGGCACTATAATGAATTGGATACGCAAATAGCAGTCGAGAAAGAAGAGATAATTAAATTGATAAAAAAACTGAAAAATGGTGCACCCGGACCAAATGGGATACCATTTGCACTCTTTAAGGAAAACCCCGAACTATGGGCGCCTATCCTAGAGAAACTATACTCAGAAGTTATATTAACAGGAACTGTCCCCAAGTCATTGCGAGGATCCCTAATAACCCCCATTTTTAAAAAGGGAAACTGGGCACTGGCAGAAAACTATAGGCTAATCACCTTACAAGATTCGGACGTCAAGTTGTTTGCCAGAATCCTGTTGACTAAATTACAGAATGGGTGTCGGAGAACAAGAAATTGCCTATAAATCAAACAGGCTTCATTCAAGGCTTGGGGACAACCACAAATATTCTTATTCTTACCCTACTTATTGACAAGTCAATTAGACGGAGGCAACCTTTAGATCTATGTTTTATAGACTTCAAATCGGCATTTAATTGTGTAAGTAGGAAATTACTTTGGGAAAAACTCGAGACAATGAAAATACCATCCTCACTACTTAAATTGATTCGCCTCTTGTACACAGACACATGGGTGAATGTAAGGATGGGGGACAGCAGTACACTATCTAAGGAGATTCCAGCAAACAAAGGCCTAAAACAGGGCTGTGTTTTAGCTCCCCTTCTTTTTAATTTGTTTCTCGCCGACCTCACACCAATACTGGACAATAAAAACGCGCACCCCCCGAAATTAGCAGATAAGCGGCTCACGAACTTATTATATGCAGATGATCTGATACTTTTGAGCCATACTAAAGTGGGTCTACAGCAACTAATCGGAAGAACTTACACGTATTCTAAGGTAAATGGTATGGTCATAAATGATACAAAAACCAAGATTATGGTAGTTGCCAAAAATAATGCGAAAAAACATACTATTAAAATGTTTATGGACAACATCGAGCTGGAGCAAGTGGAGTCATATAAATACCTGGGGGTTCTATTTGATGCGAAAGGCAACCTCCAACTGCAAAAAAAGGATATCCAAAGGAAATCAAATGCATTGTCTGCTGCATTTAGAATTGTGCAGAAATCACTTCCCAGCCTAACCTACGGCCCTCTACTCAGTATTATTTCTGCAAGACTAGAACCGACTATCACATACGGTAGGGAAGCTGCGATGGGTAGGGATACTGAAATCCTGAAAAGAAACATAACCAGAGTATATCGGGCCCTATTCCGGCTCCCAGCAAACGCTTCCCCTGCACGAGTAAGGTTGGAGTTCGGATTAATTAACCAACACTATACAAGGCAAGCACACTTCATAAAAATCTGGAACCAAATAAAAACTGATCACCAAAATGAAATATCGCAACTTTTATGGAAAGAATTATGTAATGACACAAACTCTCTGGCAGGGTCGTACCTAATGGAAGCAATAAAAGAGTTTGAGGTGGCAACAATATGGGATATAAATATAACCAAGACATCATTTAAGAGAATAATTACCAAAACTGCAAGCCACCTATCTATTCTAAAAGATAAAGCCATCCTTACTAAAAGAAAACATGCTTGGACAATAATAAATGGTTATAAAAATAAAGAAATCCAGCAATATTTGGTGACTCCATGGACGGACAAAAATAAACAGGTGCTCCTCAATGCAAGTTTCGCAACAATGCCAGGCCTGTGCCATCGTCCACCCTGTACAAGAACGGTAATGCAAACGGAATGTAGATTGTGCAACGCCGGTGAGGAGGATATCCCCCATCTTCTCTGTATTTGTCCGAAACTTTTCCAGGAGAGAAAAACTCTGCTTAAGAATCCTTTGAATGCACGAGGCATAAGGTCATGCAGGCAGGCCCTGATAAAGTGTTTAGACTCGAATGACATTATTTTAAACGCTACGTTTGTAAAATTTTTATTGACAGGAAACTAGGAGATGTAACTATTTTAAATATTTAAAGTTTGAATGATATTTTAACTGTTTTATGTATGAATATAGCTTTTACTGACCTTTTTGAATGTGTAATATTGTAAGATTTTAAATAATCAACACAATAAACTTACTTACTTAGTAAAGGTTTGAGGTTTTCAAGGGTTTCTGGATAAAACCAACCATTGAGAGCCACTCAAGTCACCCATCCTGGATTGCCCCAGGTGTCTAATGTTAAAAAAATGTAAAAAAATGTACAGGTTTTCTAAGTTTCCCTAGGTGTTGGCTCAGCTTGAGCACACAATTCGCGTTTTGGTGCCTTTGCTGTCAGGGGTACTAGCCCTACCCATTCGAGTGAGGTACCATTTTATTGATTGACTTAGGGAAATACAGAATAGTAGAACAGGTGTTATTACCTATTCTTTTTCTCTGTGTTTCCGCCTTCTGAATGTTAGCCAGTGTGTAAGAAAGAAGACATTTTGGTAAAACGTTTTTTATTATATTCAAGTCTGCCTGTTCCTGAAAGCTGGAAAGTTGGTCATTTTAGCACCACAAAATATTCGCTGATGCAATTTGCAAGAGAAAAACCAGACACTTGTATGCTGCGTTTTTTTAACCATTTTACCAAAATTTAACTATATTTGACTATTTTCTCTGTCCCCTCAAGGGGAATCCACAAATCTTGCATACCATTAGAATCCCCAGGATGTTGACAAAGAAGTACACCAATTCGGCATGGATAGCCTATGAGGCCTAAGAGTGAACTATCCTGAAAAGCCAAATTTAGGCTGAACACTGAGGGGAGGGGGAAAAGGCCTAGCAGCGAAAGGGTTAATGAATGCAATGATAAGACACCTGCAGAGTAGAGAAAAAAGAAGGCACTGGCAAGACATTTAATAAAATGAACTTGATGTTACTCGGGACTGGTTAAACTTTAGGCTAACTTGCATCAAAACGGATTCCAAACAAGTACAGTTAGCATCAATAAACAAAGTGATACATTTCAGATATATGTGTGGCTCTTACTTAAGATAAATTGAGCCACCTATCGTTGATCATTTTAGGATTAATATGATTATAGGAAATGTGTATATAACGCCCAAGTGCATAAGGCACTAAAATGACGCTGGAGCAATTGGTAGTTAGTCTGTCTAATAAACATACTAAATCCACAAAGTGCATCAACCATACTAGATAAACTAGTAAAAATCCACATTAACATATTGATATTAGAGGGCATTGTGTAGTTATGGTGTTCACAGTTAAGTAAATTAATATTACTTCAGGCTAATCTCTAAATGTTGTATGTGAGACTTTCAATGTCCAAGCTTTATTCGACTATTAAAAACAATCACAAAAGCAAACAATAAAATACAATACAAACATTATAATAAAACAATAACTCAGAAATGAAGAATTTCGGAAAGTTAAAACACCAGACTTTTCCTGTGAGAAATAGCTTTGAGTAAAAAAGTAGCAGTAAAAAAACAGATGTCTGCAGAGTCAAGTGCAAATAACAATTCCATGGCTTGGATAATAGTATACACTGAAAATCTTAAAAACATAGGTCTAAGATAGAGACGGCGAAGATGCATATAGAGTGGGCAGATAAGCATGAAATGCAGCGTACTTTGCCTAGTCTGACCATCGCAGGGACAGGGGGAATGGCTGGGAATCTTCATCTCCGGGAAGGCGACTAAGTTATGTACAATACCAAGTCTGAGTCGTGTCAGAACAAACTGATGGGACTGCTTGGTTATGAATTTTAGATACATCGGCATGCCCTTTACTTCAGGTTTAGTGGTGTGATAGAATACATAGGTAGACATGGTAATACACTTTAACCTACGCATATCAGACTTAGTTTGGATGAAAACATCTTTAAGTTCCTTTTTCGATACAGTAACGGCACAGTAAGGATCCTTAATGATGTCAAAATTAAATACATCGCCATAAGTAGAAGAGACATAGCTTAGCCAAGGAATCTTAAGGACTTTGTCCAACTTCAAACAATCGGTGATAATCTTCCTAGAGAAAGTAGTCTCTGCTTTAGCCCATATTGACCTCCATACCATGAGAGGTCTTAATCCCATCAGATCGGTCAGATAATTTAAACAGACCTCACTATGGCACAGTACAGCAGGTGCCGAAGGAGGTAGGCAAAGCAATCTTCTAAGAAACCCATTCTCGGTATTTTGCAGTACCATATGCTGACTATAGCCCCAGATACCAGAGCCGTACAGAGCAATAGACACACATCTATGCCTGTAAATGTCTACCATATCAGGTATACGGCGGCTTCCTAGCTTTGCAGCAAAACGAAATATACCAGATGAGCTTTTGGCCATTCTATCATTAACATTAAAAATCTCCTGGGGCCAAGTCCCCTTATTATTAAAAGTAACACCGAGGTAGCAGAACCTATCCACTACCTCAATATTGTGATTGTCAAAATGGAACGGCATAACAGACTTCATCCGTTTACCACAGGCCATAATAAAGGTCTTGGTGTTATTTATTTTCAGTTTCCTTTCATTAATAAAATTATAAAAAGTATTCATACGTTTTTGTAACCCATTTGGAGTACGCGAGAGAAGCACCGTATCGTCAGCATAAAGCAGAACTGGTACGGGAAGTCCACCAACTTGAGGGGGATCAGCCTGGACCTTTTTGAGTTCAGATTCAATAGAATTGATAAAGAGGGAAAATAGCAGGGGGGCCAGTACACAGCCCTGCCTTATGCCTGACTTCACCCTGATTTTCTCAGTACATTCACCCGACGGCCAAAACGTATCTGGGCCGACAGCTTGTTATAGAGACGAGCCAGAAAGTGAATGATTGCCGAAGGGGCGCCCATGGCCAGTAAAGTGCACCACAAGAGTTCATGGTCCACAAGGTCAAAGGCGCTCGAAAGGTCGGCAAAACAGAGAAATAGGGAACCTTGTTTCGCTCTCGTATATTTCCCTATTAGGAGGTCAAGATTAAGGCACTGCTCCGTAGTCCCTAAGCCTTTGCGGAAACCATATTGGGATTCAGCCATGATATTGTTTTCTTCGACCCACTCCTCCAACCTTATCAGGAGAACCCTACTCATAATTTTTAGGGAGGAATCAAGAAGGGAGATAGGGCGGTAGTTCTTTGCCTCGCCTCTATTACCCTTTTTGTAAATAGGTAGAATTAGGGATTCACTCCAAGTGTGAGACTTTAACTTCATGTAGAAAAGTTATCGGCTTCTCTTTATCTCTGTGCATATCATACACAAATACATCTAAACATCGTCAGCAGAGAAGATAAGAGAAGCTGAAAGCACACGAGATATCTCCAATAGATGTACTGTTTGAAAAAAAAAAAGGGGGGCAGACTTTGACAGTGATGAACATCATGAGATGGACAAAAATAATTAGCATAATTGGGAAGGAGTAAAAGCGTAAGGAATAACATAGAAGAAAATATAGAGCACCAAACAAAGTTAGCAGAGTCCTAGAAAGATGCCCAAAAAGCTATGAAAACTGGCTTTATGACTCAGAAATATGTTAAAAAATGATTCATATTGGCCAGTTGAAGTACTGATTATGATACATCGAAGTTGATCATTTTGACAATGACCTCAGAAACAGACACATGCCCGGTTCACTCAAGTAACAAGCCACACAAGTCACCCCATCCGCGATTACCCTAGGTGTTGAGTTTTCAACAATGCATAGGTTTGCTAAATTTTCCTAGGTACTGGCTGAGCTAGGGCCCAAAATCTACACATAAAACACTTTGCAAAAAATGGATCAGTTTTAAGTGGAAAAATATGATGTTTCAATGATTCATTTTGGGCCATTTCCTGTCGTGGGCACTAGGTCTCACGCACACAAGTGAGGTATCATTCTTATCAGAAGACGTAGGGTACTGCTGTGTGGAAGGTACTTTTTGGCTACCCACAGATTTCAGAACTTTCCTTTTTTTTGTATTTTATTTTTTATTATTCCACAGTATAGTAACAACAAACCAACAAATAAGGCATCCGATATTTCACTTTAAACACACATATGTTCCACAAACAATCCCCATATTCCAATGCCAATATTTTGTTTCTTCACCCCTTTAACTGAATACAGACTAAACTCTAAATTGAACAGATTATACATCTTTGTCCTCCAGCACATAAAAGATGGAGCTGCGGGCTGAAGCCACTCTGTCGCAATACACAGCCTTGCTACAGACATAGCAATAAAAATCAAGTATTGGTAGGAGCTACGCTCGTAACCAAGATGGCCGCATAAGCTCCCGGCTCCGTCGACCTCCGCCAGAAGCTCATAAATTCTGAACTTTATCCTGAAATCCCGCCGGACTCCCGTGCTGGTGAACAGTATCTGATTCGTAAGGTGCAACCCCGAAATCTCTGGCGGCCCGGACGGCGAAGATATGCCGTGCGCCATTCTTGGCCTGCCTCCGATCTGACGCCGGGGCCTCGAGTTTCAACTTGGCCGGGTTGGAGTCGAACAACATCGGCTGTGAAAAGTGGGTGGATCCGGTCTCCGAAGCGGCTTTTTTTTGTTTCTCCCTTACTGGATGGTGCTCCGGTGACGGCTTTACCTGCAACTACAGTGGCCTGTGAATATCGTCTACTTGTTCGGGGATCTGCTTCCTGGAGACCCCGTTGAGCTCCCGGTGGTTCTCTGGGCTCAGTTCCTCGTTGGTGGCGACGGTGCATCTACTGTGCTCTGGACGTGCTTTATAGTGGTTTCTACAACGATTCTGCCCTGTGCCCCGGAGAAGTCGACCTCTGGGGTTCGGATACCCGCCCGGTCGCTCATTGAGGGGCGATGGAGCAGACTGAAACTACACCGTCGCTACGCACTGTAATGGCCGCCATTTTGCAGCTTCACGAACGGTTCACCGCCAACATCCAAGGGATGGTCGTAGCTGCAGACCGTATTTGCTCGAGACCGGATTCTGACCCTTTGTTGTTAGACAACCGAGATACTCCACCCAAGGATACCGTCTTTATTTGCACCGAGGTCCCCGTGCAGAATATTGATTTGGACCCTCCCAGCAACCCTAAGATGGCGGCTATCGAGGCCGAGAGGACTGGATGTGAGTTAAGCCCTACATTGAAGCCGCCCGAGTTGGATGTGACTGCCATTATGGAACGATGTGCCTTCTACTACGACTGCCAACTTCGACCTTCGCCTCTTTCTGTAATCGATCGTCACCGCCTTGCTGCTTTCTCACCGGTGGATAGTGGACTTGCTCTGACTTTTGAACTTTGCATATGTTTATCCTGCTTTTCCTCTCCTTGCATTGACTTTGACACTCTACTGTTTTCTGGCATTTCTGTTGTGATGGCCGTTCGAATGGGTGTACTCAACGTGAAGAATCATGGCGATCTATGTGTGCTGGAGGGGCTTTTCGTGATGGATCGTGAGGGGTTGGGCTGAACTTGATTACGCTTCAATGCAATGTCTCCCTTTGCTTTGCTGGGTTGTATCTGTGGGAGCGGGACCGGCTGTACGTTTGATTAGCCTGGTTACTGTTTTTCTGATGTGTCTGGACGGGGTTTGCTATTTCTGTTGAGCCGGGGTCGGACGGGAGGTTCTCTTCTTCTTTGTTTGCGGCTCCCCTACGGACTATCTCTTGATTTGCAGCGATTTGTTATTCTGCCGGTAGGGGGTGTCTGCTTTTGGCGGGGGGATGGGAGTCTGGGAGCTCATATCGTACTGTAACATTCTCCTCCTCCATCTTTTTCCCCATCCTTGGGGTGTAGTTTAGGGGGCGACAGGCACACTGCTAGTGGGGTTGGGTCGTAGCCATAAGCAGGGGTGTAGGGTGGTGGGTTGCGGGTTTTTTTTTATTTTTCCTTTGTTATTTTCTATGACCTTTCTATTTCCCTTTTTCCTCTCCGCAAGAGCTGTGGCTTATTCTTCTGTTTTTTCTAGCATATCTGGGTGTCACGTGTATCCATCGTATATCCTGTATTTTTGGTGGGTGGATGTTGTGGGGGGATGCCTGCGGTCATTGACGTTTACCTGCTTGCTCCAGCCTTTGCTGGTATTGACCTTTTTCCTGCTCATGGCTGTATGGTGTTTCATGGCTTCGTTCATACATCCACAGCTGCGCTGTGTTTCGATTGGTGGCGCCCGATATGTGTATTATTTCTCTTGTGTTATAATAATAAAAATATATATAAAAAAAAAATAATCAAGTAGTGGTGTTTAAATAGTGGGGCACCCTTCTCTAATTGTGGGCCCATGCCCAAAAGCATAATTGTGGATGTAATATCAATTGGTGTTCCAATAATTCTACTTAAGAACATTTCTATATCACCAAAAAAATTCGCAAGATGCCCACAACTAAAAAAAATGTGTAACATGCCAGCATTCTCCTCCCCCCCCCACATCGAAAACATTTTCCATCTTGTCCCTTTCTCCATTTAAACATGCGTGCCGGAATATAATACAAATTAAAAATCGTTTTATAGCATTGTACTCGCTAATTGGACAAAAGTAATGATTCCCTTGACATTAGGATAACATCTTTCATCGATACATTATCGACCCCCAGAGTTTCAGACCATTTACCTGCCTGTTTCTCTAAATCGTCTTTCCTATATGATAGTAATAACTGATACACCTCCCCTATTTTAACTTGGCGTTGGACAGCCTTTACCACTAGATTATGAGACATAATGATCCTTTTTCTTACCATAAAGTCTCGAATTTGTCATCGTCAGCACAGATGATCAGAGAAGATGATTTTTGAGTGGAAAAATGGGATGTATCCATGTTGCGTTTTGGGCGTTTTCATGTTGCAGGCACTAGGCCTACCCTCACAAGTAAAGTACCATTTGTATCAGAAGACTTAGGGGACTGATGGGTATAAGGTAGTCTGGGGATCCCCACAGATTCCACAACTTTCCATTACAAAAATGTTAGGAAAATGTGTTTTTTAGTAAAGGTTTGAGGTTTGCAAGGGATTCTGGGTAAACCCAACCATTGAGAGCCACACAAGTCACCCATCCTGGATTGCCCCACGTGTCTAATGTTAAAAAATGTAAAAAAATGTAGAGGGTTTTTAGGTTTCCCTAGGTGTTGGCTGAGCTTGAGCCCACAATTCGCGTTTTGGTGCCTTTGCTGTCAGGGGTACTAGCCCTACCCACTCGAGTGAGGTATCATTTTATTTATTGACTTAGGGAAATACAGAATAGTAGAACAGGTGTTATTACCTATTCTTTTTCTCTGTGTTTCTGCCTTCCGAATTATAGCCAGTGTGTAAGAAAGAAGACATTTTAGTAAAACGTGTTTTATTATATTCAAGTCTGCCTGTTCCTGAAAGCTGGAAAGTTGGTGATTTTAGCACCACAAAATATTTGCTGATGCCATTTGCAAGAGAAAAACCAGACACTTTTGTATGCTGTGTTTTTAAAACTATTTTACCAAAATGTAACTATATTTGGATATTTTCCCTGTCCCCTCAAGGGGAATCCACAAATCTTGCATACCATTAGAATCCCCAGGATGTTGACAAAGAAGTACACCAATTCGGCATGGGTGGACTACGTGAAAACAAGTTTTGGAGGCCTAAGCGTCAACTATCCTGAAAAGCCAAATTTGGGCTGATCACTGAGGGGAGGGGGAAAAGGCCTAGCAGTGAAAGAGTTAATGAATGCAATGATAAGACACCTGCAGAGTAGAGAAAAAAGAAGGCACTGGCAAGACATTTAATAAAATGAAATTTATGTTACTCAGGACTGGTTAAACTTTAGGCTAACTTGCATCAAAACGGATTCCAAACAAGTACAGTTAGCATCAATAAACAAAGTGATACATTTCAGATATATGTGTGGCTCTTACTTAAGATAAATTAAGCCACCTACCGTTGATAATTTAGGATTAATATGATTATAGGAAATGTGTATATAACGCCCAAGTGCATAAGGCACTAAAATGACGCTGGAGCAATTGGTAGTTAGTCTGTCTAATAAACATACTAAATGCACAAATTGCATCAACCTTACTAGATAAACTAGTAAAAAATCCACATTAACATATTGATATTACAGGGCATTGTTTAGTCATGGTGCTCACAGTTAAGTAAATTAATATTACTTCAGGCTATTTTCTGAACATTTTAAATGTGAGACTTTAACTTCACTTAGGAAAGTTATCTGTTTCTCGTTATCTCTGTGCTGACGATACACAAATACATATGTGCATCGTCAGCAGGGAAGATAAGATAAGCTGAAAGCAAAGGAGATATCTCCAATGGAGGGAGTGTTTGAAAAGTAAAAAAAACAGAAACTCCACCCGAGGAACTTCAACCAGTAAAGGGGGTAGACTTTATAGTGATGAACCACCTGAGATGGACAAAGGTTCTAAAGAAACCTAAAAATAATTAGCATAAATGTGGGGAGGAGGAAAAGCGTAAGGAATAACAGATAAAAATATATAGAGCACCATACAAAGTTAGAGGAGTCCTAGAAAGATGCCAAAAAAGCTATGAGAACTGGCCATATGACTCAGAAATATATAAAAAATTCTTCATAGTGGCCAATTGAAGTACTGATTATGATACATCGAAGTTTATCATTTGACTCTTCTTTTGATTCTTCTTTTGTTGACTCTGCCCCTGCCGCGGAGAGGAGAGCAAAGCAGCGCCTGAATGGGTCATTTGGCGACTCCTTACTTGTCCACACGGTGCTTACACCTGGGGACAGGACTACGTTCCCCAGGGTGCACCGGCGACCATCAGCTCCACCAGCTGTTCTCGCTCAGGGGGAGGCGGGGAGAACGCGCATTTAAGCGCTGCCTTGCCCCTCGAGCGTGGGATTCTTCTTTTGTTGACTCTGCCCCTGCCGCGGAGAGGAGAGCAAAGCAGCGCCTGAAGGGGTCATTTGGCGACTCCTTACCTGTCCACACGGCGCTTACACCCGGGGACAGGACTACGTTCCCCAGGGTGCACCGGCGACCATCAGCTCCACCAGCTGTTGTCGCTCAGGGGGAGGTGGGGAGAACGCGCATATAAAGACACTCCCACAATTATGCAGCGTGGGCCGCAGCCGGGACGAAGCCCGGGACAAAGGGCGGGCCTGTTTGTGCCTGTTAGGGACCTGGGGGGACTGGACTGGGCCTGCCTATTAACTTCCTGGGACTTTCACGAGACTGTTAAGTAACATTTATGTTTTACGAAATGTGCGGAGAGATCTTATCAAAAGTGTAATAGCCTGGTATAAGTGTGAGCCACAAATCCATGTAGTGGGGTACAAATCAGACGGTAGCTAATCTCCGTTCCGCGTTGTTTTCCAGGAAGGAGGTGTTGCACTAGGCACAGTTTTCCTAGTTCTGAGTGCCCATGCCAATGTCAACCCGCGGGTAAAATGTTTGAGAGGGGGAGGAGGGGGAGGGTCCAGTTGTGTAATGGGTACAATGGACCAGTTTATTACCCGCATTGCCACTGTTATTGAGAAGGAAATCGCCATGACTGAGCGGCGTCTCTCTCAGGAACTTCTTGCTGGTAGACGGTCATCATTGGGTCAATTGGCTTTAGTTCCGTCTCCAATGCGCCCAGTCGATCCCTTGGTGACTGCCTTACCCCCTTCAGACCTCCCACGGGTTGCAGCCGTAGGGGCTAGTTTGGACAGGCTGGAGATCCTGACAGCCATAGTTCAGCTCAATTAAGATATCACAGTATCAGATCCACTGGCTAGTGAGACCCCAGCCCCTATGTCTCCTTCTGTTGCCTCTATTAGCCATGGGGTCGCCCCCTCTTCGCCAGTATTAGCATCGCTGGCTGTAAATAATCCAAACCTTAGTAAAAGGAAAAGAACTGCTAGCCCGCGTAGAGGAAGTCAAGCCAAACCCTAAAAGAAACCCTGTCACATGAACCACTCCCCGCAGCTAACTTAGAGAAAATGATGAATTCATTGCTGTCTCCGGTTTTGGAGAGAGTCAAGGGATTCACAGAGCGGGTGGACAGGTTTGAGCAGGCAACCTTAGACAACTTTTTTTCTCTAAAATCTCTTATCAAACTACATTCAAGAATTAGGGAAGATGGACAAGGGGGGGAATCTACAACCCGGGTGACATTATTATCACCACAAGACCCTACTAATGTTGTTGGGCCTGCTCCCGGGGAGGCCATGGCAAATGCTTCCGTTGTACAACCTGTGGTTTCCCCTGGGGCCATCCGGAAGACAGGGTTGGCCACAGAGGACGGTACAGCGCGACCTAAGGTATCTAAGGTTAGCACTATTCCAACTAAAAGGATTGCACGGCCGAAGGATTCTGGTACCAGCTGTCGTGCCAATCCAAAAAATCTTGAAATTGGAAATGGGCCTGAGACAACTGATCCTAGAATAGGCAAAACGATGATAGTCCCCACGTCACAGCTAGGTATGGACCTTGATGTTGGGTCAGTCCGTACTGTTAATTTACCCCCTGAGTGTCAGCCTTTCGTGGCAGTGCTTACCGGGGTGCCCATGCTCAAGCCCGGCAAATACGAGACCTATGCCGAACTTAGGAACAAAACAGTATTTTGGCTAAAGGGTAATAGACCCTTGCCAAATTGCATGGGTGGTCGGGTCATCCACGTGAGGAGGGTTAGTTGGATTGGCACTAGGCCAAAAGACATAAGGGGAGACTGCATTATAATCAATCTGACATCTGTTTCTGACCCTTGCGATAATCCTTCTGTGGAAGGTTTATCGCCGGGGTTGGCAGCAGATGGTAAAGGGGTCTTGAGGGTTGTTAGCTGGAACATAGCTGGTTTGGCACGTAACATTGACATCCCTGAATGGAACTCATTTATCGAATCCTTCGATATATGTATGTTCCAGGAAACCTGGTGCCTGGAGCCCCGATACAAAGTGGGTTATGCTAGCTACTTTTTACCGGCCGGCCCATCCCCCGGAGGAAGAGGTCGCCCCTCTGGAGGCCTTCTAATCTGGGTAAATATTTCCTTAGGCTATTCCATTCGGTGTATAGACACTAAGTCCCTAGATTTACAGAGACTATCAGCTAGAGGGCCACGTGGTGGGAGGGTGCTTGAGATTCTTAACATCTATGTCAGAGATATTAGGGGTGGCACGTCTACACTGTCCCTTACGGGCGTTGACGACATGCTTAGATCCTGTGGAGTTGACTCGTTTGTCATGCTCGTCGGGGACTTCAACTGCACCTTCGAACCCCTGGCAGTGGAAGATATACTGGGCACTCAGGAAGATGATGTTAGGAGAGATATCCCCCCCCCTTTCTTTGTCACCAATTAAAAAATTGACCCAAAGTGCCATTGATCTTGCTTGGAACATGGTGTAAGGGCAGTAAATGGCAGGACAAAGTCAGATCCTAGCGGGGCACACACGTTCAACAGGGTAGGTAATTCCTCTAGAATTGACTTTATCCTGTTGAACCACAAACTTTGGAGCCATATGTTGGATATGGCGGTCCTCCCCTCCACAGATAGTGACCATAACCCCTTATCCTTGTCACTATCTCCCCTATGGACACTTGGGACTAATGAACAAACTTCCCATGATTGGAAATCATCGTGTGAAGTTTGCCCTTCAAATTGTGGGAGACGGTTAAAATGGAGAAACATTGTAGGCAATGAGGGTAAGATTGTAGAAGTAAGATCAACCTTGGCCAATGTTCTGTCCAGTCTGGAACTTGACCAAATTAGCACCCACAAGATCTCCACGTTGTTTGGCCAAACCACTAAAGCTCTAGGCGACCTTTTTTCAGTCCGTAATGCAAATATAAGGTCCACCACTAGATGTCACCCTAAGGGGAACCCCAGTTGGTACTCCCCTGCCTGTCGTAATGCTAAAAGGGATCTAATCAATGCAGTTAAACTCAAGGATGGCGGCTTGATTAGTAATGCCAGGAAAAACTATAGAGGTGCCATCTCCAGGGCAAAATCAGAGTGGGAGAATCAGTTTTGGTGTGATCTGAAACTGGCAAGCTATGCCAGGGACTCGAAGGGTTTCTGGGAATTGATCAGAGCTAGAGACAAGCCTGTGGACATGCTTGTAACCTGCAACATTCCAGAGGCCCTCTGGTTCGATCACTTTTCCCATCTCTATAATGTGGTAACAGGCAAGGGGGAAGATCCTATTGATGTCTCTTTTTTAGACTACTCTGAGCTGGACACAGACTATTTGTTTACGGCCAAGGAAGTAGAGGGTGCAATCAAGTGTCTTGTCCCTAACAAAGCTGCGGGCCGGATGGCCTACCAGGAGACCTGCTACGTATTAACCCGCTAGAATGGGGGAAACTCATTGCCGCACTACTGAATGCTAGTTTTGCTGGCGCAGCTCTCCCAGAATCTTGGAGGGGTGCTGAGGTCGTCCCGATTTTCAAGAAGGGAAATCGGGATGACCCAGCAAACTATTGCCCTATAAGCCTGTTGGACTCTACAAAGAGGGTGGCAGGAAAGGTGGTCCTTGGGAGGGTCCTACAGTGGGTTGAGGAGAAAGGTATTCTTTCCGATTTCCAGGCAGGTTTCAGAACAGGTACAGGGACAATCGAGCAAACATTCCGGTTGATGATGATATATTGGAAGGTGGTGGTTCTGGGCAAAGGCAGTCTGTATCTTGCATTTATGGATTTGCGGACTGCCTTTGACCTGGTCCCCCGTAGTCACCTCTGGAGGGCACTAGCTGGGGTAGGTTTACCCCCATATTTATTGTCCCTGCTAATTAAGCTGCATGCAGATAACTTTGCGCAAATCAGGTGGGGTAACCAGGGTCAAAAGACTTCAAGAATACCTGTAAACAGAGGTGTCCGTCAGGGATGTGTTTTGGCCCCCACTCTGTTTCCATTGTATGTTAACGGGGTGGTGGAACACCTCTTACAAATCCCTTCAGATGCTCCACGCTGGCGGGCAGGAAAATACCCACTCTTCTGTTTGCAGACGACACCCTCCTGATTTCTAAAACCGCGGCAGGACCCCAGAGCCTCCTAACTGGATTCCAGTCTTTTGTGACTCGAGGGGACTGGAAATAAATACTGGGAAGACAAAGTATCTGGTCCTAAACCCCCCGAAGAAGATTGGCAGGCCACCTTCATTAAAATAATTCTCCCTAGAAAGGGTCAAAGTTTTTGACTACTTAGTAATTCGCCTTTGCGACACCATGAGATGGAATTGTCACCTCCAAAAGATGCTGTTGAGTCATAAGAGGGTGGTGGGGGCATTACTTAAAGAACAAAGGGCCTCCTCCCTCAAACCGATTGCTCCGGTGCTTGATATCTACAGGGCAAGAGGTGTGAGTGCGGCACTCTATGGGGAAAGGAATTTATAGATCGTACTGTTTTTTAACTGTCTTTTTTTATAATCTGTTCTTTTATTATTGCCGATGGCTATTTGTAATGGTTTTTAGTAACTGTACAATAAAGCACTGAACTGAACTCTATGGGGCGGAACTTTGGGGTGCACAGAATGTGGACCAGCTGTCTTGCTCAGAAAATAAATTCCTCAAGGACCTAATGGGGCTTCCACACAGCACTCCAACCTTGCCGTTACTCCTAGATATGGGTAGTTGCCCCATTAGAGATCAGGCAAGGCTGCGTCCTCTCCTTCTGTGGGCTCGCATTTGGAGAGTTCCAGAATTGGCCAGCTACGCAGATGGTTTGAAAGATGTCTTATCAAGGCCAGGTTGGTCTAAAATCAGCTGGTTGAAGGAAGTCAAGCGATTATTGGTAGAACTGGGTCTAGAAGAAGCTTGGCATGCAAGGACTGCTCCCCCTAAGTCTGTCTTGAAAAAGTTGTGTTGGAGCTGGGTGAGAGATGTGCGAAACAATAATCCTAACCAATGTAGGTCTACTGCCGAATTTCTTCTAGCGAAGGATGTCCCATTTTATGAGCCCTACCTCGATATCATATCAAAACCTAGAGACAGGGCACTTTATTTTAAATTTAGAATAGGAACACTTCTCGTGGGTGAACTGACAGCCAGGTGGAAGACTCCGGGTCAGACAATTCCCTTCTGCCCGTACTGTACGACAAGGATAGAGTCAGTTCCCCACCTCCTATTCGAATGCCCCGCTTATGAAGCTCCCCGCCACAGGTGGTTGAAACCTCTCTGTAGAGAGCTAGGCACCAGAAACCATAGGGAGGCCCTACAAATCCTGAAAACACACCCACGGCCCCTCTTTGCCTGTGGCATGGCGAAGTTCTTAAGCTGGGCATGGCTGATCAGATCAAATAGGCTTTTGTACCTTGTTTAATTCTGGTTTTAGATTGCTATTCTTTTATGTAACTTATTGGCGCCTTCGTACCATGAATTGTATGTACTTCTTCTATGAATTGGCTCCTTTTATCTTTTTAAACTAATGTGTGCATATGTATTGCTTTTTAAGACATGTTTTCTGTCGAAATAAAGCCATTTGACTGACTGACTGACATTTTGACAACAACCTCAGAAACAGACGCAATCCAGGTAACAAGCCACACAAGTCATCCCATCCTGGATTTCCTTAGGTGTCAAGTTTTCAACAATCTACAGGTTTGCTAAGTTTCCCTACGTACTGGCTGAGCTAGGGACAAAAATCTAAAGCTAAAACACTTTGCAAAAACGAATCAGATTTGAGTGGAAAAATATGATGTTTCCATGATGCATTTTGGGCCATTTCCTGTCGTGGGCACTAGGTCTCACCCACACAAGTGAGGTATCATTTTCATCAGAAGACGTAGGGCACTGCTGTGTGAAAGGTAGTTTGTGGCTACCCACAGATTCCAGAACTTTCCATCACAGAAATATAAGATGTGTTTTTTAGTCAAAGTGTGAGGTTTGCAAGGGATGCTGGGTGAAAC
Organism: Lissotriton helveticus; assembly: GCF_964261635.1. NCBI lineage: Eukaryota > Metazoa > Chordata > Amphibia > Caudata > Salamandridae > Lissotriton > Lissotriton helveticus. The sequence goes on from NW_027611719.1 coordinate 105,236, forward strand.
ACCTTGGTGAGAGCCATGCAAGGCACCCCAACCTGGATTCCAACAGGTGTTGAGTTTCCAAAGTATACAGGTTTGGGTTTGATAGGTCTAACTAGGTGCCGGCTGAGCTAGGCTCAAAATCCACAGCTAGGTACTTTGAAAAAGAAATTATACTTTTTCAGTAAAAAAAATTGATATGTTGATGTTGCATTTTGGTGCCTTTCCTGTTGTGGAAACTTGCCCTACTGACACAAATGAGGTACCATTTGTATGGAGTGACTTAGGGGAACACAGCGCGGTAGAACAGGTGTTATTACCTATTCTATGTCTCTTTGTTTCTGCCTTCTAAATGTAAGCTAGTGTGTAGGAAAAAAGACATTTTGTGAAATACCGACAAGTCACCTGCTAGTAGGGGAACCTAGAAATTCCAAGATGTGCAAATAACCACTGCCCCTGAACTCCACATCTTGTGCCCATTTCAGAAATATATAGGTTGCCTTGATAGCTATTTTTCACTTATATATTTTCCCACGTGAATTGCTCTATACCCAGTACACAATGAAAAACCTCTGCAAGGTGCTGCTCAGTTATTGGCTCTGCATTCCTGAAGTTCTTTGAAAGCCCTCAAGCCCTATAAGTATATCCCGGCAACCAGAATGGTCTCACACATGAAATGATACGTTGCTTTATTAAATCGGCCATTGTGACAAGAGGTTACAAATGAAACCGTTGTCACAAATGACTGTTTTAGTCTAATAATTTTCAAAATCCTTATTTCAACACTTTGGCTCATATTTACAAGCCGCTATCGCCACAGGGACGTCACTTTTTATGACATTCCTGTGATGATAACCCCTTTGCCTTAGTGACAAGGTAGCGTTAAGTCACTTAACCTGGCTTAAAGCCACCTTGTAAATAATCCTTTCACGCTACACTTAGCGTGAAAGGTGTGAGCAAAGGGTGTTGTTGTGGGTGTTAGGCCGCAACACTCATTGAAGCTTGTTTCCTTCCCAGTGTAAGAATTGGCTTTTGTAGTCTGGTCTGCCCTGTTCCCATGATGCACTGGGCCAGGGACAGACTAATTTGCATACAGCCAGGTTCTGAAACTGGGATGGTGCAATGAGCTAAAAAACGGTGTTGGATCTAGCTCTGATCTCTTGACTGGGTGAGAGTACTCTGCTTAATTCAGAGACTCTGTCCATCACCACCCCTTGTTGTAAATAATTTTGTCCACCCTAAGCGTGGAAGGGTATACTCAGATGTGAGTCCCTTGCTCATTGCACCATCAGGATTCAAGAAAGCCGGGCCGAAGACGGCTGTAATGCCAGAAACCGGTCCCCGGAAGCTTGTTTCCTTCCCAGTGTAAGAATTGGCTTTTGTAGTCTGGTCTGCCCTGTTCCCATGATGCACTGGGCCAGGGACAGACTAATTTGCATACAGCCAGGTTCTGAAACTGGGATGGTGCAATGAGCTAAAAAACGGTGTTGGATCTAGCCCTGATCTCTTGACTGGGTGAGAGTACTCTGCTTAATTCAGAGACTCTGTCCATCACCACCCCTTGTTGTAAATGATGTTTACAAAGGTGGCATAAATAGGAGGCAGCGCCAAAATTAAGACCAGGAAAAGCAGGAAAAACATGGTTTTAACACGGCAAAATGAGGAAAAATTGTTAATTTCTTCTGGTTTTTGCTGTTTCCTTGGGTACTGAACTTCACTTCCATAGGCTACAGTTGGTAACATTTTTGCTTTAATAATCACTAATAATGGAGTTTTCTATTGCCTTTTAGAATCTTTGATATTGAACAGAAAGCAAGTAGCACTGGCTTCCAAGGCCCTTTGCACAGCCCACAAGGTTCTTCATAACACTGCAGGAGAGTTCCTGAAGCACAGCTTTGAGTGGTATGAACCCAGCAGACCTCTGTGCCTCCCTGAAGCCAAGAAACTGGTTGTCCCCAGATTCCGTAAGTTGAACTCGGGTGGAAGAAGCTTTATCACTGGAACAACCAAGCTCTGGAACAGTCTTCCTCCCCATAACAGAGACCTTCCCACCCTGCTAACTTTTAGGAAGGAGCTAAATACATTTAGGGTTTTGTTAATCCTGCTCTACTGTACTCAGCAGCAAGTCACCGAATGGTAGACAAGCGCTCTATAAAACCCTTAACACAACATAACATACTAAATACACAAATTGCATCAACTTTAGTAGTTCACTAGTACACATTCACATCAACGTATTGATATCAGAGGGCATTAGGGAGTGATGGTGCTGACAGTCTAGTAAAAGAGGATTTTTTCAAGCTACTTGCTAAATTTTGGATATGAGACCTTAACTTCATTCAGAAAAGTTATCGGCTTCTCTTCAATGCTGTGCTGACAATACACAAATACATCTGTGTATCGTCAGTAGAGATGATAAAAGACACAGAAGCAAAGGAGATATCTCCAATGGATGTAGTGTAGAAAGAAAATAAATACAGAAATTATACCCAAGGAACTTCAACCTGCAAAGGGGGTAGACTTTGAGAGTGAAGAATATCATAGACTTTGAGAGTGAAGAATATCATAGACTTTGAGAGTGAAGAATATCATAGACTTTGAGAGGGAAGAATATCATAGACTTTGAGAGTGAAGAATATCATAGACTTTGAGAGTGACGAATATCATAGACTTTGAGAGTGAAGATTATCATAGACTTTGAGAGTGACGAATATCATAGACTTTGAGAGTGACGAATATCATAGACTTTGAGAGTGACGAATATCATAGACTTTGAGAGTGAAGAATATCATAGACTTTGAGAGTGAAGAATATCATAGACTTTGAGAGTGACGAATATCATAGACTTTGAGAGTGAAGAATATCATAGACTTTGAGAGTGAAGAATATCATAGACTTTGAGAGCGAAGAATATCATAGACTTTGAGTGAGAAGAATATCATAGACTTTGAGAGTGACGAATATCAGAGACTTTGAGAGTGAAGAATATCATAGACTTTTAGAGTGAAGAATATCATAGACTTTGAGAGTGACGAATATCATAGACTTTGAGAGTGAAGAATATCATAGACTTTGAGAGTGAAGAATATCATAGACTTTGAGAGTGACGAATATCAGAGACTTTGAGAGTGAAGAATATCATAGACTTTTAGAGTGAAGAATATCATAGACTTTGAGAGTGACGAATATCATAGACTTTGAGAGTGAAGAATATCATAGACTTTGAGAGTGAAGAATATCATAGACTTTGAGAGTGACGAATATCAGAGACTTTGAGAGTGAAGAATATCAGAGACTTTGAGAGTGAAGAATATCATAGACTTTTAGAGTGAAGAATATCATAGACTTTGAGAGTGAAGAATATCATAGACTTTGAGAGTGACGAATATCAGAGACTTTGAGAGTGAAGAATATCATAGACTTTTAGAGTGAAGAATATCATAGACTTTGAGAGTGACGAATATCATAGACTTTGAGAGTGAAGAATATCATAGACTTTGAGAGTGAAGAATATCATAGACTTTGAGAGTGAAGAATATCATAGACTTTGAGAGTGAAGCATATCATGGAAACCGACGAAGGTACATAAGAAACATTGAAATAATTAGTATAATATGGGGAAGGAGGAAAAGCATAAGGAATAACAGATAATAAAACATAGAGCACCCTACAAAGTTAGAATGGCCCTAGAAAAATGCCCATAATGCAATCAAAACTGGTCATGTGACTCAAAAATAGACAAAAGCATTCATCATAGTGGCCAAATGAAGTACTCCTTGAGCCGAATGAGATACATGGAAGATGATCATTTTGACAATGACCTGAGAAAAAGACGCAAACAAGGTTCACTCAAGTAACAAGTCATCCCATACTGGATTCCCCAATGTATCTTGTTTTAAAAAATGTACAGATTTGCTAGGTTTCCCTAAGTGATGGCTGTCCTAAGGCTTAAAATACACGGCTACACACTTTACAAGAAAGGGTCCCTTTTGAGTGGAAAAATTTGATGTTTCCATGTTGCATGTTGGGCCATTTCCTGTTGCGGGCAATGGGCCTACTCACACAAGTGAGGTACCATTTGTATCAGAAGACTTAGGGGACTGCTGGGGGAAGGTAAACTGTGGTTCCCCACAGATTCCACAACATTACATTACAAAAATGTGAGGCATATGAGAATTTTAGTCAATGTTTGAGATTTGCAAGGGATAATGGGTCAAACAGGCTAGTGAGAGCCAAGCAGGCATCCCTCCTGGATTTCCCCATTTGTTCAATGTTTAAAAAAGTACAGGTTTTCTAGGTTTCCCTAGTTGCCGGCTTAGCTAGGGCCCAAACAAGCGTGTCGGAAGCCATGTTTCCGACCGACTCAGAAATATTTCCGACTGACCAATTACGAGACAAGGTAGTAAGTCAGTCATTCTGAATCGGTTCTGACCGGTATTTGGAGAGCCCGAGTTGGGGGGAGCCAAATCGTAGAGCTCTATGGGCCACGTTTCCGGCCAACCAATTACGTTTTTGGACTCAAACAGCCATTCTGGGTTGGTCAGTGCGACATGGATTGGCTGTCAGAAACCGCCTTGAGGGCACAAAGAAGGCCTCCCTTCACCCAGAGGGCTCCTGTTGGGACCCGTGGGCGTACCCATGGTTTCCTCTTTCCATGCACAGTGTGGTAGATACCATGAGGGTGCAAGGTTTTCCAGAACCACCCCTTTTTCAATGGGAGCCTTTGTTGTGACTCTGGGCAAAAGCTTGCGTAATCTTCCCGATAGCCCCCAGATCCTTGACACCCTTAGGGTTAATTGTTTGTGCTTTACAAATACCAGGTTTGTTTGTTTGTCGTCGGTCAAACACAAGGCTCCTATTGAAGTCAATGGGAGTCCGACGGAGTTGTGTTCGGAAACATCGTAATCGGTCGGTCGGACTCCCCGAACTCGAGTCGGTCGGAAACTATTTCCACAAGGAGTCGGTCAGGATGCTTTCCGACGGACATCATAATGAGGCCCTTAGTTTCTTTGGGTAATCCACGAAGGAGGAACACAAATGACACCTTACTGAATTTGTCATTTTGCTTAGTTTACAGAAATGTATAGCTTTTAGGATCTATTATGGGTTTAACTTCCGTTCCCATCTCAAAATAGGAAATATGGGATACACTGGGATACACTGTGGTAAAAAAAGTAGGTTTTTGATTCAAGTCTACCTGGTCCTGAAATCAGGGAAGATTGTGAATTTAGCACTGTGTAACTTTTGTTGACGCCATTTGCAAGAGAAAAACAGACACTTTCTTCTGCTATGCTTTTTTATCGTTTTAAACCAGAATAAAACAATCTATATTTTGGCAAATTTCTCAGTTCCCCTCAGGGGACTCCAAAAACACTGAATACCTTCAGAAACTTCTGGATGTTGGAAAAAATGGCACAATTTTGTCATGGATAGGCTATGTTAAAAAATGTTATGGCGGCCTAAGCGTGAACTATCAAAAAATACAAAAAAAGGCTGAGCACTGGGGGGATGGGAGTCCAGCAAAGAAGGGGTTAATGAATGTGATGATAAGACACCTGCAGAGGAGAGGGAAAAGAAGGCACTGGCAAGACATTTAATAAAAGAAAGTTCATGTTAATCAGGCCTGCTTAAACTTTAACCTAACATGCAACAAAATGGATTCCAAACAATTTCAGTTAGCCTCAATAAACAAACTGATACATTTCAGATATATGTGTGCCTCTTACTTAAGATAAGTGAAGCCACTTACTGTTGACAAATTAATACACTGCACACGGATTAATATGATTAGTGTATAATGTGTATATAACCCACAGGTGCATAAGCCACTAAATTGACTCTGGACCAATTGCTGGTTAGTCTGTCTAATGAACAGACTAAATACACAAATAGCATCAACCTTACAAAATAGTAGAAACATCCACATCAAGATATTGCTATTAGAGGACATTGGGGAGTCCTGGTGTTCACAGTTAAGTAAATGAGAATTACTTCAGTCTACTTTCTAAATTTTGTATGTGAGACTTTAACTTCATTTAGAAATATTATCAGCTTATCTTCATCTCTGTGCTGACACAAATACATCTGTATATTATCAGCAGAGATGATAAGAGACGCTGAAAGCAAAGGAGATATCTCCAGCGGGTGTAGTGTTTGAAAGAAAAAAAACAGACTCTACCCAAGGAGCTTCAACCGGCAAGGAGATAGACTTTGATAGTGATGAACACCATGAGATAGACAAAGATGCATAAGAAAAATATTTTTTTTTAGCATTATACGAGGAGGAAACAGATATTAAAATATGAGCACCACACAAAGTCAGTTGAGTCCTATAAAGATGCCGTAATGCAATCAAAACTGCCCATATGACTCAGAAATATAAAATATTCTTCATAGTGGCCGATTGATGTACTCCTTGAGCCAAAAAAATACATTGAAGAGGACCATTTTGACAATGACCTGAGCAACAGACATAAACATGGTTAACTAAAGTAACAAGCCACACAAGTCACCCAATCCTGGATTCACCCAGGTGTCTAGTTTTCAACAAAGTACAGGTTTGCTAGGTTTCCCTGGGTCCTGGCTGGACTACGGCCCAAAATCCACAACTACATGCTTTGCAAAAAATGAGGCCGTTTGGAGTGGAAAAATTTGATGTATCCATGTTGGGATTTGGGCCATTTCCTGTTGTTTGCTCTAGGTCTCCCCACACTAGTGAAGTACTATTTGTATCAGAAGACTGGCTCCCCACAGATTCCAGAACTTCCATTACAGAAATATGAGTAAAATGTTAGTGAGGTACTATTTTTATCTGAAGACGTAGGACACTGCTGTGTGTTTAGGTAGTTTGTGGCTACCCGCAGATTCCAGAACTTTCCGTCACAGAAATCTGAGACAAATATGTTATGGGTAAAACAACCTGATGAAAGTCATGGACGTCACCCCATCCTGGATTGACCCTGGTGTCTAGTTTTCAAATATCTACAGGTAGCTAAGTTTCCCTAGGTGCCGGCTGAGCTAGGACCCAAAATCCACAACTACGCACTTTGCATAAAAAGGGTAAATTTTCAGTGAAATTATGCCAGTGGGGTTGCAGTGTTGATACACAAACGGGTGCCGTTTCGGAAGGAGGAGGTCTATAGGGATGCAGGGGGATAGTTATTTATTGGTTAAAGGTTTCATGTTTGAACACTCTGTGCTACTTGTTAATATATATGCCCCAAATATTGATGACCCAGAGGTTTTTTAGGCTATCCACAGTAATATAGTTTGCATGGGGGCAGATTGTATTTACAAGGGAGGGCATTTCAACTTGTTGCTTCGACCCGGGACGTAATGGCACAGCACATACAATTGCCACAAAACCCAGGGCGAGGCGCGTGGTGCTGGACACTATCGAACAATTTGGGTTGGTGGATGCATAGAGATATCACTGCGCGGACCGAGAGGGGTATACTCATTACTCCCCGCCCCATAATACATGGACGCTGTTGGACTATTGGTGCTTGTCTGCTGGGGTGGCAGTATGGGTTGATGCGGTTACTCATTCACAGCGTACTTTATTAGATCACTCTCATGTGATGGTAAACATATTCCTAGAGCGGAGCGATTCCTGGATATGGCCTTGAGGGATATTGTCTTAGCCACGGAACTGGGGAAGCGATAGTTGAATACTTTACGATTAATTTGGGGTCGGTGGACTCAAAGTCTACCCTGTGGGAGGCCTTCAAGGCCTATGCAAGGGGGGTGCGTATCTAAAAAATGCTGGTATTACTTAGGGATCTGCACTGCTCGCTCCCGCAGATAGAGGCACAGCTTCTGGAGCTAGATCGTGGAGCAGTAAATGCCAATTCCCCCGACTTGAAAAATCGTGCAGCTCTATTGGCAGAATTCCGCGAATCTGCAGAACGGGAGACACATTTTCTAGGTAAATACGCAGTCGCTCGGCGGTATGGGGAGGGTGAATGGCCTGGTAGGATGCTAGCCAGACTGATACAATAAACCTGTAGGCCTACCTACAAAGTGGAATTGAGTAGGGAAGATGGTGAGCGGATCACAGGTAATGTAGGGGTATTGAGAGAGGTACTTAAGTATTATATAACCTTATATACCGCCATTACTGCCGACCTCCCTTTGGCCTATAGTGAATACCTCAATGAGGTCTCCTTGCCTGGATGGATAAGGACCACCAGGAATTCCTAGCTGAGCCCTTTGCAGAGGATGAGTTAACAAAAGCCATCAATACGTTGGATGGCTCAAAAGCGCCCGGGCTGGATGGATTCACGTGTTGTTTTCATAAAAAACTATAAGAGCCTAATTGTACCACATCTTATTGATATGTATCAGGAGGCCACCGAACTTGGTATGCTCCCCCCCACTTTCGGAGAAGCTGTTATAATTTTGTTACCCAAACCCGGGAAGGACGTTTTAAAATGTAGCCCATATCGTCCTCTGTCACTCCTGAACTTTGATAATAAAATCCTAGCCAAAATGCTAGCGACTAGACTTGCTTTGATTGTGAAGAAGCTGATCTCACTAGTACAATCTGGGGTTATGCCTCATAAATCCACAGCCCTCAACAATCGCACACTGCTTGCCAAGCTAAACAGGATCTCGCCGACAGCCCCTGCGGCCGCCGCCCTTCTCAACGCTGAGAAAGCATTTGATTCGCTCGAGTAGCCCTTTTATATGCTACTATCGAGAGACTGGGAATGCTGGAGCCATTCTTGTCGATGGTTCAGCTATTGTACACATTGCCTACGGCACATAGCCGTTTGAATACCACATGACTAAAGTGTTTCCACTTACACTGGAACGCAACAGTGTTGCCCTCTATCCCCCTTACTGTTTGTAATTGCGCTAGGCCAACTGGTGCGCCAGTTGCTACAAAAGCATAGCCATAGAGGGTTGCAGTTTAACACCGGGCCCATCCTACTCATGCTCTATGACAATGATATTAATCTTTATGTGCGGCACCCGGATGGCAACCTAACGGCGTTGCTCCAGGAAGTGACATGATATGGCACCAAGTCATGTCTTCATATAAATTGGGAGAAATCAGAGGTGCTCCAACTGACAGAGGCAGCCTACACTAGAACAGTAGATAATCCACTGACCTGGGAATTCACATCTATAGGGACAAGGATCGTATCCTACAGCTGACCTATGGCCCGGTATTGAAAAACTGGAACACAACGTTGAACGCTGGTTGCAACTGCCCCTATCAATGGCCGGAAGGATAGCTATAATTAAGATGGTGGTGCTCCCACAATTTTTTTATCTCTTTTTAAACATTCCCATACCAATCTATAATAGCTTCTTTTCTAACATATGCACACTTTTATCGCGATTGGTATGGGGTGGTAAATTAGCCTGTATTGGCTGGGACACTTTAATACTCCCATATGAGAAGGGAGCTTTTGATGTGCCGAATCTGCAGATCTTCTATCTGGTAGCACAGGCAAACTTTGCACGACATTGGTATTGTACGGATCTTTGGATTCCGTATTATACGCCCAACGCTGATTTGGTGCTTCCTTCTATGCTCAACTCCCTGTTGCCACAGGGGTTCCCTGTGGTCCCCCAGGACATCCAGACAGTGTCCACAACCAGATGTGCAAGGCATAAGTTACAGCGTGTGATGGGGGCTCGTGTGTTATTCTCCTCTGTGCTGCCGCTTGAGGGAAATGGCTGTGTTCCTATCCTGCAGGTGACCCTAGTGAAACATACCTTGGCCAAATTCCAGATGACCATTGTAGGAGAGTAGGGTCTGCTATCCTATGGTCACCCCAAATTTTTGCTTTTTGCTTCACTGGTTTTCGACTACTGAGGCTGTGGGCCTGCTGATCAGACCCCCAGCCTGCTGTTCTCTCACTAAATTAATGACACATGTGCTATAGGCACATACCAATTGGAAATGGACTCCTTGTCAGCCCCTGTATAATGCACTATAGGTGCCCAGGGCATAGGGGCCACCAAGGCCTACCAGGGGCTGCAGCATATCTTTTGCCACCCCTGGCTGGTTCTTAAATTGACACAACTGGCTGATCACTCAGCTGGGGTAAGGTGGTGTAATCACCCCTTGCTTAGGTATAGTATACCTATATCTAAACCTATATCTGGACACATGTAAACCTGTGAGTCACTCCTATAGAAGGCCTCATCAATCCTGGAGGCTGAGTGCGTGGTTTTATGTGAGATGGAGCTCTAGCATGAGCTGAGCCTGTCTGCAGCTGTCGGGAACAAATCCCTAAGCTGTTTCAGGATAATGCCATACCATATACTTTTAAGTGCCTTATAATCCTCGCGGTTAAATAGCAACTTTGGTTTGGCTTTATCAAAACATGTCGTGTAAGGTGTCATACGATTTGGAATACCATCCCCTCGCCAGTTCTGGCGACGGGGATGGCATTCCACCCCTCTAGAGGGGTAAGACATGTTACTTTACTTTAATGCGGTTAATTTCTCCAAAGACCTTAAGATCCACAAAATGGATGCCTCTGCCACAGACAAATGTCTGGACCCCTGCAGTTGACCGAAACTCGACCAAATGGGTCCTGGACAAAGGGTTTCCTGTCACAGGAGGGTGTCACCGCCCTCCAGACAGGAGATAGTGTATTGTAGCAGGGAGGTTTGAAAGAAACCAGACACTGCCTGGGGCGCACAAGGCTGCCCCTTGCATAATCCGGCCAAACCGGTTCTGGGGCACTCCAGCCCTCGTGCCAGGGCGGCCTGGATCAAAGGAAGGGGGTGTATCCACCCACTTCCTGGGTCCCACCCATAGGAGGGGACCTAGCAGGTAATCACGCCCCCCAGATTGGAATAAGAGTGGGAGCAGTGCCAATGCACATCAGATTTCCTGGAAGAAACATTTGAAACGAAATTCTGGACCCTTCGCCCTCCATCTCATCGTGGAAGCCCGAAGAATCTCCCTTGTGGTCAAGGAGTGACCACCCTGCAGCAGCAGGCACCATCCAGCCCTCGACATCTACTTAGTTGCAGTTCCCGCCGGAACTCGAGCGACTGAGATCGACGAGATCAAGCTTGCCTGCCTTCCAACAGCCCGATCCACAGTCCCTGCAAAGCTGAGACCCGTGGAGGCGACCGGAAGCGTGGGGCACGCCATCTTGAATTGACCACGAGACGCTGACCGTGCAGCCCACGAGTGACCCTCGAAGCTGTGCACCGGGGTTTGAGAAGCCCCCACCCTGAGCTGATCCTGAGCCGAAGTTCAGCCCTCCACACTCGACGAGTGCTGCGTGGGGCCCTTTGGCTCTATTTGGCTCAACGCGTTGGCCCGGTCACTTGCTAGCTGGCTAGTGGTCCCTGTGCCGACGTACTACCTAAGAAGACTTGTGAATCTGGTTGCTCCAGATCCACACCAGCTCCCCTGAAAAGGAGCCCCAACTCTGACCTTCCTGGTCCGAGTGAGAAGCAATCTTCCGATCCCGCGTGGATTGCTCTTGCCAAGGCTTGTTTGCTCCAAACTTGAAGCCGACTGCACCGACGGTGAGAGACTGCGTGGGACAGATCGTGACCTGCTCCTGGACGTCGCAGATGCCCCAGAGCCCACGTGACAGCGGAGAGAAGCTCCTCGACGACCACCTGATTGCGCCCGACATTGCCTGGTTCCGTCCTGGTTCCACCCTGGTCACTGCTGAGTGACCCAGACTCTGTCCCCTCTGCTTTCAGGTACTCTACAACCTGAGTCCACCCTTGGACTTCACCGGACACTTCATCTTTAACCCGCCTGCAGCCCTTTCAGCTTCAAGCACCAAGAGCCTGCGTGTCAAAACCCGACGCCACTTCGACCTTGTGCACCCACTTCCTGTGGGTGAGGTAACTTTGCTCCGCCGGTGTTCCCACACTGGTGCACACCTCTAGGGTCTGTGTGTTAAGTTTTGTTCCTCTAGGTTCAGCGGAAGTGTCCTTAAACTTTAACTCTATGACTTTTACGCACCATTGGTTAACATTGGTGCATGCGTGCGCTTTCCGCACATCTCCCGAATCCCGAGGGCCATTCCCGACTTCAGCATTGCTTGTCCTGACTGCTCCCAGCGATTCCCTAGGCCCTAGGCCTAACCACTGTTCGAGTGGCCTTTCTTATACCACTTGTTTAGTATATGGTTTGAGTGGCCACCCGCCCTCATCCATAATTGTGCAACTTGTATGTTTAAACAGTGCTTTTGATTTAACGCTTGTGCCCCTTTATTCATAAAGAATACTGGGGATTGTTTTTAGTAATAAACACATATATTTTTATAATATATACTTGTGTGGTGTCCTTTCATTTGGTATTACAGGATTGTATGTGGTAAAACAGCTCGCTTAACACGACCTCTTAAGTTAAGCCTTTAGGCTGCTTAGTCCATGCTACCCCTAGGATAGCTTGTCTAATAAGGTTGACTTACAACCAGACACCATAAGGGATTGTTTGGTCAGGTAGTAGGTGGTTCCAGAATTGGAAACATCCACTACCAGGCCAACTTCTCACATTGGTGAGCAGCGGTGCGGATTTGAGCTTGCTGTTGTTTTACCATTGCAATCTTTATATCAAATTGAAAGATCACATCAAGTACCTCTAGGTACATATAAATCAAAAGCTTAGCATATTAAGTTCTACTGAACTTAGTAGTTGTAGATAAAAGGGATTAGCACACCCTGACTACAACTCACTAGCAAGGTACAGTAGGAAAACACTTAGTGTAGGTAAGTGCACCACCTACACCTCACTAGTAACCATGTCTGACACAGGAAAAGCCTCAGGGTCTAATCCTGTGACAGTTGACCCTACCCAGGCAACTTTTGGATATGACAAGTTAACCCGCAGAGACTTGATTGCCTTGTGCAAAGCAAGAGGGTTAAAAAGGGGCAGAAGCCCCACCTGCCAAATCCTGGTAGAAATCCTAGAACAGGATGACTTAGAGAAGGCAAAGGAAGCTTCCCTAGAAACAGGAAATGGAGGGAACCCCCCTGTAACTGATCCCCCTGAAGAGGAGGATGATGATGACTTAGATGAGGACTCAGATGTTGAGGACTTAGAAGTTCAGGAACAGGGTAGCCAGGTTCCAGTTGCCAGGCTTAGCCAGGCCAACTTGGACCTACTGGGGAATGGAGAGGGCCAGCACCTCCCCAGAACCCAACATGTTATTCTCCCAGGCAACAGAAGAGTGAGATCTCCCTCAGGGGACTCTCATGTTTCTAGTGCCTCCAGAGAATCACAGAGAGGCATGAGTGCTTCTCAAAAGCTAGAGCATAGGGCCAGAATGAGGGCTGTCAAACTCCAGATAGAGAGGGAGGAGGTAGCCTTGGCTCAAGCTAGACTTGCCTTGGCAAGAGAGCAGAAATTAAGTGGCTTAGATGTCACTGGTGGCAGCAATTTTCCAAGAGAAAAAGACAGGGCCTATGACAATAGAAACCTGACCAAAATTGTGCCCCCCTTTAAAGAAGGGGATGACATCCACAAATGGATGACTGCTCTTGAGAGAGCCTGCATGGTACAGCAGGTTCCTGAGAATCAGTGGGCTGCAATTTTGTGGTACTCCTTTTCTGAGAAAGGGAGAGACAGGCTCCTCACAGTTAGACCTGAGGATGCCAAAAACTACTCTGTTTTGAAGAGTGCTCTTATTGAAGGGTTTGGCCTAACCACTGAGCAATACAGGTTGTTGTTCAGAGACACCCAAAAAGCACAGACTCAAGACTGGACTGATTTCGTTGAGTGTGCCACTAAGGCTTTGGAGGGTTGGTTGCAGGGAAGTAAAGTTTCAGACTATACAGGATTGTACAATCTTATAATGAGAGAACAGATCCTTAATAACTGTACAAACCAGCTGTTGCATCAATACCTTATTGACTCTGATCTGACCTCTCCCCAAGAATTGGGAAAGAAGGCAGACAAATGGGTCAGAACAAGGATTAAGCAGAAACCCCAGAACCAAGGTGGTGACCAGAAGAAAACAGACCAGAAGGGTGGTAACCAGAATCAGAAAGATAAAGAAAAAGACCAGAAGTCTTCAGGCCCCCAAGCTAATAGTAAGGAGGGTGGTTCCCAAAATGGTAACAAGAAGAAGAAGAACAAAGGTCCAAAGACACCTTGGTGTAATACCTGCAAATCAGTTTCACACTGGGGCAGTGAGTGCACCAAGGCAAATCCAGTTCCCACCACTACAGCTCCTAAAGCAACTGCAACCCCAAGTACAGTAAGCAGTGGTGGAACACAGTCCAAGGGTGTAGCTGGGTTGACCCTGGGTATTGAAGTAGGATCTGGCCTAGTCAGAATCCCTACACAGGCAGTTCTCCTGTATGATGTGGACATTGAGTTGCCCACTGCAGTAAGCCCCACTAACCTGGGCAAATACAGGCAGACTCCCTTAATTAATGAGAAACTGGCTCAAGCATACAGGGACACATGTGCCAGTGTCACAATGGTGACACCTGACTTTGTGGACCCTGGACAGATTGTACTAGGTGAGAGCTACCTAGTGACCAACGCCAGCAACTCCACTACCTCCCATAGTGTGGCAGTTGTGAACTTCTCCTGGGGAGGGGTTGATGGCCTAAAGAAAGTTGTGGTGAGTGCAGACCTACCAGTAGACTGTCTGTTAGGCAATGACCTTGAAAGCTCAGCATGGTCAGAAGTGGAGTACAGGACTCATGCAGAAATGCTACGGATTTCAGAGCATGTCCTTGCCATGCCAAGGGCTCAGGCTAAGAAGTGCCTTCCTGAACCAGTGGTGGATCTTGAAACAATAGACCAGCCACAACCCAAGAGAAGGAGCAAGAGAGGAAAAGCCCAGCCTTCCACCTTGCCCCAGGTTGAGGATCAAGTTTCAGAGGAAACTGATTCTGCAGTCCAAGAGAAGACTGTCTCTGAGGAGCTTGAACCTGACCAGGTTGAGTTTCTGGGGACAGGGGGACCCTCAAGGGCAGACCTGAGGCAGGCTCAATTAGATTGCCCTTCCCTTGAACCCCTCAGACAGCAGGCTGCTGCTGAGGCTGCTGGGGATGCCCAAGGTACCCATACTGTGTATTGGGATGATGGACTCCTTTACTCAGAGGCTAGAGACCCCAAGCCTGGCATGACCAGGAGGTTGGTCATACCTCTGCAGTTTAGGGGGTTCCTTCTTACCTTGGCCCATGATATTCCCCTTGCAGGACACTTAGGCCAGAACAAGACGTGGGACAGGCTTGTTTCACACTTTCACTGGCCTCACATGTCAGAGGATGTCAAGGAGTTTTGTCGCTCCTGTGTCACTTGCCAAGCCAGTGGTAAGTCAGGTGGCACAACAAAGGCCCCCCTAATACCACTACCTGTGGTGGGGGTCCCCTTTGAAAGAGTTGGAATTGATATTGTGGGTCCAATGGACCCCCAAACAGCATCTGGGAACAGATTCATACTGGTGGTAGTGGATCATGCCACCAGGTATCCAGAGGCTATTCCCCTGAGGACCACCACAGCACCTGTGGTGGCAAAAGCCCTCATTGCAGTTTTCTCAAGAGTGGGCTTCCCAAAGGAGGTGTTATCAGATAGGGGCACCAATTTTATGTCCAGCTATCTGAAAGCAATGTGGAAGGAATGTGGAGTAAACTATAAGTTTACCACCCCATATCATCCACAATGCAATGGGCTTGTGGAGAGATTTAACAAGACCCTTAAAGGCATGATAAAAGGATTACCAGAGAAGCTCAGGCGGAAATGGGACATTCTTTTACCCTGCCTGCTCTTTGCTTACAGAGAGGTCCCACAGAAGGGGGTTGGCTACAGCCCTTTTGAACTTTTGTTTGGCCACCCTGTGAGAGGTCCATTGTGTTTGGTGAAGGAAGGATGGGAGTTACCTCTCAAAAAGCCCAAACTAGACATAGTGGACTATGTACTTGGTCTCCGCTCCAGGATGGCTGAGTACATGGAAAGAGCATCCAAAAACCTGGAGGCCAGCCAAGAATTACAGAAAGCTTGGCATGACCAAAAGGCTGTGCTGGTAGAGTTCCAACCAGGACAGAAGGTATGGGTACTGGAGCCAGTGGCTCCAGCAGCACTCCAAGACAAATGGAGTGGACCCTATCCTATTATTGAGAAGAAGGGGGAAGTCACCTACTTGGTAGACTTTGGAACACCCAGGAGCCCTCACAGGGTAATCCATGTGAATCGCTTGAAAGCATTTGTGGACAGGGAGGACATGAGCTTGCTCATGGCCACAGATGGGGAACAGGAGGAAGAGAGTGACCCTCTCCCAGACCTGCTTTCACAGAACCCTGATGATGGTTCAGTTGATGGAGTAGCCTTGGCAGGCAGCCTCACTGACCAGCAACAGATGGACTGCAGACAAGTTTTGCAGGCCCACAGGCATTTGTTTTCACTCACACCCAGCCAGACTGACTGGTGTACCCATGTTGTGGACACTGGTGACAGTCTGCCTGTCAAGAATAAGATCTACAGGCAACCTGATCATGTCAGGGATTGCATCAAGGCTGAGGTGCAAAAGATGTTGGAGCTTGGAGTGATTGAGCCATCAGAGAGCCCATGGGCCAGCCCAGTAGTCCTGGTGCCAAAACCTCATACCCAAGATGGAAAGAGAGAAATGAGGTTTTGCGTGGACTACAGGGGTCTCAATGCTGTCACTAGGACAGATGCTCACCCCATTCCAAGAGCAGATGAGCTCATTGACAGATTGGCTTCTGCCAAGTTTCTGAGCACATTTGATCTGACAGCTGGCTACTGGCAAATCAGACTAGCTGAGGAGTCAAAAGCCAAAACAGCATTCTCTACCCCTAGTGGACATTATCAGTTTGTGGTAATGCCCTTTGGTTTGAAGAATGCACCTGCCACTTTCCAAAGGTTGGTGAACCAAGTCCTTACTGGGTTGGATGACTTTTGTGCAGCTTATCTAGATGATATTGCTGTCTTTAGCTCCACCTGGGAGGATCACCTGATCCACCTGAAGAAAGTTTTGGAGGCCCTGCAAAAGGCAGGCCTAACTATCAAGGCCACAAAGTGCCAGTTAGGGCAGAGTAAGGTTGTATACCTGGGCCACCTAGTAGGTGGAGGCCAGGTTCAGCCACTGGAAAGCAAAATCCAGGCCATACAGGACTGGGCTCCTCCAGTTACCCAGACACAAGTCAGAGCCTTCTTGGGCCTGACTGGGTATTACAGAAAGTTTGTGAAAAACTATGGGTCTATAGTGACACCATTAAATGACTTGACATCCAAGAAGATGCCAAAAAAGGTTCAGTGGACAGTTAGCTGTCAGAAGGCATTTGAAGACCTGAAGAAGGCCATGTGCTCTGCACCTATCCTAAAGAGTCCTGACTACTCCAAACAGTTCATTGTTCAGACAGATGCTTCTGAGTTGGGGGTGGGAGCTGTGCTCTCACAACTTAATCAAGATGGTCAAGACCAGCCTATTGCTTTCATTAGCAGGAGGCTGACTCCCAGAGAGAAACGTTGGTCAGCCATTGAGAGGGAGGCCTTTGCTGTGGTTTGGGCATTAAAGAAGTTGAGGTCCTACTTGTTTGGAACTCACTTCCTGGTGCAGACAGACCATACGCCCCTCTTATGGCTTAATCAGATGAAGGGTGAAAATCCCAAACTGCTCAGGTGGTCCATTTCCCTACAGGGGATGGACTTTACAGTGGAGCACCGCCCAGGGACTGACCATGGTAATGCAGATGGTCTCTCCAGGTACTTCCACTTAGAACATGAAGACTTATCTGGTCAAGGTTAGTTTAATGTCCCTGCGTTTGGGGGGGGGGGTTGTGTAGGAGAGTAGGGTCTGCTATCCTATGGTCACCCCAAATTTTTGCTTTTTGCTTCACTGGTTTTCGACTACTGAGGCTGTGGGCCTGCTGATCAGACCCCCAGCCTGCTGTTCTCTCACTAAATTAATGACACATGTGCTATAGGCACATACCAATTGGAAATGGACTCCTTGTCAGCCCCTGTATAATGCACTATAGGTGCCCAGGGCATAGGGGCCACCAAGGCCTACCAGGGGCTGCAGCATATCTTTTGCCACCCCTGGCTGGTTCTTAAATTGACACAACTGGCTGATCACTCAGCTGGGGTAAGGTGGTGTAATCACCCCTTGCTTAGGTATAGTATACCTATATCTAAACCTATATCTGGACACATGTAAACCTGTGAGCCACTCCTATAGAAGGCCTCATCAATCCTGGAGGCTGAGTGCGTGGTTTTATGTGAGATGGAGCTCTAGCATGAGCTGAGCCTGTCTGCAGCTGTCGGGAACAAATCCCTAAGCTGTTTCAGGATAATGCCATACCATATACTTTTAAGTGCCTTATAATCCTCGCGGTTAAATAGCAACTTTGGTTTGGCTTTATCAAAACATGTTGTGTAAGGTGTCATACGATTTGGAATACCATCCCCTCGCCAGTTCTGGCGACGGGGATGGCATTCCACCCCTCTAGAGGGGTAAGACATGTTACTTTACTTTAATGCGGTTAATTTCTCCAAAGACCTTAAGATCCACAAAATGGATGCCTCTGCCACAGACAAATGTCTGGACCCCTGCAGTTGACCGAAACTCGACCAAATGGGTCCTGGACAAAGGGTTTCCTGTCACAGGAGGGTGTCACCGCCCTCCAGACAGGAGATAGTGTATTGTAGCAGGGAGGTTTGAAAGAAACCAGACACTGCCTGGGGCGCACAAGGCTGCCCCTTGCATAATCCGGCCAAACCGGTTCTGGGGCACTCCAGCCCTCGTGCCAGGGCGGCCTGGATCAAAGGAAGGGGGTGTATCCACCCACTTCCTGGGTCCCACCCATAGGAGGGGACCTAGCAGGTAATCACGCCCCCCAGATTGGAATAAGAGTGGGAGCAGTGCCAATGCACATCAGATTTCCTGGAAGAAACATTTGAAACGAAATTCTGGACCCTTCGCCCTCCATCTCATCGTGGAAGCCCGAAGAATCTCCCTTGTGGTCAAGGAGTGACCACCCTGCAGCAGCAGGCACCATCCAGCCCTCGACGTCTACTTAGTTGCAGTTCCCGCCGGAACTCGAGCGACTGAGATCGACGAGATCAAGCTTGCCTGCCTTCCAACAGCCCGATCCACAGTCCCTGCAAAGCTGAGACCCGTGGAGGCGACCGGAAGCGTGGGGCACGCCATCTTGAATTGACCACGAGACGCTGACCGTGCAGCCCACGAGTGACCCTCGAAGCTGTGCACCGGGGTTTGAGAAGCCCCCACCCTGAGCTGCTCCTGAGCCGAAGTTCAGCCCTCCACACTCGACGAGTGCTGCGTGGGGCCCTTTGGCTCTATTTGGCTCAACGCGTTGGCCCGGTCACTTGCCAGCTGGCTAGTGGTCCCTGTGCCGACGAACTACCTAAGAAGACGCGTGAATCTGGTTGCTCCAGATCCACACCAGCTCCCCTGAAAAGGAGCCCCGACTCTGACCTTCCTGGTCCGAGTGAGAAGCAATCTTCCGATCCCGCGTGGATTGCTCTTGTCAAGGCTTGTTTGCTCCAAACTTGAAGCCGACTGCACCGACGGTGAGAGCCTGCGTGGGACAGATTGTGACCTGCTCCTGGACATCGCAGATGCCCCAGAGCCCACGTGACAGCGGAGAGAAGCTCCTCGACGACCACCTGATTGCGCCCGACATTGCCTGGTTCCGTCCTGGTTCCACCCTGGTCACTGCTGAGTGACCCAGACTCTGTCCCCTCTGCTTTCAGGTACTCTACAACTTGAGTCCACCCTTGGACTCCACCGGACACTTCATCTTTAACCCGCCTGCAGCCCTTTCAGCTTCAAGCACCAAGAGCCTGCGTGTCAAAACCCGACGCCACTTCGACCCTGTGCACCCACTTCCTGTGGGTGAGGTAACTTTGCTCCGCCGGTGTTCCCACACTGGTGCACACCTCTAGGGTCTGTGTGTTAAGTTTTGTTCCTCTAGGTTCAGCGGAAGTGTCCTTAAACTTTAACTCTATGACTTTTATGCACCATTGGTTAACATTGGTGCATGCGTGCGCTTTCCGCACATCTCCCGAATCCCGAGGGCCATTCCCGACTTCAGCATTGCTTGTCCTGACTGCTCCCAGCGATTCCCTAGGCCCTAGGCCTAACCACTGTTCGAGTGGCCTTTCTTATACCACTTGTTTAGTATATGGTTTGAGTGGCCACCCGCCCTCATCCATAATTGTGCAACTTGTATGTTTAAACAGTGCTTTTGATTTAACGCTTGTGCCCCTTTATTCATAAAGAATACTGGGGATTGTTTTTAGTAATAAACACATATATTTTTATAATATATACTTGTGTGGTGTCCTTTCATTTGGTATTACAGGATTGTATGTGGTAAAACAGCTCGCTTAACACGACCTCTTAAGTTAAGCCTTTAGGCTGCTTAGTCCATGCTACCCCTAGGATAGCTTGTCTAATAAGGTTGACTTACAACCAGACACCATAAGGGATTGTTTGGTCAGGTAGTAGGTGGTTCCAGAATTGGAAACATCCACTACCAGGCCAACTTCTCACAACCATGCTCGGTGCTTTGTTTCCAGCAGGGCATATGTTTTCTTGCACTGAAGACCCCTTTCTTTGGACTGCGACTACAATGGATTATTTTGTGCTGCTGAGAGTGCAGAGGGCATTGTGCATGTGTATGGATAGTTACCCTTTGGAGCCCACTGACTTCTGTGTTTTAACTGGGTTATTAAGGGTGGGGATGGGAGCCATTTGGTGGCCCGAATGCACAAGGCAGCAGTGGCGCTGCTCCCGTGCCATGATGCGAGTGTCTGGGCGGTGTGGGAGCGTGATCTTGGGTACCCTTTGACAGATGTGCAGTGGGGTCGGTGTGGTATTCAAATGCATCACATGTCTGCCAACCACTGGCATAAACTGCTACTCTTCAAATTTCTGTGGAGGGCATACATGACTCCTAGTAAATTGCCAAAGGCATGCCCGTCTGCGCCCGTCAGCGTCTCGGAGGTGGTCGGCCCGGAAATGCTGCTGGTTTACCTCCAGAGCAGCCCAATATAATCCGGTATGATAGAGATTGCCTTTCAGACATGGGTAGAAGTATGAATTACAGACTGCACCTCCATATGCAGTGGAGTCATTCTTCTCCTGTGTACAAATACCGCAATTGCGTAGCTTCCTCGAATCTTGGAGAGCGTTATGTAAAACCAGACACCGGTACACATAGAATTCAGGAGGGTGGTGCAGGTAACTACCTGAAGGCTTTCCTACTGAATACACGTTCTGTAAAAAAACATGAGCTCCAACTCTACGATCTGTTAGCCGATTCCACCCCTGATTTGATGTTTCTAACTGAACCATGGCTAACTGATGCCACCAACCCCACCATTGCTAGCGCGATTCCCCGGGCAATCAGATCCTAATGAAAGGATCATCCCACGGGGAGATGTGGTGGTGTAGCCTTAATTATTAGGAGCTCCCTCAGCTGTGTCCCTTTACCGACCATGGAGATAGAGGGGGCCGAGAGCTTGGGCTTCCTTCTGAATGTTTCGGACCATCAGTCCATTTTGGGAGTAGTAATCTACCGCCTCTTGGACCTGCAGGAAACTTTTGGGACTCTATTAGCTATGCTATTTCTCCCATAGCTACCAAATACAGCCATTGTCTGGTCCTCGGTGATTTTAATATCCATCGGTGATATAATATCCATGAGGTTGAGTGAATCCCTTGACATTCTTAACTTAACCCTGTATGTTTGTCTACCCACCCATGAAAAAGGCCACACACTGCACCAGATTTTCTCATTGAATCAGATTGAAATAGATGCCCCCCTCAGTATAACCTAGTCGGACCACTGTTTGATAGGTTTTAAAGTATGGAGGGAGCCAGGCAGGCCCCAATTACATGGTAAAGCCCACGCTAGCAGCAGTTATACGCCCTTCCAATTGATCTCGCCAGAGGAAATACAGTGCGCCCTGAGTCGCCTCCCTATTCCCCTCAGTGGAAATCTCAAGAGGGTTGTGCATTCCCTAGAGCATTGGCTAAAACTCCGGGCCCTTGAACTTGCCCTCTCCACCTCGAGGGCAGCTAAATTTATCAGCGTTTCTGCCCCTTGGTTTACGGAAGCACTAAGAAGAAGTAAAAGTACGTGTAAACACCTTGAAAGAGTATGGCAGAGGAATTAAGATCCACTGACAAATCCATCTATAAACAGGCGTTGAAAGATCCTTATAGGAAGGTCCACGAGGGAAAGAAATTCTTCTTCTTTACAAAAATCGATCAGGCGCGCAATAAAGGGAGAGAACTTTTTAATATTGTAAAACGTTTCTTCTCTCCCACGACAATTAGTTGCCGGTTGTTCCCATCCGTTTGTTCCCATGAGGAACTGGACCAGTCGTATGGCCATTTTTTTTCCGAGATAAAATTAAAAACATCCAGGACTTTTTCAAAGAACAGCTGGCAGTGCTAGACGCAGGTATCGGTCTGCCCCTTGACGTCTGTCATAACAGCGATTTCTCCCTTATGAAGTTTCCTGGGATTACTTTGGAGCAATCCCTGGCAATCATGAAAACTCTTAAGTTGGCTCACCATCAGATCCATGTCCAACAAAAGTACTGCCTTCGATTGCAGAAGCGATTAACCGTGTAGTAAACCTGATTCTCAACACCACAATGTGGGAGGGGCACATGCCGCAAACCTGGAAACACACCAAAATTCCCCTGCTCTTAAAGAAACCTATGGCAGACTTTGAGGTTGCCAGTAACTATAGGCCTATATCCCTCCTGCCTTTCTTCTCCAAGGTCTTGGAGAAATATGTCAATTAAGTCACCACGAATGACGTGGAGGCCAATCATCTTCTGCACCCGACCCAGTCGGGTTTCAGAGCCAATTTCAGCACGGAAACTTCCCTGTTAGAAGTTGCTGAAACAATAAAAGCCATGCTGGATAGAGGAGGAAACAGGGTCTTTGTGTTGCTGAACCTCTCTGCGGCCTTCGATACTGTGCCTCACAATATTCTACTACGAAGACTTAAGGAGGGCGGTATCGGAGGCACGGTGTTGAGATGGTTTATTTCCTTCGCCGCGGAAATCTCTCCCATGGATGTTGGGGTTCCACATGGCTCAATTTTGAACCCAACAATGTTCAACTTGTGTGTGGCCCCCCTTGCCCTTCTCACTGAAAAACACAGCACCAAAATAGTGTCATATGCGGATGACACTCAACTGTTGTTCACGTGCGAGAAGGGGGCCGATTTCAATGGCAATATGATTAACACCTGCCTCGCTGAGGTATTCTCTTGCCTCAGACAAAACCAATTGAAGTGTAACTCTGAAAAGTTAGAGATCATGTTCTTTGGCTCACACCCGTATGAAGCATGGCACACCTGGTGGCCGCAGGACACGTCCACCCCTTGTCGTCAGTTACTATCGTAAAAAATCTTTGGGTCAAATTGGAGGCTGCTCTTTCTATGAAGGCTCAAGTTCAAACATTGGTGGGAGCCTGTTATGGGGTGATAAGAATGTTGAGGAACTTGCTCTCCCTGCTCCCACTCTCTTACAGGAAAACAGTTGTCCAGGCCCTGGTGGTGTCGAAACTGGACTATGTTAACTCCCTGTACTTGGGCCTCCAGAATGTGGCAGGCAGGGCCATCTTTTTGACAAGACCTAGGACTCACACAACCCATCTTCTGTCTTCCCTACATTGGCTTCCGGTGCAGAAAATAATCAATTTTAAAGTGTGATACTGGTTTTCAAAGCTTTTCATAACTTTAGAGCCCCCTACCTTAGGGAAAGATTTCAACCCTATATACCGCAGCGTACCTTGAGGTCCTCTGCTCAGCTCCTGACCTTGACTCCAAAGGTCCTGCTCTCCAGTGTAGGGGGAAGATCCTTTCAAGAGGTGGCCTCTCAGCTATGGAATGGCCTACCTCTCTCTCTTAAACATGTACCGGACCTCCTTACTTCCAGGAAGAATCTGAAAACATGACTTTTCCAACATTTGGATCTGTCCGATTTCTGTTGTGGGGTGCTGTTCTGTATGCTGTTATTTGTTCTATTTCCCCAGCACCTGGACACTCTTGGGAGTAGCTGCACGCTTTATAAATACCAAACAACATAACATAACATAACGTACGGACCTCTCCTGTCCACTCGCGTGCCCGCGGTGTCACTCCCCAGAGGCTGACTTTGCGCATATGACATGGACCTGTGTTAGAATAGAGGACAATTGGAGGTCGATTTATGATGAACTATCTAGGATGGTAGAGGTTGAAGTTGCACCATCGCCTTTGCTAGCGCTGCTGGGATATGTTCTTGACCTCTCCAGATCCAAGCGCTGTTTTGTTGCCATATTGCTTCTTCTCGCTAAGCGTGAAATAGCTGTCAAGTGTGCCTGCTCACGGCCTCCCACACTCGCTGCATGGCTCCATAGTATGACATACTGCAATACTACCAGTGACACGTATGCGCAGCTGCAACCACCGGCTTCTCGGCCCTGGAGATCTGGCAGCCGTTTCAAACATACTTACTGGCAGTGCAGGATAGTGATGACCCCCCCACACAAGAACTACCTGACCCCACTGGACCTGCAACTGAGTAAAGGTATAAATGGTATGTGTTTTACTCATTTTGTTTCAAATACAGTGAATTTAAATGACTGGTTCCCCTGTGGGGAATGGTAGAGTGCGGTTCTATACCTGGTGTTGTATGGGTTTTTTAGACTTGTCCATATTTACACACACTGTCAGGCACAATGTTGTCATATTTTTTTTTCCATACTGCAATGCTGTAACGCTCTGATTTTCATGTTTTCTTTTCTTTGTTCATGTAATTTAGAAAATTCAATAAAAAAAAATTAAAATTAAAAGTTTTCAGTGAAAAAAATGTGATATGTCCGTGTTGCATTTTGGTGCCTTTCCCGATGCAGGTATTAGCTCTATACACACAAGTGAGGTAATATTTTTATCAAGAGACTTCCGGAAACACACAATAGTAGTATAGGTGTATTATTTATTCTATTTCTCTGTGTTTCTGCCTTCAGAATGCAAGCTAGTGTGTTAGAAAGAAGACGTTTTGAGAAATGCCCTACAATTAATTCACATGCTAGTTTAGCATTGGGAACCCAGAAATTCAGAGATGTGCAAATAACCACTTCCCCGAAACTCCATATCTTCTGCCAATTTCAGAAACATATAGGTTTTCTTGATGCCTATTTTTCACTCTTATATTTTACCATATGAATTGCTCTTTACACAGTGGACAATGAAAAACTATTGCAAGGTTCAGCTCAGTTATTGGCTCTGTGTACCTCGAGTTTGTGGAAAGTCCAAAAATCATATATATATACCTGCAACCAGAGTAATGTAACAGATAGTATGTTGCTTTTGTAAATTGGCGATCGTGACAAGAAGTTATAAATGAAAACGTTGTCACAAATGACAGTTTTTTCATACTAAGTTTCAATATTTCTTTATTTCAACAGTAAGGGGCTCATTAGGATGGCAGTCGGAAAATCACCCCGACCGCCATGGAAGCGGAAAACAACTGCCCGCCAGGACCATGGAAAAACCGGCTGTCAAATTAGAATCATCCGCCAAAAGACACCTACCGCGACGGAATATGCCCAAGATGTCCAAAATCCGCCCGCGGCGGTCGGAAGCGCAACGGAAAAACAACAACCCACCGCAAGCATAGCGGAGACACCACACAGGAAATTAGGACATCCCCGATGGTCCTTCCGTATGTTCCACTGTTTCCGACCGCCGCGGTCGCACACTGGACTGAATGGTAGAACCAGCGGAAGATCTGCAGCATAGCCACCGCTGCAGACAATCCAAAAACCCCACAAAAAGTCCAAACATTGTATGAATCAAAGTAGCCATGCCCCAAATACACAAAATCATATCCCAATGACTCAAACACATGCCAAATAGAAAAATACAATTCCCAGGACAACACACAGAACACACCTGACAGGAATACCCCATTTGGACACACCTACATAGCTGAGCATAAAACCAGCCCCTTCCCTGACCACAATTCTTTGCAACACTTCAGAAGAGAAGGGCATACACCAGATCAGAGAGGAGAGGCAAAAGAACACAGCACACACATCACCACCACCATCACACCAGCACCACCAACCCCCAGCACATAACACACCACACACACCACCACCACCACACACACACCACTCACACCCCTGCACCCACAAACACTTTGCACACCACACACCATGTCCACACATAAAATGCCCAAATTCACAGAGAGTGAGTTGACAGTGACGGTAAATGAGATAGTCAGAGTGGAACCACAACTGTATGGTAACCAGGTCCAACAGACACCATTAGCCAGAAGGACACAGATGTGGCAAAGGATAGTCCAAAGGGGCAATGCAGTAGGGACCACCCCACGATCCAAAAAGGAGATCATGAAGCGGTGGCATGATCTAAAGAGGGTTGTCAAAGAGAGGAGAAGCAAGAACCGGCAGCTGGCTGACAGGACTGGCGGTGGCCCTCCCATTCGACCAAAAACATTCACTCCATGGGAGGAGAAGGTGCTTGCCATACTGCATCAGAGAGTCTCACAGGAGTTGCCGGGGGAGTGGAGGCTGGTACGTACAAACAAATGACTACCACCACACTGATTTGTACTGTCTTGTACAACTACAAAGCTACACCACCTAGGACAAATAACATTCATCTGCACCACACACTCACAAAAACATGTCTCACAAATCCAACATTTCCCCACTCCCATTCACCCCAAACGTAGCCACCAATATCACCATGGGGGCATGGGTACAGGCAGCCAGCACTACAACTCTCACCAGGGACCCTTGTCCCACAGCCTAGCAGGATGGAGCACTCCACCCACCCCACCCAGAAGCCTTTGGAAGCCATTGTAGTACACCAAACAGCTTAACAGGTAGATAGCCATCTTCCCTGGGAGGGTGTCTGTGGGCGGGAGGCCTGCACTACTACTCCCACCATGCCCCCCGGCCCGCAGCCTGGCAGGATGGAGCCCTCCCCCACCCCAACTCAAAGCATGTGTCAACCATTACACTACCCTCAACAAACGAACAGGTAGGGAAGCATCTTACCTGGGAGGGTGTCGGTGTGTGGGAACCCTGTCCCACTACTCCCACCATGCACCCTGTCCCACAGCCCCGCAGGATGGAGCACTCACCCATCCCACTCAGAAGCATGTGTCAGCCTATTACATTACCCACAGCAAACTCACAAGTGGTAGACATCTTCCCTGGGAGGGCTGTTCATGCATGGGAGACCTGCACTACTACTCCCACCATGCCCCCTGGCTCATAGCCTAGCAGGATGGAGCACCCCACTCACCCCACCCAGAAGCACTTGGAAGCCATTGCAGTATATCAAACAAACCTACAGGTAGGTAGTCATCTTTCCTGGGAGGGCTGTTTGGGAGTGGGAGGCCTGCACTACTACTCCCACCATGCCCCCTGGCCCACAGCCTAGCAGGATGTAGCACTCGCCCACCCCACCTTGAAGCATGTGTCAGCCATTACACTACCCTTAACAAAATAACAGGTAGATAGCCATCTTCTATGGGATTGTATCTGTGGGTGGGAGGCCTGCACTATTACTCCCACCATGCACCCTGTCCCACAGCATCATCAAGATGGATCACTACCCCACCCCACCTAGAAGCAGCTGGACGTCATTGCATTGTTCACCTTCACCTAACAGGTAGGTAGCCATCTTGCCATGGAGGGCTGTATGTGGGAGTGAGACCTGTACCACTAGTCCCACCATGCCCCCGGCCCACAGCATCAGCAGGATGGAGCCCTCCCGCACCCCACACAGAAGCCCTTAGAAGCCATTGCATTGTTCACCTTCACCTAACAGGTAGGTAGCCATCTTGTCATGAAGGGCTGTATGTGGGAGTGAGGCCTGTACTACTACTCCCACCATGCCACCTGGCCCACACTCCAGCAGGATGGAGCACTCCCCTACCCCACCCAGAAGCAGCTGGAAGCCATTGCAGTACACCACACGACATAACATGTAGGTAGCCATCTTCCCTGGGAGGGCTGTTTGGGGTTGGGAGGCCTGTACCTCTACTCCCACCATGCCCCCTGGCCCACAGCCTAGCAGGATGGAGCCCCCCCCCACCTCGAAGCATGTGTCAGCCGTTACACTACCCTCAACAAACTAATAGGTAGGTAGCCATTTTACCTGGGAGAGTGTCTGTGGGAGTCAGGCCTGCACTACTACTCCCACCATGTACACTTGTCCCCCAAGTACAGCAAGATGCAGCACTCCAGACCACACAGATGCATATTGCATATTATGGATCACCTCAAGCAAATTACTAGGTAGGTAGACATATCCTTCTGTCTCAAGACACCACTGAGCAGAATGTAATCCCCCTCCAGGCACACACAGATGTGCCACGTTACAAAGCCAAATGTGAGCATGTAACAGGTAAGTAGCCAGTACGTTCAGCCACACATATGTCCCACAAGAAATGGTGCCATATGCCAACAAAAGCCCTCTCATTGCACAAATATGCACACCGACCCCACTTGCCATGCACAGTGTGCACACAGGTAAGCTAGGGGAACTGTCACGGCTACCAAAGTGTGACACAACAATGCACATGTACAAAAAAGACTGGGCACAATCATTCTCAGCACTCACAGATCAGTGCATTGCCATGGGGCCCAAACAACACTTGCCATTTCAAGAATGAGAAAGCATGTGTTTGTTTATAAATCAAGATATGTACATGACAGGACAAAGGTATGCAGGAGAATACAATGGTCAGTACATGGCCAGATGTGACGTCTGCCAGGTCAGACAAATCAACAAGGAGTCAACAATGAAAACATGTTGTGCTGGTCAATTACACATGACAACAGGTTCCTGTGAACATGATTTTTGCATGAGTTGCATGGTATGCATTGATACCTCACACCATGTACAAGTAATGGATGTACCATTGCAAGCAATGTGATGATCAGTCAATTGTGTACTGTACTACTAGTGGATGTCACACAGCTAACACAAAGCCTGCGGAGAGCACTATAATGACCATTTCCGATCTAATCCACAGGTGACAAAGAACTGACTGCAGAGGACAATGCCAGCAACCAGCAGAGCCAGTCTCCCATGTACATGGACTCTTGGATGTACAATCTCAGGATTCTCTGGACGATGAGCTTGAGACCGGCCCATCTGTTCTGCCAGGGAGCAACAGGTCCCAGGACTATATTCTCCCCGCTACCACATCTGCTGCAACACCAACTGTACAGCAGAACCCTGCAGTTACAGCCTGTGTGCCCACCACCACCACTGCCACCACCACCACCACCACCATTGCCACATGCAACACCCTTCCTGTCCCAGAGGATAAACACCCCACACCACCAACTGAGGATGACAGGGAGAGTATGTGGGAACCCACAGTGGCGAGGCAGCAGGTCTGTGGCAGCATGGTAGGTGGGAGGATACCTGAAGGCTGGGACCCAATCCCTGGAACACATCACCAGAGTCCTTGTGGCATAGGAACAGGCTCAGGGACAAAGTGGCCGGTCGGACGACCTCTTACGCGAGCTCATCCTGCCCATGAGGTCCATCGACACCCGCATTGGACAAATGGTGGACCTCATGGGCCAGCAAGTGGTATTACTGAGGGACAGGCCTGCGCAACAACCAACACCTCCACCTCCCTCTGGTGGGCCGCAGGATGACAGTTCACCATCCTCCCCTGCGGCCACAGAGAGGAGTGAGTCCTTAGATGCCACTGGCACCACAGCAGGGCCCACAGCTGCCAAAGCGACCAAGGGGCCATCCTAAGAAGAGCCTGGGAGTCTCTGGAGGCAAAGCACCTGCCAAACGCCAGTCACGGAGCCGGCACTGATGGCAACCCTCTTCACCACTGCATTGACTGTTTGGACTGTCCTTCACCACACTGCCTTGTGAATGGCATCTGTCTGTTGGACTGGGTCACCATATCAATGTGGTAACTACTCTTTCAACTCAATTAGCATGACTGTCAACTGACTGCTCCAACACCACCTCAATGTAAATGTGCACCCCCTCACATGTCAAGCTTGTAAATAAAATACCTCACTCACATTTTTTCGTATCAGCTCTGTCTTTAGTGCAGGACGTACAGTATCCAACGTGTCCATAATGTATCAGGAGTATGTACTGTATGTAGGCAAGGATAAGTTTAAGGCACCTAGAGAAACACAACAGAACAACAATCACTGGTCTGAGGGTGGCATCACAGACATAACATAACACCTACCATCTACATAAGCCAACATGCAGACGTCACAATGGGCAACAAGTGTGAACATACACGTCCCGTATACGGTCACAAATGACATGTCCCAGTAACATAGCCACCCACTGCTGAGTTTACAACTGGCTGTTGTTAAAATTTGCATGTACCCCTTCACAATAAAAGCAATATCACCAGACAATGGGTATGTTGTACATTGTCACCCACCTTCAAGTGAAGTAGCGGGTGATGAGCTGTTGGCGCATGTCTCCACCTTCCTCCTCTCCACTGTCCTCATCACTGGACTCAGGTTATTGTGCAGGCGGGGGCCTTGGGTCCTCATCATCATCCAGGGGCAGGGGAATCTCCTTGCGAATGGCCAAGTTGTGGAGCATGCAGCATGCCACTACGATCTGACACACCTTCCGGAGCGAGTATGCCAGTGCACCTCCGGTTTTGTCCAGGCAGCGGAAACGTGACTTCAGCAGACCAAAAGTACGATCCACCACACGATGGGTCCTCCCATTGGCCTCATTCGAGCGGACTTCAGCCAGGGTCCTGGGATTTCGCAGTGGGCTCAGCAGCTGTGGACGGTTGGGCAATGCAGAGTCACCTAGGAATGACAAATACACATTGCAATGTTGCAGAGGCAGAGGACAGCAGGTCACACACCCAGCACGCCATTCGACTAGCCATACTCACCCACAATCCATGCACGCTCGGGAAGCAGATTAGCCATCAGCCGGGGCACAATGCTGTTCTGCAGGATGTGGGAGTCATGTGCAGAGTCAGCGAATCTGCACACACATGTGAGATGATCATATCTGCCAGGCACACCACTTGCAAATAATGGAGTGGTAATGTTTGTGATTCCTGAATATGTGCTCACTTGCCTGTGGTGGCACAAGACCGACATGTGTGCAATCAATGACGCCAACGCATTGGGGATTTGCCCAAGGGGATAGAAGTCTCCCTTCACAGCTGGCAATTCAGCACCCTTGGGGAAATGGATATATCTGTCCTTGTATATCATCATGGCGGACAGAACATCACGCAGCACCATGCTGAACATCGGTTGAGACTTCCCAGCAGCTCTGGCAACTGTCTCCTGGAACAATCCTGTGGCAAAAAAATGTAGGGATACCATCCCTTTAAAAGTTGGGGTGAAAGCTGTTGGATATGTCGGGCGAGGCTGCGGGTGGGGCTCCAACATATCACAAAGGGTTTTCATGGTGGCTCTATCAAGACGTAATTTGCGGATGATCGCAATATCCTCCATTTCCTCCAGCACTGTCAAGTGACGAAGCAGATTTGGCCTCCTCCTAGTTGAGATGAAAGTGGACACATGTCAATGCAATCCATCAGGAGATGGGCACAGCATATTAGGGTCGGGGTGACACAGCGGAAACAAAGAGCAACTCAACACTTGAGTGACACACCACCTTACATGTGTGTACGTTTGAGCTACAAAAAGGGCACACCTCTCTAATTACAGTACACAAGTACCTCAAACACCACATAGGTCAAAGTGAATGCACATTGTGATATGGCCACATTTCACATGTGCATGCCTGAGAGCATGGCATCCAGCCAGCGTGTAACAACTAAACAACAGTGGCTCATACTTAGCTGCTATACCTGTCACACCTCAATGCATCATTTCAACCTGGCACACATCTACAACACAATGACCACAGTTGGCACTGAACTGACAATTGTGTCTATGAGCAGACAGACAAGGCTATGCTAGTAATCACATCATACAGTGAGACAAGCATTGCCGTGATTATCACTGCCCCTCAACACATTGACATGTGTACACATCGTAGAGTCCACTACAACACTGTCCTGCCTCGTCGACCATCTAAATAATAAGTGACATTTGAGGGAGTACAGGCCAATCTGCGACACACACACACAAACATGGCATGTGTAACCACCAGTGGAGTCAATGTGACATTGGCCTTGTGTGCACAATGATGTGCCCTTGACCATGTTGCCACTGTGCACTGTAGAGGTGTGCCAGATGGCCATTGCCATTGTATGGCCCCCAAATTGCGGCAGCTGCTGCCTGTCCCCAGTGGTGTGTCACTGGAACCCCCCAATCACACAGGTGCGGTAGTCATTGACATGGAGACATGCCCAAATGGCGGTTGGCATGCTCCGCTACACATATCGTGGTGCCTTATGTCATTGTATGGCCCCCAAATCACGGTAGCTACCGCCAGGCCCCGGCGGTGTGTCACCGCCATGGAGCATGCGGTCATTGGATGCTTTTGAATGAGGCAGACCTGGACCACCAATTGCTGTAGCTTGGCACCTTTGAAATGACCCCAGGGGGCTATATATGTGTGGGAGGGAGCCTCACATTTCCACATTTTACAGAGCCTGCTGCCACATACCTCTGACCTGCTGCTGCTGCCTCCAGGGGTTGCTGCCTGAGACCCCTCATCTGCTGCTGCCTCCAGGGGTTGCTGCCTGAGACCCCTCATCTGCTGCTGCCTCCAGGTAATGCTGCCTGAGACCCCAGACCACCCAATCCCACCACAGTTGTTCCATGCTCATAGTGATGGCAAGGACTGAGAAGATCTGTGCCAGTCCACTCACAAGCAAGCAGCTGGAGGTGCTGGTGCACGAGGTGCTCACACAGAACCCAAGGCTCTATGGTGCCCCAAATGTCGTGGTAAGTCATGAATAGCGGAGGTGTAGGACAGGGTGGGCACACATGTAGTCGTACTGATGCAGTATATGCCTGTGAGTGTGGGGTTGTGTTATGCACTTCATAACATACAGTCTCCAGGTGAAGCGTAAGTGTCCCAATGTGACAGGTTGGCCTGCCTGCTGTAGTGGGTAGAAGTGTAATGATTTGCGATGTCAGCCATACAGTGACACAGTATGTTGGTCATGCAGGAGCCAGGACAGTCATTGTTTGGCAGAATGGCTGTGTGTGCCCCTGTTGTCCACCTCAGCGTGAGCCCAGATGGTCTCCACAGTGCCCACCCACCAAGACAGGGACACATCACTTCACTTACTGTGTTATTCCTAAGTTTATTTGCATTGCACTCCAGCTATGCACCATCTCAGCCCATTAGTTTGCACACGACCGGACTTGTGTTGAGGTATTGCTATTTGTGAGCCTCAGTGCCACACACATGACATACTATCGGATCACATGGCAGGGACATTGAGTGCTGCACAGTCTTGCCCACAGTGAATGTACCCCCAGACACAGATTGATACGTGATGTATGTGTTGCTCAACCATGCTGAGGACTGTAGATGTGTGCAGGCCTCAAAGGGGTTTCAGTGTTGGCAACCTGCATGTGTGTGAGTTGTACAGGGACAAGGTCCCCCTCACAACTGCCTGCAATCACATCAGCTTATCCCATTCAGAGAACCCATGTGAGATGTACCCTAGTCTCTGATGGACATATCGTAGAATCTGTGACGAGTTTGTGTCTTGCTACTATACTATACTGATAGATGCTGGTACATGACACTGTGTCACTGATCATTTCCCCCTCTTGTCTCCCATGCCTGCAGCTAAAGGTACACCAGCGTAAGGCCGTGTGGAGGGCCATTGCAGCAAAGGTTCGAGCTCTGGGGGTATCTAACCGACGGCGCACCCACTGCTGCAAGAGGTGGGACAACATCAGCCGGCTGGCAAAGAAAGTGGCAGAGATGATGTTGGGCCTGCTACCATGCACTGGGCGTTTGGCACGACGCAGCATGACACCGCTGATGGGCCGCATCTTGGCGGTGACTCACCCTGAGCTGGATGCACATTTGAAGGATCATCAGCAGCAAGGTAGGGGTGAGTATTTGGGGAGGGTGACTTTGTCTGGGAGTGGCTGCATGTGCACAGGGCTTGTGCCAGCGCTGGCCTATGTGATGGTGGTGTAGGGATGCAGTGTCATGTAAGTGGTGCCTGGGCTGGGGGCCAGTGTCATGCAGTTCCTACAAAGGTAATTCTCCGTGCTGTGCATTACCATTGTAGTCTGAGTTGTGCTCTTTAGCTTTCCTCAGCATTGGGGTAGTCTGGGGAATCACAATCTGAGTGTGACTTCATCAATGTGTCCATTGCATGGAGCCAGAATTTTGAGGCCTAGACATCTGACAACAATGTGCACCAGTCTTTGGGCCCCAGAGTACAACATGGTGGTTGGCATGAGCTCTTTTCCATTGTGGACTGTCATGTTGTAATTGGTGTCTCCGTTGTCCCCTCCTGTTCCATCCAGGTCTGTCATTGGCAACACGTGGTGTGCCCCCATCATGTCCCCATGTATGCGCAGAGCTAGTTGTGTGTCTGGTAGACTACAGCCTCAGGCAAGGTGTTGTTCTGTGCGGCCATGACATGGCTCAGTCATGACAGGTGATCAGGGTTACATGCACTGATGGGGTCTGCTCCTGTCCCCCCTGCTGCCCTCTGTGCTGAATCTGTTGAGGTTTTGCTCCAGCTTCATTGACCATGACAAAAAATTAGCCCAGGTGGTTGCTTACATGGAGGGCATACATTCCGACATGGCTGGGCATCACTGTACTGTCCAGGCCTTGTCCTCCACAGTGACCTCTGCCCTTCTACAGGCCCATACTACCAGTCCAGCTCTGGAGCCTATGTCCACCCCCCAGGTTGTGACCACGTCTGACGATAGTGACCACGGTCCACAAACCTCAAAGTCCCGATACAGCACACGCAGCACACAGCAGAAACAACCCAAGCATCCCCGCCTGCAGACACCATCCTCACAGAAGAGCAAAGCCTCCCCAGAATGCAAAGACAAAATCCGTCAGGCAAAACCAAGGCCCAAAAAGCTAAGAAGCAGGCCTCAGGCTCACATGCTTCAGAGGCATCCCCAGCTAAGGACTCTCCTGTCCCTAAAGCATCTTCCAAAGAGAGGCATACAGTTTATGTGCCAACTGAGGAGGTGGTGCATGGCAATGGGTACACCTAAGAAAGGCTCCAAGGTAGATTCACCCACCACCTCGACTCCCATTCTAAGCCCAGTGAAGCAGGGGAAGGAGGGCACTGTAGGGGGTACACCTGGCAAACAGGGGAAGGAGGGTCAGAGGTGAAGCCAGACAAAGCGTTCCACTGGAGTGCCAGTGTCTGCACCTGATGCAGCTTTATTTGTCTGCGTGCCTGTTGTGTCCTCACCAGTTCCCATTAATCTCAGTAAATGGAAGCCATTTTGAATCCCCAAGAAGTGGAAAGGCACCCCTCAAACATTTTCCAACCAAACTGTGTCTTAGGTCTGCATGACTCTACCTCCATGTGCCACTACACCACCTGGTCCAAGCAGCCCCCCAGCTTGCCAAGCCACTGATAGCTCTACCTCATCTGGGCCGCTCTCTCCCCAGTCAAGTGCTACTGCTGTCCCCGACTCACAGCCAGCTCCCAGTCCGCCTGACAGCCAAGTCTGAGTGGTAGTCCCCCTCACACACCTGTCTCTCACACAGGTGGGCCTGTACTGCACATTGTTACTCCCCTGACTGTGTTGCTGCCTAATGGAAGGGTACAGTCGCACACACTCCCTGTGCAGATTCTCATGTACTCACTCTGCACTTTGCCATGCCCACTGGGCTTCCTGTTTTGCCCTTGCCTGTGCAGATTCTCATGTACTCGCCATGCACTTTGCCCTGGATACTGTCCTTGTTGCTCTTTGCTGTGTTGGACTCTTCCCTGTGCAGCCTCTCATGTACTCGCCATGCGCTTTGCCCTGAACACTGGCCTTGTTGCTCTTTGCTGTGTTGGGCTCTTCCCTTTGCAGATTCTCATGTACTCGCCATGCACTTTGCCCTGGATACTGTCCTTGTTGCTCTTTGCTGTGTTGGACTCTTCCCTTTGCTGCCTCTCATGTACTCGCCATGCACTTTGCCCTGAACACTGGCCTTGTTGCTCTTTGCTGTGTTGGGCTCTTCCCTTTGCAGATTCTCATGTACTCGCCATGCACTTTGCCCTGGATACTGTCCTTGTTGCTCTTTGCTGTGTTGGACTCTTCCCTTTGCTGCCTCTCATGTACTCGCCATGCACTTTGCCCTGAACACTGGCCTTGTTGCTCTTTGCTGTGTTGGACTCTTCCCTGTGCAGCCTCTCATGGACTCGCCATGCACTTTGCCCTGGACACGGCCTTGTTGCTCTTTGCTGTGTTGGACTCTTCCCTTTGCTGCCTCTCATGTACTCGCCATGCACTTTGCCCTGGACTCTTGCCTTGTTGCTCTTTGCTGTGTTGGACTCTTCCCTGTGCAGCCTCTCATGGACTCGCCATGCACTTTGCCCTGGACACGGCCTTGTTGCTCTTTGCTGTGTTGGACTCTTCCCTTTGCTGCCTCTCATGTACTCGCCATGCACTTTGCCCTGGACTCTTGCCTTGTTGCTCTTTGCTGTGTTGGACTCTTCCCTGTGCAGCCTCTCATGGACTCGCCATGCACTTTGCCCTGGACACGGCCTTGTTGCTCTTTGCTGTGTTGGACTCTTCCCTTTGCTGCCTCTCATGTACTCGCCATGCACTTTGCCCTGGATACTGTCCTTGTTGCTCTTTGCTGTGTTGGACTCTTCCCTGTGCAGCCTCTCATGTACTCGCCATGCGCTTTGCCCTGAACACTGGCCTTGTTGCTCTTTGCTGTGTTGGGCTCTTCCCTTTACAGATTCTCATGTACTCGCCATGCACTTTGCCCTGGATACTGTCCTTGTTGCTCTTTGCTGTGTTGGACTCTTCCCTGTGCAGCCTCTCATGTACTCGCCATGCGCTTTGCCCTGAACACTGGCCTTGTTGCTCTTTGCTGTGTTGGGCTCTTCCCTTTACAGATTCTCATGTACTCGCCATGCACTTTGCCCTGGATACTGTCCTTGTTGCTCTTTGCTGTGTTGGACTCTTCCCTGTGCAGCCTCTCATGTACTCGCCATGCACTTTGCCCTGAACACTGGCCTTGTTGCTCTTTGCTGTGTTGGACTCTTCCCTTTGCTGCCTCTCATGTACTCGCCATGCACTTTGCCCTGGACTCTTGCCTTGTTGCTCTTTGCTGTGTTGGACTCTTCCCTTTGCTGCCTCTCATGTACTCGCCATGCACTTTGCCCTGGACTCTTGCCTTGTTGCTCTTTGCTGTGTTGGACTCTTCCCTTTGCTGCCTCTCATGTACTCGCCATGCACTTTGCCCTGGATACTGGCCTTGTTGCTCTTTGCTGTGTTGGGCTCTTCCCTTTGCAGATTCTCATGTACTCGCCATGCACTTTGCCCTGGATACTGTCCTTGTTGCTCTTTGCTGTGTTGGACTCTTCCCTGTGCAGCCTCTCATGTACTCGCCATGCACTTTGCCCTGGATACTGTCCTTGTTGCTCTTTGCTGTGTTGGACTCTTCCCTGTGCAGCCTCTCATGTACTCGCCATGCGCTTTGCCCTGAACACGGCCTTGTTGCTCTTTGCTGTGTTGGACTCTTCCCTGTGCAGCCTCTCATGTACTCGCCATGCACTTTGCCCTGGATACTGGCCTTGTTGCTCTTTGCTGTGTTGGACTCTTCCCTTTGCTGCCTCTCATGTACTCGCCATGCACTTTGCCCTGGACTCTTGCCTTGTTGCTCTTTGCTGTGTTGGACTCTTCCCTTTGCTGCCTCTCATGTACTCGCCATGCACTTTGCCCTGGATACTGTCCTTGTTGCTCTTTGCTGTGTTGGACTCTTCCCTGTGCAGCCTCTCATGTACTCGCCATGCACTTTGCCCTGGATACTGGCCTTGTTGCTCTTTGCTGTGTTGGACTCTTCCCTTTGCTGCCTCTCATGTACTCGCCATGCACTTTGCCCTGGATACTGGCCTTGTTGCTCTTTGCTGTGTTGGACTCTTCCCTGTGCAGCCTCTCATGTACTCGCCATGCGCTTTGCCCTGAACACTGGCCTTGTTGCTCTTTGCTGTGTTGGACTCTTCCCTTTGCTGCCTCTCATGTACTCGCCATGCACTTTGCCCTGAACACTAGCCTTGTTGCTCTTTGCTGTGTTGGGCTCTTCCCTTTACAGATTCTCATGTACTCGCCATGCACTTTGCCCTGGATACTGTCCTTGTTGCTCTTTGCTGTGTTGGACTCTTCCCTGTGCAGCCTCTCATGTACTCGCCATGCGCTTTGCCCTGGACACGGCCTTGTTGCTCTTTGCTGTGTTGGACTCTTCCCTTTGCTGCCTCTCATGTACTCGCCATGCACTTTGCCCTGAACACTGGCCTTGTTGCTCTTTGCTGTGTTGGGCTCTTCCCTTTACAGATTCTCATGTACTCGCCATGCACTTTGCCCTGGATACTGTCCTTGTTGCTCTTTGCTGTGTTGGACTCTTCCCTGTGCAGCCTCTCATGTACTCGCCATGCGCTTTGCCCTGGACACGGCCTTGTTGCTCTTTGCTGTGTTGGACTCTTCCCTTTGCTGCCTCTCATGTACTCGCCATGCACTTTGCCCTGGACTCTTGCCTTGTTGCTCTTTGCTGTGTTGGGCTCTTCCCTTTACAGATTCTCATGTACTCGCCATGCACTTTGCCCTGGATACTGTCCTTGTTGCTCTTTGCTGTGTTGGACTCTTCCCTTTGCTGCCTCTCATGTACTCGCCATGCACTTTGCCCTGGACTCTTGCCTTGTTGCTCTTTGCTGTGTTGGGCTCTTCCCTTTACAGATTCTCATGTACTCGCCATGCACTTTGCCCTGGATACTGTCCTTGTTGCTCTTTGCTGTGTTGGACTCTTCCCTTTGCTGCCTCTCATGTACTCGCCATGCACTTTGCCCTGGACTCTTGCCTTGTTGCTCTTTGCTGTGTTGGGCTCTTCCCTTTACAGATTCTCATGTACTCGCCATGCACTTTGCCCTGGATACTGTCCTTGTTGCTCTTTGCTGTGTTGGACTCTTCCCTTTGCTGCCTCTCATGTACTCGCCATGCACTTTGCCCTGGACTCTTGCCTTGTTGCTCTTTGCTGTGTTGGGCTCTTCCCTGTGCAGCATCTCATGTACTCGCCATGCACTTTGCCCTGGATACTGGCCTTGTTGCTCTTTGCTGTGTTGGACTCTTCCCTTTGCTGCCTCTCATGTACTCGCCATGCACTTTGCCCTGGATACTGGCCTTGTTGCTCTTTGCTGTGTTGGACTCTTCCCTGTGCAGCCTCTCATGTACTCGCCATGCGCTTTGCCCTGAACACTGGCCTTGTTGCTCTTTGCTGTGTTGGACTCTTCCCTTTGCTGCCTCTCATGTACTCGCCATGCACTTTGCCCTGAACACTAGCCTTGTTGCTCTTTGCTGTGTTGGGCTCTTCCCTTTACAGATTCTCATGTACTCGCCATGCACTTTGCCCTGGATACTGTCCTTGTTGCTCTTTGCTGTGTTGGACTCTTCCCTGTGCAGCCTCTCATGTACTCGCCATGCGCTTTGCCCTGGACACGGCCTTGTTGCTCTTTGCTGTGTTGGACTCTTCCCTTTGCTGCCTCTCATGTACTCGCCATGCACTTTGCCCTGAACACTGGCCTTGTTGCTCTTTGCTGTGTTGGGCTCTTCCCTTTACAGATTCTCATGTACTCGCCATGCACTTTGCCCTGGATACTGTCCTTGTTGCTCTTTGCTGTGTTGGACTCTTCCCTGTGCAGCCTCTCATGTACTCGCCATGCGCTTTGCCCTGGACACGGCCTTGTTGCTCTTTGCTGTGTTGGACTCTTCCCTTTGCTGCCTCTCATGTACTCGCCATGCACTTTGCCCTGGACTCTTGCCTTGTTGCTCTTTGCTGTGTTGGGCTCTTCCCTTTACAGATTCTCATGTACTCGCCATGCACTTTGCCCTGGATACTGTCCTTGTTGCTCTTTGCTGTGTTGGACTCTTCCCTTTGCTGCCTCTCATGTACTCGCCATGCACTTTGCCCTGGACTCTTGCCTTGTTGCTCTTTGCTGTGTTGGGCTCTTCCCTTTACAGATTCTCATGTACTCGCCATGCACTTTGCCCTGGATACTGTCCTTGTTGCTCTTTGCTGTGTTGGACTCTTCCCTGTGCAGCCTCTCATGTACTCGCCATGCACTTTGCCCTGGATACTGTCCTTGTTGCTCTTTGCTGTGTTGGGCTCCTCCCTGTGTAGCCTCTCATGTACTCGCCATGCACTTTGCCCTGAACACTGGCCTTGTTGCTCTTTGCTGTGTTGGGCTCTTCCCTTTGCAGATTCTCATGTACTCGCCATGCACTTTGCCCTGGATACTGTCCTTGTTGCTCTTTGCTGTGTTGGACTCTTCCCTTTGCTGCCTCTCATGTACTCGCCATGCGCTTTGCCCTGCACACGGCCTTGTTGCTCTTTGCTGTGTTGGACTCTTCCCTGTGCAGCCTCTCATGTACTCGCCATGCACTTTGCCCTGGACACGGCATTGTTGCTCTTTGCTGTGTTGGGCTCCTCCCTGTGTAGCCTCTCATGTGCTCGCCATACACTTTGCCCTGGACACGGCCTTGTTGCTTTTGCTGTGTTGGGCTCTTCCCTTTGCAGATTCTCATGTACTCGCCATGCGCTTTGCCCTGCACACGGCCTTGTTGCTCTTTGCTGTGTTGGACTCTTCCCTGTGCAGCCTCTCATGTACTCGCCATACACTTTGCCCTGGACACGGCCTTGTTGCTCTTTGCTGTGTTGGACTCTTCCCTGTGCAGATTCTCATGGATATGCTGTGCACCCTGAACTGGCCACTGGCCTTCCTGTATTGAGCTTGCCTGTGCAGATTCTCATGGATCTACTTTGCGTCTTGTGCCTTGCTGTTCTCTACTGTTGGTGCCTATCTGTGCAATATGTGAATAAAGACAGTTACTCCTGTCATCTGTTTTGTCAGTGTCCTTACTGAATGAAGTAATTTTGGTGTGTGCATATGGTTGACTATGCCCCATGCTCTATCTGCCACTTCAACATTGTCAATGTATCTGCTCTCCTACTCTTTTTTCACAGGGGTGACAGGGACTACAGTTCTTCCTCACACTGATACTTGGGGTGCCTACAATGACAATTTGGTCATTCAATCAGTAGTCATTTTCATGCATTTTAGTGTTATGGATATTATCTTCAAATGTCCGTTTGGGGGACACTGCCAGCACAGAGTGTGATTCTGTCCACAAATTTGCAGGCAGGCTTGGCAATGTCATGATGTATGTGTGTTGCACCTTTATCTGTGCCCAGCAGTATAGGTGTGTGTTCATCTTGTGATGGTCAGTTATATTGGTCCCATGGACTACCTTATATATATGCTCTTGAGTAGTCAAGAAGTGTGCAGTGTGAAGGGTGTGACTTTGTAGGGAGTGTCGATGTTTGTGTGCCTCTGTATTGTCAACAATACAAATGTGTCCACCAGGATTTGGGTGCCTGTTGTTTGGATTGTGCAGCCCTGTGGATGTAGTTGTATGCACATGTGTGAGTTGTGTGTTGTGCACTGTGCAGTGTGTTGGTGTGGCCATGCAGTTCTATATGACTCCTTTCTTGTTGTGTTTGTCACATGTGAGTATGCAGAGTGTGTGACTGCCACATCAGTGTGGCGTTTGGTTGTTCATCCATGTGTCTGGTTTCTGTTTGTGTAGACTGTGCAGGCCTGCTGCTCCACACTGCCATTATGGTTGTGTTCTCTCATGCATTATTGTCACATGGTGCCTTTTCCCTCCAGTATGGCATGTTGTGTGTGGTGTGAAGCCATCCCCCATCTGTGCTTAAAATGCCTACCCATTGTGGGTCTGAACTCCCTCTGTTTGCGTATGGTGCATTCTTGCCATATCCACTACTGGCGTGAAGTACACTTCACTTAAATGTCAGCTGTCCCCTTGCTTTCTTTGTGTGTGTGTGCCTCCTCATCACTTAATTTGTGGCAGTGTGCTTCGTGGTGCACTTTTGTGGCCAGGAGCTATGTGCCACTCGGGATATTTGCCCAATTGTTTATTTGTGATGTCCCTGTGCTGTTTGGCAAGCATAGTTGCTCATCTGCTGTTCAGCTGTGTGTGCTTCCCAGTACTCTGGTCAAGATGATTCTGCCTTTGTATCCCAGATTTGTGCATCTGTTGTTGTTGTGTTGGATATTTGTGTGTTTGTTGTGGTTTTGCTTCACTTCCTGGGTGTGCTGTTGTGTTCCTGCTGTGCTGATTTGTGTAGTGTGGGTTGATGTTGTGTCACTGATGTCTGTGTGTGACTGTTATGCTTGGTATGCACACACTGCTTGTTGTGCGTGCAGTGGTCTGTGTGTGTTGCCTTGTCATTGCCTGGTGTGTATCTCCTGATGTCCTGCAGTGTTTGCTCTGTTCTTTTGCCTGTGCATCTGTTGTTTGTTTGATGTGGCTGTGTTGTTCTGTGATGGTGCACTTCTTGTGTGTGTTGTGGTATGTTGTTTTTGCATTGTTCCTGAGTGGTTAGGTTGTGCACTCCTGTTGTGTGTGTGCTCCCATTGCCTATCCACAGTTTGGCTGTACAGGGCATGTGCGTTTCTGTTGTGGTTCTGTGTGTGTTTATGTTTGGTTCTGTGTTTGTCTGTAGTTATTATGCAGATTTTGTCTGACATACCTGTGTGTGATGTTGGTGGCTACACCCAGGGTGTGTGTTTGTTTGTGGGTGTATGGACTGGCAAGTGTTGCCAGCCTTGAGTGTGTTTGTCACTGGTGTTGTGTGCTGCAGGTGTGAGGGGGTATGTGTGCACATTCCTCCAGATTTTTGGCAGTCATGGATTGTGTCAATGGGCCCTATGTGTTGTGCTGCTGGTGGACTCCTATGAGGTGGTTGTGCGCAAAAGTGTCCATTCACATTTTGACTTCTGGGCCTTCCTTTCATCCTTGTTGCTATACATGGTTTGCCTTGCTGTCTCCCTATGTTGTGGCACTGTGATGTCTGTGGTTTGACTTCAATGACTGTACCAGCCATGTGTGGTGTGATGGTCTGGGGGGGGTGTTATGTGTCCTTTGTCTTGCATGTCATGTACACATGCTTGTTGTGTGTTTCCATGGTCTTTCATATGTGTGCATCCAACTTTGGCATTCCTAATATTGTGCTCCATTGCTGTGGGCATTTGGGGTGTGTATGTTCCTGTGTGTCAGTCTGTTGTATGTATGTGTGACTATGCAGGCTGTATGTCCATTTGTATGGTTGTTTCTTGTATGTGTTCATTTCGTTCTTGTACTCATTTTTGTTTCCATGTGTGTGGTGGTGGTTTGGTGTGTGTGTTTCCCTGGCCCTGTGCTACTGTGCTGTGTGTCCCTGTGCAGCCACTCCTGCTGTGGCTGTCTCCCTTGTTATTTGTGTGATGCAGGGTGTGGTTTGACCTGGCTTGTTGTTGTGAATGTGCCTTCATGGGCTGTGCTAATTTGTGGTGGAAGGGGTTGTGGCCATTGGGTCTTTGTGCCCTGCCCATGATTTGGACTGACCCTGCCTTCTGTATTGTGCGCATGTTTTCCCTTGTGTTCTCCGCGGAGGTGACGTAACCGGGATATTGCTGCATGATCACGGTAGATGTGTGTCCAGGATGCAGAGGGCTGACTCTTGGCAGGTGGGGCATGTGTGGGTGCCCTTGTGGATGTGTTCCTGTCCCCGGCAGGGTGTCTGATGTGCATTTGGATCCTGTGTCAACCCATGTGTTGTGTTTGTGTAATTGCGTACCTGCTGCGGCGTCCGCGGCGGTCCATGAGTTGCTGGTGATGTAGCAGGAAAACTCACAAGATGATGGACGGAATGTTGCACATTGGTAAAACATTCACCACAAGTCACAGATCTGGGTTTAATCCATCGTTATTTTGCTCACCACGCCCCCCAATTCAGACATGGCGATATGCAAATCAGTCTTGATCCTGTGCCTCATGAGGACAGTCCAGCCTAAACTGCCAAGCCATGTCTTCCCTGGACCGGAATCAAGCATCCTAGGACCGGTTTCTGGCTATCAGCCATCATCACCCAGGATAGCTTGACTCCAGTGGCGTAGTGAGCACGGGACCCACGTCTGGTGAACAGCAAAACACACAAGATGATGGACGGAATGTTGCACATTGGCAAAACATTCACACGTGTTGACCGGGTGGTGTGGACTGGGACTGTGGTTATGCGCTCAGCTTTCAAGCTTCCGCCGTCTCTGGTTGAGCGGTGTATCCGCTACCGTGTGTCTGCTTGTTTGGGCCATCCTAATTTGTGGAGTCGGCGGACATCATTCCACACGACAGTGAGTCTCCATTGGCTCCCACCGTGGCGGGCACACTTTGATGGCGGTGCGCGTTGCATCACGGCAGACGGGAATTGGTTTATATTTGGCCATACTAATAAGGCGGATGGGAGTACCGCTGCTTGCGGGCGGAAAAAGGCATTTTTTCGCACCACCGGCACAGCTGTGGTGCCACTGCCCGTTATCTTAATGGACCCCTAAGTTTCTTTGAGGGAACCTTGAAGGATGTACACAAATAACCCCTTGTAGAATTTGGAATTTCGTCAAGTTTACAGAAATGTATGGCCTGTGGGGCCCATTATGGATTTAACACCTTTTCCACCACAAACTGGAATTAGTTTCAAACCGCAAAAAATAGGAAAATTGGGCTATCTGCCAGGAAAATGCCAAAACTGTGGTAAAAAAGTTTATTTTTGATTCAAGTCTGCCTGTTCCTGAAATATGGGAACATTGTGGTTTTAGAACCACACAACTTTTGTTAACGCTATTTGCAGAGAAAAACTATACACTTT
Organism: Lissotriton helveticus; assembly: GCF_964261635.1. Lineage (NCBI taxonomy): Eukaryota > Metazoa > Chordata > Amphibia > Caudata > Salamandridae > Lissotriton > Lissotriton helveticus. The sequence goes on from NW_027611719.1 coordinate 150,074, forward strand.
CTTCTGCTTTACTTTTTTTTACTGTTTTATCCAGAAGAAAAAAAAGATTCTATAATTATTATATAATATTATATCAATTTCTCAGTTGACAGTTCCCTCCAAGGGACTCCACAAACCCTGCATATCTTTAGAATCCCCCAGATGTTGCCGTAAATGGGCACAAATTTAGCATGGATAGACTATGTGAAAATGGTTTATGGAGGCCTAAGCATGAAGTCTCCTGGAAAGCGAAAAAAGGATTAGTACGGGGGCCTAGCAGCAAAAGGGGTAAATAAATGCGATGATAAGACACCTGCAGTGGGGAGAAAAAAGATACACTGCACATGGATTAATATGATTAGCGTATAATGTGTATAGAACGCTCAAGTGCATAATGCACTAAAATTAGGCTGGACCAAGTCGTAGTTAGTCTGTTTAATAAACAGACTAAATACACAAATTGCATCAACATTACTAGTTAAACTAGTAAAAAAATCCACATCAACATATTGCTATAAGAGGACATTAGGGAGTCCTGGTATTCACAGTTAAGTAAATGAAGATTACTTCAGGCTACTTTATAGATTTTGTGTGTAAGACTTTAACTTCATTTAGAAAAGTTATCAGCTTCTCTTCATCTCTGCTGTGGATACAAAAATACATCTGTGCATCATCAGCAGAGAAGATAAGAGAAGTTGAAAGCAAAGGAGATATCTCCAGTGGGTGGAGAGTTTGAAAGAAAAAGAACAGAAACTCTACCCAAGGAACTTCAACCAGCAAAGGGGGTAGACTTTGATACTGATGAACATCATGAGATGGACAAATATTTAGCATTATACGGGGAAGGAGGAAAAGCATAAGGAATAACAGATAATAAAGCATAGAGCAACCTTGTAGAGTCCTAGAAAGATGCCCATGAAGCTATGAAAACTGGCCATGAGACTCAGAAATGTATAAATAATTCTTCATAGGGGCCAATTGAAGTTTCCTTGAGACAAATATCATACACCGCAGATGATCATTTTGACAATGACTGAGAAACAGATTCTAGTCAGGTTCACTCAAGTAACAAGCCATTCAAGTTACCCATCCCATAGCTGTTTAGGGGCACATTAAGAAGGGCCGGCGATAAATATCGCAAAGCGCGCTTAGCGCTTGCATATTTATCATCGGCAATCTCTGGAATTTATCGCCCGGTTAGTGCGTTATCAACAACGCGCATCGCAGAGGCGATAAAAATTCCAGAGGTAGTGTGGATATCACCGTTTTCCATGGTGGAAAACGTCGATATCCTAGATGATAGGGCCTGTGGTCTTAGCCACAGAATCCACCGCCCCATGTTAAGTATGCCTTAGTCTGGAATTCAACAGACGTTAAATTCCTGCATTAAGGCATACTTAACGCAATTTAAATTATCGCTTCCCTTCCTTGTTAATATCGCGAAGCTGCCTTCGTAATATTTTCCCTGGTTGTTTTCACAGCCACGCCTACTTTGCATTTCATTAGTGATGCAAAGTTAGGCGTGCTGGAAACAGGCGCTAAGTCAGCAAAACACGCGATAGCGTGTCTTTGCTGATAAGGCGATAAAATTATTGCCGCTTATGCCCCTTAGTTGTCAACAATGTAAAGGTTTGCCAAGTTTCCCTAGGTGTCGGCTGAGCTAGGGCCCAAAATTCACAGCTAGGCTCGTTGCTGAAAAGGGTTTCCTGTTGTGGGCACTAGGTCTACCCACACAAATGAGGTACCATTTGTATCAGAAGACTTAGGGGAATGCTGGGTGGAAGGTAGTTTGTGGCCTCCCACAGATTTCAGAACTTTCCTTTCCAGAAATGTGAGGAAAATGTGTGTATTTTGTAATCAAAGTTTGAGGTTTGCAAAGGATTCTGGGTAAAACAACCTATTGAGACCCAAGCAATGACCACATCCTGGATTTCCCCTGGTGTCTAATGTTAAAAAAATATAAAGGTTTGCTAGGTTTCCCTCGGTGCCGGCTGAGCTAGGACCCATAATCCACAGTTGCAAGCTTTGGAACAAACAGAGCATTGGTGCTGAAGATGGTCCCCTAGGGCTGCAGCACCAGTTGTGCCACCCTAGGGACCCCTCAACACACCATGCAAACTGGTATTTCCATCAACGGACAAGATGAAGATATGGACAAAGAAGAGCTGCTGCCTGAGAACAGTACGATACAAAAGGGGATGATGATCGGAGCGTTTGAGCAAATCAAACACTCACCCCCAGTCAACTGGTCCTCGGAAGCTTGTTTCCGGTCCAGGGAAGGCATGGCTTGGCAGTTCGGGCTGGACTGTTCCCATGAGGCACATGGTCAGACTGATTTGCATATGGCCATGTCTGAACTGGGGTGGCAGAGTGGGCTAGAGACTGGTGATGGATTAAACCCAGTTCTTTTGACTGGGTGTGAGTGTTTGATTGATTCAGATGGTCCGTCCATCACCACCCCCTTTTGTACCGCTTTTGGCTGCCATAAGTTGGCAGGGTATGCTCAGACATGAGTCCCTTGCTCACTTTGACACTGGATTCAAGCAAGCCGGGCTGAAGACGGCTGGAATGCCAGAAACCGGTCCTCGGAAGCTTGTTTCCGGTCCAGGGAAGACATGGCTTGGCATTTCGGGCTGGACTGCTCCCATGAGGCACAGGGTCAGACTGATTTGCATATGGCCATGTCTGAACTGGGGTGGCAGAGTGGGCTAAAGACTGGTGATGGATTAAACCGAGATCTTTTGACTGGGTGTGAGTGTTTGATTGATTCAGATGCTCCGTCCATCACCACCCCCTTTTGTACCGCCTGAGAACAGTAGACCTGCTGCAGAGAAATAGGTGCCAAATCCTTCCTGCTGCCTGAAGGACTCGACAATCGTGGTGTGTGTTGTCCTGCATCTGTGAGGACTCCAAGAACCTCTGAATTCTTCCAACCTTCAGCAAATTGGCAAAGAACCTCCCTAGAACTAGCGGCCCTACTCGCCTGTGACTGCAGGTACCGAACTGCAGAATCTGGTTACCCGACTTGCCGCTTCCTGATGACTCTGACACTGAACCCAGACCAAAAGGGACACACCAGCTCTGAGAAGTCAGATCTGTCCCTCTACCAAGTTGGAGGGCACCAGGACCTACCAGAGCCATGGCGCACCGATACCCAGGGTACCAGACCCCCTGCAGCACACACAAAGAAGAAAAATCCCCTCCGGACTCCAACTGCCTAGGAAGCAAGCACCTGCCAAGGGACCTCAAGACCCCTGAGACAAACTTCGAGAGTGGCCTAGCTGTCCCGGAATCAACTCTACAACCCGACTGCAAGGAATCCTTGATGCACGATGACTGGCTGACCTACCTGCTCTAAAACTGGCCTGACCATCCCCAGTAACAACAGACCAGCTGTGCTCCTATGGTCCTGAGGCACTTGTGACCTTCCACCTCAAGTGCAATCCACCGGACTTACCTTTAAGACCCCCTGTACAGTGTGTTTTCTAAGGGCCCCCTTCTCCATAGTGCACCAGTACGACCTCAGTACCCTGTTCCTGGCTGAATTCAGGATGCTCCCGAGAATCTGCTGGTGGAACCTTGGCCCTGACCTTGCTACTTAGTGAGTTCCAAGAGTTGAACCTTGAAAGTCTACTGTATAGTTTTATATGCATTTTTGTAATTGCACACAAACGTGATACAGTTTGTGATCTCTAAATATTGAGCTCCATAGGAAAAACAGAGGAAAAAATCAAGGAGAATCAGGCAATGCTTTCCCAAAGTTAACCTTCATGTTTTACGTTGATGTCGAGACCAAGTCCAAAGTTCTAGCAGGAGAAGTTCAGGAGCATCCCAGATTGGGTGGGAGCAGAGTGCAGAGTGTCTTGGAATCCGGTCTGCAAAGACGAAGGGGGCCACTTGAAGGCACACTGCACAGGACGATTTACAGGTCAGTCCGAGAGGGCTCCTTCAGAGAGGAGGTCACAAGGACCTGGGGACCATTGGAGCATAACGGGTTAGTCAATGCCAGGGACAATGGGGCTACGTGCAGAGTGAACAGGTCAGCCCGGAGTCATGGACCTGGGGTCCTCACGGTCAGTTGCAAGCAACTTTAGAAAGCAATCTCGGGACAGCTGAGTCACTCAGGAAGTGGTTCACAGGTGTCTTGATGTCACTCAAATGGTGCTTGCTTCTGGTGCTTCAGGAGTCCGGAGTGGAATCTTCTCAGTGTTTGCTGTTGGAGGAACGGCATCCCTGATATTGGTACGCTGTGGCTCCGCTAGTTCCTGGTGTCACTAAACTAGGTGGGTAGACAGATCTGACCCTCTGGAGCTGTTTTACCTTTTCTTGCTTTGGTGCCGAGTCAAGGTCATTGGGGAGCAGCACGTCACCAAACCGAACTTCAAGGGATCGGTGCCTGTGGTGTGCAGGGGAGTCTGTAGTGGATACGAATAAACAAGATATGAAGGCGAATGTTCAAAGCTAGTTTAATTGTAAGGACAAATCACCATGAGCTGCCAACACAGCAAAAATCAACTTGAGTCTCTTGTCACCCAACCGTCTCCCTGCATGCTCTCTGGCACGTCACAAAACATGCCTCAAGACGGCAAGATAGAAAGAATACTACAGAGTGATATCTTCACTACAAGGGAACTTCACTGTGAATACTTAAAGGCTGGAGCTGCTTTGGGATTTTTTGAAATTGAAAAACAACAGTTGATGGACAGAATGCAGAACAATGTCATGCATTCACCCCAGTACAGAGATCTGGGCCTAAATCCATTGTTTTTTTGCACTCCACACCACCCCAGTTCAGACATGGCCATATGGAAATCAGCCTTGACCCTGTGCATCATGGGAACAGTCCAGCCCGAACTGCCAAGCCATGTCTTTCCTGGACCAGAATCAAGCATCCTAGGACCAGTTTCTGGCTATCAGCCGTCTTTTTCCAGAATAGCTTGACTCCAGTGGTGTGGAGAGCATGGGACTCACGTCTGAGCATACCCATCCCACTCGGGGTGACAAATGCAAAACAACAGTTGATGGACAGAATGCAGAACAATGTCATACATTCACCCCAGTACAAAGATCTGGGCCTAAATCCATCGTTTTTTGCACTCCACACCACCCAAGTTCAGACATGGCCATATGGAAATCAGCCTTGACCCTGTGCATCATGGGAACAGTCCAGCCCGAACTGCCAAGCCATGTCTTTCCTGGACCAGAATCAAGCATCCTAGGACCAGTTTCTGGCTATCAGCCGTCTTTTTCCAGAATAGCTTGACTCCAGTGGTGTGGAGAGCATGGGACTCACGTCTGAGCATACCCATCCCACTCGGGGTGACAAATGCAAAACAACAGTTGATGGACAGAATACAGAATAATGTCATACATTCAACCCAGTACAGAGATCTGGGCCTAAATCCATTGTTTTTTTGCACTCCACACCACCCCAGTTCAGACATGGCCATATACAAATCAACCTTGACCCTGTGCCTTATGGGAACAGTCTAGCCCGAACTGCCAAGCCATGTCTTTCCTGGACCGGAATAAAGCATCCTAGGACCGGTTTCTGGCTATCAGCCGTCTTCTGCCAGGATAGCTTGACTCCAGTGGTGTGGAGAGCGTGGAACTCACGTCTTAGCATACCCATCCCACTCGGGGTGACAAATGCAAAACAACAGTTGATGGACAGAATGCAGAACAATGTCATACATTCACCCCAGTACAGAATTCTGGGCCTAAAGCCATAGTTTTTTTGCACTACACACCACCCGAGTTCAAGTTCAAGTTTAAGTTCAAGTTTAACATTTGTATAGCGCACTACTCACCTAGAGGGTCTCAAGGCGCTTGAGGGAGGGGGTACTTTACTTATCGAATATCCAAGTTTTTAGTTGTTTTCTGAAGGTGAGGTGGTTCTGTGTAAGGCAGAGGTGGGTGGGGAGAGAATTCCAGGTTTTGGCAGCTAAGTAGGAGAAGGATATTCCCCCCATGGTGGATCTATGGATGCGTGGAATTGCGGCGAGGGCTTGATTGGACGATCGTAGTTGGCGGGTGGGGGTGTAAAAGGACAGGCCCGTGTTGAGGCATTCGGGTCCTAGGTCGTAGAGGGCTTTGTGTGCGTGGGTGAGGAGACGGAACGTTATTCTCTTGTTGATGGGGAGCCAGTGGAGGTCTTTCAGGTGACCGGAAATGTGAGCTTGGCGGGGGATGTCTAGTATGAGTCTGCCTGAGGCGTTTTGGATGCTTTGGAGTTTTTTCTGTAGTTTGGCTGTGGTTCTGGCGTAAAGGGTGTTTCCGTAGTCCAGTCGGCTTGTGACCAGTGCGTGGGTGACCGTCTTTCTTGTTTCGGTGGGGATCCAACAGAAGATTTTTTGAACATACGTAGGATGTTGAAGCATGATGATGAGACGGTGTTGACTTGTCTGGTCATCGAGAGGGAGGAGTCCAGGATGAAGCCCATGTTACGTGCATGGTTCGTAGGTATGGGTGCGTTTCCCAGGGCCAGTGGCCACCATGAGTCGTCCCAGGCAGAGGGGGATGAACCTAAGATGAGGACTTCCGTTTTGTCCGAGTTCAGTTTTAAACGGCTGTTCTTCATCCATTCGGCTACTTCTTTCATCCCTACGTGTAGGTTGGTTTTGGCGGTGTTTGGGTCTTTGGTGAGGGAGAGGATCAACTGTATGTCATCGGCGTAGGAGATGATGTTGAGGTTGTGTTGGCGCGCGATGGATGCGAGGGGACTCATGTATACGTTGAAGAGGGTGGGACTGAGTGATGATCCTTGTGGTACGCCGCAGATGACTTCGGTGGCCTCTGATTTAAAAGGGGGAGGCGGACTCTCTGGGTTCTTCCGGTGAGGAACGAGATGATCCAGTCCAATGCTTTTCCTTGTATTCCGACGTTGCTGAGGCGTTGTATAAGGGTGCTATGACAGACTGTGTCGAAGGCTGCGGAGAGGTCAAGTAGGATGAGGGAAGCTGTTTCTCCGTTGTCCAGTAGAGTTCGAATGTCGTCTGTTGCTGCGATGAGGGCGGTCTCGGTGCTGTGTTTGGTTCGGAAGCCGGACTGTGAAGGGTCGAGGGATTTGTTGGATTCGAGGAAGGCGGCGAGCTGACTGTTGACGACTTTCTCAATGACTTTGGCAGGGACTGGGAAGAGCGAGATGGGGCGGTAGTTCTTAAGTTCAGTGGGGTCTGCTGTGGGTTTCTTCGGAAGGGCGCTGAGTTCGGCATGTTTCCAGCTTTCTGGGAAGGTAGCGGAGTTGAGGGAGCAGTTGATGACGTCTTGGAGATGGGGTGTGATAATGGAGTCTGCTTTGTTGAAAATGTGGTGGGGACATGGGTCGGTTGGCGATCCTGAGTGGATGGAGTTAATCAGGCGGATGGTGTCTTCAGGGGTGATTGGGTTCCAGGCGTAAAGGTTGTTGGAGGGGGGTTTTTAGTTCGGAGGTGAGTGGGATGGACTGGTCTTCGGACTGGTTTTCAAAGCTGTTATGTATGTCAGCGATTTTGTTGTGGAAGAAGGCGGCTAGGGAGTCACAGAGGTCTTGGGAGGGGTGATGTCGTTGGTGCCGGTGGTGGGGTTGGTAAATTCTTTAACGATGTTGAATAGTTCCTTGCTGTTGTGGGCGTTGTTGTCGAGTCGATCCTTGAATGCTGATTTCTTGGTGGATCGGATCAGTTGGTGGTGTTTGCGGGTGGCGTTCTTGAAGGTGGCCATGTTGTCAGTGGTTGGGTTTTTTCTCCAGGCTTTCTCGAGGGTGCAACAGAACTTTTTGGATTTCTTAAGGTCATCGTTGAACCAGGGGGCTTTTTTGCTACTTTGCTTGATTTGATGTTTTTTCAAGGGTGCTAATTCATCAGCGCTGTGGGTGATCCAATGTGTGAGGTTGGTGGCTGCAAGGTTTGGGTCCGATGATTTTGCAGGAGGGTTTTGGTGAAGCGATGTGAAGAGTTGGTCGGTGGTAATTTTGTTCCAGTTTCTGCGGGGGATTGGTTGTGGGTGGTTGTGGGTCGTAGTCTTTTTGTAGTTGAAGTGAACGCAGCTGTGGTCTGTCCAATGGAGAGCTGTGGTGTGATTGAAGGAGATGTGCTTGCTGGAGGTGAAGATTGGGTCGAGCGTGTGCCCGGCATAGTGTGTGGGGGTGTCAACAAGTTTTTTGAGTCCGAGATTGGCGAGGTTGTCCAGAAGGGTGGTGGTGTTGCTGTCGTTGTTCTTTTCCAGGTGGAAGTTGAGGTCTCCCAGTAGAATGTAGTCCTCGGAGGGGAGGGCGTGTGGGCTGATGAAGTCTGTGATGTCTTCGCTGAATTGTGTGCGGGGTCCTGGTGGCCTGTAGATGAGGGTGCCTCTGAGTGTGGTCTTGGGGTCGATGTGAATCTGGAAGTGAAGGTGTTCGGTAGCTGCGAGTGTGTCGTTAGAACTGGTCGTGATGCGGATGGTGCTCTTATGAACAATGGCGATGCCTCCTCCTGTTTGGTTGATGCGGTCCTTTCAGATGATCTTGTAGCCGTCCGGGATGGCTATGGCGATGTCGGGCGTTGATGAGGCGTTCATCCAGGTTTCTGTAAGAAAGGCGACGTCCGGCGAGGTGGTGTCGAGTAGGTTCCAGAGTTCAATGGCGTGTCTGTGGACCGAGCGGGTGTTGAGCAGGATGCATCTCAGGTGGTTAGTGTCGGAGCTCTGTTTGGAGTTTGTGGATTTGGTGTGGGTCTTGATGCAGGCAAATTTGCAGGAGAGGCAGGTGAAGGGTCCATGGGTGTGTCCTGGGACGGCTGGGTAGCAGTTTGGTGGTCGGCCAGGGTTAAGGGCTGAGAGGGTTTAGGCGTCGTACGTTATGTGGGTGGAGTGGATGTTGCGGGGGCCAGAGGGTTTGGCGCTGGGCGCGGTCCAGGCGCGGACGGGCGTACATGGGTTTACCTTTGGCGTGCATAGGGCGTGACCGCTGCGCGTGAACATCTGCGCGTGAACGCTGCGCGTAGGCTGTACTGACATAAGTGGATAGTGGAGGGGGGCGGAGCGAGGGAGGAGCAGCTGGGAGGCGGGAGCGGGGTGGAGAGGCTGGCTACGAGGCACAACAACAAAAATGGCAGCGAAGGCAAAACCGAAACAGGACGAGATTGGGGCACAAAGTAGAGTGTCGCTATGGGCAGTGGCAACGGCACAATCAGGCAGTAATTATTAAATTAAATAGAGCAATGCGAGTGCTCCGATAATAAACAGATTAAAATGCGAGCAAGGTATAAACATGCACAGATTCAAAAGCGAGCAATGGGCAAACTTGCAGATTAAAATACGAGCAATGGGCAAAATAATGCTTGGCAGCACTAATTCTATTCAAGCAATGCGGGCAAAGCACTACGATACCCAGGCCAGGGAGCGTGGGGAGCGACCGCTTCTCAAGGAGTAAGGACGGTCACAGCGCTTCTGCCTGCGGGACGAGCCTTATCAATCAGTGGGAGGGAGGAACAGCTGGGAGGTGGGAGCGGGGTGGAGAGGCTGGCTACGAGGCACAACAACAAAAATGGCAGCGAAGGCAAAACCGAAACAGGACGAGATTGGGGCACAAAGTAGAGTGTCGCTATGGGCAGTGGCACCGGAACAATCAGGCAGTAATTATTAAATTAAATAGAGCAATGCGAGCGCTCCGATAATAAACAGATTAAAATGCGAGCAAGGTATAAACATGCACATATTTAAAAGCAAGCAATGGGCAAACTTGCAAATTAAAATGCGAGCAATGGCCAAAATAATGCTTGGCAGCAGTGAGCTAAAGCAGGCACCAATTCTATTCAAGCAATGCGGGCAAAGCACTACGATACCCAGGCCAGGGAGCGTGGGGAGCGACCGCTTCTCAAGGAGTAAGGACGGTCACATCGCTTCTGCCTGCGGGACGAGCCTTATCAATCAGTGGGAGGGAGGAGCAGCTGGGAGGCGGGAGCGGGGTGGAGAGGCTGGCTACGAGGCACAACAACAAAAATGGCAGCGAAGGCAAAACCGAAACAGGACGAGATTGGGGCACAAAGTAGAGTGTCGCTATGGGCAGTGGCAACGGCACAATCAGGCAGTAATTATTAAATTAAATAGAGCAATGCGAGTGCTCCGATAATAAACAGATTAAAATGCAGCAAGGTATAAACATGCACAGATTCAAAAGCGAGCAATGGGCAAACTTGCAGATTAAAATGCGAGCAATGGGCAAAATAATGCTTGGCAGCACTAATTCTATTCAAGCAATGCGGGCAAAGCACTACGATACCCAGGCCAGGGAGCGTGGGGAGCGACCGCTTCTCAAGGAGTAAGGACAGTCACAGACATGTCCATATGCAAATCAGCCTTGACCCTGTGCCTCATGGGAACAGTCCAGCCCAAACTGCCAAGCCATGTCTTTACTGGACCGGAATCAAGCATCCTAGGACCAGTTTCTGGCTATCAGCCATCTTCAGCCTGGATAGCTTGACTCCAGTGGTGTGGAGAGCATGGGACTCACGTCTGAGCATACCCATCCCACTCGGGGTGACAAATGCAAAACAAAAGTTGATGGACAGAATGCAGAACAATGTCATACATTCACCCCCAGTACAGAGATCTGGGCCTAAATCCATTGTTTTTCTGCACTCCACACCACCCCAGTTCAGACATGGCCATATGCAAATCAGCCTTGACCCTGTGCCTCATGGGAACAGTACAGCCCGAACTACCAAGCCATGTCTTTCCTGGACCGAAATCAAGCATCCTAGGACCGACTTCTGGCTATCAGCCATCTTCAGCCAGGATAGCTTGACTCCAGTGGTGTGGAGAGCATGGGACTCACATCTGAGCATACCCATCCCACTCGGGGTGACAAATGCAAAACAACAGTTGATGGACAGAATGCAGAACAATGTCATACATTCACCCCAGTACAGAGATCTGGGCCTAAATCCATCGTTTTTTTGCACTCCACACCACCCCAGTTCAGACATGGCCATATGCAAATCAGCCTTGACCCTGTGCCTCATGGGAACAGTACAGCCCGAAGTGGGAGGGGACACCAGGAGGGCAGTGGGGGCTTCGAGGTGAGTCCAGGGGGGAGGGGACACCAGAGGGCAGTGGGGGCTTCGAGGTGAGTCCAGGGGGGAGTGGGAGGGGACACCAGGAGGGCAGTGGGGGCCTCGAGGTGAGTCCAGGAGGGAGGGGGAGGGGACACCAGAGGGCAGTGGGGGCTTCGAGGTGAGTCCAGGGGGGAGGGGGGAGGGGACACCAGAGGGCAGTGGGGGCTTCGAGGTGAGTCCAGGGGGGAGGGGGAAGGGACACCAGAGGGCAGTGGGGGCTTCGAGGTGAGTCCAGGGGGAGGGGGAAGGGACACCAGAGGACAGTGGGGGCTTCAAGGGGAGTCCAGGGGGAGGGGGGAACACCAGAGGGCAGTGGGGGCTTCAAGGTGAGTCCAGGGGGGAGGGGACACCAGAGGGCAGTGGGGGCTTCGAGGTGAGTCCAGGGGGGAGTGGGAGGGGACACCAGGAGGGCAGTGGGGGCTTCGAGGTGAGTCCAGGGGGGAGGGGACACCAGAGGGCAGTGGGGGCTTCGAGGTGAGTCCAGGGGGGAGGGGACACCAGAGGGCAGTGGGGGCATCGAGGGGAGTCCAGGGGGGAGGGGGAAGGGGACACCAGAGGGCAGTGGGGGCTTCGAGGTGAGTCCAGGGGGGAGGGGGGAGGGGACACCAGAGGGCAGTGGGGGCTTCGAGGTGAGTCCAGGGGGGAGGGGGAAGGGACACCAGAGGACAGTGGGGGCTTCAAGGGGAGTCCAGGGGTAGGGGGGGGAACACCAGAGGGCAGTGGGGGCTTCGAGGTGAGTCCAGGGGGGAGGGGACACCAGAGGGCAGTGGGGGCTTCAAGGTGAGTCCAGGGGAGGGGACACTAGAGGGCAGTGGGGGCTTCAAGGTAAGTCCAGGGGGGAGGGGACACCAGAGGGCAGTGGGGGCTTCGAGGTGAGTCCAGGGGGAGGGGGGAGGGGACACCAGAGGGCAGTGGGGGCTTCGAGGTGAGTCCAGGGGGGAGGGGACACCAGAGGGCAGTGGGGGCTTCGAGGTGAGTCCAGGGGGGAGGGGAGGGGACACCAGAGGGCAGTGGGGGCTTCGAGGTGAGTCCAGGGGGGAGGGGGAGGGGACCCCAGAGGGCAGTGGGGGCTTCGAGGTGAGTCCAGGGGGGAGGGGGAGGGGGAGGGGACACCAGAGGGCAGTGGGGGCTTCGAGGTGAGTCCAGGAGGGAGGGGACACCAGAGGGCAGTGGGGGCTTCGAGGGGAGTCCAGGGGGGAAGGGGGAGGGGACACCAGAGGGCAGTGGGGGCTTCGAGGTGAGTCCAGGGGGGAGGGGGGAGGGGACACCAAAGGGCAGTGGGGGCTTCGAGGTGAGTGCAGGGGGGAGGGGGGAGGGGACACCAGAGGGCAGTGGGGGCTTCAAGGTGAGTCCAGGGGGGAGGGGACACCAGAGGGCAGTGGGGTCTTCGAGGTGAGTCCAGGGGGGAGGGGGGAGGGGACCCCAGAGGGCAGTGGGGGCTTCAAGGTGAGTCCAGGGGGGAGGGGGGAGGGGACACCAGAGGGCAGGGGGGATTCGAGGTGAGTCCAGGGGGGGAGGGGGCACAGAGGGCAGTGGGGGCTTCGAGGTGAGTCCAGGGGGAGGGGGAGGGGACACCAGAGGGCAGTGGGGGCTTTGAGATGAGTCCAGGGGGGAGGGGACCCCAGAGGGCAGTGGGGGCTTCGAGGTGAGTCCAGGGGGGAGTGGGAGGGGACACCAGAGGGCAGTGGGGCTTCGAGGTGAGTCCAGGGGGGAGGGGACACCAGAGGGCAGTGGGGGCTTCGAGGGGAGTCCAGGGGGGAGGGGGGTGGGGGACACCAGAGGGCAGTGGGGGCTTTGAGGTGAGTCCAGGGGGGAGGGGGAGGGGACACCAGAGGGCATTGGGGGCTTCAAGGTGAGTCCAGGGGGAGGGGACACCAGAGGGCAGTGGGGGCTTCGAGGTGAGTCCAGGGGGGAGGGGACACCAGAGGGCAGTGGGGACTTCAAGGTGAGTCCAGGGGGAGGGGGGAGGGGACACCAGAGGGCAGTGGGGGCTTCGAGGTGAGTCCAGGGGGGAGGGGACACCAGAGGGCAGGGGGGGCTTCGAGGTGAGTCCAGGGGGGAGGGGGGAGGGGACACCAGAGGGTAGTGGGGCTTCAAGGTGAGTCCAGGGGGGAGGGGACACCAGAGGGCAGTGGGGGCTTCGAGGTGAGTCAGGGGGGGGACACCAGAGGGCAGTGGGGGCTTCGAGGTGAGTCCAGGGGGGGACGACACCAGAGGGCAGTGGGGGCTTCGAGGTGAGTCCAGGGGGAGGGGACACCAGAGGGCAGTGGGGGCTTCGAGGTGAGTCCAGGGGGAGGGGACACCAGAGGGCAGTGGGGGCTTCGAGGTGAGTCCAGGGGGGAGGGGGGAGGGGACACCAGAGGGCAGTGGGGGCTTCAAGGTGAGTCCAGGGGGGAGGGGGGAGGGGACACCAGAGGGCAGTGGGGGCTTCGAGGTGAGTCCAGGGGGGAGGGGGAGGGGACACCAGAGGGCATTGGGGGCTTCGAGGTGAGTCCAAGGGGGAGGGGGAGGGGACACCAGAGGGCAGTGGGGGCTTCGAGGTGAGTCCAGGGGGGAGGGGGAGGGGACACCAGAGGGCAGTGGGGGCTTCGAGGTGAGTCCAGGGGGAGGGGGGGTGGACACCAGAGGGCAGTGGGGGCTTCGAGGTGAGTCCAGGGGGAGGGGACACCAGAGGGCAGTGGGGGCTTCGAGGTGAGTCCAGGGGGAGGGGGGGACACCAGAGGGCAGTGGGGGCCTCGAGGTGAGTCCAGGGGGGAGGGGACACCAGAGGGCAGTGGGGACTTCGAGGTGAGTCAAGGGGGGAGGGGACACCAGAGGGCAGTGGGGGCTTCGAGGTGAGTCCAGGGGGAGGGGACACCAGAGGACAGTGAGGACTTCGACGTGAGTCCAGGGGGGAGGGGGAGGGGACACCAGAGGGCGGTGGGGGCTTCGAGGTGAGTCCAGGGGGAGGGGGAAGGGACACCAGAGGACAGTGAGGACTTCGAGGTGAGTCCAGGGGGGAGTGGGAGGGGACACCAGGAGGGCAGTGGGGGCTTCGAGGTGAGTCCAGGGGGGAGGGGACACCAGAGGGCAGTGGGGGCTTCGAGGTGAGTCCAGGGGGGGACGACACCAGAGGGCAGTGGGGGATTCGAGGTGAGTCCAGGGGGGGAGGGGGCACTAGAGGGCAGTGGGGGCTTCGAGGTTAGTCCAGGGGGAGGGGAAGGGGACACCAGAGGGCAGTGGGGGCTTCGAGGTGAGTCCAGGGGGGAGGGGGGAGGGGACCCCAGAGGGCAGTGGGGGCTTCGAGGTGAGTCCAGGGGGGAGTGGGAGGGGACACCAGAGGGCAGTGGGGGCTTCGGGGTGAGTCCAGGGGGGAGGGGACACCAGAGGGCAGTGGGGGCTTCGAGGGGAGTCCAGGGGGGAGGGGGGAGGGGACACCAGAGGGCAGTGGGGGCTTCGAGGTGAGTCCAGGGGGGAGGGGACACCAGAGGGCAGTGGGGGCTTCGAGGTGAGTCCAGGGGGTAGTGGACACCAGAGGGCAGTGGGGGCTTCAAGGTGAGTCCAGGGGAGGGGACACTAGAGGGCAGTGGGGGCTTCAAGGTAAGTCCAGGGGGTAGGGGACACCAGAGGGCAGTGGGGGCTTCGAGGTGAGTCCAGGGGGAGGGGGGAGGGGACAACAGAGGGCAGTGGGGGCTTCGAGGTGAGTCCAGGGGGGAGGGGACACCAGAGGGCAGTGGGGGCTTCGAGGTGAGTCCAGGGGGGAGGGGAGGGGACACCAGAGGGCAGTGGGGGCTTCGAGGTGAGTCCAGGGGGGAGGGGGAGGGGACCCCAGAGGGCAGTGGGGGCTTCGAGGTGAGTCCAGGGGGGAGGGGGAGGGGGAGGGGACACCAGAGGGCAGTGGGGGCTTCGAGGTGAGTCCAGGAGGGAGGGGACACCAGAGGGCAGTGGGGGCTTCGAGGGGAGTCCAGGGGGGAGGGGGGAGGGGACACCAGAGGGCAGTGGGGGCTTCGAGGTGAGTCCAGGGGTGAGGGGGGAGGGGACACCAAAGGGCAGTGGGGGCTTCGAGGTGAGTGCAGGGGGGAGGGGACACCACAGGGCAGTGGGGGCTTCAAGGTGAGTCCAGGGGGGAGGGGACACCAGAGGGCAGTGGGGTCTTCGAGGTGAGTCCAGGGGGGAGGGGGGAGGGGACCCCAGAGGGCAGTGGGGGCTTCAAGGTGAGTCCAGGGGGGAGGGGGGAGGGGACACCAGAGGGCAGGGGGGATTCGAGGTGAGTCCAGGGGGGGAGGGGGCACTAGAGGGCAGTGGGGGCTTCGAGGTGAGTCCAGGGGGAGGGGGAGGGGACACCAGAGGGCAGTGGGGGCTTCGAGATGAGTCCAGGGGGGAGGGGACCCCAGAGGGCAGTGGGGGCTTCGAGGTGAGTCCAGGGGGGAGTGGGAGGGGACACCAGAGGGCAGTGGGGCTTCGAGGTGAGTCCAGGGGGGAGGGGACACCAGAGGGCAGTGGGGGCTTCGAGGGGAGTCCAGGGGGGAGGGGGGTGGGGGACACCAGAGGGCAGTGGGGGCTTTGAGGTGAGTCCAGGGGGGAGGGGGAGGGGACACCAGAGGGCATTGGGGGCTTCAAGGTGAGTCCAGGGGGAGGGGGGAGGGGACACCAGAGGGCAGTGGGGGCTTCGAGGTGAGTCCAGGGGGGAGGGGACACCAGAGGGCAGTTGGGACTTCAAGGTGAGTCCAGGGGGAGGGGGGAGGGGACACCAGAGGGCAGTGGGGGCTTCGAGGTGAGTCCAGGGGGGAGGGGACACCAGAGGGCAGGGGGGGCTTCGAGGTGAGTCCAGGGGGGAGGGGGGAGGGGACACCAGAGGGTAGTGGGGCTTCAAGGTGAGTCCAGGGGGGAGGGGACACCAGAGGGCAGTGGGGGCTTCGAGGTGAGTCAGGGGGGGGACACCAGAGGGCAGTGGGGGCTTCGAGGTGAGTCCAGGGGGGGACGACACCAGAGGGCAGTGGGGGCTTCGAGGTGAGTCCAGGGGGAGGGGACACCAGAGGGCAGTGGGGGCTTCGAGGTGAGTCCAGGTGGAGGGGACACCAGAGGGCAGTGGGGGCTTCGAGGTGAGTCCAGGGGGGAGGGGGGAGGGGACACCAGAGGGCAGTGGGGGCTTCAAGGTGAGTCCAGGGGGGAGGGGGGAGGGGACACCAGAGGGCAGTGGGGGCTTCGAGGTGAGTCCAGGGGGGAGGGGGAGGGGACACCAGAGGGCATTGGGGGCTTCGAGGTGAGTCCAAGGGGGAGGGGGAGGGGACACCAGAGGGCAGTGGGGGCTTCGAGGTGAGTCCAGGGGGGAGGGGGAGGGGACACCAGAGGGCAGTGGGGGCTTCGAGGTGAGTCCAGGGGGAGGGGGGGTGGACACCAGAGGGCAGTGGGGGCTTCGAGGTGAGTCCAGGGGGAGGGGACACCAGAGGGCAGTGGGGGCTTCGAGGTGAGTCCAGGGGGAGGGGGGGGACACCAGAGGGCAGTGGGGGCCTCGAGGTGAGTCCAGGGGGGAGGGGACACCAGAGGGCAGTGGGGACTTCGAGGTGAGTCAAGGGGGGAGGGGACACCAGAGGGCAGTGGGGGCTTCGAGGTGAGTCCAGGGGGAGGGGACACCAGAGGACAGTGAGGACTTCGAGGTGAGTCCAGGGGGGAGGGGGAGGGGACACCAGAGGGCGGTGGGGGCTTCGAGGTGAGTCCAGGGGGAGGGGGAAGGGACACCAGAGGACAGTGAGGACTTCGAGGTGAGTCCAGGGGGGAGTGGGAGGGGACACCAGGAGGGCAGTGGGGGCTTCGAGGTGAGTCCAGGGGGGAGGGGACACCAGAGGGCAGTGGGGGCTTTGAGGTGAGTCCAGGGGGGGACGACACCAGAGGGCAGTGGGGGATTCGAGGTGAGTCCAGGGGGGGAGGGGGCACTAGAGGGCAGTGGGGGCTTCGAGGTGAGTTCAGGGGGAGGGGAAGGGGACACCAGAGGGCAGTGGGGGCTTCGAGGTGAGTCCAGGGGGGAGGGGGGAGGGGACCCGGGAGGGCAGTGGGGGCTTCGAGGTGAGTCCAGGGGGGAGTGGGAGGGGACACCATAGGGCAGTGGGGGCTTCGAGGTGAGTCCAGGGGGGAGGGGACACCAGAGGGCAGTGGGGGCTTCGAGGGGAGTCCAGGGGGGAGGGGGGAGGGGACACCAGAGGGCAGTGGGGGCTTCGAGGTGAGTCCAGGGGGGAGGGGACACCAGAGGGCAGTGGGGGCTTCGAGGTGAGTCCAGGGGGGAGTGGACACCAGAGGGCAGGGGGCTTCGAGGTGAGTCCAGGGGGGGAGGGGGCACTAGAGGGCAGTGGGGGCTTCGAGGTGAGTCCAGGGGGAGGGGGAGGGGACACCAGAGGGCAGGGGGGGCTTTGAGGTGAGTCCAGGGGGGAGGGGGGAGGGGACACCAGAGGGCAGTGGGGGCTTCGAGGGGAGTCCAGGGGGGAGGGGGAGGGGACACCAGAGGGCAGTGGGGGCTTCGAGGTGAGTCCAGGGGGAGGGGGGAGGGGACACCAGAGGGCAGTGGGGGCTTAAAGGTGAGTCCAGGGGGAGGGGACACCAGAGGGCAGTGGGGGCTTCGAGGTGAGTCCAGGGGGGAGGGGACACCAGAGGGCAGTGGGGGCTTCGAGGTGAGTCCAGGGGGGAGGGGGGAGGGGACACCAGAGGGCAGTGGGGGCTTCAAGGTGAGTCCAGGGGGGAGGGGGGAGGGGACACCAGAGGGCAGTGGGGGCTTCGAGGTGAGTCCAGGGGGGAGGGGGAGGGGACACCAGAGGGCAGTGGGGGCTTCAAGGTGAGTCCAACGGGGAGGGGGAGGGGACACCAGAGGGCAGTGGGGGCTTCGAGGTGAGTCCAGGGGGGAGGGGGAGGGGACACCAGAGGGCAGTGGGGGCTTCGAGGTGAGTCCAGGGGGAGGGGGGGTGGACACCAGAGGGCAGTGGGGGCTTCGAGGTGAGTCCAGGGGGAGGGGACACCAGAGGGCAGTGGGGGCTTCGAGGTGAGTCCAGGGGGAGGGGGGGGACACCAGAGGGCAGTGGGGGCCTCGAGGTGAGTCCAGGGGGGAGGGGACACCAGAGGGCAGTGGGGACTTCGAGGTGAGTCAAGGGGGGAGGGGACACCAGAGGGCAGTGGGGGCTTCGAGGTGAGTCCAGGGGGAGGGGACACCAGAGGACAGTGAGGACTTCGAGGTGAGTCCAGGGGGGAGGGGGAGGGGACACCAGAGGGCAGTGGGGGCTTCGAGGTGAGTCCAGGGGGAGGGGGAAGGGACACCAGAGGACAGTGAGGACTTCGAGGTGAGTCCAGGGGGGAGTGGGAGGGGACACCAGGAGGTCAGTGGGGGCTTCGAGGTGAGTCCAGGGGGGAGGGGACACCAGAGGGCAGTGGGGGCTTCGAGGTGAGTCCAGGGGGGGACGACACCAGAGGGCAGTGGGGGATTTGAGGTGAGTCCAGGGGGGAGGGGGCACTAGAGGGCAGTGGGGGCTTCGAGGTGAGTCCAGGGGGAGGGGGAGGGGACACCAGAGGGCAGTGGGGGCTTCGAGGTGAGTCCAGGGGGGAGGGGGGAGGGGACCCCAGAGGGCAGTGGGGGCTTCGAGGTGAGTCCAGGGGGGAGTGGGAGGGGACACCAGAGGGCAGTGGGGGCTTCGAGGTGAGTCCAGGGGGGAGGGGACACCAGAGGGCAGTGGGGGCTTCGAGGGGAGTCCAGGGGGGAGGGGGGAGGGGACACCAGAGGGAAATGGGGGCTTCGAGGTGAGTCCAGGGGGGAGGGGACACCAGAGGGCAGTGGGGGCTTCGAGGTGAGTCCAGGGGGGAGGGGACACCAGAGGGCAGGGGGCTTCGAGGTGAGTCCAGGGGGGTAGGGGGCACTAGAGGGCAGTGGGGGCTTCGAGGTGAGTCCAGGGGGAGGGGGAGGGGACACCAGAGGGCAGGGGGGCTTTGAGGTGATTCCAGGGGGGAGGGGGGAGGGGACACCAGAGGGCAGTGGGGGCTTGGAGGGGAGTCCAGGGGGGAGGGGACACCAGAGGGCAGTGGGGGCTTCGAGGTGAGTCCAGGGGGAGGGGGGAGGGGACACCAGAGGGCAGTGGGGGCTTCAAGGTGAGTCCAGGGGGAGGGGGGAGGGGACACCAGAGGGCAGTGGGGGCTTCGAGGTGAGTCCAGGGGGGAGGGGACACCAGAGGGCAGTGGGGGCTTCGAGGTGAGTCCAGGGTGGAGGGGGGAGGGGACACCAGAGGGCAGTGGGGGCTTCAAGGTGAGTCCAGGGGGGAGGGGGGAGGGGACACCAGAGGGCAGTGGGGGCTTCGAGGTGAGTCAGGGGGGGGGACACCAGAGGGCAGTGGGGGCTTCGAGGTGAGTCCAGGGGGGGAACACCAGAGGGCAGTGGGGGCTTCGAGGTGAGTCCAGGGGGGAGGGGACACCAGAGGGCAGTGGGGGCTTCGAGGTGAGTCCAGGGGGGAGGGGAAACCAGAGGGCAGTGGGGGCTTCGAGGTGAGTCCAGGGGGGAGGGGGGAGGGGACACCAGAGGGCAGTGGGGGCTTCAAGGTGAGTCCAGGGGGGAGGGGGGAGGGGACACCAGAGGGCAGTGGGGGCTTCGAGGTGAGTCCAGGGGGAGGGGGGAGGGGACACCAGAGGGCAGTGGGGGCTTCGAGGTGAGTCCAGGGGGAGGGGACACCAGAGGGCAGTGGGGACTTCGAGGTGAGTCCAGGGGGGAGGGGGAGGGGACACCAGAGGGCAGTGGGGGCTTCGAGGTGAGTCCAGGGGGGAGGGGACACCAGAGAGTAGTGGGGGCTTCGAGGTGAGTCAAGGTGGGAGGGGAGGGGACACCAGAGGGCAGTGGGGGCTTCGAGGGGAGTCTGGGGGGGAGGGGGCACCAGAGGGCAGTGGGGGCTTCGAAGTGAGTCCAGGGGGAGGGGGTTCCAGAGGGCAGTGGGGGCTTCGAGGTGAGTCCAGGGGGGAGGGGACACCAGAGGGCAGTGGGGGCTTCGAGGTGAGTCCAGGGGGGAGGGGGCACCAGAGGGCAGTGGGGGCTTTGAGGTGATTCCAGGGGGAGGGGACACCAGAGGGCAGTGGGGGCTTCGAGGTGAGTCCAGGGGGGAGGTGGAGGGGACACCAGAGGGCAGTGGGGGCTTCGAGGTGAGTCCAGGGGGAGGGAGGGGGGACACCAGAGGGCAGTGGGGGCTTCGAGGTGAGTCCAAGGGGGAGGGGACACCAGAGGGCAGTGGGGGCTTCGATGTGAGTCCAGGGGGGAGGGGAGGGGACACCAGAGGGCAGGGGGCTTCGAGGTGAGTCCAGGGGGGGAGGGGGCACTAGAGGGCAGTGGGGGCTTCGAGGTGAGTCCAGGGGGAGGGGGAGGGGCCACCAGAGGGCAGGGGGGGCTTTGAGGTGAGTCCAGGGGGGAGGGGGGAGGGGACACCAGAGGGCAGTGGGGGCTTCGAGGGGAGTCCAGGGGGGAGGGGGAGGGGACACCAGAGGGCAGTGGGGGCTTCGAGGTGAGTCCAGGGGGGAGGGGGCACTAGAGGGCAGTGGGGGCTTCGATGTGAGTCCAGGGGGAGGGGGAGGGGACACCAGAGGGCAGTGGGGGCTCCGAGGGGAGTCCAGGGGGAGGGGGAGGGGACACCAGAGGGCAGTGGGGGCTTCGAGGTGAGTCCAGGGGGAGGGGGGAGGGGACACCAGAGGGCAGTGGGGGCTTCAAGGTGAGTCCAGGGGGAGGGGGGAGGGGACACCAGAGGGCAGTGGGGGCTTCGAGGTGAGTCCAGGGGGGAGGGGACACCAGAGGGCAGTGGGGGCTTCGAGGTGAGTCCAGGGGGGAGGGGGAGGGGACACCAGAGGGCAGTGGGGGCTTCAAGGTGAGTCCAGGGGGGAGGGGACACCAGAGGGCAGTGGGGGCTTCGAGGCGAGTCAGGGGGGGGACACCAGAGGGCAGTGGGGGCTTCGAGGTGAGTCCAGGGGGGGACACCAGAGGGCAGTGGGGGCTTCGAGGTGAGTCCAGGGGGGAGGGGACACCAGAGGGCAGTGGGGGCTTCGAGGTGAGTCCAGGGGGAGGGGAAACCAGAGGGCAGTGGGGGCTTCGAGTTGAGTCCAGGGGGGAGGGGGGAGGGGACACCAGAGGGCAGTGGGGGCTTCAAGGTGAGTCCAGGGGGGAGGGGGAGGGGACACCAGAGGGCAGTGGGGGCTTCGAGGTGAGTCCAGGGGGGAGGGGGAGGGGACACCAGAGGGCAGTGGGGGCTTCGAGGTGAGTCCAGGGGGAGGGGGGTGGACACCAGAGGGCAGTGGGGGCTTCGAGGTGAGCCCAGGGGGAGGGGACACCAGAGGGCAGTGGGGGCTTCAAGGTGAGTCCAGGGGGAGGGGGGAGGGGACACCAGAGGGCAGTGGGGGCTTCGAGGTGAGTCCAGGGGGAGGGGACACCAGAGGGCAGTGGGGACTTCGAGGTGAGTCCAGGGGGGAGGGGGAGGGGACACCAGAGGGCAGTGGGGGCTTCGAGGTGAGTCCAGGGGGGAGGGGACACCAGAGGGCAGTGGGGGCTTCGAGGTGAGTCCAGGGGGGAGGGGAGGGGAGGGGACACCAGAGGGCAGTGGGGGCTTCGAGGGGAGTCTGGGGGGGAGGGGGCACCAGAGGGCAGTGGGGGCTTCGAGGTGAGTCCAGGGGGAGGGGGTTCCAGAGGGCAGTGGGGGCTTCGAGGTGAGTCCAGGGGGGATGGGACACCAGAGGGCAGTGGGGGCTTTCAGGTGAGTCCAGGGGGGAGGGGGCACCAGAGGGCAGTGGGGGCTTCGAGGTGAGTCCAGGGGGGAGGGGACACCAGAGGGCAGTGGGGGCTTCGAGGTGAGTCCAGGGGGGAGGTGGAGGGGACACCAGAGGGCAGTGGGGGCTTCGAGGTGAGTCCAGGGGGGGACACCAGAGGGCAGTGGGGGCTTCGAGGTGAGTCCAAGGGGGAGGGGACACCAGAGGGCAGTGGGGGCTACGATGTGAGTCCAGCGGGGAGGGGAGGGGACACCAGAGGGCTGTGGGGGCTTTGAGGTGAGTCCAGGGGGGAGGGGAGGGGAGGGGACACCAGAGGGCAGTGGGGGCTTCGAGGTGAGTCCAAGGGGGAGGGGACACCAGAGGGCAGTGGGGGCTTTGAGGTGAGTCCAGGGGGGAAGGAAGGGGAAACCAGAGGCCAGTGGGGGCTTCGAGGTGAGTCCAGGGCGAGGGGGGAGGGGACACCAGAGGGCAGTGGGGGCTTCGAGGTGAGTCCGGGGGAGGGGACACTAGAGGGCAGTGGGGGCTTCGAGGTGAGTCCAAGGGAGATGGGACACCAGAGGGCAGTGGGGGCTTCGAGTTGAGTCCAGGGGGGAGGGGGACTCCAGAGGGCAGTGGGGGCTTCGAGGTGAGTCGAGGGGGGAGGGGAGGGGACACCAGAGGGCAGTGGGAGCTTCGAGGTGAGTCCAGGGGGGGACACCAGAGGGCAGTGGGGGCTTCGAGGTGAGTCCAGGGGGAGGGGGGAGGGGACACCAGAGGGCAGTGGGGGCTTCGAGGTGAGTCCGGGGGAGGGGACACCAGAGGGCAGTGGGGCTTCGAGGTGAGTCCAGGGGGAGGGGACACCAGAGGGCAGTGGGGGCTTTGAGGTGAGTCCAAGGGGGGGAGGGGCACCAGAGGGCAGTGGGGGCTTCGAGGTGAGTCCAGGGGGGAGGGGACACAGGAGGGCAGTGGGGGCTTCGAGGTGAGTCCAGGGGGGAGGGGACACCAGAGGACAGTGGGGGCTTCGAGGTGAGTACAGGGGGGAGGGGACACCAGAGGGCAGTGGGGGATTCGAGGTGAGTCCAGGGGGGAGGGGGGAGGGGACACCAGAGGGCAGTGGGGGCTTCGAGGTGAGTCCAGGGGGGAGGGGACACCAGAGGGCAGTGGGTGCTTCGAGGTGAGTCCAGGGGGGAGGGGGGAGGGGGCTCCAGAGGGCAGTGGGGGCTTTGAGGTGAGTCCAGGGGGGAGGGGGGAGGGGACACCAGAGGACAGTGGGGGCTTCGAGGTGAGTCCAGGGGGGAGGGGACACCAGAGGGCAGTGGGGGCTTCGAGGTGAGTCCAGGGGGGATGGGACACCAGAGGGCAGTGGGGCTTCGAGGTGAGTCCAGGGAGGAGGGACACCAGAGGGCAGTGGGGGCTTCGAGGTGAGTCCAGGGGGAGGGGGCACCAGAGGGCAGTGGGGGCTTCGAGGTGAGTCCAGGGGGGAGGGGACACCAGAGGGCAGGGGGGCTTCGAGGTGACTCCAGAGGGGAGGGGACACCAGGGGGCAGTGGGGGCTTCGATGTGAGTCCAGGGGGGAGGGGGAGGGGACACCAGAGGGCAGTGGGGGCTTCGAGGTGAGTCCAGGGGGGAGGGAAACCAGAGGGCAGTGGGGGCTTCGAGGTGAGTCCAGGGGGGAGGGGGAGGGGACACCAGAGGGCAGTGGGGGCTTCGAGGTGAGTCCAGGGGGGAGAGGACACCAGAGGGCAGTGGGGGCCCCGAGGTGAGTCCAGGGGGGAGAGGACACCAGAGGGCAGTGGGGGCTTCGAGGTGACTCCAGAGGGGAGGGGACACCAGAGGGCAGTGGGGGCTTCGAGGTGAGTCCAGGGGGGAGGGGGAGGGGACACCAGAGGGCAGTGGGGGCTTCGAGGTGAGTCCAGGGGGGAGGGGACACCAGAGGGCAGTGGGGGCTTCGAGGTGAGTCCAGGGGGGAGGGGACACCAGAGGGCAGTGGGGACTTCGAGGTGAGTCCAGGGGGGAGGGGACACCAGAGGGCAGTGGGGGCTTCGAGGTGAGTCCAGGGGGGAGGGGACACCAGAGGGCAGTGGGTGCTTCGAGGTGAGTCCAGGGGGGAGGGGACACCAGAGGGCAGTGGGGGCTTCGAGGTGAGTCCAGGGGGGAGGGGACACCAGAGGGCAGTGGGGGCCTCGAGGTGAGTCCAGGGGTCATTATTCTTGCCTCCATGCACTCAGAGGCAGAGGGGCTGATCACAGCCATGGCTCCTGATTGTTGTTCATGCTGACGGTGTCTTGCAGCAGATCTTTGGTGATAAGAGATTTAGATCTCAGAGGTTTGTTCGCCTGAAGGGAGGTCTGTCCACATGTCTGGACAGATTATCACCTCTTGTCAATGATTCATATTTCGGTTTTCCTAATGACTCTAAATGTTGTACAATGTTTGAAAGCTCATGAGCTTTGCTCAGTGGGACTCAAGCTTGATGCTGAAGGCCAGTTGTTGATTGCCAAAAGCCCTTTGGTCCTGTCAGATCAGCTGATCTGGTCAGATGGGTTGGGCATTTTATGGCAGAAGACGGGGAGACGTGAGTACATTTGGGCACACTCACTCAGGGGCTCAGTGCTGCCCAAAACATTTTTATCAGGCTCTAGCTTGGAGAATATTATGAGGGTATAGATATGCTGATCTGATTCTACTATCGAGACATTTTATTATAAGCCAATGTGGCATCTGTGCTCGTTGACAAGCTTTAAACAAGCATAATCTCAGCCTCTGGTCCTGACATGGAATAACAAATATTATAGCTTTATCCTTAGGAATTTTCAATTCTATTAAGGGCACGAGGTAAAGGCTATCCCACTGTGAGTCAACATGTGCATTTGATGTGAATTAGGGCCTCATTTTCATGTTGTCACATGTCCAATGTGGATGCTGGACATGTAGTAATTGTTTTACTGTTTCTTACCGCCAGAAGTAACAATAAAAATATTATAATGCTCCGCTCACCATGGGAGAAGACTCTCATGGTGAAAGGAGCATTATATTTTTTGTTTACAAAAAGAAAATACAGTTTCAGGATTTTCTTTTTGCAAATAAAAAACAATTGCTCCATGCTACAGGGCTGCGTCCTGCTAGCACAGCCCCATAGAATAGAGTAATACACATTGCCAGGAACCGCCGTCATGTTTTGATAAATTACTGTCCGCGTGGCGGTCATTTATACCCTGGGGATAGAGTAATTTACTTACGCCCCATGGCGGAACTACATACCATCCACCCAATATTAAATCAAGCTCTTAATATTATATTCAATGATTGTGCCGGGTTTGAATATGTTCATTCGATGTCCTTCTCTGTATTTGAATGTTCTGTTTTGGGTTGGACGTTACCTTGTTTGAAGTTGTGTCATGTACTGAGCAGGAGTAAAGGCCATTCTAGAAAGCTGCACAGCCATATGGGCATTGCACCATTAACAGGTTGGATCCTGTGGTTCTTCTGGAGTTGCTGTCTTTAGTCACAAAGTTTGCTCTTCCATGACCACCTGAAGATTTTACGCGATAGTGGAATTCTGTATCATAACATCCATAGTGGAGTTAAAGTGACTTTTTGTTCTTCTGGATGTGAAGTTCCAAGTTGTTGATCTTTTGTTGGATTGAGCAAAGAAAGAGGCGTAGTTTTGGTGTCTCTGGTTGATAAAGGGACATGTATGTGCTGATTAATCACTGAATTGATGGGAAATTTAGTTTTTGGTGTTTGACTGTTCTTAATGGCCGCTGCGAGTATTGCAGCAAAGACTGAAAAGCACAATCTTCACCTCCATGTTGTTAATAAAATTGATTGTTCTTGATGCAAAACCTGCTAAACCTTTTATCCTTTCAAACCTTCTATTACGTTGTACACTCCAGTGCACGTGTGCAGTATCTAGCTCACAGAAAGCCCTTTAAATGTTCAATTGTGGCATCCACTCGAGTGAACGTGGACAGCTTCCTGTGTGAGATGCATGTATGATGCCTCTCCATCTCTAGGACTCTCTGAGGCCACATGTCATGTGTTGCTATGTACTGCAGGAGAGGGAATGGTTTAGAACATTCTTCAGCCTGTCTCATGAAGCAGCAGGGTTAACACCCTCATTGCACAGGTACTATCAAAAGTTCACATGCTCTTCTCTCTTAATGCTGGTAAATGAGATCTGACACCTCACACCTGAAATATTGAATGTTGTGCCAGTATATTCCAGGGACTCTTCCTTTGCAACACTGCTTTAGCTCATTATACATCTGGTACTTGTCCTTCCTACTGATACAGCTGTGTGGACTCTGGCAGTGAACCAAAGGTTATCTGCCACTGCCATCAACTTGTGACCACTTATGTAGCACCAAGATATGCAGTGTATGATCACCTCTCCATCACCAGACGCTGACTTCAAACATCCATCACCAACATTCTACCACATCTTGCACACACCACAGTAGCATAGGTAGGTCGCAGGTTTAGCCACGCCCAGTGAACACCACAAGGTCTCTGTCCCCTTCCTTCAGAATGTGAATTGAAGTTAGACTGTGGAGCTTGGCCTTTGGAGTCAAGAACTGAGAGGAGCAGCTCAGGGTGTGGACACAACACATGAGGGGAGACAGTAACTTGCTTACCTTCCAACTCACTCGGTGCCGCCGTGTGTCACACAATATTGGCTGAGCAAGTGAAATCACACGGTTCGCACACAATTAGCTGGAATAGAGTAGAGAGCAGGTTTCCAGTGAATTATTTGGAGGTTCTGTGACGCTGATGTCCATGTCAGTGTGAAACTTCCTGGGACAGCGGCGGCTGCCTCAGAAACCTTGATTTTTGTGTTGGGGGTTGTAGTGTCCTGCCAGGACACAGTCTAGTTGTTGCAGTGTAACCCTACACTAAACACCCACCCACCACAGACGTCACTGGGTCAGGTGACGCTGTTAATAAAAGAGCCTGAGCGCACGTGCTCGAGGCCAGATCTGCTATCCCCTAACTGGTGTCCGTGTGTCTCATTCCTTACACCATGTGGGCCTAAGGCCCAACACTACATTGGCGACGAGGCCGGTAGTGAAGCCACGCGTGCCACTGCCACATCATCCTGAGAAAAGGGGGAGAGAGCTGCCCGCCTGCAGGGCACCCCCCGTAGCAGGGCGCAGCAGCGCCGAGAAGCCGGTGGGCACGTCGGAGCCCCGCAGCCTGCAGCGACCGTGAGGCCCACCGCACCTGCCTTCAAGGACGAGCCGACCGAGGCCCACCCGCGTCGGCCGCCACCATCCAGCGCCACCAGGAAACAGCGAACCGCCCAGAGCCCACCTGCGACGGCCGCGAGCCTGAAGACCCCACCGGAGAGGTGCACCGGCCGGACGGAGCCCATCCGCCACGACCGCAGCCCAGGACCTGGCCCGTCGGCCGAAGGGGAGCCGGGAGCGGGGGGTGACTCCCCCCGGAAGACTGTGCACCAAAGCGGAGCCCACCCGCATGGCCTGCGTGCAACGCGGCCGACAATAAACTCAAAACACGGCAAGACTCGCGGAGCCCACCCGCGGCCTGCCTGCAGTGCCCCCTCCCCCGCCGCGTGTGTGAAGTGCGGCGGAGGGGTGGATGACTGTGCCAAAGAGCGCCCGCAGCGTGAGGGGAGCTGCCAGGCGCTTAATAACCGAAAGCGGAGCCTACCCGCTATAATGCAGTCATAGCCCCGCAGCGTTACACATACGGCAGGGCCAGCGGAGCCCACCCGCGGCCTGCCACAAGCGTCGGAAGAGACTTGGAAGTGAAGCGCCCGCAGCGTATGAAAGAGCTGCCGGGCGCTGTGCACTACAGTGGGCGAGAACACACACTGACAGCGGAGCCCACCCGCAATTAACTTACTATTCAGCGGAGCCCACCCGCTGTACAGCGCTGTCACCCCCACCCCGCGCCGCGTGTGATGTGTGGCTGCGGCGGTGGGGTGAGGGAAAAGGAGAAGTCACCCAGCGCATGAGTGCTCAGGTGTCGGAAAGCCTTCTCGACTGACACCAGCTGCCCTGCGAACAGAGAAGGGAATGAGCCCGGAGAGCAAGGGAGGCTGACGGACTTTAAGTGAAGTAAAGTCAGCCTCACCGCAAAAGTAAAGTCAGCCTCACCGCAGAAGACGTACCCTGCATCCGCCCTCAGCTTCTACACCAGTGCCACCGTAATGATATCAGGGGCGGGCAGGGAACATAGCCTCACGCAAAAGTGATCAAGCGGAGCACACCCGCACTCACCAAGAGGCCCCTCACCCCTGTGTCCTCTTCCCCAGCGCAGCCCACGCAGGAGAGAAAACTTGCCCGGACACTCAGACAGTAGAAAAGAATGGCACATACAAAGTGCCACTTACCGTAGCGAAACGGAAGTCCGAGTGGAGCACCTGTGGCATCTGGTATCCCCTCTGTATACAGGGAGCAGCTGGGGAGGCAGAGCGGGATCCCCAGCATTGTTCACGAAAGACCTGGAACAAAGCAGTGAGGTCTTTGCAACAGAACACGAAGCCTGCAGTAGATGAAACAAGCTTCCAAGGCTGGAGATAAAGACTGGAGGTGTTTCGAAAAAGAGGTCCCCTGCCATCTGCTGGCCAAAAGTAGAATTACCCTCGCACATTAAAAGACACTGCCAGCAAACTTAAATGCAACGTGAAAAAAACTAAAGGCAAGAAAAGGCTTCCAGTGAATAAACAAGCATTGCACAGACCACTCAAGGAACTCTCCCTAAAGCAAGCCTGCAGCAACCAGCAGCACAAGAGACTTACCATATCAGAGTAGCGCCAAGCCTACCCGCATAGCTTTAAGGATACAGAACAGAACTGCACAGGAACGCGCCAGAAGAACCAGAACACTGCCTCACCAACGGCGCAGGAACGCGCCAGAGGAACAACACTGCGCAGGAACGCGCAAGGAGTGAAGGAACTCCACACCACAGCAACAGCACCAGGAGAACCTGTCCAAGCACAAGGACACAGCCACGCCCGAATGACGCCACGTCAATATGCAACCTCCTGAACACATCAGGAGGCCACGCAGGAAACACTACACCCACACGCACCAGCAAGGAGTCGGCAGTCGCCCCCTCCAACGCAATGTGGGAAGAGGCACAAATGCCTCAGCAAGAACTTAAGCACTGACAGAACGTCTAGAGGGAAACGACTGCCAAGCACTGGAAAAACGTCCAGGGGAATGACTGTCGCGATCAAAGGACGGAGAGAGCGACGCCGCCTTGTGGCCACAGGCACTCACTGCAGCCTCAACTACTCCCGCCAACGGTCCAAAGCAGCAAGTCCCTGACAACAGCCAAAGCAGCAAGTACCCAACGACTCGCAACAGGCGTCCAAGAACTCCACACCCACACGCCAGGACCGCGCAGCACTGCGCCGGAACGTGCAAGGAATCAGGAGCGCCAGAGTGATGCTACACAGCGACACGCCAACGCCACGGGACAGCACACAAAGGTCCCCAACAGAGAACGCGATGTCTCGCAGCAACCGGAGCGCCATCGTCAGCACGCATGGCAGCATGCACCAGAGTTGCACCAGGAGCGGTGACGCAACCCTCCTCCGCGCAGACAAAGCGCGCCAACGCCAAAACACCGTGACGGTGAATAGCGACCCCAAAGAAAACAGCACAGCATGACAACTCATGCCCAAGATGAGAACCGACCACCCAGTCTGGTCACCATGGAAAGAAAAGCAACAACAGAGAAGATCGCGACAACTGGTCCAGTCAGAGAAGAGAAGGACACCATGCCGGAGAGCTATGCCCAGACCAGAAAGAAACAGGCGGAGTGCACGCCACCTGGGGAAGAGTGGTCGGGAAGGCCAACGACAGCAAGAGGACCAAATAACGTCGCAAGAAGGAACATGGAAAGCAAGGGCGCGACGCCATAAAAGAGATTGAAGATACGACGACAGGTCTAGTCACCAAGCCAAGTGAAGACAGTGTCCTACCACATGGACAAGACCACGGGGACGACATGTAGAGGGCCCGCTACATGGAGAATCCTGGTTAGCGTGAGAAAGCAAGAAAGAAGACCGGACCGCGTCGAGGAAGTGAACGAAGAGGAAGAATGGAGAATCACATCACTCCACAGAGGAGGAGAGAGAACTACAGCACACAGGAACATCGGTGCTGTCCAAGGAGCATCGTAACAATCAGCACACAGGAACATCGGTGCTGTCCAAGGAACATCGCAACATCCGCGTGGATCCCAGTAATCCCTACAACCTGCATTCGAGGAGACCAACCACTGAAGAACTGCATGGGTGCCCCGTGAACCTGAAGCTTACCGAAGCAGAGCATACCCGAGCACTAGACAATCCACCCTTGTGGACTACACAAGACTCGACTGTGGCCATGTCCGAAGTTCGGCAGCGACCCGTACAGCCCACGCGATCAAGTGGCGGTCCAGGGGACAAGGGCCTCGGCCGCATATCCTGTGAGAGAGGAATCCGGATGGGAGAGGTGCAGCAGCGGCAGCTCCACGACAGGCACCAGGAAGCATGAAGGCCCCAGGTAATCACCTGGCACTGAGAAACGGTCTGTTGAAGACACTAAACCCATGTCCTAACGGCAAGACCATCCTGGCGGACGACATCAACACCCCCGAGGACATCATGAGAGACTTGGCGGTGAGTCCGTTGGCAGTTCGGCAGCGACGCCTTTGCGCGGCTCATGCGAAGCCCGCACGGCCCACCCGGTCCCGTTGTGTCCGACAAGAGGGTCCTCCCAGCGTCTCTAGTGAGAGAAGAGTCCAAGCAGGAGAGGCCAGTCTTCAAGGCTCCCGTGAGAGAGGAGTCTGGCAAGGAATGCAAGTCGGAAGTTTACTTGGCCGGACGGAGATGTGAAGGCATCAAGATCAGCAAATCCAAAGAAAGACCACTCGTGACATAGTCGTCTCCTACAACCAACAAGCGTTGTCATCCACTGGACTTGGAACACCTGCGAGACCCCTCAAGGGTCACACCCATCCTGCTCCCAATGCTCCAAGTGATGAACACTGTATATAAGCGTCAACACAGCAAGACACGGATGATCTGAAGTACACCGCCGAGGTGAAGCTCATCTGACTGACTTTGTAGTTTTGGAACTTTCAACATTCTCCCAGCTGATCGCCTGAAGAGGATCTGTTGGGGCTATCAAATGTTATTGTTCTGTTTTTTCTTGCAGGTCGGACATTCACTTTTCCTTTCATTAAAGTTGGGGAGGAATGTAGTGTCCTGCCAGGACACAGTCTAGTTGTTGCAGTGTAACCCTACACTAAACACCCACCCACCACAGACGTCACTGGGTCAGGTGACGCTGTTAATAAAAGAGCCTGAGCGCACGTGCTCGAGGCCAGATCTGCTATCCCCTAACTGGTGTCCGTGTGTCTCATTCCTTACACCATGTGGGCCTAAGGCCCAACACTACAGGGGTGGAGGGGTGAATTTAAAGTGCCTCGGGTTGTGCTCTGCGCAAAGCCCTGTCATCTTCAAGGACCTGCCCTCCACCGCACATACTGAAAAATGTTCATATGTTGGCAGGTCTCAGCCTGTGACCCCTCTAATGCTGCTGAGCACCCTCAAACCTTTAGAGTTCCATAAGTTTCATACATCTGGGGTGGAGCACCAGTGGTATTCCATCTTAAATGTTCCAAAGTGCTCACATATATGCAAAGTTAAAGCGAATTCTATGTTGGGACCAGAGGCTTCTGATATCGCATTTCTCTCTCTGTTTTATTAGCTCATCAGCTCATCAGCAACATTGAACTATAAAACACATTCTGGGTCTACCTGTTCCATGGGACCCAAGCCTAAAGAAAACAGTCACTAATAACAGCTCCTCCTTTCTAGCAAAACAGACTACCAGGAAAAGCACCTTCTTTTTTTGTTGCTCAGCAGCTGGATAAGTGTTTTTTCATATATGGGTATTACAGGGAAACAATGTGCATGATTTGTGACTGCTCTGCTACTTTAATTTCTATATGCCAAGTCATCCCCTGGGTGGGGTGTTTGTCATTATTCTCGTTAACAGTTTTCCCCACTGAGTTCTTGGTGTTTCATCAGCCTGGCCTCCCACCCCCTGTGACAGCTGTGTTTGGCAGTTGTGGGTCAGGAAGTGCACACACGGTGACTGTACCCTTGCAAAAGCTTGAACTGTTCGCTCACCGCTGGGAGTTTTAGTGCTGCATGCCCCAGTCAGTAATCCGCGTCGTGCAGGGACGGGTGTGCGCTTCTAGAGGGTGCTTGAGTTAGAATGCACCGCTTTGCATCTCACAAGCACCCAGTACTCTTTCCTCTTGTAGACTGGCAGCGTATCAGGAGAGCGTACGTGTAATTTCAAAGCTACATTACTTACCTTTTTTTCCTCCTGAAAGCTGACATTTATGCACAAGGTAGGGATGTATTGTGGGGAGTATATTAGGTGCTCATCTGCATAGCATGATTTGTCCCATGTATCCAAGGGTGTTTTTGGGATACGTGCAGTAATCTAAGGGAAACAGTGGTGAGTGACAATTGGCTTGAGGGCAATTACCCTCCTACATTCCAAGTAGCCATTCCTAATGCCAGGGTCAATATTTACAATTACACCTGCGCACCATGGCAGATGATGGGAGTGTGGGGGTGGGGGGCACCCTGGTCAACCAGGTGGTCTCCCCTTTGATGAAGCGTTTGATGCTATAGATGCATCTTTACAAAAACAGTCTCCAAATTATTGGAGCAGGTGAGCAGGCAAATCATCTTATTAGCATCGAAACGCTCTGTGGACCTCAGCTGGGGAAAGCTTGGGCAGTCTCGTGTCCCATAGACGTTCAAGGGAAGTCATGAAGCTGGGGTAAATCCAAAGCCCAAAGACCATCACAGGCTCCTACTTCTAATGCTTGGAAAGGCTGAGGCAGGACTTCCTTGAAAAGGCGCCTGTCATCCTTAGACAACAGTGGGGCCGAGTTTGATCCTGACCATACCCCTGGAGAGGAGGATTCGCTTGCACTCGCAGACCTTGATGATGGGGCTGGTTCTGAAGCTCATGGCCTGGTTGATGGAATGGGCGAGGAACCGGGCCCTCGTCTCATTCTTCATGTCCATAAAGATAAGCCTCTTGCCTCTGAATCTTAGAGACTCCAATGCGGTCAAAACGCAGAGGAGCCGATGAGAGCCCAAAAGGTAGGGAGACAAATTTGTAGAGTTGACCTGTCTACACAAACTGAAGAAATATGCTATGTCGGCCAAAGATAGGGACCATAAGGTACTCCTCTTTCAGGTCCACTCTCACTATTCAGTCATTTGGAAGCAAATGTTCTTGAGGTTGTGAAAACCCTTCATCTTGAGATGATGGTATGCAACCCGTAAGCTGTCTTCTCTCAGGTTGATGCCCGGTCAGTCACCCTTGTCTACTTTCTGTATCAGAAAGAACTTGCTTCTGAAACCTGGCAGATGTAGTCTTGTTGTCCAAACAGCCCATTTGTCCAGGGCAGCCTTAACCTCTTGGTTTTCAGGGCTTGTTTCATCTGTGAAATCACCATCAGGACCTGCACTGTTCTGGAGTCCTGAGAAGGTCTCTTTGGAAACCTTGTACTGTCTTCAGCATGTTGAGGGACGGAGACTCATGCTCGATTCTTCTAAAGATGGACAACGTATCAATGGTCCGATACATAAATCGTCGAGTGGGACCAGGTCGAAGGTCCTAGCAGACTTGGCCAGACAATGCTGCTAATTCTGCTTGGAGAGGAAAGCCTCGGTGACATTGGAGCCTCTCCCATTGAGACTCCATGTATTCACAGACTGAAACGTAAAAAAATTCAGTTCCTGGTAACTCAGCCCCTCTGTATTTTGATCACTTGATAATGACCAGGTGGAGACCATGCCACATAGGCCTATTATCATCAAGACTGGATCACCTGTTCCTCGGTTTTTAAGCTGCTGACCAGACCCTTTAGCAGAGGCGACTGATGTGTTCTTTCAGGACTAGAGGCAGGCACTCAATTATGCATACTTGGTGGACGCGTATCCTTACACGTCCACCAAGCACTCTGTTACTTCTGTTGCACTGTTGTAGTGACCCATTCAGCAGTATGTACTAATCCATTCACTGTGCTAAAACTCAAGCACTTATAAATTCAGTCAGGCACTCTCCTTGCCGAACTGTAATCATTCAGTCAGTACCCAAGTACTCATGCAGCGAAGTAGGCCTTAGGGCATGGACTGCTTCAAACCCCTATGCGCTATGCATGCAGTCTTATATCCACCTGCACACTTGTCTTTCACACCTTGAATTCCCCAGTCTGTATCCTTCCACGTCCACCAAGCACTCTGTCACTGCTGTTGCACTCTTGTACTTACCTCTGCTACTGCCACGCCGACGCCAACAGGAACCGCGCAGGAGAAGCCGCCACCGCCGAGAGTCACTCTGCCTCCAAGACCCGCGCCGCCGCTCCAGGAACCACAACACCCGGCAGGCCTCGCGGCGGCGCGTGAGTGACGAACAGCAAGAGCGCCGAGGGCGCCATAAAGCAGGGCGCATCCCGGCAGAGCGGGGGAGACAACTTACCTCTGCTACTGCCACGCCGACAGGAACCGCGCAGGAGAAGCCGCCACCGCCGAGAGTCACTCTGCCTCCAAGACCCGCGCCACCGCTCCGGGAACCACAACACCCGGCAGGCCTCTCGGCGGCGCGTGAGTGACGAACAGCAAGAGCGCCGAGGGCACCATAAAGCAGGGCGCATCCCGGCAGAGCGGGGGAGACAACTTACCTCTGCTACTGCCACGCCGATGCCAACAGGAACCGCTCAGGAGAAGCCGCCACCGCCGAGAGTCACTCTGCCTCCAAGACCCGTGCCGCCGCTCCGGGAACCACAACACCCGGCAGGCCTCGCGGCGGCGCGTGAGTGACGAACAGCAAGAGCGCCGAGGGCGCCATAAAGCAGGGCGCATCCCGGCAGAGCGGGGGAGACAACTTACCTCTGCTACTGCCACACCGACGCCGACAGGAACCGCGCAGGAGAAGCCACCACCGCCGAGAGTCACTCTGCCTCCAAGACCCGCGCCGCCGCTCCGGGAACCACAACACCCGGCAGGCCTCGCGGCGGCGCGTGAGTGACGAACAGCAAGAGCGCCGAGGGCGCCATAAAGCAGGGCGCATCCCCGCGTCGCGGGACGCCCGGGGCAAAGGGCGGGCCCTCTACGGCCCTCATCGGTCAGAAGAGGCTGGGCTGGGCCAGAAACACTGCAGGAAAATTTTCCAAGACGCTTTCATCAAGTAAGCCTTGCTGTTTAACTGCCTTTTTGTTTGCTTAACACTGGTCTTGTGTGGAATCTGCTAATTATGCCTAAGAAACTTGAGGAAGTTCAGTCAAATACCATTAACAATTACTTGGTGCAGACTGTCAAAAAGATAAATATGCAGAGAAGAGAGTCTCTGGGGCTGAGCCAATCTCCTGATTTGCGATGTCTGTCTCCCTCTACATCTACTTTGATTGATGACACTACCTTGCAAGAAGCTCACTGTGTGGATACTACTAGCGGCCCTATTTCCCAAGGATTTATTGACATATCTCTTAACGCTACCCCAGCACCTGAAGGATCTAACGAAGAGGCTGAGGGTAACACAGACATTGACATTGAACTACTTCCTTTCTTAGGGCCTTTCTGTTTTTCTGTTAAGTTAGCGCTGGGACTCTCAAGGGCAACCATGCGCTTTATAAATCTAATTTCATTTCATTTCATTTCAACAAGAGAAACAGATTTGTGCCTCAGCGGACGAGCAGTCTCCCACAGGGCATGATGCTAGGCCAAGACGACTTTGCACTAAAAACCCACCAAAGCGGGTGGGGTTACGCTCAGGGGCAAGACGGAAGAGGGCTATTACCCCAAAAGTTAAGCAAGTGATTAGTGATGAGGACACATCAAAAGTAACTCTTGAGGATGCCTTTTATGAAAAAATTGCTGACTTCCTGGAGTTAAAAATCAACACTATCATCAAGCCTCTAATATAAAAAATTGACAAATTGCAAGCGGAGGTTAAGAAGTTGGGAGGACTCCAAACTTTGGTTGCTGGTGGGGTAGAAAATTTAACTACAATAGTCACACACCTGAGTAACAATACAGGGGGAAATGTTGCTGGAGATGTTGTAACTGAAAGAGTAGGAAATCAATTGCCGGAGGAAACTTTATCATCTCACCCACCAACATTGATTGCTAACAATGAGGGTTCCTTATCAATTAATATCCCCACAGATATAACCCCTTTGGTAAATACCCCCTCAGTACAAACACACTCAACAGACCCTCTACAATTTTTAGTAGAAGCCACACCTGTGGTTTTAGTTTTAGCAAATGTTCCTCCACTGGAAGGGGGAACAGTGGAAAGCCCCACTTCTCTTAGTAGCAAGGCTCTACACTGGCTGACCAGTAATACGCGGCTTGCACCAGGGGGAAAACACCATCTGGCAAGTGTATTTAAGTCAGTAACTAGGGTCCCCTGGTTGGGAAACCGACCGAAAAAATTTAAAGGGGATTGCGTGGCAGTGAGTTTTTCAACTAATGATGTTCTTCCCAATATTCTTGCTAACATATTCCCTCCCC
Organism: Lissotriton helveticus; assembly: GCF_964261635.1. Classification (NCBI taxonomy): domain Eukaryota; kingdom Metazoa; phylum Chordata; class Amphibia; order Caudata; family Salamandridae; genus Lissotriton; species Lissotriton helveticus. Next base: position 186,413 of record NW_027611719.1, read on the forward strand.
AACGCAGACGGGGTACTGTTGTTCCCTTGACTCTAAAGTTTTTTTACGGTGAACAGCAGAACGTTACTTATCCAAGGACCCCAGCCCCAGGGTGGGATAGCAATTGGGATTCGAACTTTAGATGGGATCAGGAACCAAGGCACAACATGTCAGTTTACCATCGTCATCCAGCACAGTATAATCCTGTTGCACAACCCCTCCAACTGTTCAACCGCTATGCTCCGTTATCCTTCATGGATCAAAACGATTGACTCTCCCCAAGACAAGATAATAAAGGCGAGGACCTTCAGCCTGCTCTTAGTCCATTAGTACAGAACTCTGCAGGTATTAGAGCCTGTAGAATTATGAGTTGGAACATCGCTGGTCTCAGAGCCAAATTTAATGATAAGAACTGGCTGGATATAATTAGATCTTATGACGTTCTTGCCTTTCAAGAAACATGGGAAACGTCAGACAGCCTGGTTCTGGACGGCTTTTCCCATTTTACTGCACCCGCAGACCCTAGTAAGGCAGGAAGGGCAAAGGGGGGCTTGGCTATATACATTTCATTAGATCTTCAAGGAAAGCCAAGACATATTAAATCTAACTCAACAAATTGCTTAGCGGTTGAACTATCCACATTAAATTCCTTTCCCATATTATTTGTTAACTTTTATAATTCCCCTGTCAGTCACACCCTAAACGAGCATTTGGCAACACTAGAGGAATTCCTGTCTACCCACAGTGAGAATAGTTCCCATGGGTACGAGGTGATTCTGATGGGAGACTTTAACATCCACCCTTGCCACGCGGATTGCCATGTGGAACATGAGGAATTTTCCTCCTATTCCTCTCCACCGCACTTTGAACATACATCACGTGGACAGACTTTGGAATTGCTCTTAGCCACTTTTAACCTTTATGAATCATCTAGTTGTCCTACAGGTCCGAGGTTACCGACATATGTGGGCAATAACTCAGGCACAATTATAGATTATATCTTTTTATCCCCTAGTATTCTACCTGAAGTTATTAATTATAAGGTAGAAACTACAGTTTTTAGTGATCACAATCCTGTGATTTTAGAGACTATATCTCAGGGAGTCTTGGGTAAAAGAAAGATTGATGCTTTATGTGCTACAGAATTAGTCTTAAAAGATCAGAATCGGAGACTGAAATGGGACCAAGTAACCCCAATTGCCTTTTTGCAGGAAACTCTGGCTAAAGTTGAGGGGGAGGTTGTAATTTGTCTGGATAATAAGAATTCTGGTGCCACCATGATTGAGGCTTTTGACGCCATCTGCCGTCAGGTCAACTCAGACCTGATCGTAAAGACAAAGTCAAATAGGATCAGGGGCCCCAGATGGTTTGACTCAGACTGCTCTAAGGCTCACTCAATTCTCTTAAAGGCTCTAAAAAACAAACCTAGAGATAAAGAGCAGATAGCGTTACTGAGGAAACATTACAACCACGCTATCGGGTGAGGAAACTCGAGATAAAAAACGAGGCTTGGAGTGATTTATTATCGTCCGAAACACAACGAGATAGCGCTAAATTTTGGGCAATCATAAACCACCCATATTTTGCGGGACAAGACAATCAGAGAGCAGATTGTATTATACCAGACGATCAATGGGTGACACATTTTAGCAACATCTATAGCTGTCCTGATACTATCTCAGATTGTGAGATGTCACCCCCACAACCAACAAATAAAATCTCTCCTTGTAACCCAGAGGAGGTTAAGAAAGCAATTAACGATACACTCCATAAAAAGGCACCGGGGCCTGATGGGGTCCCCGCAGATTTTTTCAAAAGCACTCCAGAATTTAGTACCAAGATTCTTACAAATATTTTTAACGTTACCAGGGACCTCATTTTTCCTATCAGCTGGGCCAAGTCTACAATAGTACCGATTTTTAAAAAAGGACAGAGGACAGATCCGGCCTGTTATAGGCCAATTTCCCTTATAGATTCAAGTGTTAAAATCCTGGGGAGAGTCCTTTTAGGAAGACTGACCCAGCTCCTAGAAGGGAAGGGTGTTCTTTCAAACGCACAATATGGCTTCAGAGCCAAAAGAGGAACTTTAGATCAATGCCTAAACCTGGAACTAATTTTAAATAAATATGTAACCGCCAAGGGGGGTTCCCTGTACATGGCCTTTATGGACCTCTCATCAGCTTTTGACCTGGTCAACAGGGCTAAGCTGTGGAGGATCCTTTTGGCCATGGGCATCGACCCCCCCTTTGGTTGGATACCTAGCTGAATTACACAGGGACCTTATGACCTCGGTCAGAGTGACTAGGGAAGGAAGATGCACTTGCCACTTTAATTCTGAGAGGGGGGTCAGGCAAGGGTGTATCCTTGCCCCCCTCCTCTTTACTCTTTATATAAATGACCTGGAGGGAGTCATGGCTGCATCCCACATTGACATCCCGTGTGCAGGCGAGACAAAGTTATAAAATACAGATAGTAGAAAATAAATTTCTGAGATCTCTGCTTTCAGTTCCCCAATCGACTCCCACCTACGCATTGCACGCAGAGCTAGGATTGGGCTATATAACTGACACCTTAAAAGTAGCCCCAGTTATTGGATGGATGAAAACTTGGCTTAACCAGGAGCTTACATTAAATCACATTATTTTAAAAGATTGTTTAGCCCTGGATAGAGCCTTACACATTCCGTGGGTAAAATATGTACAAATGCAGCTGACTCTTGCCGGACGACCGGAGCTTTTCTCTTCTCCAGACTTGATAAGACAGGAAGATCTCAAAACAGTAAAAAATACCCTGATTGAGTTATATGTTCTGGAGAGGGAAGCCATAGAGCTAAAAAAAACCACGGTAAGGAAACATTGTATGTTGACATCTGTCCCAGGAATGGAACCATACCTTCTCCTGGTAACTAAACCATACCATCGTTTCCTTTTAACGAGATTTCGTTTTGATTTGATCCACCTTATTCTGGGCAATTTTAAAACTTGGAATAGACCTGCGCTAATACTGAAGCACTTATAAATTCAGTCAGGCACTCTCCTTGCAGAACTGTAACCATTCAGTCAGTACCCAAGTACTCATGCAGGAAAGTAGGCCTTAGGACATAGACTGCTTCAAACCCCATGCATGCAGTCTTGTATCTACCTGCACACTTGCCTTTCACACCTTGAATTCCACAGTCTGTTTCCTTACACTTCCACCAAGAACTCTGTCAGAGCGTGAAAGACAAGCGTGCAGGTAGATACAAGACTGCTTCCATACTGCATAGGGGTTTGAAGCAATCCATGCCCTAAGGCCCGGACTCCTCCCTTTCCATGTCTAAACAGGCCAATGCCATCTCCTCCTCTTGCTACAACACCCTCTGCATGCTCCGCAGCATCTACAAGTGGATCCCGACCGAAACAAGAAGAACAGTGACACAGGCCTTCGTCAGCAGCAGACTGGATTACAGCAACGCACTCTATGCAGGAATCCCAGCCAACACCTATGACGACTACAATGCATCCAAAACGCCTCCGCCTGACTGATAGTCAACGCTCCCTGCCGCAGCCACATCATCCCCCTCCTGAGAGACCTACACTGGCTCCCGTAGACAAGAGGATCACCTTCAAGCCAAGGCCTACTCGCCTTCAGAAGACTCCTCAAGACCTGGTTCTTACTTTGTTTTAAATCCTTTAAATCCTTGTTTTAAAAAGTATTGCCTCTCCAAATTCAAGCGTCACCACAGTTAAGAGACGTAAGAAAAAAGAATTACAGCAGGTAACACTAGAAAATGTTTTAACACCTAGTAAACTTACAGAAGTAGCAAGAAGGCCATACATAGCCGTCCGCGAAAGTGGAAAAAATAGGTCAGGTGAATTATCCCCACAGGAGATTACTCTGGCGACTATCTATGAAACAATGATGGGGCATAGAGCTGAGAGCAAGGCAGAGAACACCAGAATGCAGGCTACATGCAGCAAGGTAAAAAATGCTGTGCGGCGGGCTATAAAAATAGGTGTTGAAACAGCAGAAAGAGTCACGGAAGCAGATGCCCGAATTTCTGCTCTTGAAGATTATACTGTTGCACAAAAGGCTGAGCTAGATGCTGTGAAGGCTCATCGCGATGATCTGAGTTATAAACTTTCGGAGCTTGAAAATCAGGCCCGCAGAAATAATCTATGCTTTCTGGGAATTCCAGAGCAGAAGGAGGGCTTGGACGTCCGTAAATTTGTTGCAGAATTGTTGAAGGAAGCCTTCCCCGAACTGACTTCTTGGGACTGGTCCAGGGAAATTCAAAGGGCGCACCGGTTCCCGTTTAAAATAAGGAAATCTCGTCAAGGAGAAGAGACCTTTCCTAGAGCAATTTTGGTTTGTTTCAATAATTTTTTAGCTCTAGAGTATATATTTGCTCTGGCACGCCCAGATAAGAAAGCAACTGCCAAGGACTGTAGTTTTTTTGTTAGACGCGACTTTTGTCAGGCCCCAGTCTCAAAGTGGTAGCATTTACGCCAATTGATACCAGACTTTCAGAAAAAGGGGGCTGTGGTTTACTTACAGAATCCTGCAAAACTTAAGGTTATGGCTAAAGGTCAAACTAAATTTTTCTGGTCAGAAATCCAGGCTAAAGAGTATTTAGATACTTTATAGGGAAGCGGTGCTGTAAGATATAATGTGGTAAAAGGGGAAGGAAAAAAAGGAGAGAGGGGGGGGGAGGAAAAAAGAAAATGGGGCGAAGCCGGGAAAAGTGGTGGAGTGGTGATGTGGAGAGTTATACTTTTGGAGGTCCCCCTTTGGTGATGGAGAAGGCCCTTCTTTCTTTCTTTCTTTCTTTCTTTCTTTCTATCTTTCTATCTTTCTATCTTTCTATCTTTCTATCTTTCTATCTTTCTATCTTTCTATCTTTCTATCTTTCTATCTTACTTTCTTTCTTTCTTTCTTTCTTTGAGATTCATCCTAAATTAGTCTCGGATCACAATCCGCCTTTATTAGAACTGGCTTTAGACTCGGATGAAAAAGCGGAGTTCCAACAGTGGTCTTTTGATAAAAAACTGCTTTTGGATGAGGAGTATTGCCAGTTTATGGCTAATATAGTTCAGGAAATTTTTGCAATTAATAATGGGTCGGCAGCACAGGAGATAGTGTGGGACGGGTTTAAATCAGTAGTACGCGGGGAAACCCTTAGCTTCTCTAAATTTAAACGTAAAAGGATTTGGCTTATACATCGACAGGACTTCGAGCAGGTTTTTACAGCTGAGAAGAAGCTGGCAGAGATGATAAGGCTAGGGGCAGAACTAGATGCAATATCCTTAGTCCAAAGGGATATTACCATAAAAAGGGCTAGCGCTTATGCTAACATCGCTGATAAAATTGCTGGAAAGTATGTGGAGCATAAAGAATTAATATATGAGTTGGGGGGAAAAACGGGTAGAGTGCTGGCAAAAAGAGAAAGGGAGAAAGCTGTTTACAACGATATTCCTAGAATCAAAGATCTGAAGGGGTTCTACAAGAGACGAAGGAAGGTGTGCTGACTTAATTTCAAGAATTCTATCAGTCGTTATATAGCGGCGAGATCGGGTGGGCGGAAGCAGGTGAATACTTAGAGGATGTGATCCCTGCGACACTGTCGGAAGTGCAAAGAACGATTTTGCTGGCACCACCAGAGTGGGGAGAAATCAAATTATCAATATTAGGTTTATCCATGGGTAAGGCCATGGGCCCGGATAATATTCCACTGGAATTTTATAGGACTTTTAAGAATGTGATGAAAAAGGAATTGATGCAAGTAGGTCAGCAAGCCTTCTTAGGGAAGGCTCCTCTATTATGTTCTAATGCCACAATTGTGGTGTTCAAAAAGAAAGGGAAAAAAGATATGAAATGGGGTCCTATAGGCCCATATCATTATTAAACTCAGATAGTAAAATCTACTCTAAGCTTATCGCTAATAGGTTAAATGATATGATGCCAGACTTAGTCTCTTTAAGACAACATGGATTCATACAACATAGAGGTACTGCAGATCACATGAGGTGGATTATATCCCTTTTGGATTGGTCGCAGAGTACTCGCTCCCCTGTTGGTGTGATCCTGTTGGATGCTGAAAAAGCGTTCGACACCGTCTCTTGGAGATTTATGTGGACTGTTCTCGCTAAAAAGGGTTTCCGGTGGAATTTGTCTGGGCAATCCAGACACTGTACTCCCACCCGTCTGCTGTCATCGGGGTTTCCGGGAAAACATCAGGGAAGGTATCGATAGCAAGCGGGACGAGACAGGGCTGTCCCTGTTCCCCCCTGCTTTTTGCGTTATACATTGATCTGTTTATTGTCTGGAGAGGAATATCGCAATTCGACCCGTGCACATAAACAATCGTGATATTAAAGTTTGTGCGTATGCAGACGACATTGTTGTATTGACATCAGATATTACTACCGCATTACCTAATATTATAGTGGAAGCTGAGGCGTTCGGCCGATTCTCCGGTTATAAATTAAACGTTGAAAAGACACAGCTTATTTATTCGGAGGCCGGCCATCCAGATAATATTAAGTTTGAAAAGGAGGCTATTTATTTAAGTATAAAGATTACTGCTAATATTGAGGATATCATCCCGGCAAAGATGGATCCCATTATAACTTCTACCAACAAAATATTAGATAGAATAAACAATTTAAAACTCTCACTTCTTGGGCGCAGCAATGTACTTAAAATGCTAATTTTTCCTAAGTTTTTGTATTTATTTCAGACTATCCCATTTCTTATACCTACTTTTTACTTTTCCCGAATGGAGAGAATGTGTTCGCGATTTCTTTGGGGGTATCATCGGGCTCGGAGAGCATTTAAAAATGCACGTTGCCCAGAGAGAGAGGAGGCTGGGGGATCCCGAATTTCCAGATGTATCATTGGGTAACGATATTACAGCATATGGGTGGGCTTATACTACCGGAAGATCTAACTGAGGATTTCTCTGCTCTGTCTATTTATGAGATGCATTTTTGGGCCGAGGCAAAGCAATGCTTAAACCGTATTATCGAGCCAAGTTATTATAAAAAAACGAAAGTTAAGATCCTTTATACTGCTTATGTTACATGGAGGACAATTAAAAAGAGATTAGGAAGGGGGGGCGTGGCCAAGCAACATGGCCGACAGGACGTAGTCTCCTCTGGCTCCCGGCTACATGCCCTGAAATATCCTGTTTTTAGATCCTGATTGGGCTCACAATGGGTGCGATTTGCAGTGTGGCAGCCCCCTGCTCCTGGGGAGAGCATCGGAGCCCGTGTTTGCGGACCTGGTGGCAGGTAGCGATGAAGGAAGACCCGGTGAGGTGGAGACCTGGACCGCGAGGTACGCGAGTCCGGTGATCGTGGCGTAGCTGCAGGTAGAGATCCGGCTTGGCGGAGGGAGGCTCCCTGAAGGCGAGATCCCAGGGCAGACAGAGCGCCCGAGGACACGTTGGTTCCTGACTCGGAGCAGCCTGGACTCCAGGAGGGCGAACGGGGCTCTGGCCAGAGCCGTTCGGGCCTCGCCCGCAGGAAACTGAACGGCCGACAGGAGATCGGGCTGGGGAGGCCAGTAACCGAGTGTGTGCCCCGGCTTCTCCCTCGGACTGACTGGAGACACTGCGTTGGAGGTCCAGTGAACGGCAGAGGAGGAGGCGTGAGACCCCGGCGGGCCGTTGGAGGTCGGACAGAAGCGGACGGCAGTGGGAAGGTGCCATACAACCAGGCCTACGGGAGGTGAGGAGCAGTGGGACCCCCAGTGGCCGGCGCGTGCAATCTGAGTGCTCCCGGCGGGGAGATCGCGGAGGGGCCCGCAGTCATCCTGGGTCCCCGGGAGCTGGCACCAAGAGACAGTTACTCGGCCCGGCCCCTGAGAGACAACAGGCTCAAACCCTTGCGGTGAGGAGCAGGGACGGGGAAGCGGTGGTGAACAAGCCGCAGAACAACCCCGCAGGTGAGAATCCTGCGGATTGTCCCCCACAGCCATAGCCAGCAGTGATATCACCCGAGCCGGCAAAGCACAGCACTTGATGTAAGGAGGGCTGCCGTGGTCTCCACCGCTGAAGGGGCAGCACCCCCTTAACAAGGCACGTCGAGGGTAGTTATCCCGACGGGGGAGTCGGCATCAGGACACCAGTAGGGCCACACTAGCACAGCAAACAGCCCCGTGCTGGTATCACCCGGGACTGCACCGGCCCGTGGTCACCGGCCCGTGGTGAAAGGAAAGTCTGCTACGGCTTGGGCTGAGAGAGGCCTGTTGCCCACCCTGCATGGAATGCCCTTTAATGCCTCTGCTGGGACTGCTGGTCCGACGCTAAGACTGTCGCTGCACAAGCCCGCTGCCGCACTCAGGCAATAGTAATGCAAATGGGTGCGCTCAAAGATCCTTATCTACGGCGGTGAGAGTGCCCGCAGCCCTGCCGCCGGTGAACGAGTGAAGAAAAGCCTGCCCCAGCTTTCTGCCCGCCCGCTGGGAGATTACAAAAGTGTTAGCATAGCGGTGCTGCTCCAGCAAGAGGCCAAAAAAGACACTGCCAGTGAAGCGGCCTCCCTCTCTCTAAAATACAGGCCAGCCCTGCTCCCTGCGTCGGGGAGACCGGCAGCGGGAAGGAGACCAGGGTATTGAAACACGAAGCCTTCATAGTCTGTGACTTCCACGAGGTGCACTGAAAACACAGGAACATACGGAGGGGCCCTGAAGTCATCAGGGGTCCCCCGGGTGTGTGAGGCGGGGCGGAGCGGCGGTCCCGGAGGAACATCGTGAGGGCCCATCAACCCCACTGGCGCCGCCACAGGGACACACTGGTTGTGGGGGGGAAAACAAAGAAGATACAATAGACAGGGACGGTAACCCCCCCCCTGCACACTAGCTCGGTTCACACGACTGGGGGACAATAATCAGCTGGGCAGCTGGCATCGCACAACTGTAAGGGAGGAGACGGCGGGCAGGAACCGGCCGGAGCAGGGGGGACCCTGAGGTCTGGACCCGGACGCTGCCCTGCGTTGTCATCGGGCTGACGGCCCACAGGGGAGCGGACGGAGGATCTCGAGCAGGAGGCCATGCGCAAGGACAAAATGTTGCGCTCCTCGCAGCAAAATACCATCACGCAATTCACCACTCAAAGGCTCCCGTCTCAGAGGATCACGAGGCAGTCGGGGCAGGATGACGGGGCGGAGGGGGCCGGGGAGCCCTCCCGCGCGGAACTACTGAAGGCTATCCAGGGCTCGCACTCGGCGCTGGAGCAGCAAATTGAAACGGTCTCAACTGATGTCAACCTGTTGCGGACGGATCTGAGGAAAGTGGCCGACAAAGTCTCCGACGCGGAAGGCAACATCACGGAGCTGCAAGAAGAGGTGGCGTCTCTCAAACAGACTGTAGCTCAACTCAAGACCACGACCGGGGCCCTCGAGAGACGAGCGGAAGATGCAAAAGGGAGTGTGCGCCGCAGTAACATCAGGGTCCTGGGAGTTACGGAGCGGGCTGAAGCGGGTAACGCGGAACGCTTCCTGGAGGGCTGGATTAAAATGCAGCTGTGCCCGAGGGGGCTATTGGAGGTCTTCGTGATCGAACGAGCGCACAACGCGTTGGTTCCACCGCCGCTACCGGGGGCCCCCCCGAGAGCCATTATAGCCAAAATTCTCAATTACAGAGACCGTGATTGTATCCTGAAGGCGGCTAGGGAATCAAGAGACTTGTCCTTTGAAAACAATAGAATATCCATATTTCCAGATTATACCCAGCAAGTCCAGGAGCAGAGGAAATCCTTCATGGGAGTCAAACGGAAGCTCAGAGAAATGTACAGTACATGTTGCTGTATCCAGCCAAGTTGAAGGTACTGGCCCTGGGGAAGGCGCATTTCTTTGAGTCCCCTGAGGAGGTTTGCGAGTGGCTGGAGATTCGGGGGGACGACCTGCTGCCTGGCGAGCGAGGAGGACACAAATCTGAGTGGGGAACACGCACCCCTAGGAGGTGGGCGAACAGAAGAAGAAGACGGTCAGAGGCAGCAGCGAGCGAGGAGAGGCGAAGGATCTTGGTTGGGACTGATGGCGCCTTGCTTCTGGAATCCCCCGAGGGGGAAGAGGGGGAATTGCCCGCGACATCAGTGGGAGCAGAAGGACTTCTGGTCCCAGACACGATGCCACTCCCGGCAGAAGAAATGTTGAATACAGCGGCAGTAATACCTGAGACGGCGGGGGTTGAGACCCCTGAGACTGTGGATCCTTCTTGAACTGCCGGCTTAGCGAGGGGACAGGAGAGTGTACTTTGAGACATGAAGTCTGTCTATTGAAATGTTTCTACAGTAAGGTAGGGGGGGCTGTCTGCATACTGAAGATGTCTTGGGGACTTTGAGCAGGTGAAGAGAGAGGGGTAGTAATGCATAAGATGATGAGGGGGGGTTAATGGCCTGATTACATTACAGCACGGTTGAGCCCAGCAAGACAACATTGTTCTGGGCCTGCGGGGAGCCGGGGTCGGGGGGGGTGGGTGTTCGTTACTCTTGTTTTTTGAGTGAATTATTACGTTGGGAGATTGGGGATGCTGTGCACGTCCTGGCACCGGCAGGGAAAGGGCAAATGGACATGTTTACTTGTTGTTGCTATATTGCTCGTGGGAGGGGAGAGCGGCTGAGGGGACTGTTCGAAGGGATTGTTGTTGGCATTAATTGTATCACAGTTCGGGCACTGATGGGAGACGGAGATGAAAATGAAAGTGAATGGTGGGGTGGTACGGCAAAAGCATTATGGGTTATAAGATCATGAGTTGGAATGTGAGGGGGTTGGGCACGTGCACAAAAAGATACAGAGTCCTCTCCTTCCTCCGCAGACATGGGGTGTCCATTGCTTGCCTGCAGGAGACCCACCTGGTGGATGACGGGGCACAGAAGTTGGCTAAAAAATGGCGTGGAGAATTGTATCATGCATCCTAATGTACATATGCCAGGGGAGTTTTAATCTGGGTGGCACCGGGGGTACCCTTTGCCCTGCAGTACATGGAGGCGGACATTAACTGTAAATACCTGCCCCTTCGGGCTAAACTGGACGGCAGAGAGTTAGTTATACTGAATTCATATGCACCCAATATTGACGACCCAGCCTTCTATGGGGACCTACCGGATGTACTGGTACACGACTTGGGGACCCCATCGCTTTGGTGTGGGGATTTCAACTGCATATTGGACCCGGCCCTAGATAGAACCCCGCCCAGGGAGGGAACGAAACCCCGCATGACTGTAAAGCTTGGGGAAGTTATGAGGAATGTAGGGGCGATGGATGTTTGGCGCCAGCGACACCCGACACAAAAGGTTTACACCTGCTTTTCCCACACACACAATACTTATAGCCGCCTAGATAGAATACTAGTAGCGAATCAGGGGATACACATGGAGGTGGAGGTGGTTCACCAAGCGCGTTTCCTGTCGGACCAATCGCCAGGGGCATGCACGGTAACATGGGGGCCATCGACAGCTCGCCCTCGGGTCTGGAGGTTGCCTGTAGATATACTGCAAGACCAGATTGGTAAGACACATGTGGACATGGCCATTGGAGACTATATGGCTCTCAACTGGGGGCAGGGGGACTTATCGGCAGCAACGAAGTGGGAGGCATTGAAGGCGGTAGTGAGGGGAGCATGCATGGGGCTCACTTACGGAGTAAGGAAGCAACTCCTCCGGGATCTGCAGACCGAGGAGGCTGCCCTGCTACAGACCCAACTCGTGACGGACCCCAGTGCTCAACAGAGGCAGGAAGAATTGGAAGCCCGCACAAGGGTCCATGATGTAGTGGAGAGGCTTGATAAATATACATTGGGCCAATACAGGCAGCGCCTTCATAGGGAGGGCGATAAGTCGGGACGGCTCCTAGCATGGATATTGCAGAGAGAGCAGACTCCGGAGCGCATAGTGGCCTTACGAGACAGTACCGGACAAATGGTGTACTCGGAGAGGACGGTCCTGGAGGTCCTTCAGTCCCACTTGCGGGAGGTCTATATGGCGGACCCCGCTGTCTCGGAAGACAAGTATCTCCTCTATTTGAGGGACGTACCAGTAGAAACCATTTCGGATTCGGATATGAAGGAGCTGGATGCGGCGCTAACATTGGCAGAGGTCCGGGGTGCGTTGGCCCGCCTGCCGCGAGCAAAGGCACCGGGGAGTGATGGATTCCCGTCAGAATTTTACCAGGAATACGGGGAGATCTTGGCACCACTCCTCCTCCAGGTCTTCCAGGAAGCGTTCGAAGGTGGAGAGCTCCCGCCGAGTATGGCCCTAAGGGAAATATGCATGCTCCTGAAACCAGGAGGAGACAGGCATGACCCCTCGGCATGTAGGCCAATATCCATGATTAATGTGGATGTCAAAATATTGACAAAACTTTTAGCCTCACGCTTGGCACCCCACATGGCGCACTTCGTGCATCGGGACCAGTGTGGCTTTATCCCCGGGCGGAACACGGCCATGAATTTAAGACGCCTAAATCATGTCCAGCACGAGGCGAGCGACAGGGGGGAGCAGTCGGTCTTGGTCTCCATAGATCTGGCCAAGGCCTTCGACACAGTGTATTGGGGCTATCTGCAGGAGGTCCTTAGAAAAATGGGCCTAGGGCCCGATTTCCGACGTTGGATCAGCATCCTATATAGTTCGCCGAGAGCCAGGGTGCGTTTGGGAGCTGCGAGGTCGGGGGAGTGGCGGTTGGGGCGGGGCACGAGACAGGGGTGCCCCCTCTCACCGCTGCTTTTCGCCCTTGCGATTGAGCCATTTGCGGTCCTGATGAGGTCTGAGTTGAGGCAATGGGGCATACGAGTGGGTGATACCTGTAACATATTGTCATTGTATGTGGACGATGCCTTAGTTTATTTGACGTCCCCGAGAAAGGCAATCCCGAGGTTGCTACAACACTTGGACCGCTTTGGAGTGGCGTTGGGGTTGCGAATTGTTGGAAATGGGATCCCCGGCTGGCCAGGGCTTTCGCCAAAGTCAGTCAGAGACCACCACACCCAAGTCAGGGCAAGGGAGTTACACGCCAAGATAACCCCTACTCACCCTCTAGGTAACGTGGCGCGAGCAGCAAGGCTAAACTTGGAGGCGATGTAGGCTAAGTATTTGCGCATGCACCCCAGCAACAACTCCCAGGGCCCACCACAAAGGAAACTCCACACAAGGTTATATAAAAATAGCCTTTGTATTACACCAAAACACATTAGATAAAACACACACTTTACAATGTGCCAGAGGCACGGGCAGAATTTACAAGGGATTATTTACAAGACAGGGCCACCTGGACCACTGTCAGGAATCAGAAGTAGCACTTTCAGAAATAGCACTTAGTACATAGAATATAGCACAAAATAGCACACAACCAGTAATCACTGGTAACCAGGACCTCACTAGCACCACCTGTACTAGGGAGAAAACAACCACCTATGTATTACAATACCTTTAGGGGTGTAAGAGGAAAACACATGATGCAATGCATAACATTCATTCAGAGGTGTAAAGGCACATGACGCATAAACAATACATTCAGAAGTGCATAGAAAATACAATTGCGCCAAACTCACGTAAGTCACCACCTGTGACTGTCCCTAGGCCCTCTGGCCTCTCTGGGGCTAGGACGCCCTGTGTCCAAAGTCAGGGTCCTAAACGTAGCAGTTGCCCACAAAGTGCTGGGCAACTGGTGCAATTGAGGAGGATGTGGCCACCCACTAGAGCCTCGCAGGCTCTGGCAAATAGAATTTCCCCTAGAACCTCTCTGGGCTCAAAATGAATCACAGATGCAGCCTCACTGGGCTGTGGGGGTCCCTCACGGGGGACCCGGAACACTGGTAGTGCCTCAAGCCTCTCTTAGGCTCATCGAACACTAAATGCCCTTCTTGAGCCTCTCTGGGCTCAAAACATAAAGGGGGGGGCTCACGAGCCTCTCTGGGCTCTGTAAAACAACTGGTGCCCCCGGGGCACCTCGTGGCTCCAAGAAAAATGCCCCTGAGCCTCGCAGGCTCCAACAAACAAATGCCGCCGTTATGAGCCTTTCTGGGCTCTTGAAGCAAGACAGAGGCCCCCGTGAGCCTCCTCTGGGCTCAGAGAACAAAGAGCGAGGTCGCGCTGCCGAGGGGGGGGGCGGACACCGACAATGTGTCCCGGCGCCCCTCCCGTGTCTGGTGCACTCACCGGCTTCTGCAGGCTGCGGGACTCTTTTTCTCCGGGGCCTCGCCGGTCAGCCTCAGTCTTCTCTGCTCCGGGCTTTGAAGGTCCAGGACTCTTCCTGGGCGGCGGGGCTCCTCTTCTCTCGTCCCGGGGCTCTCCTCTCCACTCGGGGAGCCTCGGGAACCCGGCCGGCAGCTTCTCTGCTGCGGGGGGTGGGACTTCCGGGTTGCCTGTCTCGGGCCGCGCTGCGATTGGTCAGCCGGCCCAGTGCTTCCGGGTCGCCGCGGGCAGCGCGGCGGCTCGCTTTTTAGGCAGGCAGGCGGCTTCCCAGGATCCGAGGAGTGGGCTCCCTCGTGAATCCAATAAATCACGGGCACAACAAAGCGGCAAGGAGCGGGGTGGCACCCGCGCCGCCAAAGCAAATATAAAGGGAGGTAGGCACTCGCTAGGCCACCACGAGCAGGGTGGGCACCTGCACAGCAATTGGCGCGCTCCCAAGCGCTAGGCAGATAATCACAGCGCTCCAAGCGCTATAATTCAAAATAAAGCGCTCTCAGCGCTGGGGTGAAGGCACAGCGCTCCCAAGCGCTACAAGCCAAATAAAGCGCTCTTAAGCGCTATAAGTAAAATAAAGCGCTCCCAGGTGCCCTCAGCAAGCAGGGCAGATTCCCAGCAGTCCTTGGGCAGGCAGGGGGGACAAGGCTGGGCCCAGAGCCAGCACACTGGGTCTCCAGGCAGGGAGACACCCCAAGTGGCGGTCCTCTGGCCCAGCGACAGCAGCAACAGCCCCCCCTCAGGATCCTGGAAAAGAACAACTTCAGTGGGGACACAGCCCCATTTTTATACAGTGCATTCCTTTGTCTGAAGGTGCAGAGTGGGGGCGGAACCAGTCGCAGCTGGTTCTTGAGTACTCTGTTTACCTCAGCCACCCTCTCTATTCACGGGCAGGGCTTGGGTCATTAGACACACCACAGGGGGGCGGAGCCAGCATTGTGTGGGGAAAACCCAGCCCATCCAGGACACAGGTACACTCCTCCCACACATCACTCATGCTAATCTCCCACTCACCACCGGGCAGACCCATCCAGACTTCCTGGAGCCTGGCATGCCAGCCAATCACACGCCAGCACCCTCACAGCACACGTACAGCCATGTCTAGAAATGGCGCTTCGCTACTAGACACATACATGCTGCATACACCGTTGCGCAGCATTCACTCACACGAGTTCACACATACCAGACTCAAGCCTGTACACCCCACGCATCAGGAACTACCAGGGACACATACATTCCCCATGCATTCCTATGGGCGGGCAGGCCTAGCTCAGCACATGCACTCAGAGTGCGCACGCACTTTCCACTGGGACACAGTGAAAGTGCGCAGAATCC
This sequence comes from Lissotriton helveticus, assembly GCF_964261635.1. Taxonomy (NCBI): domain Eukaryota; kingdom Metazoa; phylum Chordata; class Amphibia; order Caudata; family Salamandridae; genus Lissotriton; species Lissotriton helveticus. The sequence continues at coordinate 201,891 of NW_027611719.1, forward strand.
CAAAATCACCATCTCCAGGTCACCATTTCAAGCAAAAAGTCTAGGGGTGAACCTGCCCTAAGGGCCAAAGTCCAACATAACCCCCTTCCAGCCAAAACGCAGGGGAGACCAATCACCACCGTGATGGACTTCCCTGCTTGGGGCGATAGAACACGGACGCGGGCCCACAACTGCAGGGACACCCTCCTGTTCTACGCCACGGTGAACCCATGGGATTCCTTCTAAACACACTGTCTGGACCAACTGGGCTACCCCACTGGTACTCCCAAGTTGTCCGCGGCCAGGACCAGGCCCTGGGCCACCCAGGTGCCACTGGTCCATGCCAATTCGCAGAGCGGGGGGTAGTAACCCCTGGCACATAGGAGCCATTTTCCACTCTTCCTGTCTGCAAGACAGGACTAGACTGCCACTGGTTCTCCAGCCTAAGGCCTACAACCTCAGGCGGACCAGGAGTCTCAGGGAAGGCTCTCCTCCCCTTACCTCTTCTTCTAGGGTTCCTCCTCCCTCTGCGAGGGGTACCCCTAGAACGCCATTCCAACCCAGGACTTATCCACTCAGGTTGCACCGGGGTCACATGTGGGCTCTCCCACCCTCTGCACCCCCTTCCAGAGGTCTGCCCTCTCCCACCTGGAGAAGTTCCTCTGGAAGAAGAACCGGTCAGGACACTGGTTACAGTCGTCCTACCCTTCAGGTCAGGCTGATCCTGAACCTGGCCTCCCAACCTCTGGTCTAGAACCTTCGGTGGAACAATTGCCTGGCACTCCAGGACTTCTGGGGATTCACACGCAATCCCCCTGAGGCTAACAAATGTCACATCTGTTGCGTGACTGTCTGTCTGGCGCAGATCTCCCACCCTCTGTCCACCTGACAGTGCGTGACGATCCCCCAGACCAGAAGTGGTGTTACCATGGTCACTACACGGGAACCTAGCCCAACTGGGTAGTCCCTGACCCACTGGTCCTTCCACTGGGGAACTCCCCCAATCACTCCTCACTCTGGACTCCTGTACCCTCCCTATCGGAGCGGTACTGCCAGACTCTAGAACCACAGGAGCTCTGGTTACAGACGCTCCAGGTCCTCTACTCACTAGGAGATCCTCCTCAACTGGGTTAACAGGACAGCCTAGGTCCCCAACCTGGTGTTCCCTCAAGAAACCACCCAGGTTCTGAGACAGGGCTTCGGGCCTCTGGGGGCTCTCAGCCACCCACTGACTCCTGCTCCACTGAGCCAGGCAGTCAGCCCCTCCACCCTTCTCACTATACTGGGACCTCGCTGGGCTACACTGAGCCTCTTCCACCACGCTGGGCTGGAAGATCCCTGACCCACTACTTTTGGAGTCACTCACCAATGACTCTACAGAACCTCTGGTCCCTTCCCAGCGGTCTGCTTCCTCTGCCAGCTCACATGGTTCAGACAATCCACACCCTAACAGGTGTTGGCGCAACCCTGGTGAACAACAACTGAGCAACTGCTCTCTGAGAAACATATCGAGCAATAGGTCCCAATCACATTTCGTGGGCTCCCGTACCCAATCACACAGGGCTCTACAACAGTCATCCACAAAGTCTTCCCAAGACTGATGAGACGGTTTCCTAAGGTTCCTAAACCTCAACCTATTCTCCTCCTCTGGGGAAACAGGAACCATACTCTGGGAACTGGGACTTTCTAGACTGAGATTTAAATAGCTGCCACCACTGGACCCAACCCTCCCTGGGGGATCCAGAAACTCAACACTGCGCGCAGGGGATAGTCTACCCTCCAGAGCTCCTTTGCCTCTGGTGGCGGCCCTCTCAGCCTCCTCTATCCTGTCCTGCGCTAAGACCCTCTCGGTCTCCAGCTGTTGCTTCTTAACCTCCAGCTGTTGCCTTCTAATGCCCAGCTGTGCCATAGCCTGGGCATGCTCCAACCTGAGCCTCTCTAAAGCCAGCTGGTGCTCCCTTTCTCTCCTCCTATCTTCCAGCTCCTCTGGGGACAGGGAAAGGGATGAGGCGCTGCCTCCTAAACTGGACCCAGCAAGGGACTCCCTATCTATGGGGTCCTCACTATCTGCTGGCGTCCCTGTGCTATCATCTTCCTCCTCCTCAGACTCTTCAGGGCTCCCCTCTGACCCACCACCCTCATGGTGTGAGACCCGGGCCCTCTCCGCACTGTGCTCACGCTCCCAGTCCTCCTTCTGCCATTGGATCAGGTTACCCCTAAGTTGGGACTGGGTGTCTGACTCATTCACTGCAATGTCTCTCTCTTCGCAAAACTCTCTCAGTTCATGCAAAAACAGACCCCAGACATTAAAAGCAGACTCCATCTTGGCAGGATGATCACAGACACGTGCAACACAGGGGACTTAACAATCTGAAGTAAGAGTACACAATTCCAAAACTTCAACAATCTCCTTATCAAAGAGAACTCATACTCATGCGTCCAGGAAAACACACCATTCATCCACACACACCCTCCCCTCGGATCGGTAAGGCAGTTTCTACCACCCCTGACTTCTCAACCTGACCAAAAGCGACACAGGTACCAAACTCTGGAAGCAGGGCGGGGGACAAATGTACTGAACACAATCAAATGACACTCTTCAGGAGAAGAAACAATGGAATTTCAAAAACAATCCCCAAAAATGTGGTTATCTAAAAATGTAGAGCTTTGAAGTGCGGCCAGCCGCTACTGTGGTACAACGCAAACACAAATCCTTATCCCACCGCTTGCCGCCAATGTTGGAAATGGGATCCCCGGCTGGCCAGGGCTTTCGCCAAAGTCAGTCAGAGACCACCACACCCAAGTCAGGGCAAGGGAGTTACACGCCAAGATAACCCCTACTCACCCTCTAGGTAACGTGGCGCGAGCAGCAAGGCTAAACTTGGAGGCGATGTAGGCTAAGTATTTGCGCATGCACCCCAGCAACAACTCCCAGGGCCCACCACAAAGGAAACTCCACACAAGGTTATATAAAAATAGCCTTTGTATTACACCAAAACACATTAGATAAAACACACACTTTACAATGTGCCAGAGGCACGGGCAGAATTTACAAGGGATTATTTACAAGACAGGGCCACCTGGACCACTGTCAGGAATCAGAAGTAGCACTTTCAGAAATAGCACTTAGTACATAGAATATAGCACAAAATAGCACACAACCAGTAATCACTGGTAACCAGGACCTCACTAGCACCACCTGTACTAGGGAGAAAACAACCACCTATGTATTACAATACCTGTAGGGGTGTAAGAGGAAAACACATGATGCAATGCATAACATTCATTCAGAGGTGTAAAGGCACATGACGCATAAACAATACATTCAGAAGTGCATAGAAAATACAATTGCGCCAAACTCACGTAAGTCACCACCTGTGACTGTCCCTAGGCCCTCTGGCCTCTCTGGGGCTAGGACGCCCTGTGTCCAAAGTCAGGGTCCTAAACGTAGCAGTTGCCCACAAAGTGCTGGGCAACTGGTGCAATTGAGGAGGATGTGGCCACCCACTAGAGCCTCGCAGGCTCTGGCAAATAGAATTTCCCCTAGAACCTCTCTGGGCTCAAAATGAATCACAGATGCAGCCTCACTGGGCTGTGGGGGTCCCTCACGGGGGACCCGGAACACTGGTAGTGCCTCAAGCCTCTCTTAGGCTCATCGAACACTAAATGCCCTTCTTGAGCCTCTCTGGGCTCAAAACATAAAGGGGGGGGGCTCACGAGCCTCTCTGGGCTCTGTAAAACAACTGGTGCCCCCGGGGCACCTCGTGGCTCCAAGAAAAATGCCCCTGAGCCTCGCAGGCTCCAACAAACAAATGCCGCCGTTATGAGCCTTTCTGGGCTCTTGAAGCAAGACAGAGGCCCCCGCGAGCCTCCTCTGGGCTCAGAGAACAAAGAGCGAGGTCGCGCTGCCGAGGGGGGGGGCGGACACCGACAATGTGTCCCGGCGCCCCTCCCGTGTCTGGTGCACTCACCGGCTTCTGCAGGCTGCGGGACTCTTTTTCTCCGGGGCCTCGCCGGTCAGCCTCAGTCTTCTCTGCTCCGGGCTTTGAAGGTCCAGGACTCTTCCTGGGCGGCGGGGCTCCTCTTCTCTCGTCCCGGGGCTCTCCTCTCCACTCGGGGAGCCTCGGGAACCCGGCCGGCAGCTTCTCTGCTGCGGGGGGTGGGACTTCCGGGTTGCCTGTCTCGGGCCGCGCTGCGATTGGTCAGCCGGCCCAGTGCTTCCGGGTCGCCGCGGGCAGCGCGGCGGCTCGCTTTTTAGGCAGGCAGGCGGCTTCCCAGGATCCGAGGAGTGGGCTCCCTCGTGAATCCAATAAATCACGGGCACAACAAAGCGGCAAGGAGCGGGGTGGCACCCGCGCCGCCAAAGCAAATATAAAGCGAGGTAGGCACTCGCTAGGCCACCACGAGCAGGGTGGGCACCTGCACAGCAATTGGCGCGCTCCCAAGCGCTAGGCAGATAATCACAGCGCTCCAAGCGCTATAATTCAAAATAAAGCGCTCTCAGCGCTGGGGTGAAGGCACAGCGCTCCCAAGCGCTACAAGCCAAATAAAGCGCTCTTAAGCGCTATAAGTAAAATAAAGCGCTCCCAGGTGCCCTCAGCAAGCAGGGCAGATTCCCAGCAGTCCTTGGGCAGGCAGGGGGGACAAGGCTGGGCCCAGAGCCAGCACACTGGGTCTCCAGGCAGGGAGACACCCCAAGTGGCAGTCCTCTGGCCCAGCGACAGCAGCAACAGCCCCCCTCAGGATCCTGGAAAAGAACAACTTCAGTGGGGACACAGCCCCATTTTTATACAGTGCATTCCTTTGTCTGAAGGTGCAGAGTGGGGGCGGAACCAGTCGCAGCTGGTTCTTGAGTACTCTGTTTACCTCAGCCACCCTCTCTATTCACGGGCAGGGCTTGGGTCATTAGACACACCACAGGGGGGCGGAGCCAGCATTGTGTGGGGAAAACCCAGCCCATCCAGGACACAGGTACACTCCTCCCACACATCACTCATGCTAATCTCCCACTCACCACCGGGCAGACCCATCCAGACTTCCTGGAGCCTGGCATGCCAGCCAGCTCCAGCCAATCACACGCCAGCACCCTCACAGCACACGTACAGCCATGTCTAGAAATGGCGCTTCGCTACTAGACACATACATGCTGCATACACCGTTGCGCAGCATTCACTCACACGAGTTCACACATACCAGACTCAAGCCTGTACACCCCACGCATCAGGAACTACCAGGGACACATACATTCCCCATGCATTCCTATGGGCGGGCAGGCCTAGCTCAGCACATGCACTCAGAGTGCGCACGCACTTTCCACTGGGACACAGTGAAAGTGCGCAGAATCCCAAAATCACCATCTCCAGGTCACCATTTCAAGCAAAAAGTCTAGGGGTGAACCTGCCCTAAGGGCCAAAGTCCAACACGAATCAACAGGAGTAAGTCCCTCGTTTTCCCGTTATCGGGATTTGCAGAGGTCCCTTGGGACGATTTGCCGGATCTGGGACTCCGCTGGGAACACACCAGCTTTCGTTATCTGGGTATTCAGGTGGCTGCGTCCGTGGAACAGTCTCTGGCCCGCAATATTGACCGGGTCATAGAGTCTCTAAAGAGCTCGGTGTCCTTCTGGAACACGCTGCCGCGGATGTATGACGTTACCACGCATACTTTTACCACGCATACACTTACAATGCAGTTTTTACAACGCAAACCTTTACCACGCAATTTTGTTTGGTGTGCTGGATAGGGAAAAGTTTAATTTACTATTCCAACTCCTGTCCCCGTGGACACTAGGGAAGGTGTTGGATAGTAAATTAAACTTATTCCCTATCCTAGATCGCCCCCCAGAGCAATGCGTGGTAATAGGTCTTCGTTGTAAAAGCTGCGTTGTAATGGTACTGCGTGGTAAAAGATTTGTGGTAAAGGTTGTATACCCGCTGCCGCTGTCCCTAATGGGGAGATTGGCCATATCTAAAATGGTGATGTTGCCCAGAACATTGTATGTTCTTCAGAACACGTTGTGTCCGCTCCCGCCTAGGATCTTTCGAACAATAAACACTCTGCTCACCTCTTTGCTTTGGGCGGGTAGGAGGAGCAGGGTAGCTCTCCGTACATTGGTGCGCTCCTACGAGGAGGGGGGCCTGGAGGCCCCACGGTTTGACCTGTATTATTATGCAGCACAGTTGCTACCGGCGGCCAGATGGTTCGCAGATGCAGAAGTATGGGAGACGCAGTTGCTGGCGGGAAGGGCGACAGCTCGGGACCTGCAGAGGGCACTGATGCGAGGGGCAGGTGCGGACGCTGGACTGCCTTATGAGGTCAAACACACGGCGGGCGTCTGGCAACGAGTAATAGAGAAGGTGCAACGCTCGGCCCCCTTCCACAGGGATCTACCGGTCTGGTGCATGGCTCCTGTGGTGGAATTAGAACGTCAAATGTCCTTTCGGGAGTGGAGGAGTGGGGGCTGTGAGGTACTGGCGGACCTATATCCTTTGGAGAGCTTTGTGACCTATGAACATGCAGTGGAGTCCTTTGGCCTGGGCAGCGGGCAATATATACAGTACCAGGCGATACGCACAATAGTACGTTCAATCTGGCCGCAGTGTCCGGAGATTCCACAGAGGTCCAATACGTTGAATATTATTTTGTCCTGTGGGAGAGGGCGCAGATTGATCACTCTGCTATACGCAGCCATGAAGCAGGACTCTGCTCCGCCGGTACCGCCGGCTTGGGAGGCGGATCTGGGGATGGACCTAACACAGAGTCAAAGGGCGCGGGTGGGAAATCTCACGCGGAAGGTCTCATGTAACGCGAGATTCAAACTCATCCACTTCAATTTCCTGCACCGCACCTACCTTACACCGAAGTCGATCAGGCGGTTCTCGGGCTGCGACAGAGATAATTGCCCTAGATGTGGCGCGGGAGGGGCAGGATTCTTGCACCTGGCTTGGGAGTGTCCACTAGTGGGGAAATTCTGGTCTGCGGTGGTGGCTCGAGTGGGGTCGACCACGGGACTCCGAATACAGCTCACGCCCGCGCACTGTGTGTTGGCATTGGTCCCGAAACCTAGGAAGCGGAAACTCTCCTATAAGCTATTGCAATTGATGCTCGTTCTAGCCAGGCTCAGGATTGCTATTACATGGATGGGGCAGCGGGCCCAAGAGGTGGAAGTATGGCTTGGAGATGTGAAAGAATGGGCGCTGGCGGAAGAAATGCATATGCAACGCTCTAGGAAGGATGAGAAACTGAATGAGGACTTGCTAGCGTGGCAAACTATGTGTATGACTGGTCAGGCGGGGGAAGGTTCCTTGTCGCCGAGCGACTCCGAGGGGACGAGCGGGGAGGTGTACTCTGGGGGAGACTCGGAGGGAGAAGGAGAGGGGGCACAAGGGAGGGGTCCTGATCATGAGCACGATGCTGTGCCTGACCGAATGGCCTCACGTGAACTGGAGTAAGCTGTTGTTTCACCGCTTAACTGTATTGTATTGTATAATTTCAGTAGTCGTCCTACATCATTAATGTGCCATAATGAGTCAATCGAACAAGTGTACAATTGTGTTTCTTAAGATGCCATGGGGGGGGTGGAGGGGGAGAGTTGTATTTTCTAACTGAAACTTGAAAAATAAAGGTTTTTAAAAAAAAAAGAGATTAGGAATAGGCCTGAATATTAATTTATATACTCCTCTCCTAAACTGCTCTTTTCTCCCAGACATATTTCATGACCGGGTGATGTTCAGGTGGCAAATTTGGGGATTTGTAAGATAGGGGATTTGTTTCAGGGGAATTATTTTGCCTCTTTTGACCATTTAAGGGACACTTATTAGCTGCAGCGCACTGATTTTTTTAAATACCTTCAATTGCGCAGCTTCTGTGATCAGAAGATATTAAAAGATTTGATTGTAGTTGGGAAAATAGCAATCATCGAAGCGAATAAGGATAGGCCAAAAATGGGACCTTTATATCAATTACTTTTGGAGAAGGTAGAGGATGATTTAGAGGTCTGGGAAGCCAAATGGCAAAATAAATTGAGCATAGAGCGTGTTGATTTGGAGAGAAGTATCGAAATGGCCACTAACGTTTTATTGAATGGATCTTTGATTAGTCAACATTTTATGTCAGTTTTTGAACAATACTATACGCCAGGTAAACTGGCTGAATGGAATTCTGGGCGGGGACTAATTGTAACCGATGTGGCCTGTACGCAGCTGATGCTGCTCATGTGTTTTTTCCGTGTCCTAAGTTGTTTCCGTTTATTTCTGATGTAGAGCTTTTTCTAACGAATAGTTTGGGTATCCAAGTAAAGTTAACGTCACCTCTGGTTATTTTTGGGTGTGAAGAGAGTATGGATTATAAGGCCTCAGCTGTAGAGGAAGGTTTTATTTTTATATGTATGTCTGTGTATCGCTCATGTATCACGTCTCAATGGCTCGATGTGGAATCACCAAATTTTATCAAGTGGCAAACCAAATTACTGTCTATTTATCACCTTGAGACTGCACTGTATAAAATTAAGGGTATTAGGAAGAAAACTTTTGGGTATAAGTTATGGTCTCCAATTACCAACTGAATAGGATCTTAAAGAAGACTGGTACATGTTAGACCTGGCACCTTGGCGTGAGTTTCCCTTCCACTTTTTGCTGTTGTGCCTCCAATGTTTTGATGGTGTCTGCTACTCAGGGCACTGCGCCACGGCCAACCCGTGCCGCAGTGCAAGTGCTCCCTACTGTAAAGTGTACATGTGATTGATGTCCATGATTGGTTCATTGGATTTACTGCTAGTCCCTAGTAAAGTGCACCAGGAGTGCCAGGGCTTATGAATGCCAATACTGCTAGTGGGCCTGCAGCGCTGGTTGCGCCACCCACAGAAGCAGCCTTAAAATGTGTCTAGGGTCTGCCATTGCAGAACCTGCGTGCAGTCTGGTACTGTCACCCTGGCTGGGCAAGTGCACACACTTGCCAGCCCCTAAACCTTCCCTTAACCTTCATGTTAGTCACCCCTATGGTAGGCCAGAGGGCAGGGTGCATTGTAAGTGTAAGGTAGAACATGCCCTGATGTGTGTGGCATGTTCTAATAGTGAATTACTGCCAAAGTCGTTTTTCACTATTGTAAGGCTACCTGTTCCCTTCTAGGCCAGAGGAGCTGCTGGAATTATTACACTCTATAATCCCAGCAGGCTCAGGGAACATGGTAGAGATTCATGTTTAGTATGCCTGGACTCAGAATGATAAAATACTTCTTTTAGTAAAGTTTATTTTAGTATCCTGTGTTTGCAAATGCTACTTTTAGAAAGTTAGCATTTGCTTGCCTAATCATTTCAGCCCGCCTCTGCTTGGATGTGGATCTGACTGTCTGGTGTGTGTGAGTGACAGGGCTGGGAGTTGACAGGTAGTGATTAGCAGGAGGACCCCTTAATGGGTGGTGGGAGTTTCCCCTGAATGATGCATCAGGCTGTGCCCCTGCCACCACAATGCTGGCTCCGCCCTCCTGGGGAGCGACTGATGACTCAGCCTGCACCTGGCCCAGGAAGGACCGAAGCTTGTAAACAAAGTGCTCAGGCCACTCCTGCCCTCTCAATGCTGGCTCCGCCCCCCTGGGGAGCGGCTGATGTGCCTGCCCTCACACTGAATGCAGAAGTCACAAGTACCCACAACAAGTGCTCAGAGACTGGAGCAGTTATGCAGAGGCCCCCCTGGCTTGCTAGAACAAAAGAAACTGGGTATAAAAGTAGGAGCCCTGCTCCTTGTAAATTAGATCCGGTTTGCGCTACAGAAGAAACTCTGCCCGAAGAGAAGGACCTGCAAGGACTACAAGGAGGAGTGCTGACTCTGGCCTGTGTCTGGTGCCTTGCTGCCAAAGGAGAGGAAAAGAAGAGACTACAAGAGACTTTTGCTTTTATTGAACTTTGTGCCAAACTCTGCTAAAGATCTCCAAGGGCTTGCCTGTGAACTTGCCCCCTGACCCGCGCTCCAGGAACAGTGAGCGCTACCCCCTGACAGCGGAACCACTACAAGACGCTGATTCCCTTTTGCGAGCCTCTCCAGGAAAAGCAGAGCGCGCTCGGACAATCGCGCTTTCTAGCACCACTCTGGGAGCTGCCCACGCTCTGAACAAAGTAACTGCCGCCTGCCTGGCCCAGAAGCAACGTGAGGACCAGCCCGGCTGATCTAAACACCGTGACTGGCCCCGAGCGGCAGCTCGCATCGTGAAGAGAGGGTGGCGCCTGGTGCCTGCTTGCACCCCTTCGAGTCTTGTGCCCCTGAACGCGCCGCCGCTGACACAGCTGTTGCGTGGGGTGCCTGATCGTCGCCTGGAACTAAAGAGGCCTGCCCCGAGGATCACCGCCCTCTGTGTGTGCCCTCCCGTCAGGAAATCCGGAGGCGCTTCTCCAGAGCAGCCCGGCCCGCGCCGCACCGCCAACCCCCGAGCCAGAGCCGAGCCGCCGCTCGCTCCTGACCTCGGACGGAAGACAACGCAACGCGGACTACAGCGCTGACCTGCGCCCAGCCGACTCCCCAGCGAAGGTACTGTTTCTCTCCCTCTGTCCGCCCAGCCTCGGAGCTGCGTGTGGAGCGCTCCCAGGGCCCCCGCTCTCTCCCCCTGTCAGCCGCGCCGCCGCCCGGCGAGGCAGGCACTGATTCCCCGGCCGCCGCTCCCCGCCAGAAGCGTGAGAGGAGGCCGACCGGGCCCGTATGTTGATCACGGAGTAACGAAGGGGCACAGAGAGGCCACGGGCAGCTGGGGGAATCCTGGTTAACAATCAGAAAGGAGAAAAGTATCGTGAGGAGCCTGGAATCCCCGTTTTTGGGGAGATAAGCCGAATAAGAACTGTTTGTAAGAAACCCTAAAGAAAGATTGCTTAATTGCTGAGAAAGAACTGTGACATTGATAAAAGAGTAACTGGAACCTGCTTTGAAAAGTCACCAAGACTGTATTTACAAGCCTGCTTGAGATTTATATAAAGAGATATATTTTCACAAATACAGTTTGGTGTCATTGTGTGGCGGGTTGGTTGTGATGGTGTAATATTGCAAATGTTTAACCCTACATGCCCCAGAGATTAGCCTAAGACTGCTTAAGCCACACTACCTAGAGGGTAAGCAGAGGTTGTCTTGAAGGTAACCCTCAGCCCTGACGAGGAAGAGAGAGGCCCTGCTTGTCGCCAGTGTTGCACTGCGCCAACCAGAGACTCCCCCTTCCTACATTGGACGCAGCGGTGAGGATTTGCGAACTTACATTTGCAGTGTTTTACCTTAGCTACTGACCATTGCATAGTGATTACAGTCCAGTAACTTAGCCACAGACTTTTTGATTTTTTGATTTTGCTAAAGAAGAAGATCCCTAGTGTTGCAAACATGCCTGGCACAAACAGCATTGATGGAGGAGAGTCCATAGCCTCTAGTGCGCAGGGGCTAGAATGGGATGCATCAAAGCTGGATGACTACACAAAGAAGCAGTTGAGTTATTTTTGCAGGAAACTCAAGGTTCCACACGCAGGATGCAGAAACAAACCTGAGTTCTACAAGGCCATGAGAGCCTGGATTGAATCTAGGAAGGCACCTGAGGATCAGAATGCACCTGTGGATCCTGTGGGTCTGGAAAAACCAGACAGCGTTCTTATCTTTGGCAGAGGCCTGTCGCCAGAGGAGCTGGCAGAGAGACAGGCAACCAGGGATCATGAGATCAAGATGGCAGAATTGAATTTGAAGGGCCAAATGGAGCTTGAAAGCAAAAAGATGGCTCTGGAAGAAAGAAAACTCCAGTTTGAGTATGATATGAAAATGAGGGAGATGAGTCTAAAAGAGAAAGCCTTGGATCATCCTCCCTCTGGTGGCAGCACAACGCCGGTGCAGGTAGAGTCAAGAGTGCACATCCCCAAAGATGTAGTTAAAGAGTTCTTTAAGGGGGATGACATAGGACAGTGGTTTAGGGCATATGAGGTAGCCATGCTTTCCCACCGGGTCCCTGAGAGGGATTGGGGAGCGGGGTTATGGGGAAGGTTCCTTAGCGAAGGAAGGGACACCCTGCTAGATTTGCCCACTGACGACCAGAGATCCTATCCCCATATGAAAGAAGCTTTAATGACCAGGTATGGGCTTACCCCTGAAATGTATAGGCAGAAGTTTAGGGGGTGTAATAAGCGGCCTGGGAATACATATGTGGAGTTTGTGACTTTTTTTTGCAGAGCACTGGATGGTTGGGTGAAGGGTAACAAAGTGAATGATTTTCAAGGTCTCTTTGATTTAATTGCATGGGAGCACTTGTCTGATCAATGTTTTCCTGAGTTACGCCAGCACCTGATTGATAGCAAGTTGTCCAACCCGAGGAAACTTGCTGAGGAGGCGGACCGCTGGCTCAGCACCAGGGTCCACAAGGGTCCAGTGGGAGACTCCGCCAAGGGTGGGCAGGGTCCCCAGCAGAAGAGTGGGGGGGACAAGGGAAAACAGAAAGGGTTCCAAAAAGGCCCCCAAAGTAATCCCCAAGGGGACCAGCAGAAAGGTTCTCAGCCTCCCCCACCCCCTAAGCAGAATGGGGCCCCGACAGGTCGACCTGTTCCAAAGGGGCCCTTCAATTGTTACAAATGTGGTGACCCGGGGCACATAGCCAGTGACCCCAAGTGTCGCCTGTTTGGAAAACCAGCACCCACTGGTGCTCCGCCCCGACAAGTGACCAGTGTTCACTTAGGAGAAGAAGTGATGGTCCCGGGGGGTGGAGATCCTGTTCAGATGACCCTGGTCTCACTAGGAGACAGTGAGATGGTCCCTACAAGCTACCTGCCCTCTAACACTAAAAAATATGGGCAGGTGGTTACCATCAATGGTAAGAAAGCTGAGGCTCTTAGAGACACAGGAGCCAGTGTGACTGCAGTGAGGCATCACCTGGTGTCTCAGGAGCAGGTTGTACCCCATGCCTACTGTAGGGTTGTCAACGCTGACAATTCAGAGAGTCAGTGTCCGATGGCTCAAGTTCCCTTCGAGTGGGGGGGGGTCTCTGGTACTCTGCAGGTCTGTGTGAGGAAAGCCATGCCTGTTGACTGTTTGCTAGGGAATGACTTGGAGGACTCCCCTTGGGAAAAGGTGGAGAAAACGACTCACCTGAAGATGGTGGGTCTACCTGACTGGGCGTGCGTGACCACCCGGTCAATGGCAGCCAGTAGGGGTGATCAAGAGGTCCTGGGGCCTGACGGAGAGGCCCAGGAACCGGCCTTAGGGAGAAGGCGCAGGGCGCGCGGGAAACCGGCCCCTGAAGTTCCCACGGTCCAGGAGGAAGCAGACCTTGAGGGGGATGCCCTGGAGCCTACTGGGGAACAGATTGCCGAACTGGGGGACCTGCCTGAGCTGACCCATTGGCAGCAAGAAGGAGGCCCCTCCAGGGAGGAATTCTGCAGGGAGCAGAAAGAATGCCCTTCTCTCGTGGGTATGCGGCAGCAGGCTGCAGACCAGGCCAATGGTGTTCAGGCCAAAACACATTATGTGTACTGGGAGAATGACCTCCTGTACTCAGAGCCTAAGGCTGCTGAACCTGGGTCAGCCCGTGTGCTGGTGGTACCCCAGAAGTTCAGAGCCTTCCTACTGGGACTGGCTCATGATGTGCCTTTAGCAGGACATTTGGGGATGGACAAGACCTATGACAGGCTTGTCACCCACTTCTACTGGCCCCAAATGCACAAGAGCTCAGATGCTCATTGTAGGACCTGTCCAACTTGCCAGGCAAGTGGGAAGAGCGGAGGGAAGAACAAGGCTCCCCTCCAACCCTTCCCTGTGGTCAGTACGCCATTCCAACGAGTGGGTATTGATATTGTTGGGCCTCTGGACCCCAAGACAGCCATGGGCAACAGGTTCATCCTGGTCTTGGTGGATCATGCCACCCGGTACCCTGAAGCCATCCCTCTGAGGACAGTGACGGCCCCCGTGGTGGGGCGTGCACTAATGGGAATTTTCTCCAGAGTGGGGTTCCCTCTAGAGGTGGTGAGCGACAGGGGGACCAACTTTATATCCAAGTATATGAAGTCCCTTTGGCAAGAGTGTGGTGTAACCTACAAATTCACCACACCTTACCATCCCCAAGGAAATGGGTTGGTTGAAAGATTCAACCGAACCCTGAAGGGCATGATCATGGGCCTGGAAGGTCCAATGAGGCGGAAGTGGGACGTCCTCTTACCATGCCTGCTCTTTGCATACCGCGAGGTGCCACAGAAGTCTCTAGGGTTCAGCCCCTTTGAGCTGCTGTATGGCCACCCCGTGAGAGGACCACTGAGTTTGGTAAAGGAAGGCTGGGAGCAATCTCCCAGGAAACCTCCCCAGAATGTATATAGCTACATGCTGGCCTTCAGAAACCAAACCAGGCGCTTCAGACAACTTGCTGAGGCAAATCTGGAAGCAAGCCAGGAGGAGATGAAGCGGTGGTACGACCAGAATGCCACTCTGGTAGAGCTTCAGCCTGGACAGGAGGTGTATGTCTTGGCCCCAGTGGAACCCTGTGCACTTCAGGATAAGTGGACAGGCCCATTTGAGGTTGTGGAGCGCAAGAGCTCAGTGACATACTTGGTGGACATGAAGACGCCCAGGAATCCTTTAAGGGTCTTACATGTCAACCGCCTCAAGCCCCACTTGAAAAGGTCCGAAGTGGGCATGCTGTTGGCCACTGATGATGGAATGGAAGAGGAGTCTGAGCCTCTTCCTGACCTCTTAGTGGCCTGTGAGAAAGATGGGTCAGTGGATGGAGTTAACCTCTCACCCACCCTGACCCCTGAGCAACAGGAAGACTGCCGCCAGTTGCTGGGGCAGTTTCCAGACCTGTTCTCCCTGGTTCCTAGTGTCACAGATTGGTGCGTCCATGATGTGGACACAGGAGACAGCTTACCTATGAAGCCTAAGGCTTACAGGGTAACTGACAGGGTCCGGGCCTGCATCAAGGAGGAGGTCTCCAAGATGCTTGCTCTTAGGGTGGTTGAGTCTTCCAGCAGTCCTTGGTCCAGCCCAGTGGTCTTGGTCCCAAAGGCTGCTGCGCCGGGAGCCACACCTGAACTCCGGTTCTGTGTGGACTACAGAGGACTCAATTCAGTCACCAAGACTGACGCGCACCCTATCCCCAGAGCTGATGAGCTCATTGATCGGCTAGGGGCTGCCCGGTTCCTCAGCACGTTTGATTTAACGTCTGGGTACTGGCAGATCGCCTTGACCGATGGGGCAAAGGAGAGGTCAGCATTCTCCACACCAGATGGGCATTTCCAGTTCCGGGTTATGCCATTTGGGATGAAGAATGCCCCTGCCACCTTTCAGAGGTTGGTCAACCAGGTGTTGGTCGGGCTGGATGAGTTCAGTGCCGCCTACCTGGATGACATCGCCGTGTTCAGTGGCACCTGGCCAGAACACCTGCGGCACCTCTGGGAAGTGTTGATGGCGCTGCGCAAGGCAGGCCTCACAATCAAGGCAAGCAAGTGCCAGATTGGGCAGGGTTCAGTGGTGTACTTGGGACACCAAGTGGGGAGTGGCAAGGTGGCACCCTTGCAACCCAAAATTGAGACCATCCTGGCTTGGGAACCCCCCAAGACCCAGACTGCAGTGAGAGCCTTCCTGGGGCTCACTGGGTATTACAGGAGGTTTGTCAAGGGCTATGGCACTATTGTGACCCCCTTGACAGAACTGACTTCTAAGAAGCAGCCCAGGAATGTGATTTGGACTGACACCTGTCAGAAGGCTTTTGACACCCTGAAGACTGCCATGTGCACGGCGCCCGTGCTCCTGGCTCCTGATTTCTCCAAGGAATCCATAGTGCAAACAGACGCTTCAGAGCATGGTGTAGGGGCTGTTCTCTCACAGATGACTGAGGAGGGCTGGGACCAACCCGTAGCCTTCATCAGTAGGAGGTTACTTCCACGGGAAAGTAGGTGGAGTGCAATAGAGCGAGAAGCATTTGCTGTGGTCTGGGCGCTGAAGAAGCTAAGACCCTACTTGTTTGGGTCTCACTTCCGGGTTCAGACGGACCACAGGCCCCTCAGATGGTTGATGCAAATGAGGGGTGAGAACCCAAAACTGTTGAGGTGGTCCATCTCCCTACAGGGTATGGACTTCACGGTGGAACACCGCCCTGGCACAGATCACGCCAACGCTGATGGTCTGTCCAGATTTTTCCGCCTTAGTGATGAGGAACTCCCTGGGGAAGGGTAGTTCTCCCCACATTTCAGCTGGAGGGGACACGTGTTAGACCTGGCACCTTGGCGTGAGTTTCCCTTCCACTTTTTGCTGTTGTGCCTCCAATGTTTTGATGGTGTCTGCTACTCAGGGCACTGCGCCACGGCCAACCCGTGCCGCAGTGCAAGTGCTCCCTACTGTAAAGTGTACATGTGATTGATGTCCATGATTGGTTCATTGGATTTACTGCTAGTCCCTAGTAAAGTGCACCAGGAGTGCCAGGGCTTATGAATGCCAATACTGCTAGTGGGCCTGCAGCGCTGGTTGCGCCACCCACAGAAGCAGCCTTAAAATGTGTCTAGGGTCTGCCATTGCAGAACCTGCGTGCAGTCTGGTACTGTCACCCTGGCTGGGCAAGTGCACACACTTGCCAGCCCCTAAACCTTCCCTTAACCTTCATGTTAGTCACCCCTATGGTAGGCCAGAGGGCAGGGTGCATTGTAAGTGTAAGGTAGAACATGCCCTGATGTGTGTGGCATGTTCTAATAGTGAATTACTGCCAAAGTCGTTTTTCACTATTGTAAGGCTACCTGTTCCCTTCTAGGCCAGAGGAGCTGCTGGAATTATTACACTCTATAATCCCAGCAGGCTCAGGGAACATGGTAGAGATTCATGTTTAGTATGCCTGGACTCAGAATGATAAAATACTTCTTTTAGTAAAGTTTATTTTAGTATCCTGTGTTTGCAAATGCTACTTTTAGAAAGTTAGCATTTGCTTGCCTAATCATTTCAGCCCGCCTCTGCTTGGATGTGGATCTGACTGTCTGGTGTGTGTGAGTGACAGGGCTGGGAGTTGACAGGTAGTGATTAGCAGGAGGACCCCTTAATGGGTGGTGGGAGTTTCCCCTGAATGATGCATCAGGCTGTGCCCCTGCCACCACAATGCTGGCTCCGCCCTCCTGGGGAGCGACTGATGACTCAGCCTGCACCTGGCCCAGGAAGGACCGAAGCTTGTAAACAAAGTGCTCAGGCCACTCCTGCCCTCTCAATGCTGGCTCCGCCCCCCTGGGGAGCGGCTGATGTGCCTGCCCTCACACTGAATGCAGAAGTCACAAGTACCCACAACAAGTGCTCAGAGACTGGAGCAGTTATGCAGAGGCCCCCCTGGCTTGCTAGAACAAAAGAAACTGGGTATAAAAGTAGGAGCCCTGCTCCTTGTAAATTAGATCCGGTTTGCGCTACAGAAGAAACTCTGCCCGAAGAGAAGGACCTGCAAGGACTACAAGGAGGAGTGCTGACTCTGGCCTGTGTCTGGTGCCTTGCTGCCAAAGGAGAGGAAAAGAAGAGACTACAAGAGACTTTTGCTTTTATTGAACTTTGTGCCAAACTCTGCTAAAGATCTCCAAGGGCTTGCCTGTGAACTTGCCCCCTGACCCGCGCTCCAGGAACAGTGAGCGCTACCCCCTGACAGCGGAACCACTACAAGACGCTGATTCCCTTTTGCGAGCCTCTCCAGGAAAAGCAGAGCGCGCTCGGACAATCGCGCTTTCTAGCACCACTCTGGGAGCTGCCCACGCTCTGAACAAAGTAACTGCCGCCTGCCTGGCCCAGAAGCAACGTGAGGACCAGCCCGGCTGATCTAAACACCATGACTGGCCCCGAGCGGCAGCTCGCATCGTGAAGAGAGGGTGGCGCCCGGTGCCTGCTTGCACCCCTTCGAGTCTTGTGCCCCTGAACGCGCCGCCGCTGACACAGCTGTTGCGTGGGGTGCCTGATCGTCGCCTGGAACTAAAGAGGCCTGCCCCGAGGATCACCGCCCTCTGTGTGTGCCCTCCCGTCAGGAAATCCGGAGGCGCTTCTCCAGAGCAGCCCGGCCCGCGCCGCACCGCCAACCCCCGAGCCAGAGCCGAGCCGCCGCTCGCTCCTGACCTCGGACGGAAGACAACGCAACGCGGACTACAGCGCTGACCTGCGCCCAGCCGACTCCCCAGCGAAGGTACTGTTTCTCTCCCTCTGTCCGCCCAGCCTCGGAGCTGCGTGTGGAGCGCTCCCAGGGCCCCCGCTCTCTCCCCCTGTCAGCCGCGCCGCCGCCCGGCGAGGCAGGCACTGATTCCCCGGCCGCCGCTCCCCGCCAGAAGCGTGAGAGGAGGCCAACCGGGCCCGTATGTTGATCACGGAGTAACGAAGGGGCACAGAGAGGCCACGGGCAGCTGGGGGAATCCTGGTTAACAATCAGAAAGGAGAAAAGTATCGTGAGGAGCCTGGAATCCCCGTTTTTGGGGAGATAAGCCGAATAAGAACTGTTTGTAAGAAACCCTAAAGAAAGATTGCTTAATTGCTGAGAAAGAACTGTGACATTGATAAAAGAGTAACTGGAACCTGCTTTGAAAAGTCACCAAGACTGTATTTACAAGCCTGCTTGAGATTTATATAAAGAGATATATTTTCACAAATACAGTTTGGTGTCATTGTGTGGCGGGTTGGTTGTGATGGTGTAATATTGCAAATGTTTAACCCTACATGCCCCAGAGATTAGCCTAAGACTGCTTAAGCCACACTACCTAGAGGGTAAGCAGAGGTTGTCTTGAAGGTAACCCTCAGCCCTGACGAGGAAGAGAGAGGCCCTGCTTGTCGCCAGTGTTGCACTGCGCCAACCAGAGACTCCCCCTTCCTACAGTACATTATTGTTATCGCATTTGGTTATTTATTTTTGTATCTTACGTGTGTCATCAGCAATGTTAAAATGGTATGGAGATTTGTCTCTGTCTACAGTGGATCTATGGTGTTAGGTTACAAATGTCTCAAAAGCAAAGTGGGGAAAATGTCTATTGATATGCAAGAACTTCTTTCTTTTTCTATGCTGTCTGTTCGCTGTTATAAAACTCAATAAAAAATAAAAAAAGAGTCTGGGGTCAACACACACAGGGGTCGTGGATACAGGTTTTGTTTAGTATTGCTATTGGTGGCCTGGTCTTACTAAATAGGCCAAGGACTTTCTCCTCAAATGTGACATCTGCCAGCAGAGGAAAGGTTCAACCATAGCACATCCACCTCAGACACCCCTATTGATCTCAGACAAGCCTTTAGCGTCCACTGGGAGGCTGCAAGATGATGGAAGTAAGAGAACAACAATGGCCGACCCTCTGTTGTGAGAGACTGGATCTGACTCCCATGGCACCCAGAGGAGCAGCCCTGCCCCCAGTGAATATTAAGAATCTACAAATGTTCACAAGCGAAGGGTTGTGAGAATCTGCGCATTCTATCCTGGAAGTTGGGAGGGATTAGAACACCCACAGCACAAGGGAACCAGAGGAATTATTACTCAAGGATGAAATCTGTCTTGAGAGACACAGCACCTTTGCACACAGTGACGGTTCTCCAATGTACAGGTGCAGAGTTACAACGTAGTGCTTGTAAAGTTCACTGTAGTACTCCTGGAAAGCTGCGCTGGCTTCTGGTCTCCAGATGTACCGCTTGAAATGTTATGTGAAATCACCTGAGGACTTCTAATCCCAGCAGCTCCTTTCAATCAATCAGTAGATTTGTAGATTCAAAGAGCGCTTCTTGTCACCGGTGAGGGACTCCAGGTGCTTCTTGTCACCCGTGGGGGTGTCCAGGTGCTTCTTGCCACCCGTGAGGGTATCCAGGTGCTTCTTGCCACCCGTGAGGGTATCCAGGCGCTTCTTGTCACCGGTGAGGGACTCCAGGTGCTTCTTGTCACCGGTGAGGGTATCCAGGTGCTTGTCACCGGTGAGGGTATCCAGGTGCTTCTTGTCACCTGTGAGGGTATCCAGGTGCTTCTTCTCACCTGTGAGGGTATCCAGGTGCTTCTTGTCACCGGTGAGGGTATCCAGGCGCTTCTTGTCACCGGTGAGGGTATCCAGGTGCTTCTTGTCACCGGTGAGGGTATCCAGGTGTTTGTCACCGGTGAGGGTATCCAGGTGCTTCTTGTCACCCTTGAGGGTATCCAGGTGCTTCTTGCCACCGTGAGGGTATCCAGGTGCTTCTTGTCACCCTTGAGGGTATCCAGGTGCTTCTTGTCACCCTTGAGGGTATCCAGGTGCTTCTTGTCACCCTTGAGGGTATCCAGGAGCTTCTTGTCACCCTTGAGGGTATCCAGGAGCTTCTTGCCACCCGTGAGTGTATCCAGGTGCTTCTTGTCTCCCGTGAGGGTATCCAGGTGCTTCTTGTCTGCCGTGAGGGTATCCAGGTGCTTCTTGTCACCGGTGAGGGTCTCCAGGTGCTTCGTTCCCTTGTCCTCTGGCGGCTGATGCTGGTCCCGGCAGCTTCTTTAAATCAATCAATCAGTTGATTTGTAGATTCATAGAGCGCTTCTTGTCACCTGTGAGGGTATCCAGGTGCTTCTTGTCACCCGTGGGGGTGTCCAGGTGCTTCTTGTCACCCGTGAGGGTATCCAGGTGCTTCTTGCCACCCGTGAGGGTATCCAGGTGCTTCTTGTTACCTGTGAGGGTATCCAGGTGCTTCTTGTCACCGGTGAGGGTATCCAGGCATTTCTTGTCACCGGTGAGGGTATCCAGGCGCTTCTTGTCACCGGTGAGGGTATCCAGGTGCTTGTCACCGGTGAGGGTATCCAGGTGCTTCTTGTCACCCTTGAGGGTATCCAGGTGCTTCTTGCCACCGTGAGGGTATCCAGGTGCTTCTTGTCACCCTTGAGGGTATCCAGGAGCTTCTTGTCACCCTTGAGGGTATCCAGGAGCTTCTTGCCACTCATGAGGGTATCCAGGTGCTTCTTGTCTCCCGTGAGGGTATCCAGGTGCTTCTTGTCTGCCGTGAGGGTATCCAGGTGCTTCTTGTCACCGGTGAGGGTCTCCAGGTGCTTCGTTCCCTTGTCCTCTGGCGGCTGATGCTGGTCCCGGCAGCTTCTTTAAATCAATCAATCAGTTGATTTGTATATTCATAGAGCGCTTCTTGTCACCTGTGAGGGTATCCAGGTGCCTCTTGTCACCCGTGGTGGTGTCCAGGTGCTTCCTGTCACCCGTGAGGGTATCCAGGTGCTTCTTGCCACCCGTGAGGGTATCCACGTGCTTCTTGTCACCTGTGAGGGTATCCAGGTGCTTCTTGTCACCGGTGAGGGTATCCAGGCGCTTCTTGTCACCGGTGAGGGTATCCAGGCACTTCTTGTCACCGGTGAGGGTATCCAGGTGCTTCTTGTCACCCTTGAGGGTATCCAGGTACTTCTTGTCACCCTTGAGGGTATCCAGGCGCTTCTTGTCACCGGTGAGGGTATCCAGGCGCTTCTTGCCACCCGTGAGGGTATCCAGGTGCTTTTTGCCACCGTGAGGGTATCCAGGTGCTTCTTGTCTGCCGTGAGGGTATCCAGGTGCTTCTTGTCACCGGTGAGGGTCTCCAGGTGCTTCTTGCCACCGTGAGGGTATCCAGGTGCTTCTTGTCTCCCGTGAGGGTATCCAGGTGCTTCTTGTCACCGGTGAGGGTATCCAGGCGCTTCTTGTCACCGGTGAGGGTATCCAGGCACTTCTTGTCACCGGTGAGGGTATGCAGGTGCTTCTTGTCACCCTTGAGGGTATCCAGGTGCTTCTTGTCACCCTTGAGGGTATCCAGGCGCTTCTTGTCACCGGTGAGGGTATCCAGGCGCTTCTTGCCACCCGTGAGGGTATCCAGGTGCTTGTCACCGGTGAGGGTATCCAGGTGCTTCTTGTCACCGGTGAGGGTATCCAGGCGCTTCTTGTCACCGGTGAGGGTATCCAGGTGCTTGTCACCGGTGAGGGTATCCAGGTGCTTCTTGTCACCCTTGAGGGTATCCAGGCGCTTCTTGTCACCGGTGAGGGTATCCAGGTGCTTCTTGTCACCCTTGAGGGTATCCAGGTGCATCTTGTCACCCTTGAGGGTATCCAGGCGCTTCTTGTCACCGGTGAGGGTATCCAGGTGCTTCTTGTCACCGGTGAGGGTATCCAGGCGCTTCTTGTCACCGGTGAGGGTATCCAGTCGCTTCTTGTCACCGGTGAGGGTATCCAGGTGCTTCTTGTCACCCTTGAGGGTATCCAGGCGCTTCTTGTCACCGGTGAGGGTATCCAGGCGCTTCTTGTCACCGGTGAGGGTATCCAGGTGCTTCTTGTCACCGGTGAGGGTATCCAGGTGCTTCTTGTCACCTGTGAGGGTATCCAGGTGCTTCTTGTCACCGGTGAGGGTATCAAGGCGCTTCTTGTCACCGGTGAGGGTATCCAGGTGCTTCTTGTCACCGGTGAGGGTATCCAGGTGCTTGTCACCGGTGAGGGTATCCAGGTGCTTCTTGTCACCCTTGAGGGTATCCAGGCGCTTCTTGTCACCGGTGAGGGTATCCAGGTGCTTCTTTCCCTTGTCCTCTGACTCTCCTCCTCCTTGGATCATGGCAGTCACCACAGGTTCTCCTCATCCTTCCTTTATTACAATCGTAAAGTGCGCATCTCATACCCTTGTCAATGCATCTGACGTGTGCACCGAGAGCCTGAGTGACGTCTCACTTCTGAAATGTTTTCTGTGATATTTATTCCATTATCTGGCTCCGTTGTTGGGCGGTTACGGCTCTTCATCTTCGCTCATCTTCCTCTTGCTGCAGTGTGTGCGTCATGATGGAAACATCTGCTTTTCTGGGTCTTCCCCCCACCTCGTCTCCTCCTCCCTCTTACCCCCAAAGGCACTCTCTTGAATTTCAGTTCATTTATCCACATAATACACTTTCACCGCATAATTATAGGTAACTCAGGAATGGTGCAATGTGGAAGCCGTTAATCTTCTGCTCGTTATATTCTATTATACAACACTGTTCTGGTTTCATTTCATATTTCTTTTTACCAAGAATGTGTTTCCCGGCTTTTTATTGACGTTTCCGTTCCGTCCTTGTGTCTTTGAACAGCAGTGCCTATGAGTGCTTGTTTGTGCCTATGAGTGCTTGTTTGTGCCTGTGCCTATGAGTGCTTGTTTGTGCCTATGAGTGCTTGTTTGTGCCTGTGCCTATGAGTGCTTGTTTGTGCCTATGAGTGCTTGTTTGTGCCTATGAGTGCTTGTTTGTGCCTATGAGTGTCTGTATTTCCCATGAGTGCCTGTGCATGCCTCTGAGTGCCTGTGTGTGTCTACCAGTGCCTTTTTATCTCTGTGTATGCATGTGTATTCATATATGTGTGCCTATGAGGGCTTGTGTGTGTGTATGAGTGTCCAAGGGTGCCTACATGGGACTGTATGTTCCTATTAATGCCTGTATGTGTGCCCATGTGTGCTTTCGGGTGCTTTTGAGTGCCTGTGGGTGACTGTGTGTTCCTGTGTGTGTCGACCAGTGCCTATCGGTGTTTGTGTATGCCTGTGCATTCATATTTGTGTGCCTATGAGTGCATCTGTGTGCCTGTGAGTGCCTGTGTGTACTTATGTGTGCATTTCAGTGCATGTATGTGCCTAGGTATGCCTATGTGGGACTGTGTGGTCCTATAAATGCCTGTGAGTGGATGTACGTGCCTAGATGTAACTGTGCATGCCTATGAGGGCTTGTGTGTCCCTATGAGTGCCTGTTTGGTCCTCTGTGTACCTATGAGCGTTTGTACTTAAGTGTTACTGTGCATGCCCATGTCTGCTTGTGTGTGCTTATGACTGCTTGTGTGTGCCTATGTGTGACACTGAGTGCCTGTGTGAGCCTATGAGTGTCAATGAGTGCCTATGTATGCCTATGTGGGACTGTGTGGTTCTATGAATGCCTGTGTGTGTGCCCTTTTGTGTGCCTGTGAGTGCTTGTGTGGGTCTACCAGTTCCTTTTTGTGTCTGTGTATTACTGTGCATTCTAGTGTGTGTGCTTGTGAGTGCTTGTGTTCATCTGTGTGCCTGTGTGTACCTGTGTATGCATGTGAGAGCCTGTATGTGTCTCTTTGTGCATGTGCATGCCTATGAGTTCCTGTGTGTGCCTATGTGTGCCTCTATGTGCCGATGTGTTTTTGAATGCACTTTTGAGTGCCTGTGAGTTTTGTACCTGTGTGTGCCTGTGAGTGCCTCTGTGTGCCTGTGTATGCATGTGAGTGCCTGTGTTTGTCTCTGTGTGCGTGTGCATGCCTATGAGCTCCTGTGTGTGCCTATGTGTGCCTCTATGTGCCCATGAGTGTTTGTATGTGCCTTTGAGTGCCTGTGAGTTTTGTACCTCTGTGTGCCTGTGAGTGCCTGTGTGTGCATATGTGTTCCTGTACGTGCCTATGTGTGCATGTATGCAACTTTGAGTGCCTGTGTGTTTTCTACCTGTGTGTCTCTCTGTGTGCCTGAGTGCCTGTATGTGCCCATGTGTGTTTGTATGTGCCTCTGAGTGCCTGTGAGTTTTGTACCTGTATGTGCCTATGAGTGCCTGGGTATCCCTGGAAACAAATGAACAGTGGCATTTGCAAGCTGCGTGAGAATTAATTCAAACACTAGCTTCTGTATTTTAAAGATGTTCTGAGGCGGTGTGGACTGGATACAAACCATAACATTTACTACTGTATGCACATTTATCAGCTCTACACTGCTATATAGTTCTCCCTGTCTGGTGTGTGGTTGTCCCTGTCTGGTATGTGGCTGTCCCTGTTTGGTATGTGTCTGTCCCTATCTGGTTGTCCCTGTCTGATGTGTGGTTGTCCCTGTCTGGAGTGTGGTTGTCCCTGTCTGGCGTGTGGTTGCCCCTGTCTGGTGTTTGGTTGTCCCTGTCTGGCGTGTGGTCGTCCCTGTCTGGCATGTGGTCGTCCCTGTCTGGCATGTGGCTGTCACTGTCTGGTGTGTGGTTGTCCCTGTCTGGTATGTGGTTGCCCCCGTCTGGTGTGTGGTTGCCCCTGTCTGGTGTGTGGTTGCCCCTGTCTGGTGTGTGGTTGCCCCTGTCTGGTGTGTGGTTGCCCCTGTCTGGTGTTTGGTTGTCCCTGTCTGGTATGTGTGGCTGTCCCTGTCTAGTTTGTGGCTGTCCCTGTCTGGTATGTGGTTGCCCCTGTCTGGTGTCTGGTGGTCCCTGTCTGGTGTGTGGCTGTCCCTGTCTGGCATGTCGTTGTCCCTGTCTGGTGTGTGGTTGTCCCTGTCTGGTGTGTGGTTGTACCTGTCTGGTGTGTGGTTGTACCTGTCTTGTGTGTGGTTGTCACTGTCTGGCATGTGGTTGTCCCTGTCTGGTGTGTGGCTGTCCCTGTCTGGTGTGTGGTTGTCCCTGTATGGTGTGTGGCTGTCCCTTGGCTGGCGTGTGGTTTTCCCTGTCTGGTGTGTGGTTGTCCCTGTATGGTGTGTGGCTGTCCCTTGGCTGGCGTGTGGTTTTCCCTGTCTGGTGTGTGGTTGTTCCTGTCTGGTGTGTGGTTGTCACTGTCTGGCATGTGGTTGTCCCTGTCTGGCATGTGGTTGTCCCTGTCTGGTATGTGGCTGTCCCTGTCTGGTGTGTGATTGTCCCTGTCTGGCATGTGGTTCACACTGTGTGAGAAGTTGGCCTGGTAGGGGATGTTTCCAATTCTGGAACCACCTACTACCTGACCAAACAATCCCTTATGGTGTCTGGTTGTAAGTCAACCTTATTAGACAAGCTATCCTAGGGGTAGCATGGACTAAGCAGCCTAAAGGCTTAACTTAAGAGGTCGTGTTAAGCGAGCTGTTTTACCACATACAATCCTGTAATACCAAATGAAAGGACACCACACAAGTATATATTATAAAAATATATGTGTTTATTACTAAAAACAATCCCCAGTATTCTTTATGAATAAAGGGGCACAAGCGTTAAATCAAAAGCACTGTTTAAACATACAAGTTGCACAATTATGGATGAGGGCGGGTGGCCACTCAAACCATATACTAAACAAGTGGTATAAGAGAGGCCACTCGAACAGTGGTTAGGCCTAGGGCCTAGGGAATCGCTGGGAGCAGTCAGGACAAGCAATGCTGAAGTCGGGAATGGCCCTCGGGATTCGGGAGATGTGCGGAAAGCGCACGCACGCACCAATGTTAACCAATGGTGCGTAAAAGTTGTAAAGTTAAAGTTAAAGGACACTTCCGCTGAACCTAGAGGAACAAAACTTAACACACAGACCCTAGAGATGTGCACCAGTGTGGGAACACCGGCGTAGCAAAGTTACCTCACCCACAGGAAGTGGGTGCACAGGGTCGAAGTGGCGTCGGGTTTTGACTCGCAGGCTCTTGGTGCTTGAAGCTGAAAGGGCTGCAGGCGGGTTAAAGATGAAGTGTCCGGTGGAGTCCAAGGGTGGACTCAAGTTGTAGAGTACCTGAAAGCAGAGGGGACAGAGTCTGGGTCACTCAGCAGTGACCAGGGTGGAACCAGGACGGAACCAGGCAATGTCGGGCGCAATCAGGTGGTCGTCGAGGAGCTTCTCTCCGCTGTCACGTGGGCTCTGGGGCATCTGCGACGTCCAGGAGCAGGTCACGATCTGTCCCACGCAGGCTCTCACCGTCGGTGCAGTCGGCTTCAAGTTTGGAGCAAACAAGCCTTGGCAAGAGCAATCCACGCGGGATCGGAAGATTGCTTCTCACTCGGACCAGGAAGGTCAGAGTCGGGGCTCCTTTTCAGGGGAGCTGGTGTGGATCTGGAGCAACCAGATTCACGAGTCTTCTTAGGTAGTTCGTCGGCACAGGGAC
The DNA here is from genome assembly GCF_964261635.1 of Lissotriton helveticus. Taxonomy (NCBI): domain Eukaryota; kingdom Metazoa; phylum Chordata; class Amphibia; order Caudata; family Salamandridae; genus Lissotriton; species Lissotriton helveticus. Next base: position 228,579 of record NW_027611719.1, read on the forward strand.
CACTAGCCAGCTGGCAAGTGACCGGGCCAACGCGTTGAGCCAAATAGAGCCAAAGGGCCCCACGCAGCACTCGTCGAGTGTGGAGGGCTGAACTTCGGCTCAGGAGTAGCTCAGGGTGGGGGCTTCTCAAACCCCGGTGCACAGCTTCGAGGATCACTCGTGGGCTGCACAGTCAGCGTCTCGTGGTCAATTCAAGATGGCGTGCCCCACGCTTCCGGTCGCCTCCACGGGTCTCAGCTTTGCAGGGACTGTGGATCGGGCTGTTAGAAGGCAGGCAGGCTTGATCTCGTCGATCTCAGTCGCTCGAGCTCCGGCGGGAACTGCAACTAAGTAGACGTCGAGGGCTGGATGGTGCCTGCTGCTGCAGGGTGGTCACTCCTTGACCACAAGGGAGATTCTTCGGGCTTCCACGTTGAGATGGAGGGCGAAGGGTCCAGAATATCATTTCAAATGTTTCTTCCAGGAAAATCTGATGTGCCTTGGCACTGCTCCCACTCTTATTCGAATCTGGGGGGCGTGATTACCTGCTAGGTCCCCTCCTATGGGTGGGACCCAGGAAGTGGGTGGATACACCCCCTTCCTTTGATCCAGGCTGCCCTGGCACGAGGGCTGGAGTGCCCCAGAACCGGTTTGGCCGGATTATGCAAGGGGCAGCCTTGTGCGCCCCAAGCAGTGTCTGGTTTCTTTCAAACCTCCCTGCTACAATACACTATCTCCTGTCTGGAGGGCGGTGACACCCTCCTGTGACAGGAAACCCTTTGTCCAGGACCCATTTGGTCGAGTTTCGGTCGACTGCAGGGGTCCAGACATTTGTCTGTGGCAGAGGCATCCATTTTGTGGATCTTAAGGCCTTTGGAGAAATCAACCGCATTAAAGTAAAGTAACATGTCTTACCCCTCTAGAGGGGTGGAATGCCATCCCCGTCGCCAGAACTGGCGAGGGGATGGTATTCCAAAGCGTATGACACCTTACACGACATGTTTTGATAAAGCCAAACCAAAGTTGCTAAATAACCGCGAGGATTATAAGGCACTTAATAGTATATGGTATGGCATTATCCTGAAACAGCTTAGGGATTTGTTCCCGACGGCTGCAGACAGGCTCAGCTCATGCTAGAGCTCCATCTCACATAAAACCACGCACTCAGCCTCCAGGATTGATGAGGCCTACTATAGGAGTGGCTCACAGGTTTACATGTGTCCAGATATAGGTTTAGATATAGATATACTATACCTAAGCAAGGGGTGTTTACACCACCTTACCCCAGCGGAGTGATCAGCCAGTTGTGTCAATTTAAGAACCAGCCAGGGGTGGCAAAAGACATGCTGCAGCCCCTGGTAGGCCTTGGTGGCCCCTATGCCCTGTGCACCTATAGTGCATTCTACAGGGGCTGACAAGGAGTCCATTTCCAATTGGTATGTACCTAGGGTACATGGAGTCCATTTTACAGAGAGAGCAGATGGCCTGGGGCCCTGATTAGCAGGGAACCAGGTCAACTAAGTCAAAAAACCAGCTAAACACAGGCAAAAAATCTGGGGTAACCATAGTCAGGTAGCCACCTTCCTACATAACCCCCCCCCCCAAACGAAAGGAGATAAGGCTATCCTTGGCCAGGTAAGCCTATATTGCCTGAGTGGCCATATAAGGAAGTACCTGCACTAGCATGGGTACCCCCTGCCTCATGGTCCACTAAGCAGTCCCTCACCCTTTGGGTATTAGAGGGTCTCCACCATAGGGAATCACTACCTTGGGTGTGTTTATGCAAAGTTAAAGGCTGGTTTGGATATGGAGTTTTGAAGTGAGGCTCTACTAAGTTAGGGCTTGGCTTCCTCCAATTATCTTCCACCATGTGTGCCTTTCTCTCTTTAACTGAGTTGCACTGTGCTCTCAGGGTCAACCTCTGGGTACCTAAAGCTGGAGGCTGGGTCCCTCTGTTTGGCTTGCTGGAGGGACAGTTCAGGTTTGGGCCCTTTGGGTCCCAGGTTTGGCTGTGCCCAACAGAATCCATCTGTGGGAGGTCCCTAACTGTTTTTAAGGGGGCTCCCTCAGGAGTTTTTAAAGTTTTCACCTTACTAGGGCTACTAGTTTTGGTGCACCTAATCTTTTGATGGGGGTGCTTTATTTGACAGGGGGCCCTCGGGGTCTCACTGTCCTTCTTGTCCTCTGCAGCCCTGGGCTGGCTAAGGCAAGGGAGAGAGGGGCAGGTTACCTGCTCCAGACTGGGTTCCACCTGAGAAGGGTCCCCCGCCATCAGAGGCTCTGTCAGGCCAGGCCTAACAACCTCTGGGGCAGTTCCTTCATCAGGGGTAAGATCAGTTCCCTGAGGAGGCTGATCCTGTCCTAAAGTCTGATGAGGGGGAGATTTCTCTTCCTCCTCTATGCTCTCAGTTTGTGTGGAGTTATCCATCATTTCAGGCTTCACAACACACATATCAGTTTGAGTTTGGGCTGTGGCCATCACAGCCCCACCAACCTTTTCAGGAGGAGACTCAGTTTGGGTTTCTGCTGTTATCATAACAGCTTTGCTATTCTGTTCAGGAAGAGCTTTTGCTAAAGATGGGGCAGAGAGTTTCTCAGCCCTACCAACCTTTTCAGGAAGGACATCTTGAATTGGGGCTGTAGCCATTACAGCCCCACTAACCTTTCCATTGGAATTCACCATTCTAGAATGGGTTTCCTGTTCAACCTCAGCCCAGGCTGAGATTTCCAAATCATTACCAAGTAGGCAGTCTACAGGCAAGTTTGGTGACACTGCCACTCTCTTTGGGCCAATGACACCTCCCCAGCTGAGACTTACTACTGCCATGGGATGATTTGTTTGGATTCCATCAATGTTTGTAACCTGGTATGTGGCCCCTGGTAAAAGTTGCTTAGAGGGGACTATGCCATCAGCCACCATGGTGATGCTAGCCCCTGTGTCTCTAAAAGCCTCAACTTTCAAACCATTGATGATGGGTTCTTGTCTATACTTGCTCAAAGTATTTGGGCAAGCAGAGAAGTTGGCAAACCCCATGCCAGTTTCATAAACAAGATCATTGGGTGATGGGGACCTGGATAGGCCAGGGTCCACCTGAGCTCCAACAGTAAACCCACCCAGATTCCTGGGTGTGCTTCCACTTCCTGGGGGATTACTGCTGACAGTAACAGGAGGTGTGGAAGCTGGCTTGGGAGGTATATTTTCTTTATTGTTATTCTTGGGACAACAGCTGTCTGTTTTGTAATGCCCCACCTGTTTACAGGGATAACAATAAGGCTTTTTCTCAGTTGAAGAAGTGTCCTGGGACCCACCCCCATTCTTGGAGTTTTGGGGCCCTGGGGAAGTCTTTTCTTTATTTTTATCCCCACCCTTATCTTGAGGCTTGGTAGACTCCTTCTTCTGGTTACTGTCCTGATTCTTAGGCCTAATCCTGGTTCTGACCCACTTGTCTGCCTTCTTTCCCAATTCTTGGGGAGAGGTCAGATCAGAGTCCACCAGGTGCTGGTGTAAGAGCTGGTTCTGACAATTACTTAGGATCTGCTCCCTCATAATCAAATTATACAATCCTGTAAAGTCATGTACTTTGCTGCCATGTAGCCAACCCTCCAGAGCCTTAGTTGCACAATCAACAAAATCAGTCCAGTCCTGAGTCTGTGTCTTCTGGGTGTCTCTGAACTTCAACCTGTACTGTTCAGTGGTTAAGCCAAACCCATCTATCAGAACACTCTTCAGGACTTTGTAATTGTTTGCATCCTCATGTCTGACAGTGAGGAGCTTATCTCTCCCTTTCTCTGAAAAGGAGTACCATAAGATTGCTGCCCACTGTTCCTCAGGAACCTGCTGTACCATGCAGGCTCTCTCAAGAGCAGTTATCCACTTGTGGATGTCATCCCCTTCCTTGTAGGGGGGCACAATATTTGTCAGGTTTCTATTATCATAGGACCTGGGTTTCTCTTTAGGAATATTGCTGCCACCAGTGGCATCTAAGCCACACAATTTTTGCTCTCTTGCCAAGGCAAGTCTAGCTTGAGCCAAGGCTACCTCCTCCCTCTCTATCTGGAGTTTGACAGCCCTCATTCTGGCCCTATGCTCTAGCTTTTGAGAAGCACTCATGCCTCTCTGTGATTCTCTGGAGGCACTAGAAACATGAGAGTCCCCTGAGGGAGATCTCACTCTTCTGTTGCCTGGGAGAATAACATGTTGGGTTCTGGGGAGGTGCTGGCCCTCTCCATTCCCCAGTAGGTCCAAGTTGGCCTGGCTAAGCCTGGCAACTGGAACCTGGCTACCCTGATCCTGAACTTCTAAGTCCTCAACATCTGAGTCCTCATCTAAGTCATCATCATCCTCCTCCTCCTGAGGGGGATCAGTTTCAGGGGGGTTCCCTCCATTTCCTGTGTCTAGGGAAGCTGCCTTTGCCTTTTCTAAGTCATCTTGTTCTAGGATTTCTACCAGGATTAGGCAGGTGGGGCTTCTGCCCCTTTTTAACCCTCTTGCTTTGCACAAGGCAATCAAGTCTCTGCGGGTTAGTTTGTCATATCCAAAAGTTGCCTGGGTAGGGTCAACTGTCACAGGAGCAGACCCTGAGGCTTTTCCTGTGTCAGACATGGTTACTAGTGAGGTGTAAGTGGTGCACTTACCTACACTAAGTGTTTTCCTACTGTACCTTGCTAGTTAGTTGTAGTCAGGGTGTGCTAATCCCTTCAACCTACAACTACTAAGTTCAGTAGAACTTAATATGCTAAGCTTTTGATTTTATATGTACCTAGAGGTACTTGATGTGATCTTTCAATTTGATATAAAGATTGCAATGGTAAAACAACAGCAAGCTCAAATCCACACCGCTGCTCACCAATGTGAGAAGTTGGCCTGGTAGGGGATGTTTCCAATTCTGGAACCACCTGCTACCTGACCAAACAATCCCTTATGGTGTCTGGTTGTAAGTCAACCTTATTAGACAAGCTATCCTAGGGGTAGCATGGACTAAGCAGCCTAAAGGCTTAACTTAAGAGGTCGTGTTAAGCGAGCTGTTTTACCACGTACAATCCTGTAATACCAAATGAAAGGACACCACACAAGTATATATTATAAAAATATATGTGTTTATTACTAAAAACAATCCCCAGTATTCTTTATGAATAAAGGGGCACAAGCGTTAAATCAAAAGCACTGTTTAATCATACAAAGTTGCACAATTATGGATGAGGGTAGGGGCCACTCAAACCATATACTAAACAAGTGGTATAAGAGATGCCACTCGAGCAGTGGTTAGGCCTAGGGCCTAGGTAATCGCTGGGAGCAGTCAGGACAAGCAATGCTGAAGTCGGGAATGGCCCTCGGGATTCGGGAGATGTGCGGAAAGCGCACGCATGCACCAATGTTAACCAATGGTGTGTAAAAGTTGTAAAGTTAAAGTTTAAGGACACTTCCGCTGAACCTAGAGGAACAAAACTTAACACACAGACCCTAGAGATGTGCACCAGTGTGGGAACACCGGCGGAGCAAAGTTACCTCACCCACAGGAAGTGGGTGCACAGGGTCGAAGAGGCGTCGGGTTTTGACACGCAGGTTCTTGGCGCTTGAAGCTGAAGACGCTGCAGGCGATGTGAAGGAGAAGTGTCCGGTGGATCCAAGGGTGGATCTGAAGTGGTGAAGACCTGAAAGCAGAGGGGACAGTGTTCAAAGTCACTGGCCAGTGACCACCGTGGAACCAGATTGGAACCAGGCAAAGTCGGGTGCAAACAGGTGATGAGGTGTTGCTTCTCTCTGCAGCCACGTGGACACGAAGAGGTCAAGGACGTCCAGGAGTCGATAACGAGCTTTCCCTCGAAGGCTCTAGCTGATGGCGGTGTCGGCAACTCGATTGAAGCAAACAAGCCTTGGCTAATGCAAGCCACGGGGAAAGTGAAAAAGGCTTATTACTCGGACCAGCAAGGTCAGAGCGGGTACTCCTTTCTACAGGAGCGAGGGCAGGTCTGGAGCAACCAGACCCACAGTGTAAATTGTAGGTTTCGTCGCCAAGATGGCCGCTGACTACGTGACAAGCGGCCGGGATGGCGAGTCGAGTGGCACAAAGCAAAAGGGCCCCACGCAGATCGTGGAGATGCTGGAGGGCTGATCTTTGGTGCAAATGCTGCTCGATTGTGGGGCTTCTCAATCCCCAAAGCACAGAGTCGAGGGTGCCTCGGGTGCTGCGCAGTCAGCGTCTCGGGGGTCTTTCAAGATGTCCGCTCCCACGTCTCTCGGTGCCTCCACGGGTCCCTTCTTTGCAGGGACTGTGGATCGGGCTGGGAGAACTCTGGGAAGCTGGGTCTTGTCAGGCTCTGCACTCGGGCTCCGGCGGGAGGCGGCGGCAAAGCAGACGTCGAGGTGCTGGGTGGTGCCTGTGTTCACAGGGTGGCCCCTCCTAGGCCACAAGGGAGATGCTCTTCAGTCTTCTTTTCATCAGAATGTCGAAGTCCAGTCGTCTTCTTAGTTTAAAGGTGATTTCAGGATGATCTGCTGTGCTAGGGCACTGCTCCCACTCTTATTCCAATCTGAGGGGTGGATCTCCTGCTAGGTCCCTCCCTATGGGTGGGACGAGGAAGGGGGGTGGTTACACCCCCTTTCCTTTGTCCAGGTCTCACTGGAGCTGGGGCTGGGCTGCCCCAGAACCGGTTTGACCGGATTATGCAAGGGGAAGCCTTGTGCTCCCCAGGCACTGTCTGGTTTCTTTCAAACCTCCCTGCTACAATACACTATCTCCTGTCTGGAGGGCGGTGACACCCTCCTGTGACAGGAAACCCTTTGTCCAGGCCCCATCTGCTGAGTTTCGGTCAACTGCAGGGGTCCAGACATTTGTCTGTGGCAGAGGCATCCATTTTGTGGATCTAAGGTCCTTTTTGAAATTAACCGCATTTAAGCAAAGTAACATGTCTTACCCCTCTAGAGGGGTGGAATGCTATCCCCGTCGCCAGAACTGGCGAGGGGATAGTATTCCAAATCGTATGACACCTTACACGACATGTTTTGATAAAGCCAAACCAAAGTTGCTATATAACCGCGAGGATTATAAGGCACTTAAGAGTATATGGTATGGCCTTATCCTGAAACAGCTTAGGGAGTTGTTCCCGACAGCGGCAGACAGGCTCAGCTCATGCTAGAGCTCCATCTCACATTAAACCACGCACTCTGCCTCCAGGATTGATGAGGCCTTCCATAGGAGTGGCTCACAGGTTAATATGTGTCCAGATATAGGTTTAGATATAGGTATACTATATCTAAGCAAGGGGTGCTTACACCACCTTACCCCAGCTGAGTGATCAGCCAGTTGTGTCAATTTAAGAACCAGCCAGGGGTGGCAAAAGATATGCTGCAGCCCCTGGTAGGCCTTGGTGGCTCCTATGCCCTGGGCACCTATAGTGCATTATACAGGGGCTGACAAGGAGTCCATTTCCAATTGTGGTATGTACCTAGGGTACATGGAATCCATTTTACAGAGAGAGCAGATGGCCTGGGGCCCTGATTAGCAGGGAACCAGGTCAACTAAGTCAAAAAACCAGCTAAACACAGGCAAAAAATCTGGGGTAACCATAGTCAGGTAGCCACCTTCCTACAATCACCGTTCTTTAGCCCACTCCGCCACCCCAGTTCGGACATGGCCATATGCAAATCAGTCTGACCCTGTGCCTCATGGGAACAGTCCAGCCCGAATTGCCAAGCCATACCTTCCCTGGACCGGAAACAAGCTTCCGAGGACCAGTTTCTGGCATTCCAGCCGTCTTCAGCCCGGCTTGCTTGAATCCAGTGGCAAAGTGAGCAAGGGACTCACGTCTGAGCATACCCTGCCACACTTATGGCGGCCCGTGGGCACATTGCTCGTGCCATTGTCCTAAATGCCCCCACACACTCTTCCTGGAAGCAATGCTTCGGATTTTAACTTTCGCTCATCGCGCTCTTCCCCGCCGATGCCAGGACTGGGACCTTCACTCTCTCTTTTGAAACAACAAGAGGAACGGTGATAGGACGATATTTAATGGGGTCCAGTGTACATATCCTAATATAGAGCACACAGGAGGATACAAAGTTCCCCGGGGGGAGAGAGTGCAGCAGTGTGGAGAACCAGAAGAAGGGCAGAGTCAAGGGACTAGGGAAGTTCCCTTGTCGGAACTAGAGAGCCTCACACACCCAGAGTGCTAGGTGTGAAACACACCCTGACTGTAGGATGTTCAGTTTCATCATCGGCTCACTGCTCCTCGTCAGACCGGCGCTGCAATGTCTGACGGAATGCCAGGAGGCACTCTTTTGGCGGAGTTCTTTTGTTCCTTGCCGATGGTGTGTGTGAGTGAGAATAGGGAGTGTAGTCAGTGAAAAGTGAGTGAATGTTAAAACAGGGTAAGCAGTCCACAATGGATTTTATTGACGTGGATGATTCCCTGATTAAAAGGGGTGAGAGGGGAGCTAGAGACTGTCGGGTATGCAGAAAACTAACTCAACCCCCTTATGTGGTCAACATGTTTCTCGCCAACCGGCGATTCGTCAGAGAGAGTGAGAGTTAGTGAGAGAGAGTGAGAGAGTTAGTGAGAGTGAGAGAGTTAGCGAGTGACTTAGTTAGTGAGAGAGAGTTAGTGAGATATTGAGAGAGTTAGTAAGAGTGATAAAATTAGTGAGAGAGTTAGTGAGAGTGAGAGAGTTAGTGAGAGAGAGTTATTGAGTTAGTGAAAGAGTGTGAGATTTAGTTAGTGAGAGTGAGAGAGTTAGTGAGTGAGTTATTGAGAGTGAGTTAGTTATGATCACCAATTATAAGTGAAATGGAAATGTCAGAATTTTATTGCTCCGGTTTACTCCACCCGGGAGTAAAGAATAAAAAACAACTCCACTAACCCATGTCATACACTAACTACAGGCAGCCAGTAAAGCTGTACCGGGGCCACACAGGCGTGACGGCGAAGCACCCTCTACAGGGACAGGCTACAGATGGTAAATTCTCTACTCTGTTCACCCAACGGCAAGGAGAGGATACAGCATCCAAGGCCGAGTCTACTCAGGACAGAGGTGAGGGACCCGAAGGCATGCACTAAATACAGCAATTTGTTAACATGCTTTGTAAGGTCCACCCCGGAGCAACAGGAGCTCCCCTAGCAGGGGTGGATAGCAGACCCTGCTCTGGGAGGAGTAAAGTTTAATAGATGACTGACTGAGAAGAGGGGTGCAGAGAAGGATCTGGTTTATTCCAAGCCCCATCCAGTGAAGATGTAGTGGCAAGAAGAGGAATTTGCCTTTCTGCCCTTCAACGGACACCAGAGCTCGACGCCCTGGCAGTGGCGGGCAGGAAGGGGCAGTGGCAGGATTTCAGTGGCGCAGGCGCGTAGTGCAAACAGTATGCATGGGAGGAAGTGGGCCAGGTGGATAGAAGGGACACCAGCAGGTAGCTACAAGGCCTTCGGCACCCCCTCCACTCAAAGGCAGCCGGTGTGGAAGGACAAAGCAGGATGCACCGCACAGCACACACGGCCTACAACTCCCACTCCACTCAAAAGCAGCCGGTGTGGAAGGAAAAAGCAGGATGCACCGCACAGCACAAACGGCCTACAACTCCCACTCCACTCAAAAGCAGCCGGTGTGGAAGGAAAAAGCAGGATGCACCGCACATCACAAACGGCCTACAACTCCCACTCCACTCAAAAGCAGCCGGTGTGGAAGGAAAAAGCAGGATGCACCGCACAGCACACACGGCCTACAACTCCCACTCCACTCAAAAGCAGCCGGTGTGGAAGGAAAAAGCAGGATGCACCGCACAGCACACACGGACTACAACTCCCACTCCACTCAAAAGCAGCCGGTGTGGAAGGAAAAAGCAGGATGCACCGCACAGCACACACGGCCTACAACTCCCACTCCACTCAAAAGCAGGCGGTGTGGAAGGAAAAAGCAGGATACACCGCACAGCACACATGGCCTACAACTCCCACTCCACTCAAAAGCAGCCGGTGTGGAAGGAAAAAGCAGGATGCACCGCACAGCACACATGGACTACAACTCCCACTGTACACGTCGCAGTGGCCGGTCACCTGTGGACTGCGGCAGCGCAAGCAAGCAGCATCTCGCCAACCTCTTAATACACAGCAGAAGCCTTTCATGATCGTGGCGTCCACCTAGCATGCACCTCACCCGATGAACAGCGCCAGATGGTGAATAGTGAGACTAGTACAATATAAGGCAAGGGAGACACTTCTAGGCGTGGCTGGTCCAAACAGACACTCTTGATGTTGAGGTTCAGTCTGCTGCCGGTGCTCGCCAGGTAAAGAGCCAGAGGTGCAGGACGAGACATTCGTGTCACAGGTTCATGCAATCGTGGTCAAGTGGAGAAGTCAAGGTTTGGATCACACCCTTCAGACACCAGCTAATCAACATCGCCTTTTACTGATCACCTTGAATGATGTACATTTAGGGGTCACCTGGGGTGGGGATTACCATCCACAACGCCCCCTGGGAGTGCCGCCGTGCAGGCCGAAGCAACAAACTCTGAGTTCCAGAAACAAAGTGGGGACTATAGGAAAAGCACCCCCTCAAGTCTGCATGAGCATGCCACAGGCTGGCCAGCACAGACTTCACTTCACTTTCTCCTCTGCTCTCGTTTTCCACCATGAGACACGTGGTCTCAGCCACAATTCTAGCTAGGCTAGACTACGGTAACTCCCTGTATATTGGCCTACCCCAACGGCTGTTGGATATGCTACAGGGGGTTATGAACGATGCAGCTCGGCTGATCTATAAAAAACCTAGAACTGCCCACTCTTCCCCACTGATGCAGGAACTACATTGGCTACCGATTCGCCAGAGGGTTGTTTTTAAAGGTCTGTGCATCGTACACAAGGTGCTGTATGGTAATGCACCAAGCTACCTGAAATCTCGCTTGTCCTCCTATACTCCGAGCAGGACTTTGCGCTCATCGGATGCGTCCCTCCTGTCCCAATCCCGCTTCAAACTTGCCACGATGGGAGGACGTGCCTTTTCTAACACGCTTCCTGCCCTGTGGAATAAATTGGCTCCAGAGCTAAGGAAGGAATGTAACTTGTTATCCTTCAGAAAAAAATTAAAAACTACTCTATTTAGGCAAGCATGGGGTAGCCTGTAAGCGCTGTGGTAACATCAAGTAAAGGCCTTACTCCCACTACGTAATCCTGGACAAACAGCGCTTAGAGACCCCGGTGGTTATAACGCGCTATATAAATTAAATAAATAAATAAATAAATAAAATTGCACGTCTACAAATAACAAATCCCTCGATTCATGCAGCCCTTCGAGGCTCTAGCTTGCTGCAGGAGTTCTTACCAACAGGAGCTAATAACAAGATCAAGCAAGCATTTGCAAAACCAATGCTGCTAGCCTTGCAAGAAGGTGAAACTCTTAGTTTCATTGGAAGCATGTGTCACAAACTGAAAGCAAATGATAAACACTGCCCCCATATCATATGTTTGCAATAAAAATGTGCAGTGTAAAAACAGCAACTCGTGGTTGTTTTACTAGTGATGTTATACAAATGCCAATGCTGTCAGTGCTCACAGGCTTTTTATCATTTGTTAAGGAGACCTCACTTAACCCAGCACTAAAACTGCAGGCAGCTGAAATGGCACTTCACAGAAGCTAGTTGGAACAAGAGACAGACAGACAGAGAAAAAAATGCAATCAAAAACAGAATTCTATGTTTGATGTTATGAAGGACCGTGCTTGTTTCTGCCTTTATGGTGCAATCACCCATATGAAGGTTTACACGGGAGTGGTGCAGCCGTATGAGAGTACTAGGCAGTCACCTATGACACAAGCTAACTGGGTCACCAATATATATCTAACATAAAGCCATAGGCCGGAAGTCCCGCAAGTGGTGCACAAGCACCTGCGAGCCGATGCACGTAACAGCAAGCCATAGGCCGGAAGTCCAGAGCGATTACAAGAGGTCATTTTCCCTAGAGTAGCGCATGCGCGCTGCCTAGGCAAGACCTAAAAAAGGAGTGACAGAAGGTCACACGGATGGCAGGGGTTCAAAGGTCAGTTATGGCTCCAAAATGAGCAGAATTAACGCTCTGGTACCTCTCGACTGTCAACAGCGTCTCTATGGTTACACAGCGCCTTGAGACCCTCATGGGTATGTAGTGCATGTGAGAAGTTGGCCTGGTATATGATGTCCACTATTCTAGTGGGCACCTTCCACCAGTCCAAACGACCCCTATTGATGGTAGGTTATAAAGTCAACCTTATAGAAAGCTATCCTAGTGGTAGCTGTGGAGAGCAGCCTTCAGGTTAAGACTTGGAGACGAGTTAAGCAAGTTGTTTTACCAATTATAATCTCTTGAATGATCAAATGAAAGCACACCACACAAGGTATATATCAAATATATATGTATTTATTCTAAACACAACCCCTCTGCGCTCTTTATGAGGTCAGAGGTAAAAGTACAATACAAGGAACTTAATTAGCATACGATAAGTTGCACAGTATACGTTATGCCCTAGGGGCCTCACAAACCATATACTAAAATAGTGGTATAAGAACCACGTCTGGAATAGAAAGCAGGCCTAGGGCCTGTGGAATCGCTGGCGCTTCTAGGAACAACCAAATTAAGTATGTAGGAGGCCCACGAGAGACGCGTCCAGTGTCTAAACACAGCCGCGGGTTACCATTGACTTTCTATGGAGAACGAACAAGTTACAAATTTACAGTTTAAGGACACTTCTAGGTTAACTATGATGGAACCCTTTTAGACTAGTTAAGACCCATGGGAGCACCAGAGTACTTGTGTTACCTCACCCAGGGAAGCTGGGTGAGGTAACACACGTAGGTGAGGTGAGCTCTGTCTCTCTGAGAAGCGGTCGCTCCCCACGCTCCCTGCCTGGATATCGAAGCGCTTTGCTTGCATTGCCTGCTAGAATTGGTGCCTGGGTATTGTAGCGCTTTGTTCGCTCTTCTTGTCAAGAATTGCTGCCTGCTATTGCTCACTGCTGCTGCTCGCATTTAGATCTGTGCTAATACATTTATTATTGGAGTGCTTGCATTGCCTGATTTTTAAAGTACCTATTATTGCCTGATTGTGCCGGTGCCACTGCCCATAGCGTCATCCAACTTTCTGCCCCCAATCTCGTCCTGTTTCGGTTTTGCTTTCGCTGCCATTTTGTTGTTTACTGTTGTGACTCGTAGCCAGCCTCTCCACCCCGCTCCCGCCTCCCAGCTGCTCTGTAGTAAATGTCCTCTTCACTGTTCTTCTCTGGCTAGACTGTACCATGATGTATATGACATCATAGAATGCCAGGGTGTCCCTCTAGCTCACTGTGCCTTTCTATTACTGACTGTGGCAGTTGGTCATCTGAGGCTGAGCTGCCAACAGCGAGCTCCTGGTGGGGTTTACTTACTAACTTAACCTGTCTATAAAACCTAGAAGGAACTAGCAATAAAGGATCTTAGCCTAACAAGCGGACTCTGCAACATTCATTTATTACAACTTGGCGACGTTTTGAAAAGGATGAACCTACGTGGAGTTAAGGAATCAACTTCAAGTAAAAGAACTGAACTAAGGAACTAAAGACTTTGTGAAAGTCATACTTAAGACTAAAGGTAACGTCCAGCTGACCCCACCAGTGTCTTATCTCACCTGGACAGCCTGCACCCTGGGCGTACCTCTTTTTGTTTATGTCTGCGTGTGTCTGAACAGCCTGCAACCTGCGCCTTTTATGCCATATGTGACTGGTCAAAGGCCTCTGCCTGTGTCTTTCCACCGTTTGGAAACCTGTGTTTACTGGAGTGTCTCTTTGCCAAAAATCGACAGTTTCCATACACCTTGGAGGAAGACACCAGCTCTTGGGAGAGGTCTGTTCTAGTTGTGGGATGCAGTAACAAGCATGTTTGTTTTTGCTGTCACTTTGGCATTCCTTCGGCGTTCGAGTGAACTATTGTCCTTGTGATTGCAACGCCAGCGCTTTCAGGCATCGTATGACATTCTAGTCAGTGTTTGGTCTTCAGATGTTTAGCAACTGGTGGGACAACGGACGGAAATTTTATTTTGCAACAATTTTCTCGTTTGTGAGTATTTTTGAGCACTGACTGTGCCTGTGGCCTCGTATTTATGGGTGAGTCAAAGACATTTTAAAAAGACATTTCTTATCTTTTCGCACTTACTGTGCCAGGGCAGTTTAACTGCTGCAGTTCGAACTTTGCTCGTCTCTCCCACCACGCGTACATCGCGCGCTGCCTGCCTCGCTCCACTCACTGTCTGTGACGTCTGCCTACTGTTCAGTCGTCACTATCCACAGCACGTCTTTGCCGTGAACCATCCGGCGGAGGCGTAACAGCGTGCAGTGCGCTGTTCCAGGCTTCTGTTGTAAGCCGGCTTGTGCTGTGAATTCGGTCATGGAGCCCGAGGCATTTTTGAGGAGTTTCTCATTTGGCGTAATGACTACCTTTTGTTTACGCTTCTGTGCTGCCGAGTCAATCAGTTTTGGCACACAACTTAAATCAATACTAGCCCAGCACTTTGAACAGTTTTCTGTAATCTTTCTCGAGCAAGTGAGGAGCTACGGAGTTGAAGGGACTTTCTTCATGTATTGGATCACTTCCTATTTTCATGGCGAAATTCAACGGCGACTGCGGGGACCTCAGTGGCGTCTGCAGGGAGCGGAGTACAAAGACCCCGGGTGAGAGGTCGCTCACCGGAGCTCTTGTCATTTAATAATTTTTGTTCTGTTAACTTGTCTCTGCAGGGGTGTATTTAGTGTTTTACAGGCTTACACTATCTAAGGGAGGTTGTGTGCTGTGTGCATAGTCTATTCCCTTTTCTGTTTTATAGGGTGTTTTAGGACCTTATTGTGTACCCTATGTAGGGCATATTGGGTATATGAATGTCTGTTGTCATTCCTCCACTTTGCTTCTAGGGAGATGTGGTGTCTGTATCCTACTTAGAGGAGGTTGTGTGTTTGTTTGCGGGTAGGCCATGCCCCTTGTTTTTTTTTTTCCAGGATTTCTACCCTGCCATGTACCCTTTGCGAAGTTCATGCCCTATCGTTTGCCCCGGGATTTTTGTCTTTATCCTGCGGAGTACCCTTTTCTGGGGAAGTTGATGTTTGTGGGTAGTCCATGCCCCATCGTTTGTCCCAGGGTTATTGTCTTTATCCTTCGGTGTACCCTCTTCTGGGGATGTTGGTGTTTGTGGGTAGTCCATGCCCATCTCTTGTCCCAGGGTTATAATCTTTATCCTGCGGTGTACCCTCTTCTGGGATGTTGGTGTTTGTGGGTAGTCCATGCCCATGGTTGTACCCTTTTCTAGGGATGTTGGTGTTTATGGGTAGTCCATGCCCATAGTATGTTTATGGGTAGTCCATGCCCATAGTATGTTTATGGGTAGTCCATGCCCATAGTATGTCCCAGGATTTTTATCATTATACTGCGATTTACTCTTTTCAGGGCAAATTGGGTTCTTGCGGGTAGTCCATTCCCCATGTCTATTTCCAACTTTATTGTCCTGCGTTGTACCCTTTGAGGTTAAGTATTTATGGGTAGTCCATGTCCCATTTCCCAGAGACATTTTGCTTACTCTGCGGTGTACCCTAATCAGGGGAGGTTATGCATTTTTTTTTTGGGTAGTCAATGCCCATGCTGCTCAGCAGTGTACCCTTTTCAAGGGAGGTTCAGTGTCTGGGAGTAGTCCATTCTCCTAGTGATGCGCTATTCCCTGTTTTGGTGGAGAATGTTTGTACTCTATATTTTTGTCTGAGTCAACCTTCTTGTAGCTACTGGCCAGGGCTTCATTTAGGTAAGATTTAAGTTGTGCTTTTATCATACATTTTTGAGTCGGCATATCTTCATCAAACGTAGTTCAAAAAGATTTACTCTTTAGTGTTACCTTAAGAGAGTTCTAACCCATTCTGTCTCTCCCAGTCTACTTATGAGTGTCAGCAAATAACTTAACTATCAGTCTTAGTTTTGTTTCAAAACCTTACTCTTTCGTTAAGGGAGGGGGATGTGACATATAATGTCATAATATTTATTCTTTGTTCTTTTCTCAGCTAATGATACCCCATGCTAAAGTCATCACTTGTTGTGCACTACTACTTTTGGTTCTTCCTATTTGTGTACTTCCATGCTGATTGGGGCATTTAAGGTATTGTAGCTGATTATTCCTTTGTTCTGCTATTACTCCATAAAGACAGAGGATGTGTAGTAAATGTCCTCTTCACTGTTCTTCTCTGGCTAGACTGTACCATGATGTATATGACATCATAGAATGCCAGGGTGTCCCTCTAGCTCACTTTGCCTTTCTATTACTGACTGTGGCAGTTGGTCATCTGAGGCTGAGCTGCCAATAGCGAGCTCCTGGTGGGGTTTACTTACTAACTTAACCTGTCTATATAACCTAGAAGGAACTAGCAATAAAGGATCTTAACCTAACAAGCGGACTCTGTAACATTCATTTATTACATGCTCCTCCCTCCCACTGAGTGTTAAGGCTCGTCCCGGTGGCTTTATCGCTGTGACCGCTCTGTCTCTCTGAGAAGCGGTCGCTCCCCACACTCCCTGCCTGGATATCGAAGCGCTTTGCTTGCATTGCCTGCTAGAATTGGTGCCTGGGTATCGTAGTGCTTTGTTCGCTCTTCTTTTCAATAATTGCTGCCTGCTATTGCTCACTGCTGCTGCTCGCATTTAGATCTGTACTAATACATTTATTATTGGAGCGCTCGCATTGCCTGATTTTTAAAGTACCTATTATTGCCTGATTGTGCCGGTGCCACTGCCCATAGCGTCATCCAACTTTCTGCCCCCAATCTCGTCCTGTTTCGGTTTTGCTTTCGCTGCCATTTTGTTGTTTACTGTTGTGCCTCGTAGCCAGCCTCTCTACCCCGCTCCCGCCTCCCAGCTGCTCCTCCCTCGCTGCGCCCCCCTCCCCTATCTACTTATGTCAATGCAACAGATGCGTAGCGTTCACGCGCAGCGGGCGCGCCCCTTGCGCGCCGAAGGTGCGCCAAAGGTAAGCCCGTCTATGCCCGCCCGCGCCTGGACCGCACCCAGCGCCAGACCCCCTAGCCCCCGCAAAATCCACTCCTCCCGCATAACGTACGACACTGCAACCCTCTCAGCCCTTAACCCCGGTCGACCACCAAACTGCCACCAAGCCGCCCCAGGACACACCCATGGACCCTTCACCTGCCACTCCTGCAAGTTCGGCTGCATCAAGACCCACACCAAATCCACAAACTCCAAACAGAGCTCCGACACTAACCACCTGAAGTGCATCCTGCTCAACACTTGCTCGGTCCACAGACACGCCATTGAACTCTGGAACCTACTCGACACCAGATTGCCGGACATCCCCTTCCTTACGGAAACCTGGATGAACGCCTCATCAGCACCCGACATCGCCACAGCCATCCCGGACGGCTACAAGATCATCCGAAAGGACCGCACCAACCAAATAGGAGGAGGCATCGCCATCGTCCATAAGAACACCATCCGCATCACGACCAGCTCCAACGATAACCTCGCTACCGCCGAACACCTTCACTTCCAGATCCACATCGACCCCAAGACCACACTCAGAGGCACCCTCATCTACAGGCCACCAGGACCCCACACACAATTCAGCGAAGACATCACCGACTTCATCAGCCCACACGCCCTCCCCTCCGAGGACTTAATTTTACTGGGAGACCTCAACTTCCACCTTGAAAAAAACAACGACAGCAACACCACCACCCTTCTGGACAACCTCGCCAATCTCGGACTCAAACAACTTGTTAACACCCCCACCCACCATGCCGGGCACACGTTCGACCCAATCTTTACCTCCAGCAAGCACATCTCCTTCAATCACACCACAGCTCTCCATTGGACGGACTACAGTTGCGTTCACTTCGACTACAAAAAGACTATGACCCACAACCACCCACAACGAATTACCCGCCGAAACTGGAACAAAATTACCACCAACCAACTCTTCACATCGCTTCGCCAAAACCCTCCTGCACTATCATCGGACCCAAACCTTGCAGCCACCAACCTCACACAATGGATCACCCACAGCGCTGACGAGTTAGCACCCTTGAAGAACCATCAAATCAAGCAAGGTAGCAAAAAAGCCCCCTGGTTCGACGATGACCTTAAGAAATCCAAGAAGTTCTGTCGCACACTCGAGAAAGCCTGGAGAAAAAACCCAACAACTGACAACCTGGCCACCTTCAAGAACGCCATCCGCAAACACCACCAACTGATCCGATCCACCAAGAAATCAGCATTCAAGGATCGACTTGACAACAACGCCCACAACAGCAAGGAACTATTCAACATCGTCAAAGAATTTACCAACCCCACCGCCGGCACCAACGACATCACTCCCTCCCAAGACCTCTGCGACTCCCTAGTCTCATTCTTCCACAACAAAATCGCTGACATACATAACAGCTTTGAAAACCAGTCCGGAGACCAGTCCACTCCACCCACCTCCGAAATAAAACCCCCTTCTCACAACCTTTGCGCCTGGAACCCAATCACCACTGAAGACACCATCCACCTGATGAACTCCATCAACTTAGGATCGCCAACCGACCCATGTCCCCACCACATTTTCAACAAAGCAGACTCCATTATCGCTCCCCATCTCCGAGACGTCATCAACTGCTCCCTCAACTCTGCTACCTTCCCGGAAAGCTGGAAACATGCCGAACTCTGCGCCCTGCTGAAGAAACCCACAGCAGACCCCACTGAACTTTAAGACCTACCGCCCCATCTCGCTCCTCCCATTCCCTGCCAAAGTCATTGAGAAAGCCATCAACAATCAGCTCGCCGCCTTCCTCGAATCCAACAAATGCCTTGACCCCTCACAGTCCGGCTTCCGAGCCAAACACAGCACTGAGACCGCCCTCATCGCAGCAACAGACGACATTCGAACACTACTGGACAACGGAGAAACAGTTGCCCTCATCCTACTTGACCTCTCCGCAGCCTTCGACACAGTCTGTCACAGCACCCTTATACAACGCCTCAGCAACGTCGGAATACAAGGAAAAGCACTGGACTGGATCATCTCGTTCCTCGCCGGAAGAACCCAGAGGGTCCGCCTCCCCCCTTTTAGATCAGAGGCCACTGAAGTCATCTGCGGCGTACCACAAGGATCATCACTCAGTCCCACCCTCTTCAACGTATACATGAGTCCCCTTGCATCCATCGCGCGCCAACACAACCTCAACATCATCTCCTACGCAGACGACACCCAGCTGATCCTCTCCCTCACCAAAGACCCAAACACCGCCAAAACCAACTTACACGAAGGAATGAAAGAAGTAGCCGAGTGGATGAAGAACAGTCGTTTAAAACTGAACTCGGACAAAACGGAAGTCCTCATCTTAGGTTCATCCCCCTCTGCCTGGGACGACTCATGGTGGCCACCGGCCCTGGGAACAGCACCCATACCTACGGACCACGCACGTAACCTGGGCTTCATCCTGGAATCCTCCCTCTCGATGACCAGACAAGTCAACGCCGTCTCATCATCATGCTTCAGCATCCTACGCATGCTCAAAAAAATCTTCCGCTGGATCCCCACCGAAACAAGAAAGACGGTCACCCACGCACTGGTCACAAGCCGACTGGACTACGGAAACACCCTTTACGCCGGAACCACAGCCAAACTACAGAAAAAACTCCAACGCATCCAAAACGCCTCAGCCAGACTCATACTAGACATCCCCCGCCAAGCGCACATTTCCGGTCACCTGAAAGACCTCCACTGGCTTCCCGTCAACAAGAGAATAACGTTCCGTCTCCTCACCCACGCACACAAAGCCCTCTACGACCTAGGACCCGAATGCCTCAACACGCGCCTGTCCTTTTACACCCCCACCCGGCAACTACGATCGTCAAATCATGCCCTCGCCACTATACCCCGAATCCATAGATCCACCATGGGGGGAAGATCCTTCTCCTACTTAGCGGCCAAGTCCTGGAATTCTCTCCCCACCCACCTCCGCCTTACACAGAACCACCTCTCCTTCAGAAAACAACTAAAAACCTGGATATTCGATAAGTAAAGTAGCCCCCTCCCTCAAGCGCCTTGAGACCCTCTGGGTGAGTAG
This sequence comes from Lissotriton helveticus, assembly GCF_964261635.1. NCBI lineage: Eukaryota > Metazoa > Chordata > Amphibia > Caudata > Salamandridae > Lissotriton > Lissotriton helveticus. The sequence continues at coordinate 248,644 of NW_027611719.1, forward strand.
TGCGCTATACAAATGGTAAACTTGAACTTGAACTTGGTGTCGGGTTTTGTCTTCGATTCCAATGGAGAGCTGCGAAGAAGTGCTTCAGGCGACCAGAGGAAAAGTGTCCGGGGTGGATCGAAGATCTGAAGAACCTGAAAGCAGAAGGGACAGAGTCTGGGTCACTAGCCAGTGACCAGGATGGTGATGGGAAGCTGCCAGCCAAGGTCGGGTGATTTCAGGTGAAAGAGGTGTAGTTTGTCTCTTCAGCCACATGGTCCAGGAGGCATCGACGACAACCAGGAGCTGGATTCAAGCTGTCCCACAAAGGTTCTAGATGACTGCAGCGTCGGATTCCGGATTGGACCCAACAAGCCTTGGCAAATGCAATCCACACATAATGTCGTGATTGGCTTTGGTGCAGACCAGCAAGATATGAGGAACTTCTCTTTGGGGAGAAGTTGGAGGAAGCCTGGAGCAACCAGGAAAGCAAAGTAATTCAAGGATTGGTCTTCTTGGGGGCTCACTAGCCAATGGACTAGAAACCTCAAAGACACGTCAAGCTGTAATGCACAATGTAGGCCCACAGGACACTCGTACAGTGTGGGACTCTGAGCTTGGGTACAAAAGGTGCTCGGGCTGGGGCTTCAAGCACCCCAATGCACGACTTCGGGGTACCTTGGAAAGTAGGTGCAGGTTGCAAAATGCAGGATGTCCAGGAGTTCCCGTCCCACGTCTCTCGTGTCTGCCAAAGGTCTCAGCTTTCCTGGGAGCTCAGGTCAGTATCAGAGATGTCTAGAAATCCAAGCCCTGAGTCGCAAATTCTTCAGGATCCGGCGGGAGCCTCAAAAATGCAGACTGGCAATGATGCAGTTGGTGCCTGCTTGAACAGGGTGGTCACTCTTTGACCACAAGGGAGATTTCTTCCATCTTTCAGTCGATATGGAATTTCGAAGGTCCAAGATTTATGTTGCAGAATTTCGTCCAGGGTAATCTAAAGTCCTAGGGACTGGGATCCTATTGTTATAGCAAGATTAGGGGTTGGGCTAACTCTAAGGTTCCTCCTATGGGTGGACCTGGGGAAGGGGTCGTTACACCCCTTCCCCTTTGTCCAGTTTCGCGAAAGAGCTGGGGCTGAGTCCCCACGCAACCGGTTTGAACTAGGAAATGCATGGAGCACCTAGTGTGCCCAGGCAGTGTCTGAAAAGCATTCACTGAATGCAATGCACCCTGCCCCAATACACTAAAGTCTGTCTGGGGAGGTGCTGGCACCTCCCTGGACAGGAAACCTATTGTCCAGTCCTCCCTTGCCGGAGTTTCGTCCAGCAGCAGGAGGGTAGACTCATGTCTGTGGCAGCAGCATCCATTTTGTGATGCTGGGACTCTGTTTAACTTTAACCGGGTTTCACAGTAACTACATGTCTTCTCCCTCTAGAAGGGTGGAATTCTACCCCCGCCGCCAGAACTGGCAGGGGGGCGGGGTAGTATTCCAAAGTGTTTGGCACCTTACACAACATGTTTTGATAAAGCCAAACGAAAGTTAGCATTAACCGTCGGGATTATAATGCACTTAAGAGTATATGGTAGGGCTATATCATAGAACAGCTATAAGGAAATGGTTCTGACCTCTGCAGACAGGCTCAGCTCACGCTATCACATAAAACCAAGCACTCTGCCTCCAGGATTGTCAAGGCCTGCCATAGGAGTGACTTATAGGTATGTATGTGTCTCTCTCTCTCTATATATATATATATATAATTGATTGATTGATTATTCAGGGCCTATGTACAGCCTCCGGCAGGCGTGCCTGTGCACACTGGTGCAGATGGTCTATGCTTTAGTAATACTTGGCCATTGAGTCCCACTGGATGCACCAGTGTGCACAAGCACGCCTGCAGGAGGCTGTACATAGGCCCTGAATAATCAATCAATCAGGACACTTATAAATCAATCCTAAACTTACTACTTTTAGTATTCACAGAAGGCATTTAGTAGCAGTAAAGTTAGGATTTTGTCTTAAGTCTGACTTAAGACAAACTTAAGACAGACTTAAGACAAACTTAGGACAGACTTAAGACAGACTTAAGACAGACTTAAGAGAAACTTAAGACAAACTTAAGACAGACTTAAGAGAAACTTAGGACAGACTTAAGACAGACTTAAGACAGACTTAAGAGAAACTTAAGACAAACTTAGGACAGACTTAAGACAGACTTAAAACAAACTTAGGACAGACTTAAGACAGACTTAAGACAGACTTAAGAGAAACTTAAGACAAACTTAGGACAGACTTAATACAAAATCCTACCTTTACTACTACTAAATGCCTTCTGTGAATACCAAAAGAAGTAAGTTTAGGATTTTGTCTTAAGTTTGACTTAAGTTTGACTTAAGTTTGACTTAAGACAGACTTAAGACAGTCTTAAGACAAGCTTAAGACAAACTTAGGACAGACTTGAGACAGACTTAAGACAGACTTAAGAGAAACTTAAGACAAACTTAGGACAGACTTAAGACAGACTTAAGACAGACTTAGGACAAAATCCTACTTTTACTACTACTAAATGCCTTCTGTGAATACCAAAAGAAGTAAGTTTAGGATTTTGTCTTAAGTTTGACTTAAGTTTGACTTAAGTTTGACTTAAGACAGACTTAAGACAGTCTTAAGACAAACTTAATTCAAACTTAGAACACACTTAAGACAGACTTAACACAAAATCCTAACATTACTACTAGTAAATGCCTTCTATGAATAACAAAAGTAGTAAGTTTAGGATTTTGTCTTAAGTTAGTTCTGTGAATCGGGCCCTCCGTGTGTGACTCTCTCATGCGTGTGATGTGAGCCAATATCATGTGTCACACGGTGACACAGTGTAAGTTGGCAGGTATGATAATGTCCTCATGCTGTGTAATTCCCACACACTCTTCTTTTACCAGACATGCATATGATTCTTATGAGGCACTCTGACCCCGTTCGGGCCTTAATGCACCAATGTAAAAGGAAGGACGGAAGGAACAGTTCCCCCTAGCCAGGTAAAACAAGGTGCACAAAGGCAGTCCCCCTACATCGCCTCTCCTAACAGGATGCAGAAAAATACTTGTACCAGATCTGCCACAACAACAATGCGCATGGCTAGCTCCTCTCAGACAAAAACCTACCAACGAGCACCAGCACGGGCATAGCACCTGGAAACGCCTCCTATCATGAGGCAAATAAGGAAAGTAAACAGAGACGCCCCATGACCGGGAGCTCCAGAATACACTTTAGCACCCTCTATAAAGTGCCTACACAAGACCACTCATGATTCCCGGTTCCATGCATGAGTAGCTCATCCAGTCTAGGTTTTACTGTGCATTCTGGGACTTGTAGTCCCAATTATCCCATTACAAAAGCACAACTACAACAAAGCAAAAAAAAAATCTGGAGTGGATGAGCTATTCCATTTTACAACTACGTCAACCAAATGAGTGAAGGCTGCAGCCAACTGTTTCAAGATCACCCCCCCCAATTTGTCCAAAGCTTCAGCAAAAAGGCTCAAACCCAACACCCTTGAACAATTTCCTGATTCCCTTTTCGTTGACCAATACCATAGCGGTCAATATGGGAGGCTCAAAACCAAACTCGTGTTCTTCAACCTTAACATTTCATTGTGAATCACCATTTTCAATAACTCCTTCCATGTTACTTCCTCCTCCTCAATCCCACATGGGCAACAACTAAAAATCTCCTTTTCAGCTTGTTTCGATGGCTCACTCACTATCTCATTCTACAACAACGACAAAGTCCTGATCCAAGCTAAAGACACTTGTGAAATGTGGGAGCCACTCGGGCTCTAGAAATCAAATATGCCCCCACGGTGGAGCCACGCACGGGCTCTAGCAATAAACAGGCCCCCAAACGTTGGAGCGCGCTAGCTCTGGGAGAACACTGGCCCCGGGACCTCAGGACCCCCACGGGGTCCTTGATACAAAGCTGGCCATCGGTGGAGCCAATTAGGTTCTGAAAATATTGGCCTAAGCATTGGAGCGGCCCGCTGCACAAACGGGGCCGCTCTGACCGGGTGCCTCTGCCCCCCCCCCTTCGAGCCGTCATGCACTCACTGGCTCGGTGGGTGGGGGACTCTGAGCTTCTACCTCGCTGGGGAGACTCCGGCGGCGATCTCTTCACTTCGCCCGCGGTGGGGGCAAGCACTGGCAATGTGCCTCGTGCCCCCTCCGCCTTCGAGCTGCACTCGGTGGCGCCTGCGGGGCTCTCCCTCAACCATGGGAGCCCCGCACAGGCAGGCACCATCCTTCTCCCAGGCAGCTTCTTCTTCTCTTGCAGGGCCGTGCGCAGAACTTCCTTTCGAAACCGGAAGTCCCGCCCGCCGTCAGGCACTACAGTGCCCGACTTCCTGTTTAGCCGTGGACTGCGGCGGTGATCCCTTCTCGGCGGAAATGAGGGGTAGGCACCCTCGAAAATAGAATATATCAGCAGGGTGGGCACCCGCCAAGAGGCTCAAATAAGCAGGGTGGGCACCTGTGTTAAGTATAAAACGAAAAGAAGACGCAGGGTGGGCACCTGCCCACGATAAAAGTGAAATGAGCGTGGTGGGCACCTGCAAAAGCCCACAAGGAGGGGTGAATCCCTATGGGGGATTCCCTCAGCAAGGGCTGCAGTTCTGCGCTGCTCAGCCCCCAGGCTCTCAGGCAATATCAAACCTTGGCAAAAGCAAGAATAAAGTGAACCAGGTCCAGGAAGTCCTGGGGTATCAAGGGGGCAATGTAGGGCCCAGGGGCCAGCACACAGGACACTCCAGCAAGGAGACAGCCCCCATTGCGGTCCTTCCTGGGCCCCACCAGCAGCAAGCCCCCCTCTGTCAGGATCCAAGAGAGAACATTTACATGGGGGTCACCGCCCCTTCTTTTATACACCATTTTCCCATTGTGACACAGCACAGGGCTAGGAGAGAACCAGATACAACTGGTTCAGGAGCACTTGAGCCCTTTGTTTTGCTCAGCTCCTCTCCTCTATTCACAGGACAGGCCAGGGACATCAGACACGCCACAGGGGGTGGAGCCAGCATTGTGGAGGGGAGGCCCAGCCCTATTCAGGTCCCAAGGGCAACTCCTCCCTTCCATCTACATGCAGATCTCCCTATTTACCACCTGGTAGACCCATCCTGGCTCCTGGAGCCAAGCACACCAGCCAGCCCCTGTCAATCACAAGCCAGACATACAATTCACATCAGGCAGGCAGACACTGCACACAGAAATGCCAACTTCTAAAAGTGGCCCTTCTCCACTAGTCACAATAAATCTGTGCACACCGTCGCGCAGCATTTAATCTCACGAGATCGCACATACCAAACTCGCCCCTGCACTCCTCTCACATCAGGAATTACCATGGACACACATATCCCCCATGTATTCCTATGGGATGGCAGGCCACTCTCACCACACGTACTCAGAGAGCACACGCACTTTACACTGGTCCACAGTGCTAAAGAGCACCGAGGCCACAAATCACTACCATCATGTCAGAGTTCAAGGCAAAAAGTTCAGGGGTGAACCTGCCAAAAGGGCCAAGGCCAACAGCCCTCAACACTCCTTCCCGGCAATGGCCTGATATCTCATTTACATCCCTGCACCAGCCTGGAATTCTGCAGAAACCTCCCCCCTCACCAGGTTACTCACCCCCCTATCCAATCCATCTTTCCAACAGGCTGACTTCCCAGCTCTCACAGTAACGTTTCCACCTTATGCGCTCCCTTCTTATCCACCCCTCCCTGCTTCCCCCACTCACACTCCCTCTCCCTTTATCCTGAATTCTGTGCAAACCCCTTACATTTCTCTTCACCCAAACATTTCAGAACTACTGCTTGAACCACTATCCCTTTATGACAACCTCCTCCCTTCCCCTTTTCCTCTAACTTAGCAGAACTTTACACTTTCTATAACCACCCACCAGGGCTACCATCCTCATCATGCTTGTTTCTAGCCCACATACACTCGCTGCACCCAGCATGCGCACCTTTTCCACCTCTTCCTCTTTTCTCCTCCCAGACTTTCTGCCTTCCTATGACTCCCTTCTATCTCCCCCTATCTTCCCACTAGAGCCCCCACCTTTCTCTTCCTCAGCTAGAAGTCAATATTTCTATTTTATTCAATGTATGCCCAGATAACTTTCACTCCACCACAGCTGCACTGACAATTATTTCCAATCAACATCTCTTGACGAGGCTCCCTCCATTCTATATTCCTACATCCCAGCACACAACCCCCCCCATCCTTGCTCTCCCTCTCAAGTTGATCCCCCTCTTGAACCCATCGAACAACCTAACATTCCGTGTCCAGCTCTGCTCGCCTTAGAAAATAAATTAGGACTACTCCTCTCTTCTATCTCCCAGTTTGAAGCTACCATCTCCCACCTAAGTACTAGCATTTCTACTCTTCCCAAGTGAACACTTACTTCCCTAATTTCCCATGCCCCAAAAAAGCCTCACACATTTTGTCACCAACTGACACTTTCAACTTATTGGCTAGCTACAATTCTTCCAATTCCCACCCCTGCTCCTTCTCCTCTTCAGCTAACACTAATCACTGCACTATACCAGCCATCTCCCTCGCCCGCACCAAACATCAACCATCTTAATTCCAGTCACCAATTCTCAGAAACATTATCCCTATCACCCCTGAAAGCCTTGACTCCCCTTCACTATATCAGTCATCTCAGCGGTTCGTTTTCTGCTTCACAACTTTAGATCCGCAAATAAACACAAGCTGGACATTTCAGACATCATTAATCCTTACAGCCTGGATATACTTTTCTTCACTGAGACTTGGCTCAGAGACACTTCTCATACTTCATGGATCTTCTGTTCCCCACTGACTATTCCGTTCTCAGGAATGATAGAGAAGATAAAGTCGGGGGAGGCGTAGCAGTTATCTTCAGAAACTCCCTTCATCTCAAAGCTTTTCCCAGAAGCTCTTTCCGCACCTTCGAATGGCTATCTTTGGAGCTTCAAGTACAGCACAGCTTCCCTGTCAGGTTTCACACCATCTATCACCCGCCTGGTGACAGCTCCACCTTCACAGAGGAATTCACTGACTTTGCGAGCTTCTAATACTCACAAATCGACTGTACCCCTATTTCTAACAGCAACAAACAGATTTTTATCGAAGACTTTAATCTTCACTGGGGTAATCTGGAATATTCAGCGGCTGTTAGATTTGGGGTCTCTAGTTGGCACATGTAGGTACTTGTAACAAATAGGGACCCTCGCCTCTAGTCAGGATAAGGGGGAGACACTCCTAAAATAACCCCTGCTCACCCCCTTGGAGTTTGGCACGAGCAGCAAGGCTTTATCGCAGAGGCGTTGTAAGTTAAGCATTTGTGACCACATACAGTAACCCAGTGACAACCCTACAAATGGACACCACACAGGTTTTAAATAAAAAATAAGTAGACTTTATATAGAGTTACCACCAGACCATGAACGACAAAAATACACAATACTATTACTTTAAGATGGTAGATTTAAGCTTAGTTCAGGTCAGTTCTTAAATGCGACAGTCTGCGTCAAAGTACCTTACGTTGCGTTGCGCTTCCACGACAAGCAATGTCGCAGTGATGGGAAATGCAGCAAAGTTCAGGTGCAAAGAAATAAAGAAGTGAAGATCTTCCAGATGCGGCACGCTTCTCGGGGACTCGAGAAGTTCTCTGTTCGTTGCGTGGACTGCAGCAGCGAAACCGTGACGATGCGACTGCAGCAGCTCCAGTGGTGACACTCTTCTCCCACGATGCGTGAAGCTTCCGCTCGATGCGACAACTACAGTGGCGACATCCAAGATGTGATGTCAGCAGCTCCTACGGCGGCGGGGCTTCTCGGGGATGCGAGGTGCTCTTCTTCGATGCGGTGCAGTGCGATAGTTCCAGCGATGACACCCTCTTTCGGAGAAGCGACGGCAGGAACAGCGACGGGGACATGCTCCGACCTCGTTGCGAGATTCTTCTCCTGATGTGGTGCAGTGCGACAACTACAGCGGTGACACACTCCTTCGGAGTTGGGACGGCAGCAGCAGCGACCCGCTTCCTCTTCGTTGCGACACGCTTCTCTCCGATGCGGTGCAGTGCGACAGTTCCAGCGGCGTCACCTTCCTTCGGAGATGCGACGTCAGGCACAGCGACGGCGACACGCTTCTTCTCATTGAGTCGCGCTTCCAGCTCCTTGCGACAAGCAGTCCCTCAGAAGGCCCAATGCAGCAGCAGGCACTTCCAAAGAACTCTAGGGAGCTGGGGGTTGAAGTCTGCTGTCCCTGAGACTTCAGCAGGAGGCAAGCTCTTTTCCAAGCCCTTGGAGATCCTTCACAAGTTGAAAGCAAAGTACACAAAGTTCCTTTCTCCTTCCTTTGGCAGTAAGGCAAACACTGCAGACCAATCCATCAAGCAGCACTTCAGCTTGGGAATAGTCTCTCCTCAGTTTCTTCAGGTTCCTACCCTCAGTAAAGTTCTTCTTTTAGTCCAAAAGTGATCTAATTTCATGGGATCAGAGTTCCAATATTTATACCCCAAAATCCTTTGTTCTCTGAGGGGAGAGGGGCCTTTTCCCAGTCCAAACCAGTTCTGAAGCACTCTGTTTACCAGACTTCTCCTTTCCTTTCACAGTGCAGGGCAGTCACATCAGACGCCCCACAGGAGGTGGTACCAGCATTGTGGAAGGCAAGTACCGTCCTGGAGCACTTTGTTTACAGGACTCCTTCTCTTCTTTCACTGTGAAGGGCAGAGACATCAGCCGCTCCCCATGTGGTGGAGCCAGCATTGTGGAAGGCAGGCACAGCCCTAATCAAGGTTATGGTGCAACTCCTCCCTCCCATTATAAAATGTAATAACTCTAACAGCCCATTCTGGCCTATGGAGAACAGGTAGCCTTGCAATAGTGAAAAACAAAATTGGCTGTAATTCACTATTAGTACATGCTACACACACCAGGGCATGTCCTACCTTATGCTTACAATGCACCCTGCCCTTGGGCTTACCATAGGGGTGACTAATATGAAGTTAAGGGAAGGTTTAGGGACTGGCAAGTAGGTGTACTTGCCCAGCCAGCATGACAGTACCGGACTGCACGCAGGTTCTCCAATGGCAGACCTTAGACACATTTTACAAGGCCGCTTCTGAGGGTGGCACAACCAGTGCTGCAAGACCACCAGAAAAGGGGGTGGTGATGAACAGAGTGTCTGAATTAAGCAGACCACTCTTACCCAGTCCAAAGATCAGGGCTTGATCCATCACCGTTATTTAGCTCACTGCCCCATCCCAGCTCAGAACCTGGCTATATGCAAATTAGTCTGTCCCTGGCCCAGTGCATCATGGGAACAGGGCAGACCAAACTACCAAGCCAATTCTTCACCAGAAAGGAGACAAGCTTCCGGGGACCGGTTTCTGGCATTACAGCCGTCTTCGGCCCGGCTTGCTTGAATCCTGATGGAGCAGTGAGCAAGGGACTCATGTCTGAGTATACCCGGCCACACCTATAGTGGCCAAAAACGATTCAGAAAAGGGGGTGGTGATGAACAGAGTGTCTGAATTAAGCAGACCCCTCTTACCCAGTCCAAAGATCAGGGCTTGATCCATCACCGTTATTTAGCTCACTGCCCCAACCCAGCTTAGAACCTGGCTATATGCAAATTAGTCTGTCCCTGGCCCAGTGCATCATGGGAACAGGGCAGACCAAACTACCAAGCCAATTCTTCACCAGAAAGGAAACAAGCTTCCGGGGACCGGTTTCTGGCATTACAGCCGTCTTCGGCCCGGCTTGCTTGAATCCTGATGGAGCAGTGAGCAAGGGACTCATGTCTGAGTATACCCTGCCACACCTATAGTGGCCAAAAATGATTCAGAAAAGGGGGTGGTCATGAACAGAGTGTCTGAATTAAGCAGACCACTCTTACCCAGTCCAAAGATCAGGGCTTGATCCATCACCGTTATTTAGCTCACTGCCCCATCCCAGCTCAGAACCTGGCTATATGCAAATTAGTCTGTCCCTGGCCCAGTGCATCATGGGAACAGGGCAGACCAAACTACCAAGCCAATTCTTCACCAGAAAGGAGACAAGCTTCCGGGGACTGGTTTCTGGCATTACAGCCGTCTTCGGCCCGGCTTGCTTGAATCCTGATGGAGCAGTGAGCAAGGGACTCATGTCTGAGTATACCCTGCCACACCTATAGTGGCCAAAAACGATTCAGAAAAGGGGGTGGTCATGAACAGAGTGTCTGAATTAAGCAGACCACTCTTACCCAGTCCAAAGATCAGGGCTTGATCCATCACCGTTATTTAGCTCACTGCCCCATCCCAGCTCAGAACCTGGCTATATGCAAATTAGTCTGTCCCTGGCCCAGTGCATCATGGGAACAGGGCAGACCAAACTACCAAGCCAATTCTTCACCAGAAAGGAGACAAGCTTCCGGGGACTGGTTTCTGGCATTACAGCCGTCTTCGGCCCGGCTTGCTTGAATCCTGATGGAGCAGTGAGCAAGGGACTCATGTCTGAGTATACCCTGCCACACCTATAGTGGCCAAAAACGATTCAGAAAAGGGGGTGGTCATGAACAGAGTGTCTGAATTAAGCAGACCACTCTTACCCAGTCCAAAGATCAGGGCTTGATCCATCACCGTTATTTAGCTCACTGCCCATCCCAGCTCAGAACCTGGTGATGGATCAAGCCCTGATCTTTTGACTGGGTAGGAGTGTTCTACGTAATTCAGATACTCTGTCCATCACCACCCCTCTTTTTGAATCGTTTTAGCCACCAGAAGTGTGGAAGGGTATACTCAGATGTGAGTCCCTTGCTCACTGCACCATCAGGATTCAAGCAAGCCGGGCCGAAGACGGCTGCAATGCCAGAAACCGGTTCCCGGAAGCTTGTTTCCTTTCCAGTAAAGAATTGGCTTGGTAGTTTGGTCTGCCCTGTTCCCATGATGCACTGGGCCAGGGCCAGACTAATTTGCATGTAGCTAGGTTCTGAACTGGGATGGTGCAGTGAGCTAAAAAACGGTGATGGATCAAGCCCTGATCTTTTGACTGGGTATGAGTGTTCTGCTTAATTCAGATACTCTGTCCATCACCACCCCTCTTTTTGAATTGTTTTAGACCACCAGCAGCATTTGGATTTACACGCCCTGGGCACACTCAGTGCACTAGACTAGGGTCTGACAAGTAAACCAAATAGCCAAACATGGAACCACTGATTAAAACAGTAATTTACAATAGGGAACACTTGCACTGTGGCACTGTGCCCACAGCATCTAACACCAGCAAAAACACATGTGGCAACAGCAAAATGGAAGGGAGACCCACGCCAATGGTGCCAGGTCTAACAGGCTTGCCACTTTTCTCTTAGGAAATGATCTTGTTCAACAAAACAGACCCACTTTAAGGGCACCATTCTTGACCTTGTTTTCTCCAAAATAGATATGCTAACAGCTGTTGATCCTATACCAGTAGTTTGGTCTGACCACTTCCTCATCCCCTTCTCCCTGCACCTTTCTCATTCTGTTACTCTTGGCCAACCTAAAGGAACTACTACCTTGTTCAGTAACATCAAAAACATCGATGTTGAAATTTTGTGCAGCACAGCTTTGAACTCACTTCCAATCTTAGACCCCTACTCTGATGTAAACGCCCTTACCACCCAATGTCTCACCAGTCTATCAGCTGTAATTGAAAATGATGAATGGCTGAGAGCTGTTAGCAGGCTCGTTTGTTTACCGGTGCATGGCCACAAAAAGGGTCCAGTGTGGTAATCTTCTAAGGATGGCCAATTTATTGCTGCTAGTACATCAGTTGCCTGGGAGTAGCCAGCTCAAACATTCTTGCAGATATAGCCTAGGATTTTTTTTGCCTTGAACGTTAGCTGTCCATCTAGGTGGGGTACCTACCAAATGATGAGCAGACTGGCACTCGTGGGACACCATAGATTGGATACTGGACCACAAACAGTTCCGGAAAACCACAACAAAACAGGGTCTTCACGCCATGGATCTCTTTATGGTGAAAATGAATAAACAGGCACCAACTTCATTCAGTTAAAAATGGACTTTTAAAAAAAAAATCTTTATTTACCAGTTTTACATTTATCACATCGTCATTACCAGCTCACAGTAGATATAAATACGGCCTTACCCAGTTTACGTATACATTTCAAATGCGCAATGGTTCCAACTGTCTGCTCACCTTTGGGTCCAGCATTATTACTGTGTCACTATACATTAACTCTACAATTCACCCTCTTACCAGCACATTTAGGAACCACAGCCAGCCCCCATCACATGAAATCTGCGATCACCCTATTGAAATGTCCAAGTTACGAATTCAGAGATCAGTGTTTCAAAATCAGCCAATGCCAGCAGGCACTATTCCGCTATTTGGCCGCATCTCAGGTTGTGATTGGAGCGCCACCGTGTATCGTTTAAATGGGCCCCAAATATCCTGAGGACGAAATGAACTGTGCAACGTGGAAGCATAGAGATCGTAGTATATGTTGCAGTGTATTAGACTGTGTAGCCAATCCTTGCACCTCGGAACTGCTTTTTGCCCCCATTTGAGTGCAATCTCCCTTTACGCTAGCAGCAACCCCAAATGCAGTGAACTTCTAGACCAATTTTGGTATGTTATTTACATATCCCAATAAAGCTATGGCCGGTGTAGGATCTATTTCAAAACCAACTGCGTCACCCAGGGTATGAAAGACGTTGGCCCAGAATCTACTGATTGTGGGACCAGTCCAAGCCAGGTGTGCAAAGTCAGCATGTGGGGCCTTGCATTTAAGACAACAGTGGGGCCTGTCTGGGGCTATTTTGTGGGACATCTCAGGTGTGATGTAAATGCAGCGTAAATTGAAATGGATAATCTTGTGTCGGCTGTTCAATGACACCTCCTTAGTTTGCATACAGCATGCAGCCCACTGCTCATCTGTTATAGGGTGACCCAGGGGTGACCCAGATCAGCCTCCCACACTGCCCGTATCTTGTTGTCATGAACTGGGATTGTTTCCACACGGGCCCTATACAGTTTAGAAACTAACTGTTCCCCCGTGTTGCTTTCAATGGCGAGGGACAGAGGTGAGAATGCATCCGGTTCAACCGGAAAGCCAGGAATCTTAGCTTTTATGGCCGCCCGCATGTGGGTGAGTGCGAATTTGTCCATAAATGAGGCATCTAAAAAATGTTCCCCGTCAGATACTGTGAAGATCTCCAGTTATCAGTATCCAGCGTGGATTCGGAAGAGGTATGCTTGGGGAATACACAGCCAGAGATCCCAGCAACCTAAGCAGCTTTAGCCATGCCCAGCTGGTGGTAGAGACCGTTTGAATGTCTATAGGGTCGCGGGGATAACCCAGTGGCAATATCGTGCTCAATGTGTCTGTCAGTGCAGTACCAAATCAGCTTCAGGCCTTAAGTCGGGGATTCTGGCATCTGGGTGATACCAGGAATAGGTATAATTGCATTGAGCAATTAAGTAGTGTAACTGAAAGTTAGGGACTTCAAAGCCTCCCCTAGGGTATGGCATGGTCGTGACCTCCCAGCGGACTCTTGGACACCTGCCTTCCAGGCTAGCCGTATAAGGTACATGTTAATCGATTTGAAGAAACGGTTCGGCAGCGGGATAGGAAGATTGTTAAATAGGTATAAGAATTTGGGCAAGACCACCATTTTTATTCAATGCTATTCTCCGCCCTAAGGAAAGTGGAAGGCGAAGCCATCTCTCCAACCTGCTGCTCTGAGTTGCTAATCACCGTTTTATAGTTCAACAATAGAAGTTTGTCAGTAAGTAATTGTATGTTGATCCCCAGATATTTGACCGACTCAGAGCACTAGGCAATGGATATTTGCACTCCCAACTGACCGTGGCCGAGATGAGAGGAAATATGACCTATTTATGCCAATTGATACACAGGCCAAAGTAGCCACCAAATCGAATGATCTCTCTGATCAAAGGAGCGTTCCTGGAAATGTCTAACAAGGGAATCCATTGCCAAAATGAAAAGTAATGGAGACTGTGCCTGCCTGAGGAGGTACTCAGAAGGTCCCAAAAGTCATACCAATTGCATTGCAAATGCTTGTTTTTCTTGTAACATCATTAGTTTGAGCACGAAACGCTAATTAGGCGAAATTTCCCTTAGAAAAGTAGTGTGCATAACTACGATTCGTGCCTTCCTACTAACGGACTGATACTCTGCCCCTCGTTCTTAAATGTCTGCTCTTTATCGTTTTCAATGCCACAAAGAGCCCTGCATTTAGGATGAAACTAAAGCAGCATTATGAGGCGCGCACAGGATTGTGGGTATGTAGATTGCTGGTGACGCGATGACCCTTTCTCTCGAGCATCCTGACCTCTAGTGACAAGAAGGGGCGTTGCACCTCCTGCAGGTGCACGTTTACGCAAGGCGCCTCGTTCTGCGTCACATGATCCTGTGATGTCTTCCGATGGAAGCAGCCGGAGCCTCCTCTCCTCACATGAAGCTCACATTTCAACCAATCATGGAGTTTCTTGTACAGAAACCCTCTAAAAATTGGTGCAATTTCCGCTTCTCACGGCCCCTCGGAGTGCGCGTGACCCGCGGAGTGTTTTAACGCAACAATTTGGAGTAAACATTAGATTTCTTCGCGTAACCCCGATACAAAATATCACTTCCTACTAGTAGGGTGACTTTACAGCGGTGACGTGTCAGTCACTCTCATGAATACCTGTGAGTGCACACCTACAGGCGCTCCTTCTCCTATTAAACAGAGGCCTGTGTCGCCTGTACTGATTAATCGGGTGTTTGCCACAGAGGCTGCTGGGTATGCAAATGACTGTGGCTGGCCACACCCCCTCCATTGCCAGCAAGGCTCCTGCAGCAGCCCCATGGAGACTTGTGCTCTGGATCCAGGCTGTGAAGAGTCTCAAAATCCAGCAATAAAGGGAATGTGTGAAGCTAATTTAATAGTGACAAAAAGTGACACTAGAAGTCCCACCAGAAGTAATCCTGCTGAAATACACAAAACAAGCATTGGCATAGCCAATAGGTCTTGCCTTTGGGAACTAATAAGTGTTACGGCAGAGATATTGAGGGGCATATTATCAAGGGATTTATCTCTGTTTTTTTGGCTTTAAAAGCCAAGAAAGCGGAGATAAAATGTTCTCCCTATTACCTAGCTGTCGCTAACACCAGTTAGCGACAGCTAGTAGGAGATAGCGACCATCTTGGGCCCCGCTTTGCATGTCAGAGAAATTTATCACTAATGACATGCAAAGTGTGCGTGCCAAGATGTTAGCGACTGGAAACAGTCGCTAACATCGCTATCTCCTATTAGCAAGTTTTGGAGATATTTGCGCTAAGCGTGAATATCTCCAAAAGCTAACACCTGCCCTGAGCAGTTCTTAGCCATGTTATCCAATGGGAGGTGGATAACATGGCTAAGAGAATTGCTTGGTAATGCATGAATATCGCTGACTTTTCAGCAATATTCATGCATTTCCGCCGATTTTTATCGCTTAGGAGATAAACCTTGATAATATCAAGGCTCCTAAGCGATAAAAGTCGTCGCTACATGGCAAAAAAATTATTGCCGCTAAGCCAACATAGCGATAATTATCGCTAGTTGTTGGTAATATGCCCCTGAGTTTGTGTTTGTTTTTAAGCTGTGTTGTGCAGAAGTCTGCAGTAGGCTGAAATTTTATAATAAAGAAGTGTGAGAAGCATTTTTGTTAGTTTAGTTATGATACAAAATGACGATGATAAAAACTATTAATTAGAAGTAATGATTTGTGGGTTTTTTCATGTTTGAATGCTGTCAACTTGTATCTGCCTGTTCTAATCGTTGCTTTTTATGGTGTTTATTGTTAAAGGGGTGGGTATAAATAACAGGAGAGTGAAGGTTAGTTAGTTAGCTAGTGAGAGTGATAGATTTAGTGAGTTAATTAGTGAGAGAGTTAGTTAGTGAGAGTGAGAGAGTTAGCGAGTGACTTAGTGAGAGAGAGTTATTGAGTTAGTGAGAGAGAGTGAGATTTAGTTAGTGAGAGGGAGAGAGTTAGCGAGTGAGCTATTGAGAGTGAGTTAGTTATGATCACCAATTATAAGTGAAGTTGAAATGTCAGAATTTCATTGCTCCGGTTTACTCCACCCAGGAGTAAAGAAACAAACAACAAATCTGGATTGGACCTAACAAGCCTTGGCAACAGCACCCACGCAAGATGACGACATGACGTGATTGGCTTCGGTTCAGACCAGCAAGATCTGAGGAACTCACCCTTCGGAGGGGAGTCAGGGCACATCTGGGGCAACCAGGGAAGCCGTAGGCACAAAGTAGATTCCTTCAGGGGGACCCACTAGCCAACGGACTAGGGATCATAAAGGCACCTTAAGCGGAAATGCTGAAAGCGGGCCCACGGAACATTCGTAGAGTGTAGGCCCACAATCTTCGAGATAAAAGGTGCTCAGGGCTTGGACTACAAGTAGCCCAATGCACAACTTAAGGAAAGCTCGGGAAGTAGATGTATTAGCAAATGTGCAGGATGTCCAGGAGTTCCGGTCCCATGTCTCTTGTGATAGCTACAGGTCTCAGCTTTGCTGGGGACTCGTGTCAGCCTCGGCAATGTCTGGAAGTCTGTGTCCTGTGTCGCAGATTCTTCGGGATCCGTGAGGAGTCTTGAAAATGCAGACTGGCAAGATGCTTCTTTGGTGACTGTTTCAACAGGGGAGTCACTCCTTGACCCCAAGGGAGATTTCTTCCATCTTCCAGTCGATATGGAATGTCGAAGGTCAAAGATTTATGTTTCAGAGTTTCGTCCAGGGTAATCTAAAGTCTCAGTGACTGGGTTCCTATACTTATACTAAGTTTAGGGGTTGGACTAACTCTGGGGTCCCACCCATGGGATGACCCTGGGAGGGGGTGGTTATACCCCTTCCCCTTTGTCCAGTTTCACGCCAGAGCTGGGGCTGAGTGCCCCAGCAACCGGTTTGAACTGGGAAATGCATGGGCCACCTTGTGTGCCCCAGGCAGTGTCTGAAAAGCATTCACTGAATGCAACCCA
Organism: Lissotriton helveticus; assembly: GCF_964261635.1. Lineage (NCBI taxonomy): Eukaryota > Metazoa > Chordata > Amphibia > Caudata > Salamandridae > Lissotriton > Lissotriton helveticus. The sequence goes on from NW_027611719.1 coordinate 265,680, forward strand.
CCCAACCTCAATACACTAAAGCCTGTCTGGGGAGGTGCAGGCACCTCCCTAGACAGGAAACCTATTGTTCAAGCCTCCCCTGCCGGAGTTTCATCCAGCAGCAGGAGGTCAGACTCGTGTCTGTGGCAGCAGGATCCATTTTGTGACGCTGAGGCTCTTTTGAACATTTACCGGGTATACCAGTGTGTACATGTCTTTTCCCTCTAGAAGGGTGGAATTCTACCCCTGACGCCAGAACTGGTGGGGGTTGGAGTAGGATTCCAAAGTGTTTGACACCAAACACAACATGTTTTGATGCAGCCAAACCAAAGTTAGCATTTACTGCGAGGTTATAATGCACTTAAGAGTATATAGTATGGCTGTATCATAGAACAGCTATAAGGAAGGGTTTCCGAAAGCTGCAGAGGGGCTCAGCTCATGCTAGGGCACCCTCTCACACAAAACCAAGCACTCTGCCTTCAGGATTTTCGAGGCCCACCATAGGAGTGGCTTATAGGTGTATATGTGTGCAATAAATCCTTTGGATTTGACCCCCGTGAGTGCAGTCTTCTGTTTGTGTGATTTTCATATATATACATATATAAGTTAAAAGTTCCAAACTATCAGCCAGGTCCGCAATCACCGGAACACCAACACAGCAAAGAACACGAAGACCCAGAAATCAGGTGAGTTTGTTAATTTAATACCACCTTCGCCAGGATAACGTTTCGGCCTGCACAGAGGCCTTGGTCACATGACGCCATGGAGAGCGGGGCAAAATTTAAAGTGCAAGTGCAAACATTTTAAGACATTTGATTGGACAGCAGCGTGAAAAAGAAAACAACATAGAAGACATACTTGTCATGGCACTTATTGGGATAATCCCAATAAACGAACACATCATTCCAAAAAATATATATATATAACATGCCTAGTAAATTATATCCGAATTGACTTTCATAATCAACAAATGTGTAATTTGAAAAATCATTCCATAATATTTACAAGATGAATGCAAGTAAAAAGTCTGCGGATATAATATTGATATAGGTATACTATATCTAAGTAAGGGGTGCTTACACCACCTTACCCAGGCTGCAAGTGCAGACCTGTGGTGCCATTATTAAAGGCTTCCCAGGGGTGGCATAACACATGCTTCAGCCCCTGGTAGGCCTCTGGGGTACCTATACCCTTGGTACCTAAGGTATCTATACTAGGGACTCATAAGGGTAACCAAGTAACCAATCTGGAGTGTACCTAAAACGTGTAACCAATTTAGAGAGAGAACAGCTAGGCAAACTATCAACCACCACGTATTACAAACCCACGGCAAGAAATTCACTACTGGCCTTTGAAAGTTTCCACCCACGACCACTAAGGGAGGACCTGCCCTATGGCCAATTTCTACGCATAAGGCGCAATTGCAGCAATAAGGAGGACTACAACACACAGGCCACAGACCCTTCCCACGACTACAACAACGAGGCTATCCAAGAAGGATCATCGACAGGACCAAGAAACAGGCAAAAAAACAAAATAGAGATGCCCTCCTGGAAACACCGACCCATCAAGAAACAATAACACCATTGACCTGTGTCACTACGTACAACCCTATCTCCAATTCAGTGGGTAAAATCATCAAGAAAAACTGGAGAATCATCAACACGGGCAAACGAGACTGGGACCTGCCCCTCTTTGCCTACAAAAAACCGAACAGCCTACGGGATCAACTCATCTCTACACGGCCTAGAACCACGGAAACCACCACCAACCCTACACTACATTTAGTATGGAACCTCCCCAAAGTCACAGGTCACTACCCCTGTGGCGATTGCAGCATTTGCCATCTCACGAGTCAGTTCTTCGATCCTGCTGACACGGGGAAACATCATTAAGGCTATTTCCTGCATTTTGGTTTCAGGTTCAGTGGGTGAAGGGAAGATCTATTTTATTTCGTCATTGTTTTAAAAATAGCGTGAATAACCCTGAACACCTACCTGACTTATTATACACTCTTGCGCCCCGGTGCACCACAGCCCTGTGGCTGATTGATGTGGAGGGCATAGACAAGAGGAAAGACCGGAACCACTCACTTCCGGGAGCGCGCCATTTTGGTCGGCGCTCTAGTTGCTACACGCCCCCTGTCAACTATTTATATCCAATATAAGCCCGTCTGCGCCCGTCCGCGCCAGTAGGTCGCCTCTCGCCAGAAACGCTGGCCAAAATCTGCCAGGTAGCTATCTTTACTCCAGAGAGGTTTTATTAAATCTGCGACCTCCATCTCACCATTGTAGCATTCCCCCACTTCATCCCCTGAGTGGCCCGTTACGCTGTCCGTGCGGCACGTTTGTACTTTCTAAACCTATGCCTTTATCTGTTTCTCCTGTCTTACTCCCTCAACATCGGCTAAAAATACTACAGTTAAATGTAAGGTCATTAGCTAAACACCATGCGGAAATATATGACCGTATCATTGATGAAACTCCTGATATTTTCTTTCGGACTGAGACTTGGCTGAGTGATGATATGACGGCCACACCGAATCTGGCGCTACCCCCTGAATACTCGATTTCTTTGGTGAATAGAGCGACTGGGGGAGGTGGTATCGCTGTGATCACCAGGTCTAGCTACTCCTGTCTTTTTGATAAAGTTAATAGGGAGCGGGGTGAATGTGCTCACTTTAGTATCTCTGTGCGCACTCATTTTACCCTTTCCGGTCTATTAATATTAGAGCTCCCGGTTTTATGGTATTTATTTTTTCAACATTTCCGTCTGTATTTATCCATATTTATTTTGTGTTTTGCTTATAAATGAAGTTGAAAAACTGTACATTTCCATATTTATTTAACTGAGAGGCGCACTCATACTTTGATGTCTGTCGGGTTTTAGCTATTTAAGCTGTCAAATATCACTTCACAATACATCCACTGGTAAATACTAGCATTATACCATACATGTATGTTGACATATGCTGTTATTTAAATACATTTTGTCCTGTTTTTTAATTAACCATGCTGTCCATAGGCTCAGCTGCTGACCTATAATTCATCAAAGACAGCATTGAGAGTCCCTTTAAAGGAGCATTTTCTGTATTTATCCACTTTTAAAAGAAAACCCATTGTTTTCTGTCTGTATTTATATGTAAAAATCCGTAAAAACGGAAAACAGGGAGCCCTAATTAATATTTAGGCCTCCCGGACCTGCCTCCGGTTTTAACAATGCTCTCTTAGAGGCAGTTGGAGCATTTACCGTGGAATCGGCTAATTTTAGCATTTTTGGCGATCTTAACCTCCAATTTGATCTGGACCAGGATCAGACTATTCGCACCATGCTTGCCGATTTAGCCGCATTTCAGCTCCATCAAATAGTTAAAAGCCCTACACATAAAGGAGGTCATCTGTTAGACCCTCAATTTACAAACATTGAGATGGCCACTGTGATTACCCCTACTCCTATGGCCTGGTCCGACCATCTCCTAGTTGAAATGACCATTCCCACACCTGCATCTTCACACAACAATACTCAACGTTCGGTATTTAAAAGACCGTGGCGTAAGTTTCGACTTGAAGATTTCCACGCACTCTTAGGAGCGGACCCTTTAGGCCCTTTTAGTAATTGTCGAGACAGGATATGATTCATTCTGTGCCGTAACCTGGATTAAAGGTCGCACACAGGATTCTAACCCCTGGTATAATGACACCTTGACTTCCCTGAAGAAGACATGCAAAAGGTATGAGCGCAAGTGGAGGAAAGTCTATGCTCCCGAAAAAAAGCTTACTATCTAGCCGAACTTAAAACATATCATAGAGCTGTATGCAGGGCTCGAGCGGAGTACTATGCTTCTGAGATTTAATAGAGCTCCAACCCCCCTAAAGTCATCTTCAAAATTCTCAAAGATCTCAGTGCCAAAAAATCTCCAGCGCCTATTCCCACGTCAGAATCCCAATGTGAAGAATTGGCCTCCTTCTTCGTGGAGAAAATACGGGCTATTTATCAATCTTTTTCTTCTATGACTATGCCCGGTCCATCTCCTTTCATTATACCAGCCTTAGCCTCTGATCTGACGGCTATTCCTGAGATTTCCTGGGAAGAATTTAGCACATTGACTGTGAAAATTAAGTCAGGCTCTCCGGCCGACCCACTCAAACCTGCTCAGTTCAGAGAATCCTCTCTGCCCTGTATGGCCCCGCTACACCAGCTGATTAGTGCCTCTTTCTCATCCGCCATTGTTCCGGTGAAATGGAAACAGGCGTGGGTTTCTCCCATCCTTAAAAAACCTAATTTAGACCCTATCAAGCCTAAAAAAATCAGGCCTATCTCTCTTCTTCCCTGGATAGCGAAGGTGGCAGAATCACATGTTAATACTATACTTACCAACGTTCTGAGCTCCAATAACATTCTGGATGAAACACAACATGGTTTCCGCGCTGGTCATAGTACCAAGACCGCTCTCTTGGCCATGACGGAACACCTGTGATCTATCCTTGACCATGGTCAAACGGCGGCACTGATCCTGTTAGATCTCAGTGCCGCCTTTGACACTGTATCCCACAAGGTTCTGATCCACCGTCTTGAGGAGGCAGGGATCACTGATATGGCCCTTGCCTGGTTCTTTTCTGACCGAGAGGTCATTTCGTGTTTCCACCCCTCCTTTCCTATCTCAGGCACATCCTATTGAGCCGGGTGTCCCCCAAGGCTCGGCATTGAGCCCCATATTATTTAATCTTTATGTTCAGCCGCTAGCTGCTGTCCCCAAACAATGGGACCTCGCCATCGTCTTACATGCTACAAGGAGCCTTTACTTAAATGTTATGTCTGTTTTCTTTACCCCCACAGGTACAACTTGAGAGGAAACACCTCTTGCACATATAAGCACCATAGTGTGTGCTTTACACACAGGGCACTGACAAACTCATACAAAACCCTGTAATACCCTACACATATACGGTCCTGAAGAAAGCCAGTAGAAGGAAATGCCTGGCTGAAACTAGTTGATCGCACAGGACGTCGGAGGCCAGAAGCCCACCGTGCACGTCCAAAAGCCTTTGTTTTTATTGACTGCCTGGGGCCCACCATTAAAACAGTCTTTGGGACCCCTAGGACAGTATTTTAAACCTCACTCAGAGCACACTCACAGCACCCTCACGAACAAAAAAAACCCGCTCCGCAGTAACCTGGCGTCGAATCGGGTTACGATGATGAAGCATGCCACCAACTAGGTTGGTGGGTGAGGGCCTTCATAAAACCTAATGGTTTTCCACATACAAACACTTTAAATCAGAGCTAGTTCTAATGGATTACTACAGTCAGATTTCCAATTATTAAAACAGAAACCTCATGTATTCAAGATAAAATAACAATAATTTTTAAAAAAAATTTTTTTTGCAAAGACTTTTATTAAGTGCTTAAAAGTTTGCGATACATAGTTTTCAAGGAAGTGGTACCTCCCCCTTAGGGAAGGCAGTCCACTTCAACTTTTTAATCAATGTATTTAAACATTTTACAAGTCGTCAGTTTGGGGTTCAAGAATGTCTGCAGATAGCTTTTGCAGTTTTTAATGGGGCCACTTTAAAGAGTCTAGTGGGGTAGGGGGGGTGGGTGTTACAGTTCTTCCCCTTCCTCACTTTTCTGCTTGTCCATGGCTGCATAGTCTCTAAGCAGGCTGAGCACCATCCTGCGGCACCCTTCTCGGTTCACCACCTCTCCATTGGTCACCAGGCGGGTCCTGGCGAACAGGAGAATGTCTTTAATACAGCAAAGGAGCCTCCAGCACCCCTGGATAGCTTCCTCTGTGTGTGTCCCTGGAAACAGCCCGTACATCATGGACTGTTCAGTAATGTTCTCGTAGGGGATGAGGGCTAGCAGTTCTTGGCGTAAGACAGCCCGTAGTCTCTGGGCAAAGGGGCAGGCCCAGAAGAGGTGGTGTGCAGATTCCTCTGTGGGGCATCCCCTTGGACAGTTCCTGTGCGGGCACAGGCCTCTGCTGTGCATGAAGGACCTTACTGGCAGGCCCCCCTTCACAGACATCCATGCTATGTCCTTGTGTCTGTTGGTCAGACTTGGGGAGGATACATTCCCCCACACGTGCGCTGCCGTTGCTGGGGGCAGGCCGCTTACTGGTTCGGTGGTGTCCCTGGTCCTGATCAGTTTGCGGATTGTCCTGGGCTTCCAAAGGCAAGGGATGACACAGTTCAGCCCAAATTCACCCACAAACTTTTCCACCTCCCTGTAGTACCATGGAAGGTCCCAGTTGAAAGTTACTGCATTTTCCCACTTATCCCATCCCAGCCGTCTCCACACCGGGAGGAGGAAAAAGCGGAAGACTTTGTAGGCAGAGTGGTCCTTGTTCATATTTAACAGAGTTATTCGGACGCAGCCACACACAAAGAAAGCCCAGAAGATTGTTGGGATGTCGGGGACTGCCTTCCCCCCTTTGCGGTGTTCCTTGTGCATGACCGACCGTTTCACCCTGTCCATCTTTGAGTGCCAGACGAAATGGGACACCATGCTGTTGATGGCCCGTGCTACGTTGGCCAGGAGTGGCCAGGCCTGTGTCACATATTGCAGCACGGGCAGGGCGTCGTTCCTGAGCATCAGAGCCTTCCCTTCAATGCTCAGGTTTCTCAGGCTCCAGAGACCCAGTTTCTGCTTCACCTTGGCCAGGCGTTCGTTCCAGCTCTTCGCTGCTGCCCCATGTCCTCCAAACAAGACGCCGAGGATCTTCATCAGTCCTGCCTCGATGGGGAAGGGGAGAGGCTCGTTGCAGAGGTCCCATCGCCCGAAGAGTTTGGCCTGCGACTTGTCCACGTTTATTTTCGCCCCTGATGCCTTGCCGAAGTCTGTGCACGCCTCCAGCAGGGATTTGACTGATTCTCCATCCGCGCAGAAGAGGGTGACATCGTCCATGTACAGCGAACACTTGACCTCCTTCTTCGCGTCGACGGGTGTCTGGATCCCTCTGATGTTTGGGTTCTTCCTGATGTACTCGGCAAGAAGTTCTATAACCAAAACAAACAGAGGTGGCGAGAGCGGGCAGCCTTGTCTTACCCCGGACCTGATAGGAAAGGGGTCTGTTTTACAACCATTTACAATGACTGAACTGAAGATGTCTTTATACATTACTTTAACGTAACCGCAGAAGCGCTCCCCCAGCCCAAACCCGTGCAGAACCCTCTCCATGAACTCATGGGAGACGCGGTCGAATGCCTTCTCCTGATCTAGACAGACCAGGGCAGCCCGGATCTTGCGGCCCGTGATGTACTGGATCGTGTCCCTTATCAGTGCCAGGCTATCTGCGCCCCTGCGCCCCGGGACCCCACAGGTCTGGTCTGGGTGTACTAACTCTCCCATGGCGCCCTTCAGTCTGTTCACTAGCGTCTTTGCAAGGATCTTGTAGTCTACATTCAGGAGAGAGATGGGACGCCAGTTCTTTAGGTCACATCTCTCCCCCTTATGTTTATACAAGAGAGCAATCATTCCTTCCCTCAGAGTGCGGGGCATGATTCCCTCCCTCTCCATCTCCTCATACACCTGCAGGAGATCCGGTCCCACTAGGTCCCACAGTGAGGCATAGAACTCGACTGGGAGACCGTCACTACCCGGTGTCTTTCCTGGCTTGAAGGATTTCACTGCAAGGTGCAGCTCGTCCAAACTAAGGGGGGCATTAAGGGCTTCTCTCACTGTTGGGGAAACAGTTCTCGGGATACCAGACAGAAACTTTTCTGCCTGGTCTCCCTCTGACCTCTTCTCTGAGTAGAGGTCCCCATAGAAATCTGTCACTCCCTTCCTAATGCCCTCCCTTGTGTCACAGAGGGTCCCCTCCTTGTTGCGCAGTTGAACCAGAGGGGTGTGCGAAGAGTGGATTTTCTTAAAGAAGAAGGAGTTGCATTTCTCCCCCTTCTCCAAGTTCTCCACCTTGGAACGGAAAATGATCCTCCTGGATTCGTCGTGAAAGTGCTCGCTCAGCTCTTTCTTGACTTCTTCCAGGGGGCTCATGACGTCCCATCCCCGGAGTTGGAGGTCGTGCGGTTCTTGCAGCTCTTGCTGTAGTCTACTGAACTCCCTCTTTCTCCCCCTTTCAACCTGCCTGCCCGCATTCTTGAAAAAATCCCGGAGCCTGCCCTTGACCCATTCCCACCATTTCCCTGTGGACTCGAATGTGTCTTTCATGGCCTGCCACTGGGTGTATGTCTCCCTCAACACCTCCATCACACCCTCTTTCTCCAGCAGAGAGCTACTCAGTTTCCAAGTGCCTGGGCCTGTCAGGAACTTGCCCGTCAGTTCCCCTTGGAAGTGGATAGCTCTGTGGTCAGAGAAATGAACTGTCACCATTGAACGCTGCTTGAGCTTCACTGATTGAGAGGTGAGGATGAAGTCTATCCCGGAGCGCAAGGAACCATCAGGGCGACTCCAGGTGAAGTTCCTGGCGTCCGCCCCCATGGTCCCAATGACGTCTGTCAGGGAGGCCTCCCCCACCATCTCTACCAGTAGTCTCGCAGCGTCATCCATCCGTCCTTCCCCAGCCCTGGCCCCACATCTGCCACCTGCTTCTAGAATACAGTTGAAATCCCCACCCATCAAAATTGTTCTAGTGGTGACCAACTGTGGCCTGAGGCGCTGAAACAGCTCCCGTCGCTCGCCTACGTCAGAAGGGGCGTACACGTTGACGAGTCTAACTGGCTCTCCTGCCCACGAACCGTCGACGACAAGAGCCCTGCCGCCCTCCAGCTCGGTGACTGAGTCCATCGTGAAACGCCTTCCTCTGACTAAGGTAGCCACTGATACAGACCTACTGCTGTTCCCCCCAGACCAAAAGGAAGGCCCTAGGGTCCACTGCTGCTCTAGGTGGGAGTATGACGTTGCAAAGGGGATGGAGCATTCCTGAATCATGTACACATCACACTCCTGGCTGACAAGAAAACTCAAAGTACTAGCACATCTGCGCCTGTCTCTAATACTTCTGACATTTATGGAAAATAATGAAATAGCCATCATTAATTAGTTTTTAAGAGTAAACTTAATACTTAAAGACTAATTATCAAGTCAAGGCAATTGGTTGCAAAAACATTCGACAAGGCTACTTACGGGGCTGGTTGAGCCTCCTGTCGGGTCTCTTGTGCTGGGCTTTCCTGCTCGGCGGCTGTTGCTTGCTGTTGCACGATGGCTGCTCCACCTTCTTGGCTGGGCTCGTGGTCTGCCTCCTCTGGGGTGACGGGCAGGTCTTGCTCTTGGCCCTCGATGGTGATCTCAACCTCTTCTACTCTTGTTGGCGATGGGGGTGGGGATGCTTCCATGGAGTTTGCCAGCGCCCTCATCTCCCTCAGCACTTCTGTCACTTGCTTGAGTTGCTCATTCGTGGTGTCTTGTGCCGGCTGCATTTCTTCTTCTGGATCCTCGAGCGCGGAGTAGGAATTGTGGGTGCTCAAGGGTCTCTTGCTTGCTCCTTCAGAGTCCGTTGAGTGTCTCCTTTTCCTGCGCTCCTGTGTTGTCCGTGCGCCCATAAATGCTGTGGAACATTCAGTAATCTTGGATCAAAATCACGTGATACATAGTGACCTTTAAAGTCTCTTAAAAACAATCGTATTCCTTCTGGGGAGCAGCAAATAACTGCACCTAATTCTTTTAACGTCTTGATGCCTAACAAATTTTCTGGACATGATTTCGTAAGTAATAAATCAGTAGTTCGGGACAATGGACCTACTTCTAGAGAAACTGGTTTTGAAATCTCGTTAACAATCGGCTTTCCTGAAAATCCAAGGGAAACATTTCTAGAGCCTGAGAGCGGAGCCCCTGGAACCTCGTCATGACTGATAGTAGTCCTACTTGCCCCTGTATCAATCAAAAACTTTCTGTCTTTCCCTAATACTTGACTGTGTACATAGGGACCCTCTTGATCTACAGGTATCTCGATGAGAGGCAAGCCTACCTCCCTCTCTAGGCTGTTTCATGAATACTGCTGGTACTCTGGATACTCGGACTGTGCATACTGGTACATCTGCTGTGTAACATGCTGTGTTGCAGCGATAGGCTGCGGTGCTGGAGCTGTCTGTTGTGCATTCTGTGGTGACTGAGAAGTCTGTGAAACTTGTTCTGGTCTAGGCGGACGTGGTCTTTCTTTAGTCTTACCAGTTGCTATGTTATGTTTCAGAACTGCACACTCGTTTATAAAATGACCTGGCTGTTTACAATAATTGCATGTCCCTTTAACGGGAGCTGCAGGATGACTGGCTTGATTCGGACCCCTCTTCTGACTGTCTTGTGGAACAGATTGTGCAACTAATACTTTCATTTTCGTATCTTTCATACGTCTCCTTTCGTGTTCTTGCTCTTCCCTGATTCTGTTCTGGTGGTACTGGAGCATCTGTAACATTTGGGACGGGGTACTAGCTTGCCAGGTACTTTCGACTTTCAAAACTCGATTTTTAACTTGTGGGCTTGAATTCTCGACTAGTTTAGTAACAAAAAGATGAGGGTATGACTCGCTACCTGTCTTCAAACCACTGTTGATAATGAAACATTTTTCAAATCTAGAATAAAAATCACTAGTGTCTTCATCCTGTTTCTGTTTACATGCTGAGATTGCATCCCAATCTTCCTTTTTCGTGGATAATAACCTTGGCAAGACCTGTATCAATAACTCGGGCAATTCTTTACATTTGTCCCCAAGACCGGTACCTGGTACTCGTATTTTATCTTCAGCTTCTAGAGCTGTCCAATCTATCTTTTTCTCTCCCACCTCCCATTCTTTTTCCTTGAGTTTTTCATATACCCCTGCGGGCAACAGGACCTTTAACATTTTAATAATATCTGGATACGTGTATTCTCCCATACGGAGCATGTCTTTTAATTCTCGATGGAACCCTGCTGGATCTTTGTCGTGACAGGGAATTAATTTCTTCATCTCTAAGAGTTCCATCTTTGTGATAGGGGTGTAAACAAATACTCGTTGCATTTCACCACCCTCTGTCCTAACTGGGTGTACTTCTCGTAACGGATGCTGTCTATCTATGTAAAATGGTTTACTTTCTGGGGGTGAGACGTGAACAAAATGCGGATTCAGAAACGTTCTATATTTGTGGCGCTGTTCTAGAATAACACTAATTAAATCTGTACCTAAACCTCTCCATTTATACTGGAGTAACTCGTTCAGAACATCATGTAACGGACCTGGATCAGAATGTTGTCCCTCATACAGTGTAATGAGGTGCTGGATCATATACATACCCACCAGTCGCTGCTCGGCTGGGGGCAATTTCAGAAACATTTGTGCCACTATTTCGTCTGGAAAAGTGGTAGAATCAGTAGTCCATCGAACTGCCGATCGGGCTAGTTCTTGTTCATGCATAGTACTAAGTTCAATATAACCGATTCGTGATTTCAGAATGTGATCGGTAGCTTGAAATACTTGCTCTAGATTCTCTTGTTCTGGTGCTGGAAGAGAGAAAACTTTCTTGTGTTCTAGACGTGAATGTCGGTCGGGAAGTCTAGTTCTACCTACATACGCTATTCTGGTGGGATTCTCGTCATCTACCTCTTCAGTAAAAGAGTCGTTTTCCTTCTCGCTTACTTGTGCTGCTTTGCGTTTCTCGTGTAACCTTATTATTTCATTACGAATTTTCTTGTACATACTTTCTATACAACTGAGTGTCCTGTGTCTTCCCTCGGCTATATTATCACTCCACCTTGTCAGGACTTTCATTTCGGTCGGATCTTTAGTCGGATAATCTTGTTCCCTTATTAAACAATTAATTAGAAACTTTAATAGCATGAGCTGAGTCTCAGCTTTCCTCAGAGACATGATTTCGCCAATACTTTCTGGGTCTTCTCCTGTACGGATGAAACGATATATTCTGTCTAGATCTTCTTTCATATTCGGTAGGGTGTCCAAATACTCGGTCACCCGTCTTACACGCAATGAATATATAACCATATTATCATCGCCTGGGACTGGATCATAACGGCATTCGGTAAGAGCTCGTCTGATATCTGCAACGGACTGATGTTTGGGCGTACGCTGTAACGCACGTTCATGTAACTCGACTAACGTTACACGTTTGTGTGGCGGCGGGGTACCAGGAGGACCTCCCCCCGCGGCTCCTAAACTGGAATCGTCGACTGATACTCTTCGTGCTGGCAGAGTGACCGATGTAGCGGGTACTTGTACTGTAGGCTGGACCGGGGGTACCGTAACAGGTGCTGTAACAGGTGCCCCGGTGGCTGGAGGAACAGGAATTACATTATTTACAGGAGCGGGCGGAGCAGGATTTGCATAATCTGGGACCGTGTCGTCCAAATAGGACGAGAGAAAAGAGTCAGCTGCGGTCAGTTTGTGACGTAGCTTAATCGGAACTAATGGCGGCGGAAAATTACATGGTGCTTCCGGGGTTGCTTTCGGCAAACCCTCGGTAAGGAGAGGATACATACCCTTAATAAGGGCATTTCTCTGTCTGTCTGACTGTTAGGCTTTAACTCGTTCACCTACTTCGATCAATTCCCTTTCTTGGGCTCTTTCTGAGGATTCTCTACTTAATTCTAACTTTCTGATTTCTTTTTCGGTTCTTTTATGAGATTCTTTGCGCCATAACTCGATGGCATCTTTCTGGGACTGTCTGGCTTTCTTTTTCCATAATACTTCTTCTACTCGCATGATGCACTCGGCATCCCACGTACCTGATACGGGCCATCTACATTTCTCTTCTAATTCCTTGGTGTACTCCACCCATAAATCTAGATATAATATGGCACTTATGCCATGTTTATGATACATAAAATGACCTGGACTGTCCCTAGGTGGGACAGGAACTGCTTCCTCGAGCAGACCTTTCCTAGTTTTTAACTGACGTAACTTTGAGAACAAAGGCATAACTGAGGCTGGAGTCTAGACACAATACAATACACGATAAACACAATAATAATAACTGAAACAAATCACTCATACCACGACATTGAAAACACATGAAATAACATTTAAAATAACAGTTCGGACAGAATATTACCTGGAATACTGAAAACAGAAACACATGAATTTCTCGAGAACAGAACAGAACTTACTGGAATGACTAGATGCACTGCTAAAACAGTACGAAACTTACCGGTCTCATAAAGAGACACGTCAGGACCCGCATCCACCTAGGTGGACACTTCGTGTTGGATCTGTGTACCCAAACCCACGGACCAGAGACAAATTAATTGACCCTGTCTAGATACTACCCCAGCAACGGTACTCACCGGGCAGCAAGAACGGAAGGCCTCGGACTGGACTGGACTGCTACGACGACGGACGGACGAACGAACTTCGGACTTCAGTTACAGGTGGGCCTCCGGATACCTCGGACCTTGGACTCTCAGCTTGGGCTCTGGTCGGGACTCGCCGCGTTCCTCCACCGCCTCGTCTGGACGCTGGACCGCAACCTCCGTCTCCTCCGTGTGCCTGAGGGATACTTGAAGCAGAAATATCTGCATGTGGCCGGTATGGTTCCGTCACGGCTGCAGAGGATCAGGGGGCCTGCGTGGCTTCTCCGGCGCGTGGGGAAAGGGCAAGTCCCTGTTCGGGCGCCATTATGTGGTAAATAAATAATTAATTACCGGTTCTATTTTTGACTATAATCAATAAACAGGTAGCTCAATAAATAAGAGTCAAGATTCGAGGTAGCTGAAGTTGACAGGCTTTAATTAAGCATAAAAGGACAGGAACAGGACAGCCTGTACGGGAATGGGATGGCAGCTGCCGGGGGCAGGATCTGGGAGCATAAGGGATAACTTTAATAACAGTGCACGATATATATAGTTAAACAAAATACATTGCATTCAATACAGTAGGCGTAGCAGTAGGAGTGGTTTGTATCAGTCGCGAAAGATAAGGGTGAAATGAGGTAACAAGAAGGCGTGTACAGGGCGTATACATAGACATGTGATGCAGACGTAACAGAATATGTCATAAAAGGGGCGGAAACATGGAGGGGGCTACCTGAGCAGCTGGGACCTCTAACCTAGTGGTGCGCGCAAACTGGCAATGACGTGTTACCAGGGAGAACTGGGGGCTATGACTTCTGTGCTAGAAGAGGAGACTAAAGGTCTGGAGTGTCAGAGCGACATGTACCTAAAGCCTATCTAGTATCTAGTGTTTAGAGAACATGTTGATAGAATCCAAAAGTTATCAGGGCAAAGGCTAACAGACATTAAGGCTGGTGCATGCATAATTCTACATGTAGCGCTTGTGCGGGGAATATTTTATGAATATTAATACAGTATTTCTCTTACATGGAGACATAAAGGCTAGACCATGACGGAAACTATTGATGCGATGCAGTAGCTTAGGAATGCAGAGAAGGAGGGCTGGACTGATAACTAGAATCATAACATACTCTTGGCAGACTGGGAGGCAGAGCCAGGCCGAGCCGGGCACTGCGTGGCAAGAAGTAAGCTAAGGGTCAGGGATACAGGTGGGGGCTGTATCGCTCCTCGGAGAGGGTTCAGAAAACAGGAGCTGAATCTGAGTCCGGGCCCTTTTGAGGCCTAGAAACGGGGACAATTCAATGAATTAACGTGCACACTGTAAAACGTGGCAACGTAGGTTTACATAGGCCTAATATTCGTTGTATTCACGAAGACTGGAAACTGGCATACTAGAGATGGACACAACTGTAATTGCGTCTTTAATCGATCAGAGGGGAATACATGCATATCGATCATGCACATATGACATAACATGGGGAACACGTAGGCACACATGACATGGCAAAATTTACTTTTCCACAGTATAGAAAGAGAAATGTGATTTTGGAAAACGGCAGGTGGTATACTTGGGGCACATTATATCTAAGGAAGCCGTACGTCCAACAATCAGTCGTGTTGAAGCTATTGTGAATGCTCCTGAGCCCAAGCATTCCACTAGCATATGGGACCTATTTGTTTCAGCTTCCTCGGACATAGGGTTCCTAACAGAAACCTGGTTAAAACCCTCCTCCGCTCCGGATATTGCTATGGCGGTTCCTGACGGATATCGCATCTTAAAACTAGATAGGCCATATCAAACTGGTGGTGGGGTTGCAATTATTTATAAAGATCCAATAATAGCGACATTATTAGACCAATATTGTAGTGACAACATAGAAATTCTTATATTCAGAATCGATCTTCACTCACAATTAAGCTGGAAGGGAGCTCTTGTTTATCGCCCCCCTGGCCCGCTTGCTAATTCCATCTCACTTCTTTAGGACCTGATTGCCCCCTATGCGATATCAACAAATAAGTTCTTATTATTAGGCGATTTTAATGCTCATAGTGACAACCCTGATGATTCGGATGCCACCACGTTCCATAGGGAAATGTCTGCTCTTGGACTCACAAAAAGCAACCATACCCCGACTCATATTGCTGGCCATGTTTTAGACCAAATCCTCTCCGATTCATCCGATATCTCGTAAAAGCCACTATTCCTCTAACATGGTCGGATCACTCGTGCATATCTTTTGATCTGACTGGCACCCGTGAACATGTATCTAAAAAGGCTCCAATAACGCGCACATACAGACAGTGGCACAAACTCTCTCCCAGTAAATTTCGTGCTGCACACACCGCTGAATATTTACCCATTTCGAACACAGTCGACAATCATTTGTCGTCCTTTCATAATGCAAATAAGCTCACTCTAGATATCTTCATTCCTGAGAAAAAATCCTGCGTGGCCCCCACTCGTACACAGACACCTTGGTACACAGCGAATCTGCTCCTAGAGAAAAGCAAATGTAAAAGGTTAGAACGACAATGGCGCCAAAATAAAAATTATACAAGTAAGGACCAGTATAAAGTGGCTCTAGACATCTACCACAAAAATTTAAAACTGGCACGGAAAAATCATATAGCCAGCCTGCTGGAGCAAGCAGGCAACACCCCCAAAACCCTCTTCCACGTCCTAAAATCTCTCACTAATCCTAAAACTTGCAATTCAGAAGAGGAAGCAACTAAACCACTGTGCGATAATATAGCTAATCATTTCTCACAAAATATAGAGAACATCTACAATAAGATATTAGCTTCCCCTACTAACACTAACTACGTTTTTCCTACTGGCCACGACCCGGCTCTTAAAAATCAGCTTACCTTAAACGAATTTCCCTTGCTCACTATTCAGGAGACGGAATCATTACTAAAATCCACCAAATCGGGCTCTCCCAGAGATTTATTACCCGCCAAAGAAGCAAAAAAACTTGAAGCCGAATTAGCTGAGCCTATCTGCTCCATCCTCAATTGCTCCATTAAACAGGGCCGTCTCCCTCAAGAATGGAAGGATGCACAGATCATGCCCATTAGGAAAAATCTAAAACTATCTCCTAGTGAGGTGTCCAACTACCGCCCTATCTCTGTACTTCCTCTGTATAGCAAACTATTGGAAAAGCATATTAACTTCCATCTCTCTACTTTTATAGAAGCTTCCAACTGCCTTGATCATTCCCAGTCAGGTTTCCGTCCCATGCATAGCATGAACTAGCATTGGTGAACATAACTGACGATATTCGTATGCTGTCGGACGATGGTCAAGCAGTGATTCTTGTACTGCTTGACCTGTCCGCCGCTTTTGATACCATTTCTCATCAAATCCTGATGGACAGATTCAGCTCTATAGGCATACAGAATTCTGCTTTGGCCTGGCTTCAGGACTAACTATGGGCGGATTTTGCGGATTGGCAATCCGCGAACTTGCGTATTTGCGGATTCGCAATCCGCGAAGATCCGCGAACTCTAGCGGACTTGCGGATTTTTCCGTTTTTTGTGTTGGCGCGTGTTCGCGCCGATTTTGGGACAAGTTCGCAATTGCGAACTTACTTTTCGGCTTGCAACGGCCGCGACTATGTTGTTTCTACGTCTGGTTTATCATCACAGGTTCACAGCACCCTCTGTTTCACCACTGCCACCCTCTGGGACACCCATGCCACCCTCTAGTACATCCTCACAGGCACCTATTAGGTTTATTTATTACTGTAGATTATGGTGGTTGAAAAAAGCTAGCACACCTGCCCTTCTTCAACTGCCATCAATTAATTTGTGTTTCATTAATGTGTCAGTAATTTTGAAAGTTCCAGTCTGGCTGGCACCTGCTTCCTTCCTTATCTGTAATTTGCTTTTTGTTGCAGTGAAATTTTTTTTTTACAGGACCTTTATGGTGCTATTCTATGAGCCTGCTGTTTGGGTCATAGCAGGGTCATAGAATTGTTGCAAACTCTGGAGGGGCCCATCAGGAAGCACTACCTTGAATGTTACTAATGTTAAGTTTGAACTTTTGCACCTGCTCATTGCTTTCATTTTAGCTAAAATCGTTTTTTTTGCAATTTCGCGCGTTATTTGGGGCGCGAATCCGTGCGAGATCGATTTCGGAAGCCGCGAATACGTGCGAATACAAAATTGTTTTTGTTGCGACGTGTATATTCGCGTGATCTTGCGCGTGTTCGCGAGGCGCTTCTAGCTATTCGTTTGCCAAGTTACCCTATCGGTCGTACACGGGCGCGGCCATCTTGTTGGCGTGACGTAATTCCGTTTCCGCCCGCTATGTGTAATCTCGCAAAGTGTGCTGCTCGCGAGTACAAGTTCGCGCGTACTCGCAAGGAAAATCTCGCGCGAACTTACCCACGCGGTCGTGAACGGGAGCGGCCATCTTGTTTCTCATTCATTGCTATGGTTCTGGGCATGCTTTCTCTATCCTCTCTCAATCTCTGCCATCCTTTGCTTGTTTGAAGTTTTTTGATCTAATTTTACTTATTATCTAACCCTCTATTTTTCTAGCTCTATATTTTTGTGTTTTCTGCAGCTTTTAGTTACTTTTAAACTACTTTTTTAAACTCTTTTCTTTTCTTCTTCACTATTCTATTTCTTCTTTATCATTTAAGTTTATTTCTGCCCAGACCATGGTAAAGGGAGCCGGGAAGCACCCTGAGAAGGGGAAGGGTCCCGCACCCCGTGCCCGGCTCCCGTGCGGGCGTTTAAGGGGGGAGCAAGTGGTCCCGAGGGAGATCTTCAGCGCGGAGGAAGTGGCGGCACTGATCTTCCATGTCCAGCGCCGCCTCCCCAAGACGATCCTGGGAGGCGGCAAGATCGCGACCGGCTATGGCATCCGGGAGCGCCGCCAGCGGTGGGAGAAGGTGTGCCGGGCCATGTACAAGATCTCTGGGGTCCGGCGCACATATAACCAGGCCACCCACCGCTGGACCGATGTCATGGACCGGGAGCGGGACTTGCTGGACGCGCTCGGCGTAGAGGTCCCCGGGCTTGGTGAGTAGTAGTAGTAGTACATTTACTACTCTGTTTTATCCTGCTCTGTTATTTGCAAATCTTTGTTCTTTACCAAGAGCAATAATGCTGCCGATTACATTGAGGTAAATTATATTTCAAAATCTTCTATGCATTTCATTTTCAGGTGCACTGCTCTCCTTCTCAGTAGCCTTGCTTGCTACTATGCTTCTTTGTTTTGTATGTTGTGTTCAGAAGCATTTCATTGGCCTGAGAAATTATGTATCAGTGTACTGTAAAGAAAAGAACTGCGTAATGCTAGACAGTAAGGGTCATATTTTCAATTACCGGCGCATCCCTGCAAAGTAGCAGGGATGCGGCAGTAATTGTGTGCCATGCCACCACCACCCATTGGCCCAAAACGTCACAGAAGCCTTACGCATCTGTGCCGTAAAGGCAGCGCATTGCTGGAGTTGCGTGCCAACGATGGCGCAGCTCCAGCAATGCTCTGGGGTACCCTATCTCCCCAATGCTGCATCAAGCCGTACGTCGGCTTCAAGCGCGCAGGGTTTGAGTCATGCATCATTGTCATAAAAATGACTGATTGACATCTTGTAGATTTCCCTCAGCCACTTTTAGGATTCGTTCCTGCGCAGGTACGCCCTCCCTTGCGCCGGAACGCCCCCTGATGGCGCAGGGCTTTACAACGTGATGCATCGCCCATATGCCCATATGTGTTTTTTTTTTTAATATATACGCCGCACCAACACCATGGCGAGTCTTTTGTTCTGCCGCTGCGTCAGAAAAGGCACGCAACAATGGAGGAAAATCAGCCGCAACTTCCGCAAGGGACTTATAAATCAGCCCCAACAGACTGAAGTCCAGTGTCCTTCCTTTAGACAGTCACATGGCTATCAGAAGAAATAGTGGCGGTGGTGGCGGGTGGATTGATAGTTTGAGTATTCACTGATCTGCAAGCAGGATGGACTTTGTCTGTCACGTGTTGCGCACTACTGCCTGCAGTGCCAGGCCTAGGCAAACCTCTTTAGTAGTCTGTTTATTGAGTTACATAGGAACTTTCTAAGTCAACGTTCCGCAAATCAGGCAATACGAATAACGTAGTATACCACATGAGATAGATCCCGTGGAATAGTTGTCTATCTATTTGCTATTTTTCCAAAATATGTTGTTATTGTTCTTTTGAAATGTTTGATTTGGTTGAAAAATCTCATCCATGTTTTATGGTTTTTCTTTCTTTCATGTTGTACATCAGCTCCCCCCAAGGGCAAGAGGACACAGGAGGAGGGTGCTGAGGATGCAGGCCAGGATCGGGCAGGCGAGGGCTCCTTTGCTGGCCCCAGTAAGTTTACATTTTACTAAACAGTACCTATTTTTTCCTAGCGTTCCTCATTCGATTTTTTCTAAATCGTCTTTGATCTTCTTGTAGACTGGATATAAATTCTTATCCTGCCTCGAATATGACTCCCTGTGGTATTACTAGACTATTCTTATTAGTCTGTCTGTGTAGCTAACTAAGATTGGACATTTGGCAATTCCATTGGACTCCCATTATATTCAGCAATACCTCTATGCACTGTCTCCTTACTGACTAGATAGTGTGGCAGAGTCATTCAGCTCCCGAAGTCACCGATTATAGATCCCCAATGATCTCTAGATTATCGTACGCAGGACAAGAGAGTAGTACGGAGTCACAGCACAGTCAAGAAGTGTCAGAGGCACTCATGCTTGCAAAAATTCCAAAACCTTTAGCTCATCCACTCTAGTCTAGAGGAACAAAAACCACAGAGTGTATTTAAGTGTAAAAGCTTTATTAAAAGTAAACACATTTATTGAAATCTACTTTGTCATAAAACTATTTAACTGTAAACGGAAAAGTGGTTAGTGCTGACGATTAATTGGACACATTTCTTGTGGTCGAGCCGAACTCTCACCTACTTTGAACTTGATCCTGGTCGTGTTCTTAGGACTCAGGAGTCAAGCTTCTGTCTGTTAGGAGAAAAAGTGGTGCGTGTTAAAAATCAAAAGCAAGCATTCATCAGTTGTGCATAAAAGTGCAGCAAGACAACAGCCTTCCCTGGAAAATGGGACATTTTTACTATGGAGTAGACAGTCACAAATTATTACATTGTATTCTGTTTTTTTAACATTTCTCCTAGACCAAATATTATATAGTAGTGAGTGGTGTATTCTAACTTTCTTAAATGTACTTTGTAGGTGTAACATCTGGTGACGGGGCCAGCGCGGAGGTGGCTGATGTGTTGGACTTGGACTCGGAGGCCTCTGGGGAGGATGCGGCGGTAGAAGAGCTGGTGGCCGTTCCTGTGGGGGATCAAACGGTGGTGGCGGAAACAGGTAAGCTATATATTCCTTACTTATTGAGATTGAAGACTGCATAGTGTGCTTTCTGCACGGGTGTATTACAATTACAAATCAACCAGGTAGTAGCCTCCTCGAAATGTACTTCGACTTAGCTGTGAAGTTTTTGGTGAGAAGAATCCCAATAAGTTCTTAGACGAACGTGATGGATGGGATGAACGAAAAGCGAAAGAAGGGTGTAAGTAAGTGGGACGCGAACTTGTATGATGGCTGGCAAAGAAGAACGATATGTGTTTGCTTGGACCCAGAGGTGGCTGGGAAGGAAAGAATATGGTATGGTGCATGGCTGGGTCAATGATGAAGCAAGGATGGGTGGAAGGACAGCAGCCTGGGTGGGTGAAACAGAAACTGTATGTGTGCGTATACTTTGAATGAATGGATGCCTGGAGCATGGTATTCTCTGACTCTTACATAGCAAATGTGTATCTAGAGAGAGTAGATGGTCGCCAGGTGAAGTAAGTGTTACCTTGAAGAGCATGTACCACCGCACCCGCACGTCCGTCCCAGTGCAGGGAAGGCAAGGAAAAGAAATTGTAAATGTGTCCAATACTACCATGAATAGTAGCAGTACTTTGTATTGCGTTTGCATTCACAGCATATATCTGGTTATTACGGTGGACACTCCGTACCTCTCTTAATAACTTTAGTTTACTTGTAGTACGTCATTCATGTGTGGGTGTATCACTGTGTTCACTCAATATTAAGCAAAGCACCTAAAGTCATCTCATCTGTCATTAAATACGTCCCATGTGAAGTGATAGATAATCAAATTAGTTAGCTTCTTCAGTTTCCTTTTCTAGTACTCATTTGCACTGTAGGGTGAAAGGTAAATTAATTAAGCAGTAGCCCTTGTAACAGAGTATTCTCAGTGCCACCCGTAATAGAAAAGTAATAGCTTCACCACCTGCATGTACTGGACCGGTACAGTAACGCAAGTCTGTCTCCATCATCATGGTGTGCAACTTTTTTTCTCGGGTGCAACTTCACTGTGCTGTGTCCATGTCATTCTGCCGGCTTGCATAAGATAACGTACCCATTTCCCTAAACAAGAGAGAAGAAGAAGAATAAGACTGGTGTACTGTCATAGTCGACTGTAATGGAAGTCCATAGTGGTCGTAGAATTAGTTCATTAAACTACCACTACTGTTAGAGCAAGGATGCAGAAGTGGGAGGGTTACATAGATACTGTCCTCAATAGTTATGTACTGTGCTTTCAATTTGCTACTTGTACTCTGTGACCCAACTTTCGGCTCAATCACTTTGTGTTATTAATAAGGAGCATTGGTTACAGACTATGTCTTTCTTTCTTCATATAGTTGCTCCTTCCAAATCAACAACAAGGAGGGAGCAGGCTAGATTGGCCCGGCAACGGAGGCTGGAGGCCACAGTCGCCGAGTATCGGCGGCTGGTGGCCCTGGAGGAGGAGGAGGACACGCAGTCGAGCGGGGCAACATCTTCGACTGTGACCACTGCATCCTCCTCCGTGACTAAACCAGCGGGACCGAGCCGGGCTAAGAAAGCCGACCGCCACCGCCAAGCACCCGAAATACCAGCTGCCCCCCACAGGAGCTGCAAGGAACGCCAACACCGCCTACGAGTCCGCATGTCCAACCTGGAGCAGGAGGTCCTGAGGTATAAGACCTTGGTTAAGGGCCTCCGCTCCGAGCTTGCCACCCTCCGCAAGGAGTATGATGCCCATGCCGCATCATGCACCAGCACCAGCACCCTCCAGTAGTGGAGTGTCCCTTGCCCTTTTTTTATAGACTTTTGGGGGGTGGGATTTGGGAGTTGGGATCGTTTTGGGACGTTTCAGAGACAATCGTTGGGGTTAGGGTGGGTGAGGGAGATTATTTTGTTAGGGATAAATAAATATATTTTTCAACTACTTTATCTGACCATACCTGTTTTTTACTGCTTTTCAGTCTGGTGGGTGGGGGGCGGGGGTGTAACAGTAACTTTGTTTTCCTGAACAGTCGTAGGACTTTAGTAGTACAACTGTCAATCTCTTGTCTACTCCGAAATAATACTCCATTATACTACCTCCCACCAAACGCTTATCTTACCTGTAATTTGTGTTAGAAATTAGGGCTAGGCCCAGGGCTGGCTCCAGGTGAAATGGGGATTAACGTTGTCATTCCTGGGCGGGTGACATTTCCTCATTGCGGTGTTACTAGTGGTGTGACACAGTGGCAGTTGCATGCCTATGGAAAAAAAGAAAACGAAACCTTGTTTGTACTCCTTACTGTAGCATTACAACGGTTACGGTACGATCGAGAAAATAGCAGGTGACAGTACACTAGAACAGTGCCATAATGTAGCCTAACAAATGGTAAAGTATTGCAAGTATAACTAGTACTTGCGTTGAATTTATTTGACATTGGCTACTACTACTAGAAGATATAGTACTGAAGCTGAGTAAGTCTAGAAGATATCCTCGTATTCCTTCACCAGCCTGTTGCTGCTATCACCTTATCCTCCCCAGCAAGTGTGTGGAATTATTGATGTCATTTTAGTCAGACATCAAGCAAAACAACACAGCCCGGGGGAAGAGGGTTAGGGTTTGTAAAATGGATGGGAATGGGGGTTTCTTTTTGGGTAGGTTTTGTTGAGAGAAGAAAAAAAAAGCAGAGCATGGACAAACAATAATTGAAGATACAGAGTTTACAGACAATCTTTGGTTACAAAGTAAAGGTAAGCACATGCAGTCACACTCATAGAATAAAAGACAACAATGGATACTGTATCTGTATTGCGTATGTTGTTGGAGTTGTCCTGTTGAAATTGGTAAGTAAGTTGCATGCAGCAAACAATTCCTCTTATTGGCGGCACTCCTCCATTCCAGCTGACGCTTCGTCCATCAATGTGGTGGTGACCACTGACAGAAGAGACACCCTGTCCACTGCCTGCCTGGCGGATGTTGACTGAAACCCGGCCTGTAATTATTGAACGGAAAACAGGAAGTGCTATTACAATACCACTGATAAATAAATAAAAGGTATGTACGCTGTGTGGTTCAAAAAGTCACACTTTGATTTCCCTAATAGACAGTACAATATTTTTGAAATTGCGTGCTCTGTCTGAGTCACCTTTTTAAGGATCAATAAGTATGGCCAAAATATTATAGCGGATCTTTCCCCTCAAGGTGGGTGTACTACTGTGTTTTAGAACAAAATTTGACCTTCCCAGCAATGCTCCCACCAAGACCCTTACTAAAGCCAGTCGCAAAAATGTAGAAGAACCCAATCATATCTCCAAAAACGATGCCTAGCAGAAAAATGGTTACAAAACGTACTTTGAAAGTAACAGTAGACCCAAATACAGACCGTGGATTGTATTCAAACCACTTGCCTGCAAGCAAAAGTATCCATAGCCAGCATCGCTCCAACAGTGCTCTACAACAACAGAACCGCGTTGCAATAGAACCCCCCTAAACACATGCAATCCTGCTGCTAGGGCTAACCCTAACGAACCCTAACTTACAAAAAGTGCAAAAACTGGTGTTTCCTTATGGATTTTGTCCAACAAACTTCTAGCCGGTATTAGACCTTCCCAGGAATGCCCCAGGCAAGACCCGCCAACCCACCCGCAAAAAAACACGCGACACAACACCACCAAACAGCGAAAAAGCTAAATCTCATACTTACAATGTCTCTCGGCCTTCGGTCCAAACGCGGCGCTGTGCAGCTAGGTCGTCATCATCATCAATCATCATAACTCCTGTTTTCCACCACGGATTTCCTGAAAAGCAAATGCAATCAAGATTAGACTGTCGCAGCAGTGCTTCGACAGAGACCCCGGCCGCAACCCACCCACGAACAGCAGGAAGCCCCCCAAAACGCTACATTGAGCAAGATGTCTGAAGAAATGGCAAAAAAAAGGCTGTTCCTTATGGATTTTGTCCAAAACACTTGTATCCGGTATTAGACCTTCCCAGGAATGCCCCAGGCAAGACCCGCCGGCGCCAACCCACCCGCAAAAAAACACCCGACAACACCCCCAAACAGCGAAAAAGCTAAATCTCATACTTACAATATCTCTCGGCCTTCGGTCCAAAGTAACGCGCTGTGCAGCTAGGTCATCATCAATCATCATAACTCCTGTTTTCCACCACGGATTTCCTGAAAAGCAAATGCAATCAAGATTAGACTGTCGCAGCAGTGCTTCGACAGAGACCCCGGCCGCAACCCACCCACGAACAGCAGGAAGCCCCCCAAAAGGCTACATTGAGCAAGATGTCTGAAGAAATGGCAAAAAAAAGGCTGTTCCTTATGGATTTTGTCCAAAACACTTGTATCCGGTATTAGACCTTCCCAGGAATGCCCCAGGCAAGACCCGCCGGCGCCAACCCACCCGCAAAAAAACACCCGACAACACCCCCAAACAGCGAAAAAGCTAAATCTCATACTTACAATATCTCTCGGCCTTCGGTCCAAAGTAACGCGCTGTGCAGCTAGGTCATCATCAATCATCATAACTCCTGTTTTCCACCACGGATTTCCTGAAAAGCAAATGCAATCAAGATTAGACTGTCGCAGCAGTGCTTCGACAGACACCAAAAATTACACACAAACCCCCGGAACCCCGCCAAAGAGCACCTCAAAGGCAAGCAAGTCAGCAAAAACGGCAAGAAATTTCCACCTCATATTTGGTCCAAAACACTTTTGTCCATTATTAGAACTTCACAGCAATGGGCCCAAAACCGTCAACTCACCCGCAAAGAAGTACAACACCCCCACAAGTGCTGAGTCTTTCTTCATTGTGCGTAATCCAGCACTCTGCTTGGAGGGAAATCGCAGTCTGGAGGAGGAGGATAGAGGAGCATGTTCTTCAGAACTTGTGAACCTGAGGAATGTAGACTGCGGCACCTTCAAATCAATAAGCAAACAAGTGAAGACAGTTCTGATGATGGTCTTGTTTTTGGGATTAGGTGATTAAAGTTTGAATTAAATTAACTGTGCAAAACAAAGAAAGAGAGACACAAAGCACACAGGAATAAAAGTGAATAAGGACGAAAAAGAAAGTTCTTGATTGATTGTCTCATTTTCAGGGCTCGGTGTCAGGGAATAAGAACAAGATTTCGTCATCATACTCTGCGAATTCAGGCTGGATGAGGTCAGTGGCACCGAACAGAGAAAAAATCCCCTCATCTACGTTGCTGTCCTCATCGTCTTCATGTGGCGTGCTTTCTCGCACTTTGTAATCTGGTGGTATGAGGTGCTGATTCATCTTGATCATTGTCAGCCGCTCCACATTTTTGGGCGATAGGCGGCTCCGTTTGGCAGTTACAATGCCACCAGCAGCACTGAAAACACGTTCAGAAGACACACTTGCGAGTGGGCAAGACAAATAGTTTATAGCCAGGTTGTAGAGCTGTGGCCACAATTGTTTTTTGCCATGCCAATACTGCAATGGCTCCTCATTAAGAAAGACCACTGTTGAGTCATTCAGATAGTCCTGCACCATCGACTCAAGGTCATCAACTGTTCCTCCACTTTGCTTACTTTTTGCTGTGCCTGTGACATTTTTTAGAGAACCATACCCCATCAAACTTAGCCAATCCTCCTCCCCAGCCACTGTTAGTGTTGTCATTGTGTGTGGTGCAGATGATCCAGTTGCCGGTGTCTTTAACGGCTGAGAGGTCACTTGTGCCCCAGCCACAGGTGCAGAAGTGGATTCTTGTGACTGCGGATGGCCTGCTGATGCTGATGCTGATGTACTGGCTTCTCCTTCAATAACCTGCCGTTCTTTTTCAAACCTCTTGGCTGACCAGGCTAACCAATGTTTGTACTTTTGAACATCTGCATCAGCGAAAGGAAAGAATGCGTTGTCTGCCAGCGCCTTTTTGTAGCGTGGATCCAGAATAGTAGCACAAATGTAATGCTGATCTGAGTTGATGTTTTTAAGACGTTCATCACCACGTAGGCGATGTAATAATTTCTCAGACAAAATGAAATGTTTTTTTTTTCTTTCATCTTTTTCAAACTCAGAAGAAACCGCCATCAGTTGGTGCTCCAGTATGCACAACAATGGGATAGCTTTTCCCAAATTACAGTCCTCCTGGCTGACTGCACGCGTGAAGAACTCAAAAGGACGAAGCATGTCTGTCAGGCTTTTAACTATGGCCCATTGCGCCTTACTCATCCGCAGGTCCTCCTTCTGAGATGTAGCCTCTGTCAAGAAATAGTGATCGAGTACCGTATACTGCTCATGCAGACGCTCAAGCATGTAGAAGGTTGAGTTCCAACGTGTTGCCACCTCCTGGATGAGTGCTTTCACTGGCATTCCACGTTGAAGTAGCAGTCTCCGCAGATGCTTCCGGGCCTTAAAAGAATGGCTGAAATGGTTGCACATTTTGCGGCAGGTGGCCATTACCTCGAACGCTGGACTCTCTTTATCACTCAAGAATTTTTGAACTACCAGGTTGATACAGTGCGCCAAACACGGCACTCTAACATGGTGACCCTGTGACATGGCCTTAACTACATTGGCGCCATTATCCGTGGAAACATAACCAATCTTGCGTTTTAGGGGGGATAGCATTGACAACACCTTTTTGTCAAACTCTTCCAAAAGGTTTTCTGCTGTGTGACTTTTCTCCAAGGCAAACATGGCTAGTGTTGCATGTTTCCGAGCAGCTTTGAAAACTTGGTCCGGGTCAACACCTGCGTTTAGCTTTGCTATAACACCTGAAAAAGAGACCCAGTGTGCAGTGATGCACATGTAATCATCGCCTGGGCCACTGGTCCACATGTCTGTTGTCAGATGTATTGTGTGAACAGCACTCTTCTGCAAAGCTGCCCCAATCGCCTGCAGCACATCTTCATGTAGTGCTGGAACCGCAACTCTGGCAAAATAGAACCGGCTCGGAACCTTCCATTTAGGGCAGAGCGTTGCAACTAATTCAAGAAAACCTACCGCTTCTACAAAAGAAAAAGGTAGAAGGTCCACAGCTAGCATTTTAGCCAGCTTAGTGTTATACAGACGCGTCAGTGGGTGGTTGCGTTCATATGGCACGTCTGAAGTAAGCATTGTTCTAATGTTGGCCTGGACCAAGCATTTACGGGCTGATAATGACTTCGTTGACCCAATTTTGCTCGCTGGTGAACTTTTGTGCGTTGGTGTCTCACTCGCTCCAACACTCTTAGTGTGCCTCACATTGGGTGTGCTGCTGAGAGGGGTACTGGGTGTAAGGGAAGTGTTTGACACGTCTTCTTCCTGCTCGTCAACATCAGATGAAACATCAACGTTTCCTTGATTTTGGCCTTTCTTGATCGCAGCTAGGTGCGCAAACCATTGGACACCGTGCTTTCTGTCAAGATGACCACTCTGGCCGCCGGTACCATAGTTGCTACCTGGCTTACCACGACTAACTGCAAGCTTACAAAGGGTACAAATGGCAAACCTTGGATTTTTGGGACAAACAGTAAAGAAGTCCCAAACTGGGGACTTGAAGTGTCTGTGGGACCTGGAGGAGGCGGCGATACTGGTGGTGGTGGTGGTCATGAAGCTAATGCCAGATGAAGTGGAGGATCTGGATTGGCCAACTTTTGTACGTTTTCCACTTTCACCGCCACTAATTAAGGTCGAGGTTGACGCAGGTCTCTTCTTGCCAGAAAGAAATATGGAAGCGGGACGAGTTGGTGTACTACTTAACTCCAATGATTGTGGTGTTTCCACTGCCTCCTCATCGACAACATCATCATCATCATCATCACGCGCAGCAGCTCTTCGGGCTAGGGTCAAAATGTCTGTTTGCTGCATGCCCGCTGGGGCTGCAGTGACCTTTATGATGACTGGGTCGTCGTTGGCAGAGTCTTCATCAGCAGCAGTATCCGCCACTTCTTGTTGAGCCTCATCACACTCCATAAGTCTGAGACTTTGGACGAGCTTCCTTTTACGCTTAAGTACCTTTGTTGGATCATGGTGTGCCTCACTCTCAGACGGCTGTGGTGCTGGTTCCCAAGTTTGATCCGTATCATCAGAAGGAGGTGTGCTTGAAGAGGATGTAGACACCACCCTTGATCTCTTCCTTGCTAGGGTTGTGGAAGACAATGAAGGATCATCAGGAGGAGTGGCTTCCTCAAATGATACCTCGCCTTGATTGTCGATTTCCTGATGTGCCCCTACTTCGGGAGGAACAACTATTGTGGGCACTTGTTGTGACCCTCCATGCACCTCTGCATGCGCATCTCCTTGCGCTGCCTCTCCTTCCACATGTACTTGGGCTTGTACTTGCACATGTGATTGTTGTTGCCGCTGTGGTTGTTCAACACTCGTCAGATGAGCTACAACAACCTGTGTTGATTGAGGGACATTGCTGCTGCTTTCTTGCGATGAGCCAACATCACTGGTCGATGGTGATTGAAGAAGTATACTGGCTGCCTCTGCAGCACTCAAGGGCTTGGACTTAAGTTGGCGTGGTGGTGGTGGTGGCACTGAGCCCAATGGAGCGGGGGTGCTGCTGCCAGCTTGGTCCCCAGCAGATCCCGCTGCAGCTGCTGCAGGCATACTTTTTTTTTTACTCACAAAAAAAGGGGCGGGCGGCACACCAGTGTCCTTGGTAACTTGCTTCTTCTGCTCCTTACTGGCACCTTTCTTGCTAGAGGAGCTACGGGTTACTTTTTTTGGGGCCATCTTCTTCAGAGCAGGTCAGCAGGCAGCAGTTGCACGAGTTGCAGAGGGTTCTGTGTCCAGACGTGACGTCGCGTGACGTTATGCTGCACACACCGCTGCAGGACTTCTTCCTGGCACTGGTGGTTCTATTGAGTCTTCTTGTGCACCTAAAAGCAATGGAAGACAGAGGAACATCAGTTCAGTTATACACCCCAAAAAATCGACAAAACACAGAAAAATGAGCACAATCCCATGCCATCCATGATGTTTACATTGAAGACACCCCACAGAAAGACTAGGGACATGCAAGTATGCAACACTCACTACCCCTGGGCATAAGGGATGAAAAGTAGGCAAAATAAGTGCAGGCCTCAGACACTGCCTCTCCTCAAAATGGCCCCCTTACACCCCAAGCACATGTTGCTGCCTGTACCAGCCAGCACTCAAGATGGCCACCACCACCACCCACATGGCCAGTCCACATCAACAGTACACCCCCAAAAAACAGAAAAACAGCCAGAAATCACCACAATCCAATGCCATCCATGATGTTTACATCAAAGAGAGTGAGACAACACCACAGGCACACTCAGTCCATGCACCACCACCACCCCTGGGCAAGCAAAAGGCCACACCAGCAGCCCCCCAAAAACGACAAAAAACAATAAAATAAGCACAATCCCAGCCCATCCATGGCCTCAATTATGTTTAAATTCAAGAAGACACCCCACAGAAAGACTAGGCCCATGCAACACTCACCACCCCTGGGCAAAGGGCCACACCAGCAGGCCCAAAAAAACGACAAAAAACAATAAAATCTGCACAATCCCAGCCCATCCATGGCCTCAATGGTGTTTAAATTCAAGAAGACACCCCACAGAAAGACTAGGCCCATGCAACACTCACCACCCCTGGGCAAAGGGCCACACCAGCAGGCCCAAAAAAACGACAAAAACCAATAAAATCTGCACATTCCCAGTCCATCCATGACCTCAATGGTGTTTAAATTCAAGAAGACACCCCTCAGAAACACTAGGCCCATGCAACACTCACTACCCCTGGGCATAAGGGATGAAAAGTAGGCAAAATAAGTGCAGGCCTCAGACACTGCCTCTCCTCAAAATGGCCCCCTTACACCCCAAGCACATGTTGCCTGTACCAGCCAGCACTCAAGATGGCCACCACCACCACCCACATGGCCAGTCCACATCAACAGTACACCCCCAAAAAACAGAAAAACAGCCAGAAATCACCACAATCCAATGCCATCCATGATGTTTACATCAAAAAGAGTGAGACAACACCACAGGCACACTCAGTCCATGCACCACCACCACCCCTGGGCAAGCAAAAGGCCACACCAGCAGCCCCCCAAAAACGACAAAAAACAATAAAATAAGCACAATCCCAGCCCATCCATGGCCTCAATTATGTTTAAATTCAAGAAGACACCCCACAGAAAGACTAGGCCCATGCAACACTCACCACCCCTGGGCAAAGGGCCACACCAGCAGGCCCAAAAAAACGACAAAAAACAATAAAATCTGCACAATCCCAGCCCATCCATGGCCTCAATGGTGTTAAAATTCAAGAAGACACCCCACAGAAAGACTAGGCCCATGCAACACTCACCACCCCTGGGCAAAGGGCCACACCAGCAGGCCCAAAAAAACGACAAAAAACAATAAAATCTGCACAATCCCAGCCCATCCATGGCCTCAATGGTGTTTAAATTCAAGAAGACACCCCACAGAAAGACTAGGCCCATGCAACACTCACCACCCCTGGGCAAAGGGCCACACCAGCAGGCCCAAAAAAACGACAAAAAACAATAAAATCTGCACAATCCCAGCCCATCCATGGCCTCAATGGTGTTTAAATTCAAGAAGACACCCCACAGAAAGACTAGGCCCATGCAACACTCACCACCCCTGGGCAAAGGGCCACACCAGCAGGCCCAAAAAAACGACAAAAAACAATAAAATCTGCACAATCCCAGCCCATCCATGGCCTCAATGGTGTTTAAATTCAAGAAGACACCCCACAGAAAGACTAGGCCCATGCAACACTCACCACCCCTGGGCAAAGGGCCACACCAGCAGGCCCAAAAAAACGACAAAAAACAATAAAATCTGCACAATCCCAGCCCATCCATGGCCTCAATGGTGTTTAAATTCAAGAAGACACCCCTCAGAAACACTAGGCCCATGCAACACTCACTACCCCTGGGCATAAGGGATGAAAAGTAGGCAAAATAAGTGCAGGCCTCAGACACTGCCTCTCCTCAAAATGGCCCCCTTACACCCCAAGCACATGTTGCCTGTACCAGCCAGCACTCAAGATGGCCACCACCACCACCCACATGGCCAGTCCACATCAACAGTACACCCCCCAAAAACAGAAAAACAGCCAGAAATCACCACAATCCAATGCCATCCATGATGTTTACATCAAAGAGAGTGAGACAACACCACAGGCACACTCAGTCCATGCACCACCACCACCCCTGGGCAAGCAAAAGGCCACACCAGCAGCCCCCCAAAAACGACAAAAAACAATAAAATAAGCACAATCCCAGCCCATCCATGGCCTCAATTATGTTTAAATTCAAGAAGACACCCCACAGAAAGACTAGGCCCATGCAACACTCACCACCCCTGGGCAAAGGGCCACACCAGCAGGCCCAAAAAAACGACAAAAAACAATAAAATCTGCACAATCCCAGCCCATCCATGGCCTCAATGGTGTTTAAATTCAAGAAGACACCCCACAGAAAGACTAGGCCCATGCAACACTCACCACCCCTGGGCAAAGGGCCACACCAGCAGGCCCAAAAAAACGACAAAAAACAATAAAATCTGCACAATCCCAGCCCATCCATGGCCTCAATGGTGTTTAAATTCAAGAAGACACCCCTCAGAAACACTAGGCCCATGCAACACTCACTACCCCTGGGCATAAGGGATGAAAAGTAGGCAAAATAAGTGCAGGCCTCAGACACTGCCTCTCCTCAAAATGGCCCCCTTACACCCCAAGCACATGTTGCTGCCTGTACCAGCCAGCACTCAAGATGGCCACCACCACCACCCACATGGCCAGACCACATCAACAGTACACCCCCAAAAAACAGAAAAACAGCCAGAAATCACCACAATCCAATGCCATCCATGATGTTTACATCAAAGAGAGTGAGACAACACCACAGGCACACTCAGTCCATGCACCACCACCACCCCTGGGCAAGCAAAAGGCCACACCAGCAGCCCCCCAAAAACGACAAAAAAACAATAAAATAAGCACAATCCCAGCCCATCCATGGCCTCAATTATGTTTAAATTCAAGAAGACACCCCACAGAAAGACTAGGCCCATGCAACACTCACCACCCCTGGGCAAAGGGCCACACCAGCAGGCCCAGAAAAACGACAAAAAACAATAAAATCTGCACAATCCCAGCCCATCCATGGCCTCAATGGTGTTTAAATTCAACAAAACAGTTGTATCATGCACCCATAACCAACCCTGGTCCTACTGGATACTGTGGCTACCCACAATATAATTTATTTAATTTTCTGAAAAAGTTCCAAAATTGTACTTGCAGCAACTGTAATGCCCCAAACAAACTTACTTGTGAAAGTTGATTTCTAATCCAAAAGTGATCCAAAGACAGTCAAAAAGGCCTCAAATCCAAATATCCAGCAGCACCCACAAAAAGTAATCCTTCCAGCTCCAGATCCAAATGAAAGTGACCAGGAGATGGACAAAGCACTGGGAGGAGCCTGCTGGACAGGAACAGGAAGTTGGAGACTGTGGGGCACTTCCTTCCTCCCCCCCCCCCCCCAAAATGGACTCCTTGCAAAAAAAAAGGCCATGCAAATGTCAACCTGAGGAGTGATTCTGATAAAAATCATAATTTTCTGAAGGTTTATCCTGTTTGCTGGTGATTTTCTTGTGCGAAATTGCAAAATCTCTATTTCGCAAGTGCGAGATTGTTCCTTTCCGCCGCAACTACATGTTCGCAATTGCGAACTCTCGCGAGGTGTGCTGTGCAAGGTGGCAAGCCGCGAGTACGTATTCGCGGGCGACAAACTCCCGCGGGAACACGCAGCAAGATCTAAAATGGCGCGTCACTCGCAAAGAAAAACAACTCGGCAAACGCTAAAATGACGGAAAGTGAACGCCGTGCACCACGCCGCGCGCCGCAACCAAGCAAAAAATCCGCCGCGAGCGGATTCACGGATTTTCGACAAATTCGCGAGCGTTCGCGGATTGCGGATTTGCCGAAAATCCGAAAAATCCGCGAGCGGAGCGGATTTTACGCCCATGCTTATCATTCACCACGCGTTTGTAGGCAGACCTGTCCACAATGTCATAGTGTGCCCGCCAGGCCCTTTCGGCAACCTTGCACTGCTGCCGCGTAGCCCGCAGTGCTGCAGTAAACCAAGGGGCCGAGACCCGCTTAGATGTTAAGCGGGGAGGCAACACCGGGGCCAGATCCTCAAGCCTATCCGCAAGCCACTCCTGCAGGGACTCCAGGTCTCTCTCGAGGTCTCCGACAAGCGGGCAGGGGTGATCCACAGCGGCCTGAGCCAACATCTCAGGGGTCACTCGATTGAACGCTCTGGCAACACCAGCCCGTTGCTGAGGGGCAGGGACGGACGATCTAACACTGCCAGTGATAGAAAATTTGGCAAGGCAGTGATCCGACCACACAACCGGGAGAATCTCTTCCACCACCAGAGGTGAAGTGGAGAAGACCTGATCAAGCGTGTGCCCCTTAGCATGAGTCGGCCCCCTCAAGTAGGGGATAAAGCTCAGCGGAGTCAAGGTGTCGGACAGCTTTATAGCAGCGGGGTCAGACAGATCGTCCATTCGGATGTTAAAGTCCCCCGCAACTATGCAATGCTCTGCTCTCAAGGCCAATCCCAGCAACACCGACTCAAGGTCAGCAAAGAACGTACCGGGCGGACCTGGTGGTCGATAGACCAGGAGTCCTTTCACTGATTGGTGCGGCGCTAGCATGATAGAAAAAGCAAGCGACTCCGAGCCACGGATATCCTCCGTCTGCAAGCTTCATTTCACTGAGTTTTTGTTTAACTCCCAAGTAGGATTTTCTTTGTTCCTGTACTTGTTGGGTGTAGTCAGGGTAGATTGACACGTGACTGTTCTCAATCATGAGGGATTCCGCCTCCCTCGCAGCCCTCAGGATACAGTAACAATCCTTATAGTTCAGAATCTTTGCAATGAGGGCTCTAGGGGCCTCGCCGGGGCGTGGAGGGGGCACGAGGGTTCTATGCGCCCGTTCCACAATGAAGACGCTGGACAAACCAGTCGGGCACAGATGCGTGTGGATCCAAGTTTCCAGGAAGCGTTCAGGATTCCTCGCCTCCAATCGTTCCGGTACTCCCAGGACCCGTATGTTGCTCCGACGGGCCCTCCCCTCCGCATCCTCTGCACGTCTCTCCAATGCGCGGGTGGTAGAGGTAAGCTGGGAGACTGATTTTTGCAAAGAAGCGACCTCTCCCTGCAATTGTGTGATATTGCCTTCTGTGTCCGAAACCTTATCTGCCACCTTGCGGAGGTCGGTCCTCAGTAGGTTAACATCGATGAAGACCGTCTCTATCTGACGCTCCAGGGCAGAGTGGGATCCTTTAATAGCTTTAAGGATTTCAGCTCTAGACGGTTCCGCATGACCCTCACTCCTGTCGTCAGGCCCCGTCTGCCGTGTGATCCTCTGTGACTGCAGGCGTGGAGTAGTATACTGCACAATTGTGTTAGGTGGGAGGCCTTCGATGAGCGGTCTTTACGCGTCGCCATGGTTATATCCGCAGCTCCTATCTAGCGCGTTCCACGGTATCCACACTGGGCCCCACCGGTCAGAGAGGAGCTATTCGGTCAGGCCTAGGCCAGGGACAGCGGGTACAGCGAGGCCACACCAGGGCTCACGGCTAATGCAGTGCAGGTAGGGTTCAGGATAGGCCGGGCGATCTAACAGCCAGGGTATAATGGAAGCAGCGTGTACTCTTCACCCCCTCCAAGCCGGGAGCGCAGTGGAGAGCAGAGTCCGGTACCAAGGAGCAGGACAGTCGGGTCAGCAGGGACGATCACCAACGCCCTTCATGGCTCACTCCCTTCCCAGTCGGCAGCAGTCCAACTCAGGGGCTTCAACGAGCGCCCCCCCGAAGGGGCGCAGGGCCGCTGTGTAAGTAGTTTCTGCGGTGCACTCCGCCACACGCAGCCACCGTTCCCACAGTAATCCGCCAAGTGAAAGCAGTCAAAATGGCGGTCGGGGGAGGGGCGCAAGCATGGACGTATCACTAAGGCGCCTCTTTTCAGGACCCCCCCAGGGATCGAAGTGCCAATAACCCAATGCTGTCCGCAGTCCGGGGGGGAGGGAGAAAGCAAGGTCGCAGCCCTCGCGGGGAACAGCGGCGGGATCAGGCCTGGCCGACCGCCCAATAACTAGGGACCCGCTCCACAGACTGTACGCCCTCAGTAGGGGCCAGGGCAACAGTACTCACGCTCTCCGCTGGTATTGAGAGTGCCTCCGGAGACCAGTCAAGCTACCCCTGATAGTATCAGCGCCTGGGGCGGAGCTCCACCGCCGAAGCAGATCGCAAGATGGACGGCGCCTGGACTCCGTCACCCCGATCACTGCAGACCATCGGGGCCTCTCAGCCACCTTTCCCCACTTCCTCAGGCTCACAGTGGCAGCCGCGGATTGAACACCGGGGTCCGCCAAGGACTCGCCCGGCCCGGAGCTCGCTGCACGGTATTTCCGGGCGGTCCGCCCACAGCTCAGCCTCGCGATGTAGGCCCAGACCGCGGCGTCGCGTGAATCAGTGCGCCAACCGCAGCCGCCGGCAGTGTCGTCTTCTCTGCTTACGGAGGGGCGCGGGACCGCTCCTTCAGATCGGGAGGTCCCAACCGGGTCAGAGTGACTTCCGACACCAATATCAGGCAAGTTGACCGCCCAGGCAGGAGTTATATACAGGATTTTGTAGGTCTTCGGGACGGAGCTGGCGGAGCTCACGTCCTGTCGGCCATGTTACTTGGCCACGCCCCCGGAAATCCCATTTCTAACATTGGTGGCAGCGAAAGGGATCCGGATTTGTGTTTGCGCAGTACCACAGCGACAACTGGCTCCACTACAAAACTCCGCATTTTAGATAGTCACATGTAAGGGGAGTATTGTTTTTAAGTTTGTTCTAAATGTCATTTCTTTGGAAATGTGCTTCTTGTGCACTGTGAGTTAGGTGTCCCTAGCTCGGGAGGGTAGACCATCCCCTAAGTGCAGTATGAGTTTTCTGGGCTCACCAGTAAGGGTGGGATCCAGTGGTGGCAGCTGAAATGTGTCCAGTGCATGTGTTCCCCGTCCTGTTCCCGGAGTAATGGTACCTGTGTCAGGTGTGGTCAGGTTGAGAAATCAGGGGCGGTAGAAACTGTCTCACCGGTCTGGGGCAGGGGGGGTGTGGATGAATGGTGTGTTGCACTGAAATTGGGCGTGCGTTTTCTGAGATAGGGAATTTGATGAATATTTGGGTGTGAGTTCTCTGAAATAAGGAGCATGCTGAATAATTGGGTGTGAGTTCTCTGAGATAGGGAGCTTGCCGTGTCTGGAGAACGTGGAACATCTGTAAACAGGGTTCCAGTAGTTCTGGTGTCTGGCAGCACCGCTCCAGTTGGCAGGGTCTAGAAGTCCAGATGGAGGGGTGCGAGAGGGATAGGCTCCCCAGTGGAGGAACCAGTGGGTCAGGGGCCAGCCAGAAGGGTTGTGTCACCGGGGAGTAACCATGTGATGCCACTTCTGTCCTGGATAACAGGCAGAGACTTGTGACACATGAGTGGGGCGTGATCACGTCTCAAGCAAATGCACAGCATATTGTGCCATTATGGTCTACATGTATCTGAATCAAATTATTTAGTATTTACTCAATGTTATCATTCTTATCACAGTTTTTGTCCCATTATTCCAAATTCTGAAACGAGTCCACACGTTGGGTATACATTGCTTATTTTCAAGTTTCTAGTGTCCAAATGTGTCAGAGACTTTCCACAAGAACACGACTGAGGCATAGGTTCCTTTCAGGCAGCATTTTATTCGAAAACAAATGACCCAATGCATTTCAGGCATAGCGCCCTTCTTCGGGGGTCGCTGTGAAAGATCATAAGAAAACGTAATTACCATCTGCAGATTACATAAACATTAACAATCATCATTGCCCTTTCCTATCTGATTATATTCTCTTCTATGCTCTCAACAAAAACTTAACATCATGTCTGCACGTATTAACACACAATAAATTACAGAGAAATGCTATTTGCTGTGAACCATATTTCTACCCTTTCCTTGTTTACTCATTCCTTCCGCATCTTTTCCTTTACTTATTTATCTCAAAACAGGCTCCAAATTGAGCATTTAAGAATCATATGGATTTCACCCTCCTCTTCATCCTAGCAGTGTACAAGCGGTATTCTGCCTTTCACTCTCATCTTGCCTCCCCCGTTATCGTTCTCCTTTATCTACCCACCTACTTTCACCCTGTAACCTTAAACTCCCATGCTTTATAGCATTTCAACTACCCGCTCTCGGTGCTAATTCACTTCCTATATCCATCCCATAGAGATGTTTAGTTAACTGCTATTGCACCACTCCATACAACATTGCCATTACACTCTTGTACAAACCTGCCAAATTGCCGTTAAAATCCCTCCAACCTCGCTGTTTCTTCCACCAAAATCCAAATGCTTGTGACACGACACATTAGTTATGTGTCACCCTCCAGGAAGTCCTGGTGCACCAGGCATATGACCAAAGGGTACGTCCCTCGGTTGGGGAGCCAGTAGCTGGTGGTTCCGGATCTGGACGTAAGGGCAACTGTAAGTAGTGTCCTGAAGTTACAAGAAGAAACTTATGCCTGAAGAGAAGGAACCGGGTAAGCTGTATGGATGGAGGAGTACTGTCCCTGACCTGGGGGATTGGCCTGCAGTGGTTGCCTTGCTGCTGAAGGAGAAGAGAAAGCCTTAGACTTTGTTTTCAACTTGTAGAAGTCCTGGTGCGCCAGGCATCTAACCAAAGGGTAGCGTCCCTAGGTTGGGGAGCCAGCTTCAGATGTTTGCCTGTCCTGGACGGTAGGGCAACTGTAGCCAGTGTCCTGGCCGGTTTGCCTTCTAGGGGTACCCCTGTGAACACAGGTGGGGCTCATCTTAAGTGAAGAGACCCTTTGTTTCCCAGAAGGGGTGGTACAGGCCTAGCAGGGATCTTTAGGGTTCTGGGCTGAGTGTTGTGGTACTAACCTGAGAGCAGGTGGGGCCTACCTTAAGTGGAGGGACCCTGTTCTACAGTGGGAGGGTGCAGAAGTTTGGAAGGGGGTCAGAGGGAGTCTGACCCCTGTGCATCCGGTGAAGTTGGATCCCAGGTGGTAGACCAGTGGAGGGGAGAAAGGTCCAGAACTGGTGGGAGAGTTGTGTTCTGGAGGGTGCTTCTCCTGGGAGAGTGCGCAACCCCAGAAGTAGAGGTAGGGTGGGGCATTCTTGCCCGTGGCCTGAGGGTGCGGACCCTAGGTTGAAGGATCAGTGATAGTTTGGAACTACACTGAGAAAGGGAGTGTAGAATGGCTATTGTGGGCCAGGGGTTACCACCCCTCACTCTGTGGATGGGCAAGGACCAGTGGTATCTGGGTGGCCTAGAGCCTGGTCCTAGCTGTGGACAACTAAGGAGTATCGGTGGGGTAGCCTAGTTGGGTCTGAATTTTTTTGTGTGTGCTTGTTTTGTGGAACAACATGGCGTAGAACCGGAGGGTGTCCCTCCAGTGTGGGCCCGCGTCTGTGTTCTATCGCTCAAAGCAGGGAAGTCCATCACAGTGGTGATTGGTCTGCCCTGCGTTTTGGCTGGAAGGGGTTTGTGTTGGATTTGGCCTTTCTGGCAGGTTCAACCCTGAACTTTTTGCCTTTTAATGTTCCATCATTATATTGATTTCCGATCTTTGCGCACTTTAGCACTGTGGCGCAGTGTAAAGTGCGTGCGCTCTCTGAGTGCGTGTGTGAGATTGGCCAGCCCTCCCATAGGAATGCATGGGGGATATGTGTGCCCATGGTAATTCCTGATGCGTGGGGAGTGCAAGGTTGAGTTTGGTATGTGCGGACTCGTGTGATTAAATGCTGCGCGATGATGTGTGCGGCTTTAATGTGTCTAGTGTGGAAGTGCCACTTCTAGAAGTTGGCCTGCCTGTGCAGTAAATCTGAACTGAATGTCTGGCTTGTGATTGGCTGGAGCTGGCTGGTGTGCCTGGCTCCAGAAGTCAGGATGGGTCTGCCTCGGTGGTGAATGGGGAGATCTGCATGATGATGGCAGGGAGGGGCTGCACCTGGGACCTGAATAGGGCTGGGATTTCCCTCCACAATGCTGGCTCCGCCCCGTGTGGTGCGACTGATGACCCTAGCCTGTCTTGTGAATGGGAAGAGGGGCTGAGCAAAACAAAGTGCTCCTGAACCAGCTGCGTCTGGCTTTCCCCCATCCTGCACCCTAGAGACAAAGGGATTTTGTGTATAAAATGAGGCTGTGACCTCATGTTCAATGTTCTTGTTTTCCTGACTAGAATCTACCAGGGGCGTGCTGCTGCTGGGGCCCAGGGGAAGGCTTGCCTCCCGGGCCCTGCCCAGCCCCTGGATTGCTGATGGACTTCTTGTGGACCCTTCTTCCTGGCCCTGGAAGCCTTGTCCTGTGATGTCCTGCCTGTTGCTGGGCCCTTTTCTTTCCTGGGGGTCATTCCTTGGGGGCCTGGTGGTCTCTGTGCCCCCCAGCGCCTGGTGAGCGCTTTATTCTGGATTTATAGGCAGAGCGCTGTTGTATTCCCTCTGGGAGAAGCACTCCTGCCCTTGTGTTCCTCGCAGGTGCCCACCCTGCGTTTTGCCCGTATTTAGATTTAACTAAGCGTGGGTGCCACCCCGCTTATTTTTGTGGTTATCACTGCGGGTGCACACCCCGCTATTTACGTTTTCTACCGAGGGAGCCTACCCCTCATTATAGCCCCCGACACGAGAAGCCGCCGCCGTGGCAAAACCGGAAGTCAGACCCACACCCGCCTGACTGTGGGCGCGGCCTGGATTGACTCACTTCCGCTTCCCCCCTGCCTGGGGGAAGCCATGCCCGCTTTGCCGGTCTCCCGTAGGGAGAGGGAGACTGGAGATGCTGCCCGCGAAGGAAAAGCTGCCCGGAGCCTCAAGGGCTGTACACGAAGTCCCGGCCCATGAGGAAAGAGGACTGGGTAAGGCGTGGCGCCTTTGCGAAGGCAGGGCTCCTAGAAGCGAGGGAGAGCCCAGCAGGCGTCACCGAGGGTTCCAGAGAAGCGGAGTGGCTCGAGGCACATTACCGGTGCCTGCCCCGCTGCCCGATGAAGACAGCCTCCCCCCGTGCCGAGAGCTGGTAAATTGAGACAGCTGGGGTGGGGGGGGAGGCCACATGTGTTCCCCAGGCACCAGAGAGTGGTGCCCTTCTTCAGAGCGGCCCCAGATGGAAGCGGGGCGCTCCCCAATGGCTCTTTGGTAGTTTCAAGGGCCCCATGGGGGTCCCGGGGGCTCGTGTCCCCCAGAGCCATGCGTGGCTCCAATGATGGCCCCAATGATCCCAAAAGCCCCAGTGGGGGTCCCGAGGGCCAGAGGGGCCCGTGTTCTTGCCCCTGAGGGCCCCTGTTGTCCTAGAGCCAGAGGGCTCCACCGTTGGGGGCCAGTTCTTTTTCTGGATTGCGCATAATTAGTTTAGGAACCAGAGTGCTCCAAGGGGCATAGCTGATTTCAGTGCCTAGAGGGCTCCACCGTATGCCCAACATGTATTTCTAGAGCCAGAGGGCTCCAACAGTTGGCGCAGTTTTGTTCTGAAGCGCTAGGGAGGGCCCCTGTCGCAGTTTTGAGATCCCAGCTGCCCAGCAAGTAGTGGGCAGCTGCACCGTTTAGGTTTTCCTTCCTAGGGACATGTACTTTGGACTCAGGAGTGAGTCGCACTCCTTCATCCCTACTTTGGCCTTCCCCAGCTGCGCAGCACTTAGTGCCAGCTGCAGCGTTTAGGCCCTGTTCTTGTCCTCAGCTGCAAGTAGTGGGCAGCTGCTACGTTTAGGTTTTGGTGCAGTGGCGCAACCTGGACTTTAATGTGATTTCTGCGCTAAATGTGATTTATGTGCTTCTTAGGGTTCTAGGAAATGTACTGTGTGTACAATGTTTTGCGCACCCTGTTCCGATACCTCTAGACATATTTTAATGCTTAGGAGGTTGTTTTTCCTAGTATAGGTTCTACTAGGGAGTTCATGGTTCCCTGCGTGATATTTGCCTAAAGTGTTTAGGATTGCGTAGGTGGTACTTACCTTTTACCAGTGGTTACTGGTTGTGTGCTACATTTGTTATTTGGTGCTACAGTTATTATATGTGCTAAGTGTTATTCCTACAAAGTGCTAATTCTACCAAGTGCTAGTTTTAAAAGTGCGTATTCCTGACAGTGGCCCACGTGGCCCTGTCCCATGTACATAATCCCCTGCAAATTCTGCCTGTGCCTATGGCATATTGTAAAGTGTGTGTTTCTTATCTAATGTGTTTGGTATAATAGAAAGGCTATTTTTACATATAACCTTGTGCGGAGTTCCTTTTGTGGGGGGGCTAGGATGTTGTTGCTGGTGGGTGTGTGCGCAAATACCTAACTTACATTGCCTCCGGGATAAGCCTTACTGCTCGTGTCACGTTACCTAGAGGGTGAGCAGGTGTTATCTTTGGCGTGGAACTCCCTTGCCCTAACTAGAGTGGTGGTTTCTGCCTGGCTTTGGCGCAAGCCTTAGCCAACCGCAAATCCCATTTCTAACAATCCACATTAAGGACGCACCAGTCAGTGATACTAGGAACAAGGGAGAACAGGTCAGAGAACTGCCCCAGCAACTGCCAGTAGTCATTCTGTTGCTCAGGGGTCAGGGTGGGAGACAGGTTAACTCTGTCCACTGACCCATCTTGCTCTCTGGCTACCAGGAGGTCAGGAAGAGGCTCAGTCTCCTCCTCCATTCCATCATCTGTTGCCAAGAGCATGCCCACTTCGGACCTCTCCAAGTGGGGCTTAAGGCGGTTGACATGCAGGAACCTCAAGGGGTTCCTGGGAGATTGCAAGTCCACCAAATAGTTACCAGGACTCTTGCGCTCCACAACCTCAAAGGGGCCTGTCCACTTATCCTGGAGCGCACAAGGCTCCACGGGGGCCAAGACCCGCACCTTCTGTCCAGGCTGAAGCTCTACCAGAGTGGCATTCTTGTCATACCACCGCTTCATCTCCTCCTGGCTGGCTTGCAGATTTGCCTCAGCAAGTTCTCTGAAACGCCTAGTCTGGTTCCTGAAGGCCAGCATGTAGCTATATACATTTTGGGGAGGTTTCCTGGGAGATTGCTCCCAGCCTTCCTTGACCAGACTTAGAGGTCCTCTCACTGGGTGGCCATACAGGAGCTCAAACGGGCTGGACCCTAGAGACTTCTGTGGCGCCTCACGGTAAGCAAAGAGCAGGCATGGCAAGAGGACGTCCCACTTACGCCTCATGGGTTCTTCCAGACCCATAAGCATGCCCTTCAGAGTTCGGTTGAATCTCTTAACCAACCCGTTTCCTTGGGGGTGGTAAGGCGTGGTGAATTTGTAGATTACACCACACTCTTGCCAAAGGGATTTCATATACTTAGAGATGAAATTAGTACCCCGGTCAGACACCCCCTCTAGAGGGAATCCCACTCTGGAGAAAATTCCCATCAGCGCACGTCCACCACGGGGCCGGAACTGTCCTCAGAGGGATGGCTTCCGGGTACCAGGTGGCATGATCCACCAGGACCAGGATGAACCTGTTGCCCATGGCTGTCCTGGGGTCCAGTGGCCCCACAATGTCAATTACCACTTGCTGGAATAGGGTACTGACTACAGGGAATGGCTGGAGAGGATCCTTCTGCTTCCTCCCACTCTTTCCACTTGCCTGGCAAGTCTGGCAGGTCCTACAGTGAGGATCAGAGTTCTTGTGCATTTGAGGCCAATAAAAGTGGGTGACAAGCCTTTCATAGGTCTTGCCCTGCCCCAAATGCCCTGCCAATGGCACATTGTGAGCCAGCCCCAGTAGGAAGGCCCTGAATCTCTGGGGTACCACCAGCGCATGGGCTGACCCTGGTTCAGCAAACTTAGGCTCTGCATACAGGAGGTCATTCTCCCAATAAATTAAATGTGTTCCAGACTGATCACCGTTGACCTGGTCTGCAGCCTGCTGCCACAGACCTATGAGAGAAGGACACTCTTTCTGCGCCCTGCAGAATTCCTCCCTGGAGGGGCCTCCTTCCTGCTGCCAATGGGTCAGCTCAGGCAGGTCCCCTAGTTCAGCTATCTGTTCCCCGGTAGGTTCCAGGGCATCCCCCTCAAGGTCTGCTTCCTCCTGGGCCGTAGGAACTTCTCTCTAAGGCCGGTTCCTGGGCTTCAGGACCTCTTGAGCACCCCTACTGGCTGCCATTGACCGGGTGGTCACGTACGCCCAGTCAGACAGACCCACCATCCTTAGTTGAGTACTTTTCTCCACCTTTTCCCAAGGTGAACTTTCCAAGTCGTTCCTTAACAAACAGTCTACAGGCATTTCAGTTCTCACAGCTAGTTGAAGAGTACCAGAGACCCCCCCAATCAAAGGGAACCTGAGCCATTGGACAACAACTCTCTGTGTTGTCAGCATTGACAACCCGGCAGTAGGCTTGAGGGACAACCTGCTCTTGAGACACCAGGTGCTGCTTGACAGCAGTCACACTGGCTCCTGTATCTCCAAGAGCTTCCACCCTTTGGCCATTGACGGTCACCCACTGCCCATATTTCTTAGTGTTAGAGGGCAGTTGGTTCTCAGGGACCATCTCACTGTCTCCTAATGAGACCAGGGTCATCTGAACGGGATCCCACCCACCTTGGACTACTACTTCCATCTCAAAGGCTACACTAGCCATCTGCCGGGGCGGAGCACCAGTGGGTGCTGGTTTATCAAACAGGCGACACTTGGGATCATTGGCAAAATGCCCCAGTTCACCACATTTGCAACACTTTAGGGGCCCTCTTTGAACAGGGGTGCCTGTCGGGGCCCCGGTCGGTTTCTGGGGTGGGGGAGGCTGAGAACCTTTCCCTTGGTTCCCTTGGGGATTACTTTGAGGCCTCTTCTGAAACTCCCTCTATTTGCCCTTGTCGCCCCCACTCCTCTGCTGGGGACCCTG
Organism: Lissotriton helveticus; assembly: GCF_964261635.1. NCBI lineage: Eukaryota > Metazoa > Chordata > Amphibia > Caudata > Salamandridae > Lissotriton > Lissotriton helveticus. Next base: position 310,129 of record NW_027611719.1, read on the forward strand.
CCCACCCTTGGCAGAGTCTCCCACTTGACCCTTGTGGACCCTGGTGCTGACCCAGCGGGCTTCCTAGGGTTAGTCAGCTTGCTATCAATCAGGTGCCGGCTTAGCTCAGGAAAACAATTACTAGACAAGTGCTCCCATGCAATTAAATCAAAGAGACCTTGAAAATCATTAACTTTGCTACCCTTCACCCAACCATCCAGTGCTCTGCAGAAAAAAGTTACATACTCAACATACGTACTGTTAGGAATCTTTGCACAACCCCTGAACCACTGTCTGTACAATTCAGGAGTTAACCCATTCTTGGTCATCAAAGCTTCCTTCATGTGTGGGTAATAATTATAAACTTCAGAGGGCAAATCTAGCAGTGTGTCCCGCCCCTCACTAAGGAACCACCCCCACAACCCCGCTCCCCAGTCTCTCTCAGGAACCCGGTGGGAAGACATGGCTACCTCATAGGCCTGGAACCACTGCCCTATGTCATCATTCTTAAAAAATTATTTCACCGCGTCCTTTGGCATGTACACCCTTGATTCTACCTGCATTGGCTATGCACTGCCACCAGAGGGAGTAGTTTCCATACTTTAAGCTTTCAGCTCCAGCTCCCTCAACTTCATTTCATGCTCCATTTGAATTTTTCTTTCTTCCATATCCAGCCCTTTGCTTTCCATCTCCAGCTGACCATTTAGTTTTGCCATCTCCATTGCATGTGCCCGGGTGCCAACTCCTCTGGAGACAGGACTCTGCTAAAATCATGGATGTTTTCTGCTGGTTCAATTTCCACTCTATTCTCAGGTGCCCTTGACTCAATCCACGCCCTCAGCGCCTTTTGGAAGTGAGCTTTGTTTTTACATCCAGACTGTGAAACTCTAAACTTTAAGCAGAATCCCTTCAGCTGGGCTAAGGAGTAGCTCTCTAGTCTCTCTTCTACCCATTCTATTCCTTCAATGTCAGAGACTACAGATGCCGCCTTTTCTCCATTGACTTAATCAGGCATGACTTTTCTTTAAAACAAAAAAGGGAGATCTCTTGGCAAAAACAAAAATCAACTAGTATGTGGCTGCGTTATTGGTCTGAACTCATTACGTGGTGTTCACCAATTACATATATTAATCACAAATGCAAATTCGAAATCCTCACCGCTGCCTCCAATGTTAGATTTGGGGGTCTCTGGTTGGCGCAGTTGAGTACTTGTGACAAGCAGGGACCCTCACCTCTAGTCAGGGCAAGGGACTTACTCTTTAAAATAACCCCTGCTCACCCTCTAGGTGGCGTGGCGCGAGCAGACAATGCTAAACTTCAGAGCGTTATGGGTTAAACATTTATGACCACATACAGTAATTCAATGACACACCACAAAATGACACCAGTCTAGTTTTGTATAAAAATAAGTATCTTTATATAAGGCTTAGCACAAGACTCAAATAACGTTTGTAAAATGAGGCCACAATACTATTTAGCAATAAAATGAGGAGTCTGTTAAAAATGCGTAATTCTTGGTTGCTGTGCGCGTTGCACACTCTTGTCCGACTCTTACCATTGAAAAACAATGTCAAAAAGGTATTAAACCAGCGTTGCGGACTCCGAGGTCCGTGGCGTACACACTGTGGTACGCGTTGAGTGACAGTACCTTTTCTGAGATGAGGAGTCCGGTTCGAATGCAGTGTCCTGGACGTGCAGGCAACACAAAGATGCTGGCGGCTCCTCTGCGAGGTGGGCCCAGGCTCTGATAGGTGTCTCGGTTCGAAGAGTAGAGCAGAGGGGCCTCGAGGAGTGGGGCGGGCGAAGCGGGTTGCCTCCGGCGTTCACAGCTTTTGAGCCGTACCTTCGGTTTGTAGCTGCTGATTCAATGCGGGCAGGCGCAGCAAGAGGCAGCCAGTACGAGGCGTACAGCCGGGCTCTCTTAGTGCGGTGCGCCACGAGTGCGATGTGAGGCGGCTGATACGCTTCGTGCGTACGGGCCGTCCTTTGCTTCGTGAGGCACTCCGTTAGGCTTCCAGCAGTGGGGCGGCGAGGCGAGCAGTGCGGCTCGAAAAGGAAGGTATAGTGAGGCAGAGTGTGGGCGGCCCAGCGGGACGGTGCAAGGAACGGCTTGAAGCAGAGCAGGCTCACACGGTGCGGGGGTGGCCAGGCACAAGCGTCACGGCAAAGGAGGGGAAGAGCCGCACTGGGGATCGTGGCTCCAGCGATAAGGAAGGGCAAAGTTCAGCAGATTTGTCAGCGAAGGCAGGAGGAGACCAATAATCCTGGGACTCCGTTCAGGGGGCAAGCTCACCCACAAGCCCTTGGAGATTGTTTGAAGCACAAGTAGCAAAAGTCTCTTTCAGTCCTTTTTCTCTCCTTTCTCAGCAAGGCACCCACAACATTATACAGTGTAGGGAAACTTTGCCTTGATTGGATACACAGATCTACACTTAAGGATGTAAAGCAACACTTATCTTTACATAAAGATGGCGCTGATCTTAGGGAATTGTTGCTAGGACCAAGAACACCGCGTCGTAAACGTTTTATATACGCCGGTTTCTTTGCTGCTTATAATGAAGCATGGAAAATTACGCAAGCAGAGACTGCAGAACGAATCCGAGAAATTGATCGTATTAATTTAGAGAAATCTCTCTCTGTGGTTGACAATGGGTTAAAGACTCTGTGGTCCAGGATATATTCTTTAGATAGCATAGTATCTTCTGCCATAGACATCATGGAACAGGACTTGGTCATGTTGCAACATGGTCAGTCGCAAGTACGTTCTATCATGCTATTAGGCTGGATGTTGCAAAACCTTCATTCAGGCTATACTACGTCACTGTTTTCAGAATTCAATCTCACTGATATGCAGATCAAATTGGCACAAAGGTGAGCAGACAATACGGTGCTGAGCATTGAAAAACTGGAAAGATTTACTGTCGCTGAAAAGCCAGTTATGGAATGGATTATACATTGGAACATTCACTCAGTCTGTTACAATTTTCCATTTTCAATATTGCCTACAACATATACCAGCAGGCACATATAAAAAGTTGGGTAAAGAATACATCAAGACATCCTGGGAATTGCCGTACACATACAGATGTTGGAGTGGGGGGTGTGAAATATTTCTTTGCGGCGAAAATTGTGAAAATGCACTAAGCGGTTCTCTCCTATGTAATGGTATAAACTTACACAGGGCCTGTGATAGTTTCTCTAAAAACGTATCCTGCCACCTGCAAGATTTTTGGACAACTCTCGAATGGGAGTTACCTTACATTGAATGATCGCAGCTGCTGTCGCATGTTGCCAGGAATACCATATCTAGTAACTGTGTCAGCCAGATTCACTTGCTGTATGCAAGTATTGTTTCCTAAAACCAAGACAGCCGGGAGTCGCCACTTTGGCCTTCAAAGGAACCTCTCTTCTATACAAATTGATACTTTAAGCAGAATGAAAGCCATTCTTTTGCAAAAAACAGTGGCACTGACCTCGGCCAAAGAAACCTATGATCTGCAAGTCGCAAGGACTTCTGCAGAGTTACATGCCCTCTTAACTACAAATTGCCCTATACATTTCTCAGAAATGTTAAGTCGTATCTTAAACATGTCTGATACGAGTGGTATTCTACATGTATTTAAGACCGTATTTTCTGGACTGTTGGCACCTTTTGAAGCAGTCCTAGTAATATTTCCAAACTTTGTGCACTCTGTGTTTGGCGGATTGCCTCTCATTTTTGGACTCGCTGCAGGAATACTATTTTTGCTTCCATTGCTGCGACATGGCAAGTCATTTCACAAACGACACCTAGTTCTCCATGGAGCCAACTCTACTGGCAATGAAGTGTCGTGAGCGCATCGTCCAAATTTCGGGACTACCTTGTCTAAGAGAATTAAATACCACATGGTTTCTGTCATTCAGACTAATTTGGCAAGATTGCATCCTACCTGTTCTGCGCTGCCTGCTATGCGGAGAAGAATGAGTGTTAGACACATGTCTCACACTCCCATCAGTCATGCCAACGGATGTTCATACTTTGCTTGAACCAGTAACTGCCCATGCACTGTGTTGTCCCCAGCGGCTACCGATTCTGATGACAGCATTCATTGAGATCTCACAGACGCAAAATGCTACTGCTGTAATTCATGAATTTTTATCTTGTGTTCTGATTAACTTGGACATATTATATTTGTCAATCTGTAACTTGGAAGATGTTTTTCTTTTATAAAACCAAATAAAGTTTGTTGCTAATAATCACTAGGGGATTCATTTACAGGGTAGCATGGTATCCCTCACAATAACTCCAGGAGTCACAGTCCATACAATGTATATGCTTTGTTCCCCCTACTTCCAACCTTACATGTACCCCTAATCACCTGCCCAAACCTCTCCCTGCTGTTGCCTATGCGGTCCTCCGTCATCCCACAGACCATATTTTTGGCCGCTTTGAAACTGCCCATACAATAAAAATGCTGCAGTTGTAAATACATATCAACTACCATTTGTTGTGTTTGAAACATTTTATTGAATAATGAAAGCTAATAAACATAAGCTGATTATTAAAGCAAAACAAAACATCAGTCGCCATACACATAACAAAAGTAGTACATAAAAATCAACATACTGTAACACAGCAAAGTTATGTAGAGCACAATTCCTAATTTCGGGCAATCTTTAAAGTACAACAATAGAAACGTTCATAAAGAACAGGAAAGGAAACAAAGAAGGTAGGATACAGTGATTTCATTAATGTAATGCTTCCTACATATAGAAAAATACTAATTATTTTGCTTAGGCAATAAAGTCCTCACATTAAAATACTAGGAGAAATATATTGAACATTGAACATTTCATATGTAATTAGAATTCAATTTGAATATTTTAACCTCCTAAGCATTATTTGACTCATGATTACAACCTGAATGCTTTCTGGAAAGGAACCACCTCATGGGGTTCAAAATCACATCTTTTCCAACAATAGGATTCAAATGATAAACTTGAATTTCAATTCAATTTATTGATTTAGGCCATTTTGGAGATCAACAATTTGAAATATATACAACATCCATACACTTTTTCTAAAATTGCCTCCTAAACTTGAATTCCATCCACTTTTTGACTAAACACTTCCCATTCCAGCAAGCATCACAAGACCACTTCTTGTTATCTTCCCAATAAGTGATAATGTTTCGGCCTGCAACAACAATAAATATGTTTAGAATTTACCTCCGAAAGCAAAAGCATGCCATTTCTGAATCATGGTGCACAATAAAATGTAGGAACACAAGGGCATATTTTGGTGTATCATTCATTAAGGTTTGACCAGGCTTAAAACTAGAATTCCTGATTTTTTTGACATTTAAATGTCATATTTTTGAAAGAGTTCTATTAGACCCAGCACGAGCTCACCGAAAAATAGAAGATGACTGAATTGTAATTAGAGAAAATGTGCTGATAAGTAATCTATTGATGTAAATTACAGTGGTCAGGGAATGCTTGTGGATCTAATCTATTCAGATTTAAACTCCATGGTTTGTTCAATAAATTGACTGAGCATAATACTTGAAGGTCCATCTCTCAGATCAGTTCTAGTACAGTTTTAGTTGCGATAACACTAATAGAGATCATTGATAAATAGATTTTAAAAGCCATGGGTGGTATTGATCCTTGGTCTAAATCTAGATTATTGTCTGCAATAGAAACCAGTACAAACAGATCAAATCTAAAATCATTGAATATGTTTATTATAGTGGTTTAGAGTAAACCCAGAAGACACACATTCTTCCTGAAACTCAGAAAATGTATCTAAAGATTATGATTACATCCTATTTTATGTCCAGAGACTGCTTTAGCTGCTTTCCTGTTTAAGTTACATTTGCAATTATATTTAACAAAACATTAACGCTGGATGTCAGAAATTCTGTCTTTAAGTATTGTGTAAGAGTTATGTGTGATGTTTTTTATTTGCTGGTTCAGTAATTCACAGAGTTTGCAAATGCTAAACCGCTTTTTGAAATGTACTAAGCCCATTTAACAATTAAGAATTTGGAAGGGGAATATTAATAGTGTCCCTTCTAAATACGTAATACATCTTTCAGGTATGTATTAAGCTTTGAAACCATACGTGGGCTGAAAAACAGTAACAGGAGGTAGTAACCCAAGGGGACATTTGTGAATCTGAAAGTAAAATGGGGTGCATTAAAAATGCCTTTATTTAAAAGCCATCACAGACACAGTAGTGTGCTGACTCCACAAGCAACCACTTTTACCAAATGGATTATTAATACATGAACCTCAGTATTTCCTATATATTGTTGAAATGTAGTCTCTAATGTTTTTGTCATGTGGTGTAAATATTTGTTTCTATTATTTTATTTCCCATTTCCATGTTGTCATGAAATGTACCTATTCTTTTTGTCAAACATATTGAAATATCTTTGTCACAATTTTTGGGGCATTCTAAAAAGTGTTTTCACTCTCTAACTTAAAGCTTCCTAAGAAAAATACTGACGCGCAGTCCTGGTTTCTCCTAGATCATTTAGCTTTCTCACTAAACCAAGCACAATATTGCTTTGAGAGAGGTGGTTATTGTAGTTAAATACACTGGAGTTAGTTTAGAAAAGACAAATATAGAATTTCCTTTATCTTTAGAAATAATACTTGCAAAAGTATATGTGCAATAATTTCAGATAATTTACTGATAAAGATATCAGATAAAGATCCCCTAATTTCTTATACCTTGTGGTATTAAAAACCTGCTTGAATTAACAGACTTCTCTTCTAGATAAATCCAGGTATGAGAAGGTATTAAATGCAATTATCAACTTTCCGTTATTTTAACATATTTTCTCAGTGCACAGAGTATTTTTCCTACATTGATCACAACATTTCAAGCAATGGTCTGTGCTTAAACGTACAATGAAGGGGTAAAAATGTATTTCTACCACAATCAAGAAACCCTTGGGTCTATGAGGATTTCTGTTGCAAATGAAAACCTAGCTAAGATTTATTTATTTATTTATTTGAGAATTTTATAAAGCGTGCAGCGGCCCCAACGGGGCGTCCCGACGCTGAGAACTCTGAAAAGTAGAGGCCACGGGGTTCAAAATCCAGATTTAAGAGGAAAAGAGAAGTGTTTTCAAGGATTTACGAAAAGCAGATTCTGTCTGGCAGGTACGTAAGGCTAGAGGGAGCTTGTTCCAGCGCTGAGAGGTGCAAACCGCAAAGGTTTTTCCACCTGCCCGAGAACCTTTGAAACGGAGAATTTCCAGGACATGAAGTGTGAAGGATCGTCAAGTCCTGGAGTTGGCATAAGGTCGCAGAATGTTTTTTAGGTGTGCCGACCCACTGCCTTTTGATGCTCTGAAGGCCAGTACCATGGCCTTGAACACACATCTTTTATTTATAGGCAACCAGTGCAGTTTGCGGAGGTGGGGGGAGATGTGGTGCCTAGCAGGAATATTCTCCACCAGCCGAGCGGCGGCATTCTGGACCGTCTGCAGTTTATGGCAGAGGCCTGCTGTGATACCAAGGTAGAGGGCGTTGACATAGTCCAGATGGGATATTATCAATGCCTGGATCACAGTCTTACGGCAGTCCGCCGGCAGGTAGTTGATGAGTCGTTTGATGGTCCTGATTTTAGCGAAGCAGGAGGCTGCTACAGTTTGAACCTGCTTGTTGAAGCTGAGTTGGCTATCCCAACGAACTCCAAGATTTCTTACCGAGTCTTTGGGGGTGGGGGCTAGGCTCAGGTCTTCCGGCCACCACATGTTAGAATCTAGAAGGGATGGAGAATTAAAAAATAGGATCTCTGTTTTCCCAGCGTTGAGTCGGAGGGAGTTGGCATCCATCCACTTCGAGATACCTCTGAGACAGGATTTCAGTGGGTCAAAGGTCGAAACGGAAGGGGAGTCGAAGGTGAAGAGAAGCTGAATATCATCAGCGTAGGATGTAGATTTGATCCCCGTCTGGGCAATCAATTTGGCCAAGGGGGTGAAGTAGACATTAAAAAGGAGCGGGCTCAAGGAGGAGCCCTGTGGAACTCCCCATTTAAGTGGTCTGGCAGGGGAAGTGTGCGGGGGAGTGAAGACCTGCTGTGTGCGGTCTGAGAGGTAGGAAGAGAGCCATTTCAGTACAGCACCACCCAGCCGATGTTCTCCAGCCTTTTCAGCAGAATGTTGTGAGAGACGGTGTCGAATGCTGCTGAAAGGTCCAGCAGCACTAACACCGCCCTTGACCCTCGGTCAAGCGTCCATCTTACTGTGACAGCCATTTCAACAAGGGCCGACTCGGTGCTATGGCCAATCTAAAACCATGCTGTGAGTCATGGAGTAGCCCATTGGTTTCAATGAAATTGGACAGCTGAGAATGAACCAGTTTTTCCAGGATCTTGGCTGGGGCGGGCAGGAGAGAAATGGGCCTGTAGTTGCTGGGGTCATCTGGGTCCAGGTTGTTTTTTTTTAGGATTATTATATGAAATTTGTAGCGCGCTCAGTTACCCAGGGGCATCCCGGCGCAGAACAGAACAAGGAAGGGAAAGCTCAGACTCAGTCACTACACAGGAAACAAATACGTCTTCAGGAGTTTCCTAAAGTGCAGAATGTTAGGCTCCGAACGAATCTTAAAGGGCAGGGAGTTCCACAGTGCCGCCACTTGCACTGAAAAACGCCGGCCCCCAGAGCGAGCTCTTTTTACTCTGGTTAACTGCAGAAGACATCCTTGGTCCGATCGCAGTGGCCGTGTGGGTTTATAGGGGCGTGCCATATTGGACAACAAGCTAGAAGGGCCCCTGCCATGCAAGATTTTATGGCCCGTGCATAACGCTTTAAATTTCACCCGCTCCTAAACCGGGAGCCAGTGAAGCGTTTTCAGGGCCGGAGCAGCTGAGTGTCTTCTAGGAACCTCCATCAGCAGTCTAGCGGCTGCATTCTGCATCTGTTGAAGGGTCCTAAATGTCGCTTCCGGAGCGCCAAGGAACAGTGCGTTCCCATAATCAAGTCTCGAAAAGATTAAACCACGAATCAGAAGCTTCCTGGATGGATTGGGGAGCAGTGGTAGCACCTTGCGCGCTGACCGCAACAGGCCAAAACACACCCCTGCGATCTTCCTGGCATGTGTCCTAAAGGACAGATCTTCCTCCAGCCATACTCCTAGGCTCTTAATCTCCTCTTAGGAGATGGTGGATCACCCAGAGACTGAGGCCAGCAACTGGCGATAAGCGAAGGCCTAGATTTGCCTAGCAACATAAGCTCAGGATGGGGACTAGGGAGGCATGTTTCCATTTGGACGGGAAACAACCTGTTCTGAGGGAGTCATTCCAGATGAGGTTGAGATGGGGGTTTTAGGACGGGTGCAAGATTTCTGTATTGCTTGGCTGGCCAAGGGTTGTTAGGTGAGCCTGATTTGCACTTGAGGAGTTCTGCCATGGAATCAGCTTCAGATATAGTGGCAAATTCGAGTAGGGTAGGCTGCAGGGGAGAGGAGGTGATGATTTCCTCTTGTCGCCCTTCTATGTTAGGGATGGGGAAGGAGGAGAAGATAGCCTCAATTTTGTCCTCAAAGAATTGGGAGAGTTTGTCGCACAGCGGCTGGGAGGGGGGCTGGGAGCGAGTCAGCGCATTGGGGTTCGTGAAAGATCTCACTATATTAAAAATTTCTCTGGCGCCATTGCTGGCTAGTTTGATTCTGGAGGCCAGGTAATCCCGTGTGTGCTTCTCGATCATGCTCCGGTATGCCTTGAGGGCTAATTTATAGGTCGTTTTACTATCTAGGGAGTAATTTTGTCTCCAGAGGCGTTCGAGGGATTTACAGGAGGCCTTTTTCTGCCGGAGCTCGTCTGAGTACCAGGGTGCTGATGGTGCCGCCCTAAAGGTTTTGGTGGGTTTCAGCGGGACTAGTGTATCTAAGCAGTGTCCTGGACGTGCAGGCAACACAAAGATGCTGGCGGCTCCTCTGCGAGGTGGGCCCAGGCTCTGATAGGTGTCTCGGTTCGAAGAGTAGAGCAGAGGGGCCTCGAGGAGCGGGGCGGGCGAAGCGGGTTGCCTCCGGCGTTCACAGCTTTTGAGCCGTACCTTCGGTTTGTAGCTGCTGATTCAATGCGGGCAGGCGCAGCAAGAGGCAGCCAGTACGAGGCGTACAGCCGGGCTCTCTTAGTGCGGTGCGCCACGAGTGCGATGTGAGGCGGCTGATACGCTTCGTGCGTACGGACCGTCCTTTGCTTCGTGAGGCACTCCGTTAGGCTTCCAGCAGTGGGGCGGCGAGGCGAGCAGTGCGGCTCGAAAAGGAAGGTATAGTGAGGCAGAGTGTGGGCGGCCCAGCGGGACGGTGCAAGGAACGGCTTGAAGCAGAGCAGGCTCACACGGTGCGGGGGTGGCCAGGCACAAGCGTCACGGCAAAGGAGGGGAAGAGCCGCACTGGGGATCGTGGCTCCAGCGATAAGGAAGGGCAAAGTTCAGCAGATTTGTCAGCGAAGGCAGGAGGAGACCAATAATCCTGGGACTCCGTTCAGGGGGCAAGCTCACCCACAAGCCCTTGGAGATTGTTTGAAGCACAAGTAGCAAAAGTCTCTTTCAGTCCTTTTTCTCTCCTTTCTCAGCAAGGCACCCACAACATTATACAGTGTAGGGAAACTTTGCCTTGATTGGATACACAGATCTACACTTAAGGATGTAAAGCAACACTTATCTTTACATAAAGATGGCGCTGATCTTAGGGAATTGTTGCTAGGACCAAGAACACCGCGTCGTAAACGTTTTATATACGCCGGTTTCTTTGCTGCTTATAATGAAGCATGGAAAATTACGCAAGCAGAGACTGCAGAACGAATCCGAGAAATTGATCGTATTAATTTAGAGAAATCTCTCTCTGTGGTTGACAATGGGTTAAAGACTCTGTGGTCCAGGATATATTCTTTAGATAGCATAGTATCTTCTGCCATAGACATCATGGAACAGGACTTGGTCATGTTGCAACATGGTCAGTCGCAAGTACGTTCTATCATGCTATTAGGCTGGATGTTGCAAAACCTTCATTCAGGCTATACTACGTCACTGTTTTCAGAATTCAATCTCACTGATATGCAGATCAAATTGGCACAAAGGTGAGCAGACAATACGGTGCTGAGCATTGAAAAACTGGAAAGATTTACTGTCGCTGAAAAGCCAGTTATGGAATGGATTATACATTGGAACATTCACTCAGTCTGTTACAATTTTCCATTTTCAATATTGCCTACAACATATACCAGCAGGCACATATAAAAAGTTGGGTAAAGAATACATCAAGACATCCTGGGAATTGCCGTACACATACAGATGTTGGAGTGGGGGGTGTGAAATATTTCTTTGCGGCGAAAATTGTGAAAATGCACTAAGCGGTTCTCTCCTATGTAATGGTATAAACTTACACAGGGCCTGTGATAGTTTCTCTAAAAACGTATCCTGCCACCTGCAAGATTTTTGGACAACTCTCGAATGGGAGTTACCTTACATTGAATGATCGCAGCTGCTGTCGCATGTTGCCAGGAATACCATATCTAGTAACTGTGTCAGCCAGATTCACTTGCTGTATGCAAGTATTGTTTCCTAAAACCAAGACAGCCGGGAGTCGCCACTTTGGCCTTCAAAGGAACCTCTCTTCTATACAAATTGATACTTTAAGCAGAATGAAAGCCATTCTTTTGCAAAAAACAGTGGCACTGACCTCGGCCAAAGAAACCTATGATCTGCAAGTCGCAAGGACTTCTGCAGAGTTACATGCCCTCTTAACTACAAATTGCCCTATACATTTCTCAGAAATGTTAAGTCGTATCTTAAACATGTCTGATACGAGTGGTATTCTACATGTATTTAAGACCGTATTTTCTGGACTGTTGGCACCTTTTGAAGCAGTCCTAGTAATATTTCCAAACTTTGTGCACTCTGTGTTTGGCGGATTGCCTCTCATTTTTGGACTCGCTGCAGGAATACTATTTTTGCTTCCATTGCTGCGACATGGCAAGTCATTTCACAAACGACACCTAGTTCTCCATGGAGACAACTCTACTGGCAATGAAGTGTCGTGAGCGCATCGTCCAAATTTCGGGACTACCTTGTCTAAGAGAATTAAATACCACATGGTTTCTGTCATTCAGACTAATTTGGCAAGATTGCATCCTACCTGTTCTACGCTGCCTGCTATGCGGAGAAGAATGAGTGTTAGACACATGTCTCACACTCCCATCAGTCATGCCAACGGATGTTCATACTTTGCTTGAACCAGTAACTGCCCATGCACTGTGTTGTCCCCAGCGGCTACCGATTCTGATGACAGCATTCATTGAGATCTCACAGACGCAAAATGCTACTGCTGTAATTCATGAATTTTTATCTTGTGTTCTGATTAACTTGGACATATTATATTTGTCAATCTGTAACTTGGAAGATGTTTTTCTTTTATAAAACCAAATCAAGTTTGTTGCTAATAATCACTAGGGGATTCATTTACAGGGTAGCATGGTATCCCTCACAATAACTCCAGGAGTCACAGTCCATACAATGTATATGCTTTGTTCCCCCTACTTCCAACCTTACATGTACCCCTAATCACCTGCCCAAACCTCTCCCTGCTGTTGCCTATGCGGTCCTCCGTCATCCCACAGACCATATTTTTGGCCGCTTTGAAACTGCCCATACAATAAAAATGCTGCAGTTGTAAATACATATCAACTACCATTTGTTGTGTTTGAAACATTTTATTGAATAATGAAAGCTAATAAACATAAGCTGATTATTAAAGCAAAACAAAACATCAGTCGCCATACACATAACAAAAGTAGTACATAAAAATCAACATACTGTAACACAGCAAAGTTATGTAGAGCACAATTCCTAATTTCGGGCAATCTTTAAAGTACAACAATAGAAACGTTCATAAAGAACAGGAAAGGAAACAAAGAAGGTAGGATACAGTGATTTCATTAATGTAATGCTTCCTACATATAGAAAAACAAATACTAATTATTTTGCTTAGGCAATAAAGTCCTCACATTAAAATACTAGGAGAAATATATTGAACATTGAACATTTCATATGTAATTAGAATTCAATTTGAATATTTTAACCTCCTAAGCATTATTTGACTCATGATTACAACCTGAATGCTTTCTGGAAAGGAACCACCTCATGGGGTTCAAAATCACATCTTTTCCAACAATAGGATTCAAATGATAAACTTGAATTTCAATTCAATTTATTGATTTAGGCCATTTTGGAGATCAACAATTTGAAATATATACAACATCCATACACTTTTTCTAAAATTGCCTCCTAAACTTGAATTCCATCCACTTTTTGATTAAACACTTCCCATTCCAGCAAGCATCACAAGACCACTTCTTGTTATCTTCCCAATAAGTGATAATGTTTCGGCCTGCAACAACAATAAATATGTTTAGAATTTACCTCCGAAAGCAAAAGCATGCCATTTCTGAATCATGGTGCACAATAAAATGTAGGAACACAAGGGCATATTTTGGTGTATCATTCATTAAGGTTTGACCAGGCTTGAAACTAGAATTCCTGATTTTTTTGACATTTAAATGTCATATTTTTGAAAGAGTTCTATTAGACCCAGCACGAGCTCACCGAAAAATAGAAGATGACTGAATTGTAATTAGAGAAAATGTGCTGATAAGTAATCTATTGATGTAAATTACAGTGGTCAGGGAATGCTTGTGGATCTAATCTATTCAGATTTAAACTCCATGGTTTGTTCAATAAATTGACTGAGCATAATACTTGAAGGTCCATCTCTCAGATCAGTTCTAGTACAGTTTTAGTTGCGATAACACTAATAGAGATCATTGATAAATAGATTTTAAAAGCCATGGGTGGTATTGATCCTTGGTCTAAATCTAGAGTATTGTCTGCAATAGAAACCAGTACAAACAGATCAAATCTAAAATCATTGAATATGTTTATTATAGTGGTTTAGAGTAAACCCAGAAGACACACATTCTTCCTGAAACTCAGAAAATGTATCTAAAGATTATGATTACATCCTATTTTATGTCCAGAGACTGCTTTAGCTGCTTTCCTGTTTAAGTTACATTTGCAATTATATTTAACAAAACATTAACGCTGGATGTCAGAAATTCTGTCTTTAAGTATTGTGTAAGAGTTATGTGTGATGGTTTTTATTTGCTGGTTCAGTAATTCACAGAGTTTGCAAATGCTAAACCGCTTTTTGAAATGTACTAAGCCCATTTAACAATTAAGAATATGGAAGGGGAATATTAATAGTGTCCCTTCTAAATACGTAATACATCTTTCAGGTATGTATTAAGCTTTGAAACCATACGTGGGCTGAAAAACAGTAACAGGAGGTAGTAACCCAAGGGGACATTTGTGAATCTGAAAGTAAAATGGGGTGCATTAAAAATGCCTTTATTTAAAAGCCATCACAGACACAGTAGTGTGCTGACTCCACAAGCAACCACTTTTACCAAATGGATTATTAATACATGAACCTCAGTATTTCCTATATATTGTTGAAATGTAGTCTCTAATGTTTTTGTCATGTGGTGTAAATATTTGTTTCTATTATTTTATTTCCCATTTCCATGTTGTCATGAAATGTACCTATTCTTTTTGTCAAACATATTGAAATATCTTTGTCACAATTTTTGGGGCATTCTAAAAAGTGTTTTCACTCTCTAACTTAAAGCTTCCTAAGAAAAATACTGACGCGCAGTCCTGGTTTCTCCTAGATCATTTAGCTTTCTCACTAAACCAAGCACAATATTGCTTTGAGAGAGGTGGTTATTGTAGTTAAATACACTGGAGTTAGTTTAGAAAAGACAAATATAGAATTTCCTTTATCTTTAGAAATAATACTTGCAAAAGTATATGTGCAATAATTTCAGATAATTTACTGATAAAGATATCAGATAAATATCCCCTAATTTCTTATACCTTGTGGTATTAAAAACCTGCTTGAATTAACAGACTTCTCTTCTAGATAAATCCAGGTATGAGAAGGTATTAAATGCAATTATCAACTTTCCGTTATTTTAACATATTTTCTCAGTGCACAGAGTATTTTTCCTACATTGATCACAACATTTCAAGCAATGGTCTGTGCTTAAACGTACAATGAAGGGGTAAAAATGTATTTCTACCACAATCAAGAAACCCTTGGGTCTATGAGGATTTCTGTTGCAAATGAAAACCTAGCTAAGATTTATTTATTTATTTATTTGAGAATTTTATAAAGCGTGCAGCGGCCCCAACGGGGCGTCCCGACGCTGAGAACTCTGAAAAGTAGAGGCCACGGGGTTCAAAATCCAGATTTAAGAGGAAAAGAGAAGTGTTTTCAAGGATTTACGAAAAGCAGATTCTGTCTGGCAGGTACGTAAGGCTAGAGGGAGCTTGTTCCAGCGCTGAGAGGTGCAAACCGCAAAGGTTTTTCCACCTGCCCGAGAACCTTTGAAACGGAGAATTTCCAGGACATGAAGTGTGAAGGATCGTCAAGTCCTGGAGTTGGCATAAGGTCGCAGAATGTTTTTTAGGTGTGCCGACCCACTGCCTTTTGATGCTCTGAAGGCCAGTACCATGGCCTTGAACACACATCTTTTATTTATAGGCAACCAGTGCAGTTTGCGGAGGTGGGGGGAGATGTGGTGCCTAGCAGGAATATTCTCCACCAGCCGAGCGGCGGCATTCTGGACCGTCTGCAGTTTATGGCAGAGGCCTGCTGTGATACCAAGGTAGAGGGCGTTGACATAGTCCAGATGGGATATTATCAATGCCTGGATCACAGTCTTACGGCAGTCCGCCGGCAGGTAGTTGATGAGTCGTTTGATGGTCCTGATTTTAGCGAAGCAGGAGGCTGCTACAGTTTGAACCTGCTTGTTGAAGCTGAGTTGGCTATCCCAACGAACTCCAAGATTTCTTATCGAGTCTTTGGGGGTGGGGGCTAGGCTCAGGTCTTCCGGCCACCACATGTTAGAATCTAGAAGGGATGGAGAATTAAAAAATAGGATCTCTGTTTTCCCAGCGTTGAGTCGGAGGGAGTTGGCATCCATCCACTTCGAGATACCTCTGAGACAGGATTTCAGTGGGTCAAAGGTCGAAACGGAAGGGGAGTCGAAGGTGAAGAGAAGCTGAATATCATCAGCGTAGGATGTAGATTTGATCCCCGTCTGGGCAATCAATTTGGCCAAGGGGGTGAAGTAGACATTAAAAAGGAGCGGGCTCAAGGAGGAGCCCTGTGGAACTCCCCATTTAAGTGGTCTGGCAGGGGAAGTGTGCGGGGGAGTGAAGACCTGCTGTGTGCGGTCTGAGAGGTAGGAAGAGAGCCATTTCAGTACAGCACCACCCAGCCGATGTTCTCCAGCCTTTTCAGCAGAATGTTGTGAGAGACGGTGTCGAATGCTGCTGAAAGGTCCAGCAGCACTAACACCGCCCTTGACCCTCGGTCAAGCGTCCATCTTACTGTGACAGCCATTTCAACAAGGGCCGACTCGGTGCTATGGCCAATCTAAAACCATGCTGTGAGTCATGGAGTAGCCCATTGGTTTCAATGAAATTGGACAGCTGAGAATGAACCAGTTTTTCCAGGATCTTGGCTGGGGCGGGCAGGAGAGAAATGGGCCTGTAGTTGCTGGGGTCATCTGGGTCCAGGTTGTTTTTTTTTAGGATTATTATATGAAATTTGTAGCGCGCTCAGTTACCCAGGGGCATCCCGGCGCAGAACAGAACAAGGAAGGGAAAGCTCAGACTCAGTCACTACACAGGAAACAAATACGTCTTCAGGAGTTTCCTAAAGTGCAGAATGTTAGGCTCCGAACGAATCTTAAAGGGCAGGGAGTTCCACAGTGCCGCCACTTGCACTGAAAAACGCCGGCCCCCAGAGCGAGCTCTTTTTACTCTGGTTAACTGCAGAAGACATCCTTGGTCCGATCGCAGTGGCCGTGTGGGTTTATAGGGGCGTGCCATATTGGACAACAAGCTAGAAGGGCCCCTGCCATGCAAGATTTTATGGCCCGTGCATAACGCTTTAAATTTCACCCGCTCCTAAACCGGGAGCCAGTGAAGCGTTTTCAGGGCCGGAGCAGCTGAGTGTCTTCTAGGAACCTCCATCAGCAGTCTAGCGGCTGCATTCTGCACCTGTTGAAGGGTCCTAAATGTCGCTTCCGGAGCGCCAAGGAACAGTGCGTTCCCATAATCAAGTCTCGAAAAGATTAAACCACGAATCAGAAGCTTCCTGGATGGATTGGGGAGCAGTGGTAGCACCTTGCGCGCTGACCGCAACAGGCCAAAACACACCCCTGCGATCTTCCTGGCATGTGTCCTAAAGGACAGATCTTCCTCCAGCCATACTCCTAGGCTCTTAATCTCCTTCTTAGGAGATGGTGGATCACCCAGAGACTGAGGCCAGCAACTGGCGATAAGCGAAGGCCTAGATTTGCCTAGCAACATAAGCTCAGGATGGGGACTAGGGAGGCATGTTTCCATTTGGACGGGAAACAACCTGTTCTGAGGGAGTCATTCAAGATGAGGTTGAGATGGGGGTTTTAGGACGGGTGCAAGATTTCTGTATTGCTTGGCTGGCCAAGGGTTGTTAGGTGAGCCTGATTTGCACTTGAGGAGTTCTGCCATGGAATCAGCTTCAGATATAGTGGCAAATTCGAGTAGGGTAGGCTGCAGGGGAGAGGAGGTGATGATTTCCTCTTGTCGCCCTTCTATGTTAGGGATGGGGAAGGAGGAGAAGATAGCCTCAATTTTGTCCTCAAAGAATTGGGAGAGTTTGTCGCACAGCGGCTGGGAGGGGGGCTGGGAGCGAGTCAGCGCATTGGGGTTCGTGAAAGATCTCACTATATTAAAAATTTCTCTGGCACCATTGCTGGCTAGTTTGATTCTGGAGGCCAGGTAATCCCGTGTGTGCTTCTCGATCATGCTCCGGTATGCCTTGAGGGCTAATTTATAGGTCGTTTTACTATCTAGGGAGTAATTTTGTCTCCAGAGGCGTTCGAGGGATTTACAGGAGGCCTTTTTCTGCCGGAGCTCGTCTGAGTACCAGGGTGCTGATGGTGCCGCCCTAAAGGTTTTGGTGGGTTTCAGCGGGACTAGTGTATCTAAGGCCTGAATAATCCATGCTTCCAGGTTGTGAATCTGTGAGTCCAGGTCAGATGCAAAAGGGGGAAAGTTTTTTTTTTAAATGTTTCAGGAGCATTTCCAGGGTGATGCGACTCCAGTTTCTGCCAGATGATTTGGGGGTGATAACGAGTCTGATATTGGCAGGAATGTCAATCTCAAAAGGAATAAGGAAGTGATCCGACCAAATGACCGGAGTGGTGGGAGAGGTTTGGATGGAAGGTAGATTGGAGCAGATCAGGTCTAGGGTGTGGCCAGCTTTGTGCGTGGGTAAGGTAATTAGTTGGACTAGGTTACAAGTGGCTAGCGTAGAGATGAAGTTGCTGCTATGTGCGCAGGAATCGTTATTAACGTGAAGATTAAAGTCTCCTAAAGCGGTGAAGTTGGCGTAGCGTGTACTAAGCTGGATGAGATAGTCTGCCAGAGCCAGTAGATGAAAGGTGTTGGAATGCGGGGGACAGTAGATAAGAATTCCGGAGCAAGAGGAGGAAGGGGAGGTTTGGACGCTGAAGGGTAAGCCTTCGATACAGTCAATTTGTTCAAATGAGGGAAGAGTGACAGTCCATTTGGACTTATGAATTAGGGCAACACCGCCTCCTATTTTACCGTTGGGTCTGTTTGCACAGATGATGTTGTAGCCCTCCGGCAGAGCAAGGGAGATGGCAGGATTCGTGGTGTCGTTCAGCCACGTTTCCGTTAAAAAAAGCAGATCCCAGCTGTTGTCTCGAGGGACTGCCAGATGTCAAAGGCGTGCTTGCTCAGTGATCTGCAGTTGATCAATGCAGCTCTAAGGATCAAGGAAGATTGGGCTACGAGTAAAGAGGAGTGGTTCAGGGCGAGGGCCTTTAAAGGGAAGATTTCCCTCACCCACCAGCATGCTTCCTCATTCAGAACCTCCTCCCACTGTTATACCTAGTTACAGTACAGGGTACAGCCCCCTCACTGAGAGGGAGGAGTTCAGGCATGTTTTGTTATAGAGAATGGTATACGAAATACCACAAAAATGAGCTCAGGGTAGTGGGGGCAGCAGAGTGAAAGTTAATAAGACGTCAACATGTTTCAGCCTATTAACCCTCCAAAGAGGTGTTTGCGGCATTCTTCAGGACCTAATCAAAAGTGCTGATGCTCATTGTACTCAATCAATAACAAGCATTGGCATAGCCAATAGGTCTCGCCTTTGGGACCTTATAAGTGTTTAACCATGCAGATCCAGTAACAATGTGAAATAATTTCTCTTAAAAAAGAAGACTATAAACTAACTAAGCTAGACGTGATTTTATAACTGGTTAATCAAATGTTTCTGGAGGTTTAGTATATATAAAGAACTCCTTTTTTCTATGGCGTGTCATATAAAATTGATGCTCTAAATTTTGGTAAGAGTACACAATGTCAAAAAAATTAAATACTGCTTTTATATCAATTTACTTTTGAAAGCTTGAAGTGAAAGACAATTCTAAATGTCATTTGCTTATGAGTAGGCGCTAATGACTATTTCCAGATGACAATGTAGTTAACATTGTTTTGTAAAAGATGTGTTAGAAGTATGGGTAGGGAAAATGTCTATTTTGGCCAAAGGCTCCCCTTTCTTTATGCATGCTAGTTTTAATTTGTACACAGAATCACCATTCATTTTTTTATGTGGTACACTGTAATGTTAGAAGAATCTGTTTTACCCTTTTGATAAGCAAGAGATGACGATGAAACGTTTTTTGGTCCCTGGTTTTAAATGGATTCAGGTTGGAACAGAAGAGGTGTTGGTTGACTTTACCTCAGAAAATGGTTGTTTCCCGCATGCTGCTTTCATGCGACTTAAATCCCTTCAGAGGAAGAGGCGGCTGCATGCCTGCAGATATGGCCAGATCAGTACTTGGCTGGTTCAGTTCACCAGTGGGGCTAGAATAGAAGCTGTTAAGGGCAGGGGCGTAGCTTCCTATTGGTGCAGCAGGTGCAGTGGCACCAGGCCCCAGGCGCCAGGCGCGTTAAAGGCCCACAGAACCCTGATAACTGCTGTTTGTCACAGTTCAAACAAAGGCCTGAGGGGCCCACAGAACAATGATTATTGCTGTTTTCCACAGTCCAAACGGAGGGCAGGGGTCACATTTCCTTTCTTGCCTTAGGGCCCAGGGCCCACTGGCTAGAACACTGGTTAAGGATGCATTGGGGAAGAGGTGGGGAGACAGGTGGATATTTAAACAGCTCGACAATGACTTCATGCCTGGGTATTAAAGTATTCATTGCAATTAAGGACTGAAGCAGGAATAGATCTCATAATATAGGGAGGCCTACTTACAAATGCAGCTCGATAAGCGGCTGCCTTTTAACATCTCACTTATCACCTCTCCTAATTTACAGTTTTATTTTAGATGCAGACTTAAATCGTGACCTTTGAATATGTTTATCTATCTTTAGGTTCCAAATGGCCCATCTTTTCCATATGCAAGTATCAGACAGGTCGGGAACACCCAATGGCGTTGAACTTCATAAAGCCACATTAATCACTGGTCTTGAAATGCAAATGGAAGCATTAGGCCCGCAGAGGTGTATTCTACGTAATCTCATTATGTACCTTAGTATACAAGTAGTACCACATTCTTTGTATACCTGAATTAAATAGGCACACAAAATAGTACTGTATTTAAAGGCCCAGTTCAGAATTACAGGGAAGGAGCACTGTCCCAGACTACACAACAGTGCAGTCTTCAGTGGGTGCTGTCATGTCACACAGGGGGAGTACACCAGATTATGCTGAAAAAAGCATGTGGTGCCCCAACTTAGGTACCCTTGTAAACCACCAGTCTGCATACAAAGTAAACCGTCTGGCAGCTATTAAACGAGGTGGCACGTTTCCCATGAAGGTGGTTGGGGTCTGTCACCATCCTGTCAGGTGGGGGTATTGAATCGGTGCGCCTCCTTACTGCTTGTTTGCCCTTTCGCCCGTGTCAATAATACAGTGCAGTCGCAAGACAAAAGGTTTTCCCACATTTGAATGTGGCCATGCCCAATACAAAGGAAAGCATGCCTGCTGAGAATCTCTCCTACGTGATCCTCACTACATAAAGGGCAATGTAAGTGTCTGCAGCCTCTTCTGTAGAATAAAAGCCAAAATGCCCATGGGACACAGAAAGAGGGTGCACTCTGATGCTTCATCATGTACGAAGCCTTTGGCGTTCGTCTGTACTAAGCTAGTGACAGAGTTAGTGGAGTGTTTATTGCCCTCTATGTCACTCTACTTCTAAGCACCTACTACAACTTGGACAGTGGTTACTGTCATCTGCTCACCTACATTATGCTTAATATAAATAGTGCAAAATGTCGGTGTTTGTGTCTGCCTACAATGTGGACCTGATACAAATAACAGTACCTACAAGGTGGATGTTACAATTCAACAAGAGTCTAAAATACTTCAGCACAACTGACTTTGCATCAATATTACGGGGCATCAGTCTTGATGGCAAGCCAACTTTGTATACATTATTATCAGAGACTATACTTGCCTCTTGGATACAACTTTACAACAGTTTATGAATTTTCGTACAGTTGTATTTATATAATAAAACAACCTACCCACAATAATTGATCTATCTATTCATCTTTTTGGGTTCTGGAGTAGCATGCTACTCGCTGAGGGGTAGCAAGCGCTATATAAATGAAAACCCTTCCCTCTTCTATCCCTCCACTCTCTTTTTTAACCCAACTAACAGACCAACATTTCCAGCTGTCAAATACATTTTATATTTCCCTACACTAATTTACCACTAATCATTTTTGGATCCTTGAGTAGCATGCTACTCGCTGAAAAAGCGCTTCAAATTGACCCTAACGCACTTCGCTGCTCGCAGAACTCCACGTTGAGCGGTTGACTTTTTTTTGACACTTTGCAGAGTTCTTCATTGCGGAACACCGCCTAGGCCTAATCTTATCATGAAAATCTAGATTTCAGTCATATGTTAAGAAACAAGTGTGAGTAGAAACCTTTTGGGTGGAGAAAATGTAAGACATTAATATTGTGAATTTTTTGTTAATTAGTTGATGTTTGCAAGTATGAACACTTCTCTGTGTCAAGTAAAGACCTTGAGAGTTTTGTAACTTTCAGATACTCAAATTGTGAATTTTGTTGCAATTAAAATATTTTCAAGGCCTGAAATTTCTTTGGATGTTGCATGCGGGCAGCCTAAGTTATCCTGCAAGAATTTCTTGATTAATCCTATTGCAACTACAATATGTGCTCTCTCATGTAAAGTCAGGTCGTTAAAAGCTTTTCTGCAACTCAAGATACGCCTTACTTTTCACCTCATGTGGATGCATTTCTCATGTTTAGTGAGATCTCCTTTCTGAGTATAACGTTTCTGGCTTTCCCCTCCTGTATAAGGCTTTAGTCCAGTGTGAATTCTCTCATGTGAAGTGACATTGTATTCGTGATTAAACCTTATCTGACATTCAGAACACACATAAGGCTTTTTTCTCCCGTGTGAGTTTGATCATGACAAGTGAGAAGTAATTTGTGACCAAAACTTACAAGAGTGGGATCTCTCATGAAGCATAACTCTGTCTTTCAGATTCAAGCTTTTATGGCATAAGGATTTTCTCCAGTGAGGAGTTTCTCATGGTGAGATAGCGTTTTTCTCTGCAGCTTTTCTGGCATTCAGAGCACTCATAAGGTTTTCATCAGTATGGAGTTGATTATGGTTAGTGAGGCTGTGCCTATCAAAAAATAGCAATTTCTGCCATTCACAGCATAGGTAATGTTTTTTTCCCTATGTGCGTCTGCTCATGTAGAGTGAGATTGCATATAACATTGATGCTTTTCTGGCACTTGGAGCACTGAAGTATTTTTGATGGTGTGTTTTCTTATGGTGCATGTAACCATCACTACCTCTGAATCTTTTCTGACATTTAGAGCACTGATAATGTTTTTCCTCCAGTGTGGATTCCCACATGTGCAGTGAGATCAAATTTACGGCTGAAACATTTTTGGCATTCGGAGCACTGATAAGGTTTTTCCCCAGTGTGGGTTCTTATATGGTGAGTGAGATTGATTTTTTCACTGAAACATTTGTGGCATTCAATGCACTGATAAGGGTTTTCCCCAGTGTGGGTTCTTGTATGCCGAGTGAGTATTCTTTTTTCACTGAAACATTTGTGACATTCAATGCACTGATAAGGTTTTTCCCCAGTGTGGGTTCTTGTATGTGTAGTGAGTATTCTTTTTTCACTGAAACATTTCTGGCATTCAGAGCACTGATAAGGTTTTTCCCCAGTGTGGATTCTTATGTGACGTGTGAGACTACTTTTTATACTGAAACATTTCTGGCATTCAGAGCACTGACAAGGATGTACCGCAGAATGGGTTATTGAATTTTGAGAAAGACTTTGTTGGTTACAAAACCTTTCCTGGCATTCAGAGCACTGATAAGGTTTTCCCCCAGAATGAGTCATTGCATGTTGAGAAAGACTTTGTTTGTTACAAAAACCTTTTCTGGCATTCAGAGCACTGAAGTTTTTTCCCCAGTGTGGATTCTTATGTGCTGTGTGAGACAACTTTTTACACTGAAACATTTCTGGCATTCAGAGCACTGATAAGGTTTTTCCCCAGTGTGGGTTCTTATATGCACCGCGAGATGGCGTTTTGCATTGAAACATTTCTGGCATTCAGAGCACTGATAAGGTTGTTCCACAGAATGGGTCATTGCATGTTGAGAAAGACTTTGTTTGTTACAAAACCTTTTCTGGCATTCAGAGCACTGATAAGGTTTTTCCCCAGTGTGGATTCTTGTATGTTCAGTGAGTCTGATTTTTTCACTGAAACATTTCTGGCATTCAGAGCACTGAAAAGGTTTTTCCCCAGTGTGGATTCTTATGTGCCGTGTGAGACTACTTTTTATACTGAAACATTTATGGCATTCAGAGCACTGATAAGGATGTTCCACAGAATGGGTTATTGAATGTTGAGAAAGACTTTGTTGGTTACAAAACCTTTCCTGGCATTGAGAGCACTGATAAGGTTTTTCCCCAGAATGAGTCATTGCATGTTGAGAAAGACTTTGTTTGTTACAAAACCTTTTCTGGCATTCAGAGCACTGATAAGTGTTTTCCTCAGTGTGGATTCTTATGTGCTGTCTGAGACTACTTTTTACACTGAAACATTTCGGGCATTCAGAGCACTGATAAGGTTTTTCCCCAGTGTGGGTTCCTATATGCACCGTGAGATTGCGTTTTTCATTGAAACATTTCTGGCATTCAGAGCACTGATAAGGTTGTTCCACAAAATGGGTCACTGCATGATTAGAAAGACTTTGTTTGTTAGAAAACCTTTTCTGGCATTCAGAGCACTGATATGGTTTTTCCCCAGTGTGGATTCTTGTATGTTTAGTGAGTCTGATTTTTACACTGAAACATTTCTGGCATTCAGAGCACTGAAAAGGTTTCTCCCCAGTGTGTGTTCTTATATGATGAGTGAGACTGTTTTTGTCAATGAAACATTTCTGGCATTCCGGGCACTGATAAGGTTTCTCTCCAGTGTGGGTTCTTCTATGCCGAGTGAGCTCGGTTTGGGTATTGAAACATTTCTGGCAATCCGTGCACTGATAAGGTTTTTCTCCAGTGTGGGTCCTTATATGTATAATAAGTCCTATTTTTTTTACTGAAATATTTCTGACATTCAGAGCACTGGTAAGGTTTTTCCCCAGTGTGGGTTAATACATGTAGAGAAAGACTTTGTTTTTTACAAAACCTTTTCTGGCATTCAGAGCACTGATAAGGTTTTTCCCCAGTGTGGGTCCTTGTATGTACAGTAAGGTCTCTTTTTTTACTGAAATATTTCTGGCATTCAGAGCACTGATAAGGTTTTTCCCCTGTGTGGGTCCTTGTATGCACAGTAAGGTCTCTTTTTTCACTGAAATATTTCTGGCATTCAGAGCACTGGTAAGGTTTTTCCACAGAGTGGGTTATTACATGTCGAGAAAGACTTTGTTTGTTATAAAACCTTTCCTGGCATTCAGAGCACTGATAAGGTTTGTCCCCATTGTGGGTTATTGCATGTTGAGAAAGACTTTCTTTGCTACTAAACCTTTCCTGGCATTCAGAGCACTGATAAAGTTTTTCCCCAGTGTGGATTCTTGTATGTACAGTGAGTTTGCCTTTGCAACTGAAACATTTATGGCATTCAGAGCACTGAAAAGGTTTATCTCCAGTGTGGGTTCTTGTATGCTGAGTGAGACTGGATTTTTGACTGAAACATTTCTGGCATTCAGAGCACTGGTAAGGTTTATCCCCAGTGTGGGTTCTTCTATGCTTAGTGAGATTGTTTTTGTAAATGAAAGAATTCTGGCATTCAGAGCACTGGTAAGGTTTTTCGCCAGAGTGGGTTATTACATGTCGAGAAAGACGTTGTTTGTTATAAAACCTTTCCTGGCATTCAGAGCACTGATAAGGTTTTTCCCCAGTGTGGATTCTTATATGTTCAGTGAGATAACATTTACTGCTGAAACTTTTTTGGCATTCAGAGCACTGATAAGGGTTTTCCACAGAGTGGGTTAATACATGTAGAGAAAGTTGCGGTTTGAAACTAAACCTTTTCTGGCATTCAGAGCACTGATAAGGTTTTTCCCCAGTGTGGATTCTCATATGCGTAGTGAGATTAGATTTACGGCTGAAACTTTTTTGGCATTCAGAGCACTGAGAGAGGATTTTCCCAGTGTGCATTCTCTCAAATTCAGTGAGATGAGATTTATGGCTGAATCTTTTTTGGCACAGGTAACTTTTTCCCCAACTTGGGTTATTTTGCTTTGATTGAGGCGGGTTTGAACACTGAAATTGTTCTCACAGCCCGTGTTTTTAAAATGTGTATTCCTAGAGTTAATATCTCTACATTTAGTTTTCTCTTGCTTATATGCCACGGTAAGAGTGAACCCGATTTTAGAGTCGGGCTTGTTTAGATAATGTTCAACATTTATCTCTAAAAGATATTGTGTGTAATCTTCTTAACACTTGAATTGAGCAAAATATGTCTGGATGCAGCCCTGTAACACCGGTCGAAATGTTTGTAGCAGATAATAGTCTTTTGGTTATAGCCTCTCCGGCAGCAACTTATTTTGTGACTGAAGTTTTTCTCAAATCTATTTGTATAGGTTCTTAGCAATGCAGTGATAAGGTGTTAGTCTGATATTTAATGATTAAACTGAGAAGTACCTTTTTGCACTGGCGTAATGGCAGTAACTGAGAACATTACAACATTCACAGTAATATCGTGGCTCATCAGTCGCAGAACATCAGTTCCTTTTACCCGTTCTGTGTTTGGTGTAAGGGTAAGGATTGTAGTTCTGAAGACAAGGATTTATTTACATTAGCTAGCGCAACGGTGCTCATTTAATCCATTTTGATATTTAACAGTTTTAAATATCACTCCTGCACAACAGATAAGGTTGAGGCGATTTACATAGAATTACAGAACAGTACACAATAAAAAGGAAGCAATCTGAGATGGTCATGAACAACACAATAAAGTGGTGAATTTTTAACGTTTTCGCCAGAGTGAGCAGAGTGGGTCGAGGTAGTATATCCTGAGGCAGATAGTCTCAAACTTGCGTAACTGGTTAAAAACGGTTGTTGAACAAAGGTGATTTTCCAATCTTTTGGTTGTTAGCGTGTCAGGTTCGGAGTCTTCTTTCAGTGTCTTTTCTTTGATGGTTTGCAGAAGAAACCTTTTGTTATATCTTTCTTTTATGCAGTGTGTGCTTCCTCTCTGGAATTACATGATGCTTTAGATCATGCGTGCTTTAGATGAACGTTATTCTGTCATGCTGAGGCAATTTGTCTTTCTGATAATATTTCAGATGAGGATGTTGTGATTGCTCTTTCTGGCACTATTTCCGATGCTGTGTGGACAGATATGCCTTTTTTCTGGGTTAATGAAATGCAAAATTAGAGACTTCACTTACAGGTATAGTACTTCCTCAGCTCCCACTTCCTCGCCACACCTAGATTTTGGAAATTGTTTAAACTTAGAATGCTGGATGTCCTTCAGTTTTTCAAAATAATCCTTCTTATGGCACTGACTTCAGTTGGCTGGTGCTAAATCTTGCTTTCTTCGTCCGTAATTTCAATCACCTATAGTATTAAAATTAAATAGTTAATACATGTAAATATCCCCAAAAATAATTTACAAGCCATATCAAAGCAGAATTGCAAAATTTTGAAACTGTTGAGCTGTTCTTCAGACAGAGCAGAGTGTAGAATGGTAGCCTGAGAGTACTTGGATCTAGGAGTGAGGATTTGTAGAATTTCCAACGTTTTATTAAGCTCAGAAAGGATACATGTACCCTATTGACTTGAAACATAGAATCCCAAAAGCAGACATTAAAGTCATATGGACTGGCACCAAAAAGATATTGAAAATAGAATACTATTAATTCATTTTTAATGTAGATTTCTAGGATGGGAATTTCCCCTCCACGGACAACAGGCGTTTCCCCCTGCCCTGAGTTACCACCTACTTGTATCTGGTAACCTGACTTTTGAGCTCTGGCCTCTGCCGCACGCAAATCTATTGTGTGTTGCGAGGACTATGCCTAGACCTATCCCTCAACTATGGTCCAGAGTATGAATCAAGGGCAATGAAATTAAGGAGTACTTTCATGTGTTCATTTTATTCCACCTGATTATCAGTCGTTAGGCTTTTCTGCACCTGGATTTAGAAAAACAGGACACAATTTTTTTCCAGACAGAAAAATTAGACTGACAAGACCCACAAGACTCGGTGCAGCAGAAGCAGCCAAGACTTATGCTGTTTTTTTACTACCTGGGGGAAACACACAATTCTTCCCTCTGTTAGAAATATCTTTTCCCTTCCCTCCCCTGCTTTGCCCATCTCCCCCCCAACCAACCACATGCATATATCTACCTCCTGCTTAAAACAAGTGGCAAATAAAAGCAGAAAAACAGTATGAAATAGTGAATGGCATGTGGTTTGAAAGGCAGAAGAATCTGTTCCTCGTGGCAACTCTCCAGTAAATGGCGTCAAAACTGTAACTGCACGTTACTGGGATAAATCTACCACAAAACAATTACATGAGATTTTTCTACCACCGCAGTACTGTGCAACTTCTAACAAGGGACTATGAGAGGCCTTGGACCAGTCCTGTGACCTGGAGGGTCACACCAAGTGTGCCCTTATTTAAGGCAGAGGACTGTCATGGGTTTAACAGCTAGAGCGGTGGTGGCAATGCACCCTGTTGTAAGGATCAATAGCCTGATTAGATCTTTGCATCATGGTCAGTGGAGTGGCTTTTTACTGACACACCCATGTAATGCTCCATTTCTAAACCTGTGCCCAGACTTTGCGATAACATCAATTGCATGTTTAGGGTGTTGGTGTGCGTAGCATAAATGCAATGTGAGAGTGCGACAGAGTAAACACCATATCCTGTCTGCCAGTTGTGTATACAAGTGGGACCATCTATCCCTCATTTATACCAGAGTTCAAAGTCCTCTGTTACCAAGGAATAATGTGTTCTACAAAATACGCAGGTGCCTGCTGTGCCACCAGGGATGGTGTCAGCCTGACAGTTTATCTAAGTTGAATGGACATCACCTGCAGGCTGAATTACTTAATGGAGAAGCTGTGTAACTGTCCTGAAGAGCCTAGAAGTCTGCCTAGAAGCCTGCCTGTCTGGTAAGAAAAGGAAGGGAGTTTCACTCTCCAGCAGGAGGACAAGGCTGTCCTGGAAAAAGCAAGGTCCGACACATCCTCGTTATCTGTAGGGCGAGCCGGAAAGCCATCCAGCAAGACCAGCTAGTCTGAGGGATGCCAAGACTCTCCCAACAGTTCAAGGCAGAAAATAAAACTCTACGTCAACATGATTGTTGAGGCCCAGTAGGACGATTGTGTGCTGCCAACAGGCCCATTCAAGGTTGCATTTGCCAAATTCCTAACACAACAGAGTCTGAATCTACTGACTTCCTGGAGAGCCTGTGTTGGGCTTTTAGCTGCTGAATTTCTGACTACTCTGTGTCAGAGGTCCATGAGGGACTACAACTACTCGAGTGTCGAACACCCTGGCTGAGCTCACGCCTGTGGTCCAGCCGGCCACAATGTGGGCTCAATTGCTGATGGTCAGGCCTCCAGAGGGGCTGCACTTACAGACAGGCCAGGTGTGACTGCTATCTTGGGGCGATTCAAAAAGGGGGTGGTGATGGACAGAGTATCTGAATTAAGCAGAACACTCCTACCCAGTCAAAAGATCAGGGCTTGATCCATCACCGTTTTTTAGCTCACTGCACCATCCCAGTTCAGAATCTGGCTACATGCAAAATAGTCTAACCCTGGCCCAGTTGCATCATGGGAACAGGGCAGACCAAACTACCAAGCCAATTCTTTACTGGAAAGGAAACAAGCTTCCGGGGACCGGTTTCTGGCATTGCAGCCGTCTTCGGCCCGGCTTGCTTGAATCCTGATGGTGCAGTGAGCAAGGGACTCATGTCTGAGCATACCCTTCTACACTTGTGGTGGCTAAAACATTCAAAAAGGGGGTGGTGATGGACAGAGTATCTGAATTAAGCAGAACACTCCTACCCATTCAAAAGATCAGGGCTTGATCCATCACCGTTTTTTAGCTCACTGCACCATCCCAGTTCAGAACCTGGCTACATGCAAATTAGTCTAACCCTGGCCCAGTGCATCATGGGAACAGGGCAGACCAAACTACCAAGCCAATTCTTTACTGGAAAGGAAACAAGCTTCCGGGGACCGGTTTCTGGCATTGCAGCCGTCTTCGGCCCGGCTTGCTTGAATCCTGATGGTGCAGTGAGCAAGGGACTCATGTCTGAGCATACCCTTCCACACTTGTGGTGGCTAAAACGATTCAAAAAGGGGGTGGTGATGGACAGAGTATCTGAATTAAGCAGAACACTCCTACCCAGTCAAAAGATCAGGGCTTGATCCATCACCGTTTTTTAGCTCACTGCACCATCCCAGTTCAGAACCTGGCTACATGCAAATTAGTCTAACCCTGGCCCAGTGCATCATGGGAACAGGGCAGACCAAACTACCAAGCCAATTCTTTACTGGAAAGGAAACAAGCTTCCGGGGACCGGTTTCTGGCATTGCAGCCGTCTTCGGCCCGGCTTGCTTGAATCCTGATGGTGCAGTGAGCAAGGGACTCATGTCTGAGCATACCCTTCCACACTTGTGGTGGCTAAAACGATTTAAAAAGGGGGTGGTGATGGACAGAGTATCTGAATTAAGCAGAACACTCCTACCCAGTCAAAAGATCAGGGCTTGATCCATCACCGTTTTTTAGCTCACTGCACCAGCCCAGTTCAGAACCTGGCTACATGCAAATTAGTCCAACCCTGGCCCAGTGCATCATGGGAACAGGGCAGACCAAACTACCAAGCCAATTCTTTACTGGAAAGGAAACAAGCTTCCGGGGATCGGTTTCTGGCATTGCAGCCGTGTTCGGCCCGGCTTGCTTGAATCCTGATGTTGCAGTGAGCAAGGGACTCATGTCTGAGCATACCCTTCCACACTTGTGGTGGCTAAAACGATTCAAAAATGGGGTGGTGATGGAGAGAGTATCTGAATTAAGCAGGACACTCCTACCCAGTCAAAAGATCGGGGCTTGATCCATCACCGTTTTTTAGCTCACTGCACCATCCCAGTTCAGAACCTGGCTACATGCAAATTAGTCTAACCCTGGCCCAGTGCATCATGGGAACAGGGCAGACCAAACTACCAAGATGCACTGGGCCAGGGACAGATCAAGCCCTGATCTTTTGACTGGGTAGGAGTGTTCTGCTTAATTCAGATACTCTGTCCATCACCACCCCCTTTTTGAATTGTTTTAGCCACCACAAATGTGGAAGGGTATGCTCAGATGTGAGTCCCTTGCTCACTGCACCATCAGGATTCAAGCAAGCCGGGCCGAAGACGGCTGTAATGCCAGAAACCGGTCCCCGGAAGCTTGTTTCCTTTCCAGTAAAGAATTGGCTTGGTAGTTTGGTCTGCCCTGTTCCCATGATGCACTGGGCCAGGGTTAGACTAATTTGCATGTAGCCAGGTTCTGAACTGGGATGGTGCAGTGAGCTAAAAAACGGTGATGGATCAAGCCCTGATCTTTTGACTGGGTAGGAGTGTTCTGCTTAATTCAGATACTCTGTCCATCACCACCCCCTTTTTGAATCGTTTTAGCCACCACAAGTGTGGAAGGGTATGCTCAGATGTGAGTCCCTTGCTCACTGCACCATCAGGATTCAAGCAAGCCGGGCCGAAGACGGCTGTAATGCCAGAAACCGGTCCCCGGAAGCTTGTTTCCTTTCCAGTAAAGAATTGGCTTGTTAGTTTGGTCTGCCCTTTCCCATGATGCACTGGGCCAGGGACAGACTAATTTGCATATAGCCAGGTTCTGAACTGGGATGGTGCAGTGAGCTAAAAAACGGTGATGGATCAAGCTCTGATCTTTTGACTGGGTAGGAGTGTTCTGCTTAATTCAGATACTCTGTCCATCACCACCCCCTTTTTGAATTGTTTTAGCCACCACAAGTGTGGAAGGGTATGCTCAGATGTGAGTCCCTTGCTCACTGCACCATCAGGATTCAAGCAAGCCGGGCCGAAGATGGCTGTAATGCCAGAAACCGGTCCCCGGAAGCTTGTTTCCTTTCCAGTAAAGAATTGGCTTGGTAGTTTGGTCTGCCCTGTTCCCATGATGCACTGGGCCATGGACAGACTGATTTGCATATAGCCAGGTTCTGAACTGGGATGGTGCAGTGAGCTAAAAAACGGTGATGGATCAAGCCCTGATCTTTTGACTGGGTAGGAGTGTTCTGCTTAATTCAGATACTCTGTCCATCACCACCCCCTTTTTGAATCGTTTTAGCCACCACAAGTGTGGAAGGGTATGCTCAGATGTGAATCCCTTGCTCACTGCACCATCAGGATTCAAGCAAGCCGGGGCGAAGACGGCTGTAATGCCAGAAACCGGTCCCCGGAAGCTTGTTTAATTTCCAGTAAAGAATTGGCTTGGTAGTTTGGTCTGCCCTGTTCCCATGATGCACTGGGCCAGGGACAGACTAATTTGCATATAGCCAGGTTCAGAACTGGGATGGTGCAGTGAGCTAAAAAACGGTGATGGATCAAGCCCTGATCTTTTGACTGGGTAGGAGTGTTCTGCTTAATTCAGATACTCTGTCCATCACCACCCCCTTTTTGAATTGCTATCTTGGGGCGGCTGATCTTCAGGCAACTGCAAAGAAAAGACAGAGTGGGTGCCCTTCTGAATGCAGACCTACACCCAGGACCAAAGCGCTCCACAAAAGCCTGCTGGTGGGTCACTGCTCTCACGAGTGTTCGGTGTGCCATTTAAGTGCCGGGAAACAGGAAAGAGACCCAGACAAGAGTGACTCATCCTGTGGAAGGATAAGACGCTTACAACAGAGAATATACGAACTGCACCTATACTATATTCATGATACTCCTAAATGCCCCTAGAGGGGAAGAGGGGATCAGAACCAGATGCACCTGTCTGTAGCACATGGTAGTCTTGAATGCCTGCACTATCTTTTCACCCAGACTGTTCATAAAGTTGATTTTAGAGCTGCTACGCACATAGCAGGGGGAATCTCAGACCATTCGCTGGTGGCGGTGCAACTCGATGGTCCAGTTGTGGACTTCATCCTACCCCCAAGGGTTGATTCGTGATATTTAAAAGACAAGACGTTCAAAGCTCATATGAGAGATGGAGCAGAATTCTATTTTAAGGAGAACGGGCGGCCTGTTGAATCACTTTGCGTGCTGTAGGATGAATTCAAGGCAGTGATTTGAGGCCAGACACAAGCCTTGATTGGGAGAATGTCGAAGGAACGTAAATTTAAGTGCGAGGCTCAGGACAAGGAATGTGCTTTCCTGGAGGCTCGCTTGGCAAGTGGGGAATCAGTTTCTCTCCCATTACACCATCAACTGAAGCAACCCACATTAAGCGCACTAATGGAAACTAGCGTGCACTCATTCGCTGGCTACCCAGCATTGTCTCTATGATGTTGGTGATAAAGCCAATGAGTTGCTTTCATGGCTAGGGAGATGAGACAAAGAACGGAACTAGATCCTTGAGGTTATTGACAACGGGATGGAAATACTGGGAGAGACTTCCTGAAAGACCTGACCCTGCCAATGCTAACGAATGAGGACGGAGACGCAATAGACCAAGTAGACTAAATAAATAAGACAATAGGAACCTTGCAACAGGGCAAGCGATGGGCCTGATGAGCTCCCCTTAGAATTATATAAAAGAATGATGGATAAAGTCAGGGAGTACCTCCAGAGTAGGTTTCAGACTGCCTGAAAATATGGGTGTCTCCCAGAGGACCAAAGAACATCTAAGGCGGTGGTCATCCCAAAAAAGGACGAACCAGCAACTGAGTGGGGTTTTATAGAACTCTCTCCCCGCTTAATTTTGAGACTAAGGTCCTTGTGAACGCCCTGGCGATCTGCCTGCGGACAGTAATTGCACCAGTGGATCATCCTGATCAATCGGGCTTCATGCCCCACCGGGGAACGCGCTTAAATCTCCGACACCTTAATGGAGTATCACATGCAACAGGGGATTCCTTTGCTGAACCAGTGGCGCTGCTATCAAGCTCTTGTATGTGGCCCCTTTAGCGTGCATGCGCGGCAATAATACAGTCTCTCGAGTCTTTGCCGTCCGACAGGGATGCTCCTTGTCTCCTGTGCTCTTTCCACGTTTGGGTTCACCAGGACCTCTCATATGGGGTATTCCAGTTGATCCGGAGTGAGAATCTCCCTATACGTTGATGTTTTGCTATATGACACGTAGCCAGCCTTCTTGAGTGAACAAATCCTACAATTTTTTCGCATATTTGGAGATCATTCAGGATGTAGGATCAACTGGAAGAAGTCCTTAACATTCCTGCTGGTGGCAGGGACCCTGTGGCTGAACTCTAGGTGCACAGTTCGGGTGGCACTACATTGCTTTAAATATTTGGGCGTGTCTATTACAAGAGAGCACAGGCAGGAACATACTCCCGAAATTAGACCGTCTTCGCTGGGATCCCCCACACTTGCGGGTGCTCCCGCTCTCCTTACTGGGCCGGGTGGCCCTCTTTAAAGTGATGACCCTCCAGGGTCTCCTGTACATTGTGCAGAAAATGTCCTGTAAGATCCCACCAGACATTTTTTTTTCAAAAGGTAGACTGAGAACTTTGGCTCCTGTTGTGGGATGGTTGCACTTCGTGCTTAGTAAGGTGTAGAGGGGAGATTAAGGTGGACTGGCGGTCCGGAGCATTCTCAAGTGTTACTGGGCCACGCAGCTGGTGGCAGTCAACAACTGGGTTTTTGCGGACTGTGAGGATCCTGCTTACCGGGTAGATAGATTGGCCATGGGCAAGAGAGGTTACCCCACCCCGGTGCTGTATTGAAGAAAGTATGAGTGCACTCTATCTACTCATACCCAAACAGTAGTAAGGGTGTGGAGAGAGGCTACCAAGTGTTTAGGCTGAGAAGATAAGCTGACTGAAATTACTCCACTGTATGATGGTGATCTCTTAAGTGCAGTGGGAGGATTGCAGGGCTTAAAAAAATGGGGATTGATTAGCTTAGAGCGGCCAGGCGATGTGTGGGGGGGACAGGCACTTGTGTCCTTCACGATCCTTCAACAAAGGTATGAATTAGGTGACTAAAAACGGTTCTGACATTTGCAGGTGGGTCACGCTCTGCAAGGTCACATCTGGGAAGGGGGGAAGTTGCTTGATGCATCCCCACTGGAGGACCAGCTGCTAACTAATCCCCTGACCGAAAAAGCCATCTCAACCATCTATAGGAAGTTGATCTACAATTCTCTGGATCCCTGGGGGATGTTTCAGGCGGTCATTCACCAACTTTTATGTTTTTCAAAAACAAGCTTCCAAAGCTGGAGTTGGTTTTTAAAAACCAATAACTAATCGCCCTCACACCCTTGGAACTTTCTCCCTAATTAATTTAATCCCAGGAAGTGGGATTCATTTAAAAACAAATTCTCATCACGACTGCCAGATATTCCCTGGTGGTCCTGAATAAGAGAACAAGCATTTGCAATACGATAGGTCTCGCATTAATTAAGTTTGAGCTATTGGCATTGCTAAATATTGCAACACCAATTGCAACAAAAGTCTATAAATTGTAGGCCAAAAAAAGTTATTTATTTTTGTAGCAATGGTGGCATGCTGCACTTTAGATGAATATGTTTAAAAGTAAAGTGCGCCATACTGAGATTGCTACAATAGTTAATTGTGGATGCGTTAACAATTGATGTGTGCACGGACTGCTGGTGGAGTGTGTGTGCCTGTAGAAATTGTGCACTGATGGCTGGTGGTGTGTGTGCCTGTTGGAAGTGTGCACTGACAGCTGGTGGTGTGTGTGAGCCTGGTGAAAGCGTGCACTGACGGCTGCTGGTGTGTGTGTGTGCCTGGTGAAAGCGTCCACTGATGGCTGGTGGTGTGTGTGTGTGTGCCTGGTGAAAGCGTGCACTGACTGCTGGTGGTATGTGTGTGCCTGGTGAAAGCGCGCACTGATGGCTGGTGGTATGTGTGTGCCTGGTGAAAGCGTGCACTGACGGCTGGTGGTATGTGTGTGCCTGGTGAAAGCGTACACTGACGTCTGGTGGTGTGTGCCTGGTGGAAGTGTGCACTGACGGCTGGTGGTGTTTGTGCCCAGTGAAAGCGTGCACTGATGACTGATGGTGTCTGTGCCTAGTGGTTGTGTGTGTGTGTGTGTGTGTGTGTGTGTGTGGTTGTGGTTGTGTGTGTGGTTTTGTGTATGGTTGTGTGTGTGTGTGTGTGGGGGGGGTTGTGTGTGTGGTTGTGTGTGTGGTTGTGTTTGTTGTTGTGTGTGTGGTTGTGTGTGTGTGGGGTTGTGTGTGTGGTTGTGTGTGTGGTCGTGTGTGTGTGGTTGTGTGTGTGTGTTGTGTGTGTGTGGTTGTGACTGTGATTAAGCTTGGATTTTCTATTTTCACGCTGCAGTTCAACTTGCCCAAAATCACACAGTGCAGAAGCAGAGACGCCGTGATTAAGCTCAGATTGTGTAGGAGGAAAGGGGAAGTGAGAGGAGGGAGAAAGCAAAGGGGAGGCGCTGAATAGGGAGAGAGAGAGCGAGGGAAGGGGGTGAAAGTTGGCGAGCTGTGGCACAGCGAGGAGGATGCTGACAGGTGGTGAGCCCACATATTAACATGGAGAGGCGAGGCAAGCAGAGTCTTGAGGCATGTAAATCACACAAAAGCCACATCAAAGGGACAATCATTGCATCGGACAATTTGCAAAGTAGTGACATTTCTTCTGAAGTACTGAGGGAGAGAAACTCAACATAGGGCGAAAGCATGGGGATTAAAGCTAAAGGGCTCTAGTCATCAAGAGTATCTGGCTGTTGGCAAAGCCACGTTTAGAAGGAGGGGCGGGGATGACGTTGCTTTAATATGTTCAGTTACCAAAAAAAAGTAATGTGGAAATTTAAAGCTCATTATAGCAAGCTTTACACTCTTCTTTTCTGCAGGCCGTAGTTAATATTAAATTCCCAAAACCTATTGGTCGGACTGGATCTGCCACTATTAGTCTTTAATTTATGGAAAGGGGGGGAGAGTATATGTACTATTTCCATGGGTCAGTTTCACTGTGGTTTACAGAGGTTTTCCACATACTGAAAGACAGTCGCAAAACAGTAATGAGGAGAAAAACAAGCTCTCTGCATTGCATGGTGGGGGCGGGGGAGCGGCTTCCTTTGAAGTCTGATGCCGAGGCTCAGACAAATGGTGTGGGTGTGCGATATTGCTGGAGATGTGCACACACCCAGCTCACATGAACTGTACCTAATCCGCAGTTTGGGGAGACTTTTCGAAAGCCTTACTATAATCTCGCCGATGGCTTAGATGAGACTTAAAAAGGAATAGCGTGCCACATCATTTCATATACTGGCATCTGCCATCAGGCGTGCATAGGATCAGCAACAAATGTTTTTTTGCACAGCATCGCCCAGAAGTCTTGGCAAAGCCAATGGGACCCAAAGGCAACACCTGTTGGCTTTACCAGTGCTTGTTTTATTTTCTTGGTAAGGTGGTGGCAGAGGCTTTTCGCTTTCAGGGTGGGGATGGAGGAAGCGGGAGGTGACTGAACGAGGCAGAGCTACTATGTTCTTATGTGTTATTGATGTGTGTTTAATTTTTTTTGGGGGGTAGGGGTGTCTTCTGATCTTGCCTCGCTGCTCTAGGGGATTGAAGGATGTGTTCGGAACATATTTAATAAAACATTATGTAATGCTTCACACTGCACGTTGCCATTTCTGAGCGATGTAATGAGCCGTCGGAAGTGTTACTTTAGTTTATGCTACTCAATTTACCGACTTCAGAAAGATGGCAGTCCGATCCAGCCATGCCTGAATTCGTGACTTGTAGCTCAGTGGGATGTTGGTGCGAGCGTTGACTCACTGGGCTATCTCGCGAGTGATGACGAGTTATTGGTTTTATATACTGTGTATTAAAAGGGAAGGGGCGCGCCTGTCCAAAGGCGGGCTCAGGCTCGGTCTGGGGGGGAAGTGGGGGGGGTTAGGGAAGGGGTCTGACTGGAGGTCTTGAGCTGCGGGGCCTGATGGATGCTCGTGTCTAAACCCGCTGCCCCTCTCCCCGTCGTCTAACCTACTTTCCCTTGGATAACGCGGTTAGCCGGATTTAATCTAGGGGGGGCGCACCAGCTGTATCCTGCCGCCCAAGCCTGCAGGTGCCGTCGCTTCCTGCGCTGCAGCACCGCACTGCCCCACCCTCCCGGAGCAAGGCTTTCCATACCCATTGTGTCTTACCACCCTCCTGTGGTGGCGCCCCCTCGTAATTTTGGCTCTCAGTTCTTGAGTGAGATATAAAAGTGCTGGTAATCGCTGTCTCAGAGTGCCGAGAATTGCGGGTATCTCCCATCCATGGCACTGTTCCAGCCATCTGCTGGGCACACTGCCAGCCACAGAGCTGGCCTCACCCCTCAGTTGGCACTGTGGGCACTGCCTCTGTGGTTGGCAACCCTCTTCTGGGCGCACTGTCCTCCCCAGAGCTGGTCTCGCCCCTCGGTTGGCACTGTGGGCACTGCCTCTGTGGTTGGCAGCCCTCTGCTGGGCGCACGGTCCTCCCCAGAGCTTGTCTCACTTCTCGGTTGGCACTGTGGGCACTGCCTCTGTGATTGACAGCCCTCTGCTGGGCGCACTGTCCTCCCCACAGCTGGTCTCGCCCCTCGGTTGGCACTGTGGGCACTGCCTCTGTGGTTGGCAGCCCTCTGCTGGGCGCACTGTCCTCCCCAGAGCTTGTCTCACTTCTCGGTCGGCACTGTGGGCACTGCCTCTGTGATTGACAGCCCTCTGCTGGGCGCACTGTCCTCCCCAGAGCTGGTCTCGACCCTCTGTTGGCACTGTGGGTACTGCCTCTGTGGTTGGCTGCCCTCTGCTGGGCGCACTGTCTTCCCCAGAGCTGGTCTCGCCCCTCGGTTGGCACTGTGGGCACTGCCTCTGTTTTTGGCAGCCCTCTGCTGGGCGCACTGTCCTCCCCAGAGCTGGTCTCGCCCCTCGGTTGGCACTGTGGGCACTGCCTCTGTGGTTGGCAGCCCTCTGCTGGGCGCACTGTCCTCCCCAGAGCTGGTCTCGCCCCTTGGTTGGCACTGTGGGCACTGTGGGCACTGCCTCTGTGGTTGGCAGCCCTCTGCTGGGCACACTGTTCTCCCCAGAGCTGGTCTCGCCCCTCGGTTGGCACTGCCTCTGTGGTTGGTAGCCCTCTGCTGGGCACACTGTCCTCCCCAGAGCTGGTATCACCCCTTGGTTGGCACTGTGTGCTGTGGCTGGCTGGCCTCTGATTTTAAGACATAGACATGTTCTGCCTGTTTTGAAGAAACTACCTCAATCCTCTCCGGCGACCCAACTCTCCTTTCTCTCTTTCCAGGGGCGTAACACCCCCCCCCCCCCAGATTACCACGCCCTCCCCAAACTTGGCCGGTGCTGGCTTGCACCCCCTTCTCGGTGCCAGTGACGTCTCCCTCCAGTTTCCTCCTCGCAAATACCTCCAAATCACCCACTTACCACACCCCCTCCCCCCTCCTCACTCTATCCTACAAGTGGGCAGTGAAATCCCTCCAGCATGATCTCCTAGTTGCCAAACCTTACTTGACGGCCCTAAATCTGTGAACTGCAGCTGCTCCCCCCCTTATTAACTACTTTAGCTGTGACTTCCCCGGTTGGCAGTGTTCCCCCCCCACTCCCCCGCCCCCTGTTGACACTGAATTTAGCCCATCCGATCACTTGGTCCGCAGTGCCAACTCCAACTCCATTATTTGTCATTAAAGCCTTAATCTGCCCCCTCTGCCCACGGCCCCGCCCCCTCCTTGGGGGCTCTCTGTCTGGATAGAGTGCTCTGTGGCGCTGGAGCAGGGGCCCTCGCTCGTCTGCCCCCCCCCCCAGTACAACCAGTGCCGGGAGTGTGAGGGGCCTGAGGGTCTGGGGAAGAGTCACATCTGGACTGCAGGGCCCTGGAGATGCGGGGACAGTAAGTGGGGGCGGGTCTCGGTGGGAGGCTGCCCCCCTCCCCTCACCGAAGCCTCACTTTATCCTCAGCCTGCAGCGTCCAGGGTGGGGCCGGCGCCCCAGGCACCTCCCGTGAGGACTCTATGTAGGATTGTCTAGCGCCTAGAAGCGAGGAGAGGGGTGGGCTGCGGGGTCAGCGTCTCTGTGCACCATTTGCACTGGTGTGTCTGTGAACGATTGTTTCTGATGTGCCTGTGAGTCTGACAGACGGGGGCTCCATTCCAGCTCTGAGTGTGCCCAGCTCTGAGTGTGCGTGTGCCCAGCTCTGAGTGTGCGTGCGTCCAGCTCTGTGTGTGCGCGTGTCCAGCTCTGACTGTGTGTGCGCGCGTCACAACTGCCCATTTCAGAGCAACCTAATAACCCCCTGTCTTTCTCTCCTCAGGTGTGCGTGATGAGAGCCCTGCCCCCCTTCACCCTGCTGGTACTCCTGCTGTGCCCCTGGCATGCCAGGGCCCACCCTACCTTCCAGCACCCGAACACAGCCTTCAACCACTTGGCGCTAGACCGAGAGACGCGCATGCTGTATGTCGGCGCTGTGAACCGCCTCTTCCAGCTCTCGCCAGACCTGGAGCTGGTGGGCGAGGAAAAGACCGGCCCGGTGGATGACAGCCCCGACTGCCTGCCGTTCAAGGACGTGCAAGAGTGCCTGCAGGCCCGGCCCACCGACAACGCCAACAAGCTGCTGGTGGTCAACGGGTGCGGCCGGGAGCTGGTCGTGTGCGGACAGGTCTTCCAGGGACTCGGTGGCCGAGGTGCTCTACTACCCGGTGGACCCCGGGGACAACCAGTTTGTGGCCGCCAATAACGTGCGGGTGACCACAGTGGCCCTGGCGGGCAGCACCACGGATGGACGCCAGCTGATGATCGTGGGGCGCGGCCTGACGGCCAGGCTGTCCGCCGGCATTCCTCCCATCACCGTGCGCCAGCTCAACCAAACGCCCGTCTTCTCCAACGAGGGCCTGGGCAAGCTGGCGGTCAGCGACTTCTCAGACTACAACAACCACTTCATGGGGGTCTTCGGCCACGCTGGCCATGTCTACTTCCTCTTCTTCAGGCGCGGGCCCATGACGCAGCTGGAGTACGCCAGCTACGTGGCCATGGTGTGCGACCAGAACCTGCTGCTTTCCTCCTACGTGGAGATGCAGCTGGTCTGCCAGGACTCCAAGGGCAAGAACTACAACCTGGCGCAGGCCGCCCACCTGCAAGCCCAGGAGGGGGGGGGGAGCAGCCACGCTCTTCGTGGTCTTCGCCGCTGGGGAGGCCTCCATCCCAAGCGCCACCCAGGACACGGCCATGTGCGCCTTCAGCCTGGAGGAGGTGGACGCGCAGCTGGAGAGGGCCAGGATGCTGAGCTACACCAAGGCCAGCCGCGACGAGCAGCGCCAGCAAGTGGCAGTCATCGAGTATGGAGTGACCTCCAGCTGTGGGATGCTGCCAGAGGTAAGCTGGGATGGAAGGGGGATCTCCTGGGTTTCACCTCAGAGTATGGGGTGACCACCAGCTGCGTGCTGCTGCAATAGGTAGTATGGGATGGAAGGCGGATCTCCTGAGGTACACCCTCAGAGTATGAGGTGACCACCAGCTGCGGGACACTACCACAACTAGGTTGGGATAGAGAAGAGATTTTCTGGGGGTCACAATGTAAGGAGTGACCTCCAGCTATGGGATACTGACAAAGGTAGGTTGGGATGGAGATTCCATCTCTTGGGACTCACCTCAGAGTATGGGGTGCTCACCAGCTGCAGGGTGCTGCCAGAGGTAGACTGGGATGGAAGGGGATCTCCTGGGACTGACCTCAGAGTATGGGGTGATCACCAGCTGCAGGGTGCTGCCAGAGGTAGACTGGGATGGAAGGGGGATCTCCTGGGACTGACCTCAGAGTATGGGGTGCTCACCAGCTGCAGGGTGCTGCCAGAGGTAGACTGGGATGGAAGGGGGATCTCCTGGGGTTCACCTCAGAGTATGGGGTGCTCACCAGCTGCAGGGTGCTGCCAGAGGTAGATTGGGATGGAAGGGGGATCTCCTGGGGTTCACCTCAGAGTATGGGGTGATCACCAGCTGCAGGGTGCTGCCAGTGGTAGAATGGGATGGAAGGGGGATCTCCTGGGGTTCACCTCAGAGTATGGGGTGATCACCAGCTGCAGGGTGCTGCCAGAGGTAGACTGGGATGGAAGGGGGATCTCCTGGGGTTCACCTCAGAGTATGGGGTGATCACCAGCTGCAGGGTGCTGCCAGAGGTAGAAAGGGATGGAAGGGGGATCTCCTGGGGTTCACCTCAGAGTATGGGGTGCTCACCAGCTGCAGGGTGCTGCCAGAGGTAGACTGGGATGGAGAGATCTTCTGGGGTTCACCTTGGAGTAAGGGTGACCACCAGCTGCTGGGTGCTGCCAGAGGTAGTTTGGGATGGAGAAGAGATCTCCTGAGGTACGCCTCAGAGTATGGGGTGACCTCCAGCTGCAGGATGCTGCCAGAGGTAGATTGGGATGGAGAGGAGATCTTCTGGGGTTCACCTTATAGTAAGTGTTGGACCTGGCCCTGCCCAGGTGCGGGTGGCA
Organism: Lissotriton helveticus; assembly: GCF_964261635.1. NCBI lineage: Eukaryota > Metazoa > Chordata > Amphibia > Caudata > Salamandridae > Lissotriton > Lissotriton helveticus. The sequence continues at coordinate 352,359 of NW_027611719.1, forward strand.
TGACCTCGTAGTAGTTGGCAGCCATCTTGTTTTAGTAGCTTTTCAGATCCAGTCCCCTTATTATTTATCTGACCCAGGGAACATAGGAAAAATATGAGACTGACACCCCTAAAATCAGAATTACGTGATACACTCTTTAGGAAGAGTGCTCTCCACCTCCTAGGTCTAGAAATAGGACTTCTGGACCGGGACTATCCTCCAGGCAATCTAGCTGGACGATACTGCTATGATGTGTATTCCCCATCTGGAGACAGTGACAGGGCCTGGGGAAACTCCGCCATCTGGTATCTGCTGTCTGCCCTTTAGATTAGAGGGGAGGAGTAGTTTCGGGCTGCGTCCTGGCCTCCACAATGCCGGCGCCACTTCCTGCTGGGCGGCTGACGACCCTACCTTCCTGCTTCAAAGGATGAGGTGGCCCATGACGGGAGCCACCCCCGACCGGGCCTAAGGGAGGGAAACCCCCGGCCTACATGAAAGGAGATCAAAGACATTTTGAGGGATAAAAGGACGCTGGAACTAGAGAATCAGATCTGCTAGGGGAACCTCCGAAGAGGTACCCCCGGGAGCCCTCCTAAGGCACGACGGGTGTGCCTATCACCAAGAGCCCTGCTGACGCTGTCGCGGCTCCAAGTCCTCGCTATCCACAAGGGCCCTGCTGACGCTGTCGCGGCCCCAAGCCTTAGCCATCACCTGAGCCCTGCTGGCGCTGTCGCGGCTCCAAGTCCTCGCTATCCACAAGAGCCCTGCTGACGCTGACGCGGCTCCAAGTCTTCGCTATCCACAAGGGCCCTGCTGACGCTGTCGCGGCCCAAAGCCTTCACCATCACCTGAGCCCTGCTGACGCTGTCGCGGCTCCAAGTCTTCGCTATCCACAAGAGCCCTGCTGACGCTGTCGCGGCTTCAAGCCTTCGCTATCCACTAGGGCCCTGCTGACGCTGTCGCAGCCCCAAGATTTCGTCATCACCTGAGCCCTGATGATGCTGTCGCGGCTCCAAGTCTTCGCAATCCATAAGAGTCCTGCTGACACTGTCGCGGCTCCAAGTCTTCGCTATCCACAAGGGCCCTGCTGACGCTGTCCCAAGCCTTCGCCATCACCTGAGGCCTGCTGACACTGTTGCGGCTCCAAGTCCTCGCTATCCACAAGAGCCCTGCTGACGCGACCAATCACAGCCAACACGCGTTTCGTCACATCCGTGACTTTCTCAAGGCTCTTGAACTGCTCGAATAGTTGTTGGAAATATCAGTGGCTCTGTGATAACGAATAGAAAGGTCCTCTTCAACTGGCATTCAGTAGTTAAAACATGCAGGAACATTCCCTTATTTCCTATTCGGTTCTGAGACAGGAGATACGTCCTCCTTCGAAAATCTTTCGTAAAGATGTCAAAATAGTAGCATCAATGATTCCTCGTCATGTGGTCAAACCGCGTTCAATTGTTTAGGGCACTATGATAGGACCTTAAAACATGCCGAATCGTTCCTTTCTTTTCCATTCAGTTCTGAGACAGGAGATCTGCCTTTCATAAAATTATTTCCATATAGGTTTGTAAACAGTAACATTAATGATTCCTCGTCATATGGTCAGAACAGTATTCAATTGTCAAGGCTCTATGAAAAGACCCTTAAGTACCGGCTTCATGTAGCCTCTGCAAATAGTTCCTCCCATATCGGTAGCCGTGGCATGACGAGGAATCATTGACGCTACTGTTTTGACATCTTTATGAAAGATTTTCGAAGGAGGACGTATCTCCTGAGCCTTGAGAAAGTCACGGTGGTGACGAAACGCACGTTGTCTGTGATCGGTGTTCTTCACAACGAGGACTGGACCACAATGCATATTACACAAACATCTGTTGAATGAATATAGTGACAAATTGTAATGTGCCAGTCCTGTCTTATTATTCTTAATACATTTACCAAGAATGTTCTAATTGGACAGTTCTCGTGGTATCCTGAAAGAGGAAGAATCTCTCCTCATCTTTGTGCTTTTGGTGAGATAGATAGTGTATCACAATTGAATTGATGTGAAATGTTAGGAGTGCTGGGGTTTCCTTCATGTTGATATAGTCCTAGCCCTGATTGGACAATTCCCGCCATCTTCAAGATCGTGGTGTGAGAAAATGCCATCTTTCTTGCATGGTATGCCCCCACTTTTTGCTGAATGGCTGATGTACTTGACTGAGTGTGCCCTGGGTTCCTGCCAACCAGCCATCTCGAAATTGGACTCATACCCGTTACCAAGAGTTGATGAGCTAATCGAGAAATTAGACGAAGCCCGATATATAACCACACTCGATCTTACCAAAGGCTATTGGCAGGTACCACTTAAACAGGAAGACCAAGGAAAAAACGCCTTTAGCACCCCTAATGGGTTATACAAGTTTACAGTACTGCCTTTTCAAATACATGGAGCACCCGCGATGTTCCAAAGACTTATGAACAAAGTTCTTTCCCAACAACAAGAGTACTCCTTACCCTACATAGACGATATCATAATATTTAGCCCTACCTGGGAACAACATCTCGTCCATTGTGGAAAGATATTCCAAGCACTTAGGACTGCAGGGCTCCACGTGAACTTCAAAAAGTCCAGGATAGGCTTCACCAAAGTAAAATATTTGGGCTACCTATTGGGGGATGGGGCTACCGTTCCTCAACAAGAGAAAGTGAGAGCAGTCTTAGAAACCCCCTTCCCTACCACCAAAAAAGGCATTAGATTCCTTTTGGGCTTACTAGGCTACCACCGCCGGTTTATACCCAATTATTCTGAAATAGCAGCACCACTAACCGACCTACTGAAGAAAGAGAAAAGGAACAAAGACCTGGTAAATCCCCCACAGGCCGCCAGAAAGGCATTCCACGAGCTCAAGCGAGCCTTAACGTCCAGACCTATCCTTATTTTACCCAACTTCAGGGAACCCATTATCCTACAAACAGATGACTCGGAAGTAGGTCTGGGGGCCATTCGTTCCCAACAAACAAAAGAAGGCCTTGAGTGCCCGGTCCTCTTTATCAGCCGTAATTTATTTCCAAGGGAGAAGAAATATTCTACGGTTGAGAAAGAGTGCTTAGCTATAAAATGGGCTGTAGAGAAGTTTTCACTTTTCACTATTATCTGGAGGGATCTCCTTTTGTCCTGTATACTGATCACGCCCCCCTCTTGTGTCCTTAGGTGTTTTTTGGCTTTGCAACCCTACTGTAAATGTTTCATTGACTGGTATTAGGAGAAAAGTGCATAAAAATACATTGTGTAGCATTAGCATTATATAGTCCAACTTGCTTTAGGGTGGATGCTCTCGTCCATTGCAAAGACAATTGTCACTTGTTAGCTTGCTTGGCCTTTTGCTATTTTTGCATTAAATGTATGATAGATGTGTTGGCCTCCCGGTGTGTTGTGTTTTATTTTACATATCATAAGAGATGAAGAGGAAAATGACAGGCCAGTATACACATTCTTCATATAAATCAACTCACAGTATACTGTTCTGGAGGTTCAGTCCCACAGACATTATCTCTAACTGAACGCCCTAGGAAGCATGTGCTTTTCAAACCAGTTGCCCTCTGATGCGGCGTCCTCGCCATTGGATAAGTCAATATGTCCTGAATTTTAGGAGGGTTACCGTATCTAGTGCACTCTGTTAGACAGTGCTTACCTGTTGTAGTAAGAAGTTAATAGGCACCTTATCACCTATGCACGGTGCAGGGCTTTGAGTTACAGAACTCCTCACGCTGTGGAGAAGATTAGGTCACATTTACTAATTTTCCCATATTTGCTCCTGATGAAATGCCATCAGATTGATCCATGACTACACAAGGCATGAAAAACATTGACCTGAATTATAGACCCCAGCTTACCAGCAGGTCCATAGGTGATCGACACTTTCACACAGTGATAGGGGCCATTAGTTCCTCAATTTCTCTGCCACTGTTTTTAATCTCAACATGGACAAGGATGATCACATTAACTATATTGTGGCAACTGGTTGATAGTTGATCTTATATTCAGGCTTTCACCAATCTCACATCCTATGACACAACATCCTCTGTCCTGCTATGCTCATCCGACGTACTTAATAAAAGATCTCCAACAAAGTGCCCTCTTGTGGTGCCCGCCAGGCATTGTAGCGCCGGCCTGGTGAGGAGTATAGCCCAATGATGAAGCATGTCACCATCAGGTGAGTGAACACAACTTGTCCTAAAAGCACATGCTTCCTAGGGTGTCTGCGTTCAGTTACAGATAATGACTCTGGGACTGAATCTCCAGAACAGTATACTGGGATTTGACTGTTTTATTTTAACAAATGTACATAGTCATTCACTGACAGTGAGCCGATCGTGAGAGATGCCAGCCTGCAATGCGTGGTGACGAATAGAACCACTGGGGCAGTGTGACCCCCTGTGCACCCTGACGGCTGCCTTTGCATACAAGAAAAAGAATTGAAAACAAACTCAAAACTGCGACTGGATTGCTACGTCCCAGTTATACTCTTCACCATAGGAACCTAGGACGGTCCTACCTTAATGGCCACTGGATGGCCAGACGTAAAGCGCTCCTGTCCTATCTATGTCCTGATGAAGACCCCAGAATGAGGTTTCCACTAACCCTTACACCAGACGGGGTCGAAACGTAGACCAGACCACACCTTTTTCTCTATGCATAGGATAAAATAAATGGAATAAAACAAATCCCATGTAAAAGAGCAATACGGAACTACTGATCTTAATCAGACTGTAAAGGTTTTACTGAATTGCACTGTGATTGTTTTATGGTCACAACACCTTTACCCAGTCCCCACACGTATTCCATCACACCTATCCCACCTAACTACCTCCTTTCCTTTATCACCGAGAGCGCGTTGATATGCAACTATGTAAATAACATGTTAAAACTCATGACTGATACAAGTTATACATTTGATTTGTTTCTAATCAATTGATCTATATGTTTTTCTACAAGTTTTTTTGATTCATTGAATTGATTTATATGTTCTTTACAAACTTTTCTGATCCAAAGATTTCTGGAACTTATTGATTGATGCTAAGTTTCCGTTCTACTATGTGCGAAAATAAAATATGCACTATATAAATGGACTGGTTATGATTTGAGACACGCTATGTTCATATGTGACATTTGATGCTTTGAAAAGAAATACTCTCTGACCACTTCATACGTAACTGTTTTTAATCTCAACATGGACCAGGATGATCACATTAACTATATTGTGGCAACTGGTTGATAGTTGATCTTATATTCAGGCTTTCACCAATCTCACATCTTATGACACAACATCCTCTGTCCTGCTATGCTCATCCGACGTACTTAATAAAAGATCTGCAACAAAGTGCCCTCTTGTGGTGCCCGCCAGGCATTGTAGCGCCGGCCTGGTGAGGAGTATAGCCCAATGATGAAGCATGTCACCTTCAGGTGAGTGAACACAACTTGTCGTAAAAGCACCTGCTTCCTAGGGTGTCTGCGTTCAGTTACAGATAATGACTCTGGGACTAAACCTCCAGAACAGTATACTGGGATTTGACTGTTTTATTTTAACAAATGTACATAGCAGATATTGGCGCTTGCTTGTTTCAAAAAAATTATCGGATACCTGCCTCGGAGCGCACTTCTTACAGACGAGTACAGGGTTATCATGTTGCTGCTACAAGCTCCTTACCTGTGAGAGTTATCGGGATCGATGCAGGGGGCAGACCCAAACCAGCCACACGTGGCGATCAAAGACAAATACTGAAGAATTAACAGAGCTTCCAAGCTGGTGACCATTACTTAATTGACCTTGAAAATAAAAGACACGTTTTTAGTATTCTGGTGACTCGTGACCATAAAAAACAAAGGATATAAATTCAATATTGTGTCAAATACTTAAAAAATGGAACTGGGTGTGCTGAATCTGATGTTGCCCCAGGTCATGCGTGACACCTTCCACCACTATTGCTTATGGGACTTGTAGTTTTGTTTTTCTCATGAAAAGGATGGGTTCTAAAGTCCCAGTGATCTAAGCGATGTTGGTTAAAATCAGAGGCCTGAGTGAGGGTGAAGCAGGCTCTGCTCTGCTTAGCAGTGAGATGAATGACAGTTCCCCAGCCCTTCCATTCTTTGACAGACAGAGGCTCGTCGGCCATTCATATTTTTTTGCAACAGCAAATAATCTTTTATTGCAACTTGTGTCACTGAAGAGATAAAATCCATGGAAGTGTTTAATTAACTACTGACAAACATGAACAATCAAGAACATGAGTTTCTGGAAAATTATCAAGCACCCAATCAGAATCAGCCGCCCTTCACACCCAGGAATTCTTGAGGCTTTGGAGAGGATGAATTGCACGTGGTATAAGAAGAACAATACATCGACTCAAAGCTCACTTCTCAGGGATGTACTGAACTGCCAGCCTCATGGCACACTTAGCCAGCTCTTCACCTCCTCCTCCTCAAACTGTTGACCAGCTATCAGGGCAAATGAGCCTGCAGCAAAGCATCGCTGGCTTGGTTCCACACCGGACCAGGCAAGGTGGTCAACTCCATACTCCTCCAAGTCAGCAAGCACTCTGGTCGAGCCAGTCCCCACATGAATGTTCCCCATCACAACTATTTTAAGGGTACTAAGTTATGTTTCTGCCAAATGATTGAGTCAAAAATTGAAAGTTTTACTATGAATGCTGAAAGAGAAATCATTACGTTTTTCAATATTTCTGAGTCTGCCACAGTACACAGGAGCATTATTTCTCTACAACAGCAAATCATGTATGTGCCCTGCAGAAAGCATGTTTGAATGAAACATGGAATGCATTGCAGCCAAAAATCCATGCAATAACATAGAGTACAAGATAACTTGTGTTGTTATTCCAGCAGAACAAAATGCCATTCCTAATGTGTACGTCATTTTAAAGACAAACCCAGAAAAATGTACAGTCAATGTTGTTCTTCTGCCTGTTAAAAGACAATCTCCATTAATGTGTCAGGAAATAAAATACTATGAGAAATCCTACTCTATGGCAGGGTGCTGTCTGCCACTATATTGCAGGTTACTTGCAACATAATCTGATTTATACATACATACTCCAGGGTGCTGCCAGCTATCAGGTCTGCACACAGCAGTCTGGAGCCACTCAGGAAGGAGGTAAGCTCTTCATTTCATCTTAAGCCCTTAGGTTACATTCACAGCCTGATGGGTCCGGAGAACTTTATCCTCGCTCTAACTGCGCCGACGTAGCCCAACATAGTCTGTGTTGTGTGCTGGGTGATGCCTGGCATCTTATTATCGTTGGCGGATGGATGAAGCTCTGATAAACGCTACTACAAGAAGAGCAGAGAAACAGGACCACAGATAGCCACAGAGTGATAACTGCCCAGAAGCTGAATAAAGAACTCTGGAACAGCAAACCTCCTACACCCTGGAGATTCTCCAGAGTAAGCAAATGATGGTAATGAAATGCAAATTGCAGCATTAAGGTCACTGTAACACTGGACAGGGGACGGGAGGAAAAGAACCAGATAATGTTGAGTGGTGGCGTAGTGAACTGACGTCCTCCCCCTCTCTGCCTCATTATCAGCATAACTGGAACAGGGGAGAACCTTGTTCCTGGGACCTAGCCGACGAATTGGATGACGGCCCCTTTAACTGGAAACACACGTGTACGCAGCTCCGGCCCCTGATGACGACGCGGGATTCCTAGTGGGTAAAAACGCGGAAGAAGATGTCCTGGCGTGTGACGTCACCGACCGAGGATCGAGAGTGGGAGAGCGGCCCGGAGGAGCAGAAAACGTAGCTTTTGGAGGCGAACCCGAGGATGACAGGAGTAAGCCAGGGGGCCACCGAATCCGTGGAAGACGGGGTTCTTCAATCAATCAATCAATCAGAGCATTTGTATAGCGCACTACTCACCCGGAGGGTCTCAAGGCGCTGGGGGGGGGGGGGTCCGCTACTGCTCGAATAGCCAGGTCTTGAGCTGCTTCCTGAAGGCGAGGTGGTCCTGGGTCAGGCGGAGGTGGGTCGGAAGGGAGTTCCAAGTCTTGGCGGCCAGGTAGGAGAAGGACCTTCCTCCTGTGGTGGCTCTTCGGATGCGGGGGACGGCGGCGAGGGCGTGGCTGGTCGATCGAAGCTGGCGCGTGGGAGCGTAGAAGTTGAGGCGGCTGTTGAGGTATCCTGGTCCTTGGTTGTGTAGGGCTTTGTGTGCGTGGGTGAGGAGCCGGAAGGTGATTCTCTTGTTGACCGGGAGCCAGTGCAGGTCTCTCAGGTGTCCGGAGATGTGGCTTCGGCGGGGGATGTCCAGGATGAGTCGTGCTGAGGTGTTCTGGATACGCTGGAGTCTCTTCTGGAGTTTGGCGGTGGTTCCAGCGTAGAGGGAGTTGCCGTAGTCCAGACGGCTGGTAACGAGGGCCTGGGTGACCGTCTTCCTGGTCTCGGTGGGGATCCATCGGAAGATCTTGCGTAGCATTCGCAGGATGTGGAAGCACGACGAGGAGACGGCGTTGACTTGTCTGGTCATGGAGAGGGAGGAGTCCAGGATGAAGCCCAGGTTGCGTGCGTGGTCAGTTGGTTTGGGTGCGCTGCCCAGGGCGGGGGGCCACCAGGAGTCGTCCCAGGCGGAGGGTGAGTATCCCAGGATGAGGACTTCCGTCTTGTCTGAGTTCAGTTTCAGGCAGCTGTTCGACATCCATTTGGCTACTTCTGTCATCCCTTCGTGCAGGTTGGCTCTGGCGGTGGCGGGGTCGTTAGTGAGGCAGAGGATCAGCTGGGTGTCGTCGGCGTAGGAGATGATGTTCAGGTTGTGCTGGCGTGCGATGGCTGCGAGGGGGCTCATGTAGACGTTGAAGAGAGTTGGGCTGAGCGAGGAGCCTTGAGGAACGCCGCAGATGACTTCGGTGGCCTCGGATCTGAACGGGGGGAGGCGGACTCTCTGTGTCCTTCCGGTGAGGAAGGAGGTGATCCACTCCAGTGCCTTCTCCTGGATTCCGACGTTGCTGAGGCGCTGCACTAGGGTGCGGTGGCAGACAGTGTCGAAGGCCGCAGAGAGGTCCAGGAGGATGAGGGCCGCTGTTTCTCCGTTGTCGAGCAGGGCTCGGATGTCGTCTGTGGCTGCGATCAGGGCGGTCTCGGTGCTGTGGTTGGCCCGGAAGCCAGACTGCGAGAGGTCGAGGGATCCGTTCGTCTCGAGGAAGGCGGCCAGTTGCTTGTTGACGGTCTTCTCGATGACTTTGGCCGGAAACGGGAGCAGCGAGATGGGGCGGTAGTTCTTGAGGTCGGTGGGGTCTGCTGATGGTTTCTTGAGTAGAGCGCTGAGTTCGGCGTGCTTCCAGCTCTCCGGGAAGGTGGCGATGTCGAAGGAGGTGTTGATGATGTCCCGCAGGTGGGGTGCGATGACAGCGTCGGCCTTGTTGAAGACGTGGTGAGGGCAGGGGTCTGTCGGAGATCCGGAGTGGATGGAGTTCATCGTGCGGATGGTGTCTTCGGTGCTGATCGGGGTCCAGGCGCGGAGGGTGGTGGTGGGGGGCGGTGGTTCGGTCGTGGCGTGCGTTGGTTGAGTGCTGAAGCTGTTGTGTATGTCCGCGATCTTGTTGTGGAAGTAGGAGGCGAGGGAGTTGCAGAGGTCTTGCGAAGGGGTGATGTCGTTGTTTCCAGCGTTGGGGTTGGAGAGCTCTTTCACGATGTTGAAGAGTTCCTTGCTGTTGTGTGCGTTGTTGTCCAGTCGTTCCTTGAATGCGGTTTTCTTGGTGGCGCGGATCAGCTGGTGGTGTTTTCGGGTGGCGAGCTTGAGGGCAGTCATGTTGTCTGGTGTTGGGTCTGTGCGCCAGGTTTTCTCGAGGGCTCTGCAGTTCTTCTTGGAGCTCTTGAGTTCGTCGTTAAACCATGGGGCTTTCTTGCTGCCGGGTCTGCTCGGCGGGGTCTTCAGCGGGGCGAGTTCGTCTGCGCAGTCGCTGATCCATTTTGTGAGGTTGGTGGCTGCTTGGCTGGGGTTAGTTGTGCTGGTGGGAGGGTTCTTGCTCAAGGACGTAGTGAGCTGGTCTGCCGTGATCTTGTTCCAGCTTCTGCGGGGAGCCTGTTGCTGGTGATGGTGGAGCGTGGTCCTTCTGAAGCTGAAGTGGACGCAGCTGTGGTCCGTCCATTGGAGTCCCGTGGTGTGGCTGAAGGCGATGTCCTTGCTGGAGGAGAAGACGGGGTCGAGAGTGTGTCCGGCGTAGTGGGTGGGGGTGGTCACCAGCTGCTTGAGTCCCAGGTTTGCGAGGTTTTCCAGCAGGGTGGTGGTGTTGCGGTCGTCGTTGTTCTCCAGGTGGAAGTTGAGGTCCCCGAGGAGGATGTAGTCGGCTGAGGGGAGGGCGAGCGGGCTGATGAAGTCGGCGATGTCCTCGCTGAATTGTGTTCGTGGTCCCGGGGGTCTGTAGATGAGGGTGCCTCTGAGGGTGGTCTTGGGGTTGACGTGGATCTGGAAGTGCAGGTGTTCGGCGGGTGCGATGGTGTCGTCGGTGTTGGTCGTGATGCGGATGGTGTTCCTGTGGATGATGGCGATGCCTCCTCCTGTCTGGTTGACGCGGTCTCTCCGGATGATCTTGTAGCCGTCCGGGATGGCGATGGCGATGTCGGGCGCTGAGGAGGCGTTCATCCAGGTTTCCGTGAGGAAGGCGACGTCTGGGTCTGTGGTGTCGAGCAGGTTCCAGAGCTCGACGGCGTGTCTGTGGACGGAGCGGGTGTTGAGCAGGATGCACTTCAGGTGGTTGCTGCTGGTGTTCTGCTTGGTGGGCGCTGGTGCAGTGCAGGTCCGGATGCAGGAGAACTTGCAGGACTGGCAGATGAAGGGTCCGTGGGTGCGTCTCGGGGTGGCTCGGTAGCATCCAGGAGTTCGGCCGGCGTTGAGTGCGTTGAGGGTGGCGGCGTCGTACGTCCGGCGGGTGGGCTTGGGTCTGCGGGGGCCAGGGGTCCCGGCGCTGGGCGCGGTCCAGGCGCGGACGGGCGTAGACGGGCTTACCTTTGGCGCACCTTCGGCGCTCAATCGGTGCTCCCGCTGCGCGCGTCCGCTGCGCGGTAGCTCAGGGGGCGTCAAAAGTAGGAGCCGGGTGGGCGGGTCAGCTGGGTGGCGGGAGCGGGGCGGCCAATAGGCTGGTGGTGGGCGGGGCCGCAGGGGGGCAGCGGCGGGAACCTCTGGGCGTCCGGCGGCGGCGGCGGGTCTGTCCCTGGTCAAGCGTGGGAGGCAGGGGGAGATCCGGGCGGCCCAGCGGCGGCTGGGTCGTCCTAGCAGCAGGCAGTAGTCAGGCAGCGGCAGGCGTGGGAGGCGAGGGGGTGACCCGGCCTGGTAAAGGCGCAGTGGTCACTCCCAGCAGCAGCACCACACTGTCAGCAGCATCATAACTTCAGGCAGACCAGCAAAGCGGATCTCACCACTCACATTGGGTGAACAGACTCGCCTCTGCTATATACATCCACTCTGTATTCTTGTAAACCGTAGCCGCGTGTGTGCCACAATATATGCCCAACCTTTCTTTGTCCTCACCGTGTAAATATACCCCTCCTCACCAGTAATCACGCCTCTGCACCCTCGCACGTTTAATAAAGTGTTTAGCACCTTAGCACGGGTGTCCGCTGCACTTGCCCGGTTCCCTGTGGGAGAGTCCAGATAGAGTACATATCCTGACGACCTGTACCTTTTTCTTTTCCCTGGCGGAGTCCAACGAGGAGTTAGGAAGAACGGAAAATCCCCTGAAGTCTGCTTCTTAACCATCTGGAAACAAGACCATAACCAGACGCCATCACGCACCCCAGAGCTTTTCAGAGAGACACCTTGACAACCTGTCATAAAAAGACGTTTTCCAAAATAAAACCTTACCTACCCCGAACTGGTCTTAGGTCTCTTCTTGATCCCACGCCACAGTCACACACTACTACATCTTTCCCTTTAGACCGAAGATAACAGCCTACGATAAAAAACTAACCAAAAAGCAACAAAATTAGAAAATGCATTTCCAAAAGCTGCAAAAGAGAAACTGTTAATACAAATGAACAATATTAAACTTTGTTGGTACCTTAGTAATGTGCTTGCTTCTGGGCTTCACTCCATCTTCAGCAATAACGCTCTGAAAGGAGAAATTACTGCTGTGAGTCTCAGAGTCTTCAGTATTAATGGTCTCAGTCACGAAGACTGTGGTGTCGGAAGATAATTTTCTCTTATTTGGCTTCATAGATCCACCAGTCACGCCATCGCTATTAGCAGACAGGCCACTGTCAGCAGCATCATAACTTCAGGCAGACCAGCAAAGCGGATCTCACCACTCACATTGGGTGAACAGACTCGCCTCTGCTATATACATCCACTCTGTTCTCAAATTTGCTTGGGGCTGCCAAAATGCAAAGAGCTGCAATATATTCGCCACACTTTCCTGACTACCTTGTTTTAAAAAGTTGTGACATTCAAGCGTGATTCTTGGTTCATCACCAAGCTGAATTTTTTTAGAGGTTCTATTGCCACACAATACTATTCCCATATTCCAGTTTGTCCACAGGGTGCTTCAAGCCTGGTAGGTTGTCTCCTGCCTGTTTTGCAGATAATTTCAGATAGTTTCTGTAAGAAACTGAATTATTATTTACGGTAGATGAGGAACAATCACAACCGTTGTCAGAATGAACTTTCAAAGCCATTCAATTAACCTAGGATTAACCCCCTGGTACCTAAGCACGTAACAGGCAGGCTTAACTTAAGGTAATATGTCAAATATTTATGCAGAAACCAAAAAAGTAAAAGTCAAAATGCAAAACAATAAAAAACCCAAACCAAAATAGAAAAAAAAAGTAAAATGTATTGAACAAAATAACACTAAAATGACCAAATCCAATAAGGGGAATGAGATATGAACTGTAACGCTGTAAGAATCACAAGGTGCCAATGGATGAGGGGCCCGGGCATGGATTAGTCTCTCTGGAGCTGACTGCCAAGTCTGAGTGAACTTGTATTCTCAGTTCAGCAGGAAGCCACTATACCGGAGAAAGGGCTTTAAGTGGAATGAAAAACCTTGTGATGGCTCCCAGAGGGACGTGGTCGATGTAATGAAGGATATGGCTTAAAAACCCAAACTGAAAATCCATACTCGGCATAGTGTGTCGCCCCCTCTGGTATTTTGCTGCTTCGCCATTCCATCCATATACAACAAGTAACATTACATCTACCTCAAGCCAGGACTATTGGCTTTGTCAATGGTTGTTAGTTGCATAAGATAAATATGCAACATCGATGGCTTCAAAGCTTGAGGGGGGCTGCTAAGGGTTAGAGGGGGCTGCGAGAGGTGAGAGAACTGTAGCTGAAGTGAGAGCGGCGCTGCAAGGATGTAATGTAAATGTAAATGTAAATGTGTTGTATTTGTATAGCGCGAACAGTAACCCGGAGGCATCCCGGCGCTTGTACTCCTACCACAAGGGAACCCCTCCTGGCTTTTCCTTGTGAGGTGTCCACTCCTGGGCATCCCATGGTGAAACCAGGCATCCCTTGTGCATCGGGGGCCGTTGTGGAGACTAAGCAAGCTATTGCCCAGAGTTGCAGCGTGGGGCCCATGCTTAGATTCGGCACTGAGGCGAGAATATCCGGTCAGAGGAATTTAAGCCCGATCCCGCCGAGGCAGGAATCGAACCCTGGTCCCTGGCCAGCGTTCTGCATCAAGGTCTGCCGCTCTAACCATTGAGCCACACTCCACCACTAATGGGTGCTGCGAGGGTGTGATGGGCGCTGCGAGGGTGTGATGGGCGCTGCAAGGGTGTGATGGGCGCTGCGAGGGTGTGATGGGCGCTGCGAGGGTGTGATCGGTGCTGCGAGGATGTGAGAGGCGCTGTGGGGTGGTGAGAGGACGCTGTGAGGGGTGCTGCTGGGGATGACAGTGGCGCTACTAAGGGTGAGAGGGGCTCTGCTAGAGGTGAGAAAGAACTCCAGGTGGTGTGAAAGCTGCACTGCTTGAGCCAGAGGGCCTGGTGGGGGTAACAGATGTGCTGAAGTGGGAGCGAAAGGGCACTGTAGTAGACAAGCAGTAATTCGGGGGTTAGAAGGGTGACACAGGATTCGGGGACGGGGGCTGCAGGGGCAAGGGATGCCCTGCAAGGGGGAGAGAGGACATTGCTGGTGGGAGAAGGACACTGACGTGTACCTGGGAGCTGTGCACGAGAGGGGATCGCTGCAGACTTCATCGAGGGCATTGAAGAGGGGAGGCTGGGGGCACTACTACAGTGAGGAGTGCCATGGCAGTGGCTAACAACAACAAAAGGATGGAGCAGATAGTGTGATAAGTGTGTAAACGGGCGCTCCTCTGGTGTGAGATTGGATGCCCCACGGAGGGAGGCCGATCAGCGCGTCACTAGTTGAAGGTGTAACTCGGGGAGTGATCAGAGGTGCGCGTCTGGTAGTGAGCCGTCACAGGGAGATCTTGAAAGGAGTGAGTTTGTATGGGAGGGGAAGTCCCTGTCTACCGGGGCCGTGTGTGCACGCGTGTGGTTGAGGTGTGAATAGGGCGCACACTGCAAGAAGTCACTGTGGGGAGAGTGGATGTGTGTACGGGTGATAGTGAGTGTATGGAATCATAGTGTGAAAGTTGCATCCGTGCAGGTGGTGAGGAAGCAAGGAGAGGGTGAACCAGTGTGTGTAATGACTGTCTGCTGGAGGGCTGTGTGCAGCGATGAAGGGCTGCTCGTTGAAGGTGTGTGCAGCGTGATTGTGAGGGGACTGTGAGTGCAGGTAGTGTCTGAGAACAACTGTCTGCCAGCAGTGCGTGATACGTCACCGATGCCCTGAAAACGCGCTGGTGGTATATATATCGCTGTGACACCCCTCATGGAAAGTGCGTGCAAGGCGCGTGTCTTCCAAGAAATGTGTGCACCGGGAACCATTGTGCAGACGTTATATCAGAGGGAGTGTGTCAGTGAGATTGTGCATAGAGAGGCTTCTTGCAGAAAGTCATTACAACAAAGTGTGTGCAGGGGGAGTGCGTGTATGAGGGTCACCAGCTAGGAAGTCACCACAGCCGATTAGGAAGTCACTGCAAGAAAAGTGTGTGCAAAGGGGGTCACCAGCTAGGTAGCCACTAGCCACTGCAGGGAGAGTGCGTGCAGGGTGAGTGCGTGCATGGTGAATACCAGCTAGGAAGTCACCGCAAGGAAAGTGTGTGCAAGGTAAGTGCATGCATGGGGGGTCACTGGCTAGGAAGTTATTGCAACAAAAGTGTGTGCAGGGTGAAGGCATGCATGGGGGTCACCAGCTAGGAAGTCGCTTTAAGGAAAGTGTTTGCAGGGTGAGTACATGCATGAGGATCACCAGCTAGGAAGTCGCTTTAAGGAAAGTGTGTGCAGTATGAGTGCATGCATGGGGGGGTTACTGGGTTGAAAGTTATATGGCCTACACTGTCATCCACTCGAAAGGGTGCTCTGTTCTGTATTATTACATGTGTGGTATACGAGGCTCCGAGTAGGATTGCATGCCATGAGTCAGCAGGGGGCAGTTATTCCGCAGCTGTTTACTCCTGCCGCTCATGAGTATTCTAAGGTATGAATAATCCACACGCACAGGGGTGTAATCACTCAGAAAAACACAGCAGGCCGCACACGATGAATACCACTTTATTTTGACGTGTCCCACAGATAGCTCTGTGATCAAGAACAGAGAATGGTGCGTGTGTACGTGCTTACGTGCGTGCGTGGGGGTTGCCCTAGAGTAAAATGTCAATGTCTGTGTTCCCTCACAGATTTTCTGTAATTTTCGCCAATACTGCGCTTCAGGACCCTAGTCTGCAAAGATATCTGCTTGTGGATTATTATGTTAACATTTTAAATGCTGCACCTTTTAATTTGTTCCGATATGAAAAGATCATTAACCCGCACAGGGTTTGATAATGGGAAGGAAAGCATTTTTAAAGGGAACTTGCGAGAAAGTAGCTCTTTTTCGAGGAAATATTGTTTGTTTGTGGCGGATTGCTGTGTTCAAGTTGTACATTTGGGAAAAACCTGATCTATGAAAAGGCCAATATTCGTGATGTCCATAAAACTTATATCTGGTAGTAAACATCTGGCACACTCCGAGATGCAAGTAACGCTGAACGGCCTGTCCCACACAAAATACTGGCTGCGCACAGGGTTTGCACCGCGTGGGACGGGATCGTCCACGCGTAAAATCAATATAAAGCAAGGATTTTGACTTCAGCGTGTATTTATAGCTCCCAGGAATTCTGTGCTACATGTCCAACACCACCATGTCCACCACGTCCACCACCACCACCACGTCCACCACCACATCCACCACAATCACGTCCACCACCATCATGTCCACCACCACCATGTCCACCACCATCACCACGTCCACCACCACCACCATGTCCACATCCACCACTACCATGTCCACCACCACCACATCCACCACTACCATGTCCAACACCACCACATCCACTACCACCACCACATCCACCACCACCACCACATCCCCCACCACCATGTCCACCACCACCACGTCCATCATACCACATCCACCACCACTACGTCCACCACCACCATGTCCACCACCACCACGTCCACCACCACACCCACCTCCACCACCACCATGTCCACCACCACCACATCCACTACCACCATGTCCACCACATACACCACCACGTCCACCACCACCATGTCCACCATCACATCTACCACCACCACGTCCATCCCCACCACGTCCATCACCACCATGTCCACAACCACCAAGTCCACCACCACCACGTTCATCACCACCACACCTACCACCACCACCACGTGACCACCAGATCCACCACCACCACATCCACCACTACTATGTCCCCCACCACCATGTCCACCACCACCACGTACATCCATCACCACCACACCCACCTCCACCACATCTACCACCAGCACCACATCCACCACCACCACGTCCACCACCACCATGTCCACCACATCCACCACCATGTCCACTACCATCACCACATCCACCACCACCACGTCCACCACCATCACCACGTCCACCAATACGTCCACCACCATCACGTCCACCACCACCACCACGTCCACCACCAACCCGTCCACCACCACCACCATGTCCAACACCACCACCACGTCCACAACCACCACCATCACGTCCACCACCACCACATCCACCACATTCACCACCACCATGTCCACCACCACAACACCCACCTACACCACCACCACGTACACCACCCCCACACCCACCACCACCACGTCGAACACCACTACCACCACCACAACATCCACCACCACGTCCACCATCACCACGTCCACTACCACCAACACATCCACCACCACGTCCACCACTACATCCACCACGTCCACTACTACCACCAACCACGTCCACCACTATCATGTCCACCACCACCATGTCCACCTCCACCACCACGCCCACCACCACCACGTCCATTATCACCACATCCACCACCACCGCGTCCACCACCACTGTATCAACCACCACCACATATACCACCACCACATCCACCACCACCAGGTCCACCACATCCACGTCCACCACCACCATGTCCACCACCACCATGTCCACTACCACCACATCCACCACAACCACATCCACTAACATCACCTCCACCACCACGTCCACCACCACATCCACCACCACATCCAACACCACCCCCACCACCACCACCACGTCCACAACCACCACCTCCACCACCACCAGGTCCACCACATCCACCACCACCATGACCACAACCACCACCTCCTCCACCACCATATCCAACACTACTACGTCCACCACCACCACGTCCACCACGACGTCCACCCCCACATCCACTACCACCGCGTCCACCACCACCGCGTGCATCACCACCATGTCGACCAGCACCACATCCACCACCGCCACATCCACCACCACCACCACCACGTCCACAACCACCACCTCCTCCACCACCATATCCACCACTACTACGTCCACCACCACCAGGTCCACCACATCCACCACCACCATGTCCACCACCACCAACACGGCACCACATCCACCATGAGACCACCACCACATCCACGTCCACCACCACCACCACGTCCACCACCACATCCACCACCACTACATCCACCACCACAATGTCCACATCCATCAATACCACCATGTCCACCACCACCATGTCCATCACCACCACCACGGCCACCACGAGGCCACCACCACGTCTACCACCACCATATCCACCACCACCACATCCACGTCCACCACCACGTCCACCCCCACATCCACCACTGCATCCACCACCACCGCGTTCAACACCACTGCATCCATCACCACCACGTCCACCAACACCACATCCACCACCACCAACTCCACCACAACCACCACGTCCACCACCACCTCCACCATGTCCACCACCACCACTCCCACCACCACCACCACCATGTCCACCACGTCCACCACCACCACCATCACCACGTCCACCACTACCACGTCCACCACCACCATGTCCACCACATCCACCACATCTACCACCACCACTACGTCCACCACCACCATGTCCACCACGTCCACCACCACCATGTCCACCACCATCACCATGTCCACCACCACCACGTCCACCACCATGTCCACCACCACCATGACACCCACCTCCACCACCACCACGTCAACCAGCACCACACCCACCACCACCACGTCCACCACCACTACCACCACAACCACATCCACCACCACCACCATCACATCCACTCTACCACATCCACTACAACCACCACGTCCACCACCACGTCCACCACTACCACGTCCACCACCACCATGTCCACTACTACCACGTCCACCACGTCCACCACCATCACGTCCACCACCACCACGTCCATCACCACTATGTCCACCACCACTATGTCCACCACCACCACATCCACCACCACCGCGTACACCACCACTGCGTCCACCACCACCACCACATCTACCACCACCACGTCCACCACCACCATGTCCACCACATCCACCACCACAACCACTAACAACACCATGTCCACCACCACGTCCACCACTACATCCACCACCATCACGTCCACCACCATAACATCCACCACCACCACATCCACCACCACGTCCACAACAACCACATCCACCACCACCACATCCACCACCACCTCCACCACTACCACGTCCACAACCTCCACCACCACCACCTCCACCACCACCACGTCCACAACCACCACCTCCACCACCACCACGGCCACCACCACCATGTCCACCACCACGTTCACCACGAGGCCACCACCACGTTTACCACCACCACGTCCACCACCACCACGTCCATCAACACCACATCCACGTCCACGATGTCCACCACCATGTCCACCACCACATCCACCCCCACATCCACCACCACCACGCCACCACCACCACGTCCACGTAGCGAGGGTGTTCCGAGGCCCGGAACAAGAGAGGGACATAGGCAACCCACGCCATATCTTGGCTTATATCACACTGCAGCAGAAGCTCTCCCTCAGAGACTTGTCCCTGGAAGAGCAAACGTTCAGGCTTTGCTGGAACCGTTCACAGCACCGAGCGGGCGTGAGTCATTTGTACGCGCCTGAGATACCGCTGGGAAGGGTGACGGCGCTCCACCACGGAGGAGACTGGTCACGGTTACAGATCTGGGAGGACGCAGGGTTACAAATGATTGGCGACCTGTACGAAGATGGTGTGCTACTACCGTATCAGTCTTTACAAGACTGTTACGACATGTCGAGGGGGGGATACTTACTGCACGCCGCGGTGACCAGGGCCATGCAGGCACACTGGAGGGAAGGGCTCTTGGAACCCACGACATCCATGGCCTGCCAATATACCATGATGGCAGCAGGCACTTATAAAGCGGTGACATGCCTCTACTCTAGGATGCTCTGGGAGACTTTACAGCCGCTGATGGTATTGAAAGCTAAATGGGAATCGGAACTCGACACGGAGATCCCCGACACAACTTGGACACAAATAGTGAGGCGAGCGCGAAAGAGCACAAGAAATGCACGCTTCCAGCTAATACACTTTTATGTTCTCCATAGAGCTTAATTAACACCTGGTAAAATTGGGAAATATTTCGGGGTGGCTGACGCGGCATGCCCCAGATGCACTGCGGGGCGAGTGAAACTGGGCCACATGCTATGGGATTGTCTTACCTGCGAGAATACTGGCAGGAGATTGGCGAGACGCTTAACGAAATAACAGACAGAGGGTTACATTATGATAAGGCCATTAGTATATTGCACTGGTTCCCTCACTCGCCAAAAAATAAGATCACAAGTAAATTTATAGATATGGGCCTTCTCTTGGCCAAACGAGAAACTGGAAATCGAGAACGGGCCCTATATACAGGCGATGGGTTAATGAGTTCCTGAAATGGGCAGCCTGTGAGAGCACGCTCCGATATCAACAAGCTCGCCGCAAAGCAGATGACAAAGCGCTAGAGGCAGCAGCTGCATGGGAAACGCTTGTGCAAGCCTTACGTGACAGCACATCCCTAGACAGAGAGGGCACTCCCAACTTAGATACTACAGCCCCCGACAACACACAGGATACATCTATCACGTAGACATATATCGACTCCTGACTACATTCATGAACGCAGGCTAACCGCGAGCTCAGGCGTAGGTGGAGGGACTAATAGGGGGATGGGAGGGGTGGGAGGGGAGTTGGAATGTTAAATTGATGTGGGGGGGTTTGAGAGGGGAGAAAAGTAAATGCGGACAAGGGAATTCCCTGCGAAACGGCTGCAACTGTCACTGCACCACTGAGATTAGAGTTACATTGCATGACGCCGCCTGACCTCCGGGTTGTGGGCTTGAAGGCCGTGTACAACAGTCAACGAATGCTGAGGGGCTCTGACAGCAGGAGAACGATACCTAAATACATGTACTCTGTATATCATAAGTCTGCAATAAAAACTGTTTAAAAAAAAAAAAATCAAATGAATCGCTAGTGGGCTGCCAACTGTCAGGGTCGCACTGAGATAGAGAATGCTTACGGGCACCAAAGTAAAAATGCTCACCATTAGTGAATAGCTGAAGAAGTGGCATCTATAAGCTAACTGTAATGCACAGCTATCATGCAAAAGGAAAATAATAATAGACTACTGCATAGAATATCTGTGCAATGCAGTAAAAAAAAGTACATAGATATGAAAGTCAGATTCAGAGAGCACTATATTCATTCTATATCATGCATTACAATATTTTAGCTTTCTCCCACTGGAAACTTGCTCTGCCCAATAAAAGTCAATGTTAACATGTTTCCCCACGTTTCATTAAAACTCTCCCACATTGTTGTACCAAAATACATTTAAGACTTCTTTATTCATGTACATGAGGGTATACGCTGCTCATGTGCGTGCTTATATTACGTGAATGCCGGTTCATTACCATTAAAGAGAGGCATTATAGATTTGCAATGTCCCTCTCTGTGACATTACTGCACACTGCCTATGCTAATTTGCAAACCCTGCCTCTCTAAACCCTATTTTTTGTTTTGTTTAGGGCTCGTACCCCCCTGTACTTTTCATTTTTGTACTTGCGGTTTGCTGTTTTCAGTATCTGTATGGACTTAAATATACAAAAGTGATGTTATTACAATCCTTAAAATAGCAAATGTTTCACAAATTGTGGCTTACGTGAGGACGGAGGGACAGGAGACTGATTAGTTAAGTGGTGAATAAATACACCAGCCTCGTCACACTCACACTTCCTTGAAGACTTGACAAGCCTGTCTGCTCAACTGCGACCCCTTTTTGAAGAACATGGAAATACACATGTAGCTGGGGTGGTCGCCGGGAGGATCTAGATCCGTGATACTCAAAGTACGGCCCGGGGGCCGCATAAGGCCCTTCATGGCCTTTACATGCGGACCCCTGGGCCGCAGCAGCACTGGGCTGCTGTTTACTCGAGTCAGAACTAACATTAACAAGAAACGTACATATACAGCAAACACTTATTTAAAGGTGAATTGCAGTTAGGAAAATGAAGTAACTAGGCCTTTAACTTTAGGAACACCTTCATTCTTAAAGGCAGCCACTAGATATACATGCTTTGTTTCCCTACCCCGACTTTACACCCCGCTGGCATCAGGGCGGCCCTCGGTCACACCATAGGCCAAACTTTGCGGCCCCCGGGAAAATGTTTGTGAGTACCCATGACCTAGATCAACAAAAGGCGGGAGTAGTTAGACTCAAGGACGAAACAGAAGCTTGCATCTCTAAAAGGCTCAAACAGGAACCAATGAAAACAAGCATTGGCACAGCCAATAGGTCTCGCCTTTGGGACCTTATAAGTGTTTAGCCATGCAACAGTTGATGTTGTTGCACCAAGGATATTGTGCTGGATAACTAAACACTTATAAGGTCCCAGAGGCGAGACCTACTGGCGATGCCAATGCTTGTTTACCTGATGGGCATTGGCTGACCGCTGCCTGGTCACTGAGGCCCTAGTGAGGTTGAGACATATTTGGGGAGTTTTAGCCTCATCAGATGATGCTGTGCACGCCCAGGTACAATGTGGCGCAGTCGGTGCTGGCTGGGAGTGCGTTCTTTCACTTTCGATTGGCGGTGAGAGCCACAAACGGGATTCAAGTCGATCTTCTCATCACAGACTTGTCACCGTTTGCTGAGGCCTTGAAAAGAGTGACCCAACTCCACAGGGTCAATGAGCATTGTGGATACAAAATAATCATCGATCGATGCAACAACAACAACAGATGAACCCCGTACAGCAGGCTCGAGACCCTCCAGCAGCAGACAGTCTTTGTATCTCTGGACCTCACCTGGGGTTTCATGTGGGTCCCGCGGTCCCTACTGTGGTCGGGTTAAAAGAGGGCATGTGGATAAACATCTGCGCATGCGCTGGGTACAGACACTGCTTCCCATAGCGTGGGTAAAAGAGCCTTAATGAATTGCGCATGCGCTGAGGACAAACAGATTCATGCAGTGACGCGCGGATTAAAGAGGGCCTGATGGATGAACAACTGCGCACGCGCCAAGGATAGAG
Source organism: Lissotriton helveticus (assembly GCF_964261635.1). Taxonomy (NCBI): domain Eukaryota; kingdom Metazoa; phylum Chordata; class Amphibia; order Caudata; family Salamandridae; genus Lissotriton; species Lissotriton helveticus. The sequence continues at coordinate 375,326 of NW_027611719.1, forward strand.
AGCGCTGTTAAGGCAATCAAACTCCAGAAGTCGGTGCAAGGTGGGACGGGGTCCGAGCAGGGACACAAAGAAACACAACAATGACGGTGTCCGCGCGGGGACACGAGTGAGCTGCCTCCCGCCACGGAGCTCGAGTCGCCTCCCGCCACAGCACGCGCTGAGATGTATGGAAATGCAAAGCCCCTCTGTTCAACTCTTCTCTGCGGGTCTTTGATCTGCGCAGGCGCAGTGAGACTTAGTGTATATCCTCTGCGCATGCGCAGTGAGACTGAGCGGCCTCTTTCCAGGGCTGTTCACAGGCTGCACTCCGTGCAAGGTCCTAACTCGGCGATAGGTAGTAGTATCTTCGCTCCGCACACGCGCAGCTGAGACGCCTTGTTTTTTTCGTGTGCGATGGTGGCTCGTGCAGCGTCGTGAGCGCGCGCGTCACTCCGGGGCACACCGGGCCCCACTCCTCACAGCCGCCCCCACCTCTCCCCCGGTCCCTGCAGCCTCCACTGAGCGGTGCACAAGGAGAGGTGAGGCACTCTAATCCCAGTATCCAAGCTTTATTGGTACTGTCGTCTTTGCGCGTGCTGGAGACTGTGTCTGTTTTCCGCGCATGCGCAGTGGCACGGCGCGCGTGACTGACTAATTTAAGCCTGGCTGCAGGAATCCCCGTTTCTCAGCTGCATTAGGACGTCACTCTTGAGCGCATGCGCAGCTGTTCCTTGTATACCATATTAAGGGATGAGCCCACCATAGGCTCTGTCCCAGTGCTGGGCTGCATATGAACTGCTGAATTAGAAGAGGCCTTTTGATGAGTACCTGTGCCAGTTCCTATGGAAACCTATGGTGATAGCGCGCGGTACAAATAATTTTAATAGAATAGAATAATAATAGTTCCTCAATCTTTAATAACCGTGATTCGATGTTGGAGATTTTTAAATAAATGGGTTCCAAAGCAGATACCAGGACAGACTTCAGTTTATCCCAGAAAGTGTTGTCCTGTGTTAAATTTGTGGCATTAGCGATTTCTCTTAGTTTAGTTGGACTGCCCAATCCTCTGCCAGTTTCCTTTTCTTCCCCTTTGAGTAGGTGGCATTCTTATTCTGCTTGGGGGTGTTTTTTCTTGTGGCCCTAGCAGAGGTAGTGGGGAGTTCCGGATTGTGTATATGATGACGCTTGAAATTGGCCTTTTGACCCCTCGTTGTAACAGTGTGTCTAATCGGGCTATGTTCTGGGGATATCAGGGAGACAGAATTCTCAGGAGCATCTGTTAAGGTTAGTGGAGGGGGGCAGGTAATCAAATCAGATGCTAATGGGGACGCATTAATAGCGCCTATATTCGAAGCCATGAGATTAGGAGTCGCGGAGAGTCTGCTCTGAGGGCCTGACGGTTCTAGTGACAGCCTACGTTCGGTAAGTTGAATTTTTCGAACAAGGACAGACTCACCAAAAATGCATCAATCGTCCCCACCACTGTCTTTCCCTTATCTTTATTCATGCTGAATATAATTACTGGAGCCCTGGCCCTGGCCCTGTACAGCGAGGTAGCAGATTCTGAGTGGCATGATCGTTTGTTGAAAATAATGGAAGCAATATTATAACTGTCACAAATGTCACAATTTTTTTGTTTGGTTCCTACCTTACACTGGGGACACTGAGCACCAAATCCTTTGTTTTGTGTATTTGAATTCGACTTTAATATTTGCTATAAAACGAGGAACTTGCACCAACAGTGTACTCGACTGCCTCTTTGTTTGAACTCTGTATAACCCATCTACATTACCATTGTGCATTCAGATTACCCAATTTTACCCTGTTATTGTTTCCACGAGAGCCGCTGTTTCTTGATATAGCTACATCAAGCGGGTAGCAAGTGCTTTCATATTAGTCGATTGGGTCAGCATTGCAATGTCTTGAGTGCTATTGCTATATATATATTTCTTTTACAGTTTTATATGACGCAAACTTTTCCTAGGTGCATTAGAGCGCGTTACTGTAGCACCCGATTGCAATAATTAAGCTTAGGCCCATTTATTTTCTCCTTTGTTTAATTTGTTTTATGAGGCAAGGGGATATTTGGGTCCCAGTGTTCAAAGCATTTTTGTAATCGCAAATAGCCCAATTCACAGTCGGGTCATTGGTGATCACAAATTTTTTTATTGTACAAACACCAAATTGCGATTTGGGTTTGCGATTCAGTATTTGTAATTGGCATGTTTAGGGCATCCCTTCCAAATACCAAAACGGTATGGTATGTATTATTGTTTTGCAACTGAATTCCGGTCGCAAAACAGTAATACTTTACCACCAATTCGAAATTGCAGAGCAGGCAGTCATCCCACAGACGTTTTAACGTTTAATTATTTTTTTTTAAATGCATTTTCATTTAAGGACAACAAGCTGTATTAAAAAAAATTGCTTCATTTAAAAGCAATCACAGATATGGTGGTCGACTGACCACAGCAAGCAACTATCCCCGTGATGGCTGTCATTCCTAATCGGTCGCAAATTGCAACCTACCTTCTTAATATTCATGAGGTCAGTCAATTTGCAACCCACAAAGTTTCGCTAATTGAAAAATCAAACTTTTATATATTTAGAATAGCAATTATCAAATAGTGAGTCAGAAAAAACGCTTTTTGGAAATCGCTGTTCTAAAGGTGCCCTATGTGATTTGCCTAGAATCAAAGGTTGAGCCGAGGTTGGCACTTAAACCTGGGTCCCCATTACACTTGCAGGCGGATTTGTCCGCCTGCCACTGTAACGGAAAATGGGACGGACCGCCAGAGGTGCGGCGGTCCCACAAGGCCAATTAGGATGCGCCCGCCACACTGGCTGGTGCATTCTGGCCTTTAATATTGCGGACAGTGCTTCTGGGTGCAGCTCCCTCCGCAGTGTTCAAAGTGAGTGGTTTGCATTGCCATGCACAACGTGACAGGCACCGCACAGTGCTTGCCACCTTGTGTATGGCAATGTAGCGGGGTACCGTAGGTACCCCCCAAGTCCAGTCCCTCAACCCCGTGGGCCCGTAACGGGCCCCCAAAGCATTTTCCGGCAGCCTTTCCATGGCAGCATAACTGCCATGGAAAGGCCTTTAAATTTGCACATCATAATATGGATGGCGGTGCCTGCTCGGCACCGCCACCATGTTATGCCCCAGATCCGCACGGCAGGCAAGCTCGTAACAATTGCCTTCCGGCAGACAGTCTTTCCGTCCGCCGCGGTACACCCGCCATGCTATTATGGCGGGGTAAATCAGGTACAGATGGCAGGCGGATCGCCACCGCTGGCGGGTGGTGGCGATCTGCCCGCCATCATAATGGGGCCCTTGGTTCCCTGATTCCAAAGTCAGGAGCTCCGCCCTCTAGGCATATCTCCTCCCCTACATATGCACTTTGCTGTTTCTTGCATGATCTACAAAGTTGTCGGGTTCGTGACTGCCATTAGAAGCCCTTATATTCACTGGTCAAGTCAAATTTGAGTTACTGTTTTAATAATGTGACAATAACAAAATCACATCTCATAAACCTATCAAATGCATGAGTTCAAAATCTTCCATGTGCCTCTGCAGACTGATGCCACCTCACCTCGATACTAGTGGAACTGGCGGCATGCGTGACCGCTGCAAGCTCCAAACCCTGTGACCTGCTGCAACCCCCAGAGATGCTTTTCCTCCTCCGCCGCTTCCAAAAGCGTGAGAGACCATTTGTTCACGCTGCTTGACTTTTAAAGCTGAAGCTAGCACTCAAGAGTTGTCTCTTGCTGTATGGAAGCAGTGATTTAAATGGTGACGTGTGCTCTTAGTAAAACCGTGTGAGCGCTATGGGAAAGTATGGTGCACATGCTCGCGCACATACAGGGAACACTGGTCATGTCCATCTCTGCTGAAGAGAGTTCCTAGGTCAATTGCAACACTTTAGGGCCCAGGGGAGGGGTGGGTTGGGTGAAAGCGTGAGGGGTGTCAGGACTCCCTAGTCCAGCAATCTAAACTGAAGGTGTTTTTTAAAAGCCAGTTCACATTTTTGCCTCCGTGGTCCAGGTGCATGTTTTTAATAAAAATATCCAAGAACAGTCAGAATGATAAGGCTTATATTAGATTATATGATATGTGCCCAGGGTTCAGATCTTGAAAATGCCATTACCATGATAAAATGAAGAATGTTTAACATGCTGTGTATTTATGTCCTGTACGCCGGGTTTTGAATTGAATTGGATGTAACCAGTGCTCTTTTAAAACATTTTTTTTATACATTTTATGTTTTTTCTTGGTGAACCTTATAATGGTTGAGAAATGGTGAAGGTCTGTGGAGTTCAAAGGTCCTCTCTCACCTTTCTTTGTGAGACTAAGGGGCCCAATAGGATCACAGGCGATCCGCCCGTGATCCAACCCCACCCGCCACCCATTTTCCCCGCCACATTACTATGGCGGGGGGACCGTGGCAGATGGAAAGACCATCCGCCGCTTTTCCGCCCGGTCAACTCGTTGTGAAGGGTTTAATATGGTGGCGGTGTCTGTTAGACACCGCCATCCATATTATGATGGGTGCGGAAAGGCATGCAGGAATTGGGCTGCGGGGGCCCGTTGCCGGCCCCCAGGTACTCTAGGGGGGTAGAGGGTGCACATGGGGGTACCTATGGTACCCCCCAGCAGTCCATGCACAACATGGCAGGAACCGCACAGTGCCTGCCATGTTGTGCATGGAAGTGCCCAACGTGCCTTCCTGGCATTGTGGCGGACGGTGCTGAGTGCACCGCCCGCAACAATGACAGAAATGCAGGATGCGTCCGCCACTGTGGCAGGTGCATCCTAATTGCCCCACGGGACCCCTGCCCTTATGGCGGGCGGTCCCGTTTCCCGATAGGATGACCGCCCGTCATCCTAATGACCCCCTAAGTGTGAATCCAAGTGCAATACCCTGGCACCATTAAGCGTTATTTTGTTGTCATTAATGGCCCAGGGCGTAAAGCAGGCAATTCCCCCCTTTGGGTCACACAATGGAGGGAGGTTGTGTTAGGGAGGGATACTCGAAGAAAGGAGCAGTGGATATTATAGAGACGAGGCTAATAGGTTAATATAGTGCATGCGTTCTCATCTTTTTTCAGTTTTATTTCTCACCCTCTTTACCTGTTTACAATATGGCAGGGCAACATCAAAAGGGGTGTTTTTAGAAAAATTGACTGTAGGTATTGTGCACTAAGACAAGTTATGGGATGTTTTCTGATGAGTATCTTCGTAGGCTTTTAGGATTGTATAATGAAAGATGCAATTACTTATGATAGCAACATGCAATGCAAATGGTATATTGCATTAGGAGAAATATGGCTTAATTATGGATTGTTGACTTAAATGAATGGGATGTTTTAAGAGGAAAACACAATTAAAATGGAGCACTCCAAAATTAATGAGGCCTAGGAAGTTCTCTCTCAATATCAGTTGGCAAATAGGAGAATTGAAGAGAGGTGAAAGGGGCGGATGGGTCTTACTAAAGTCTCAGTGGGGGGGTTCCTCTTAAGTTTTGTTAATTACCATGGGCCGATTGAGAATGAGGCCGAGGCTCTCTGTCGATGCAGTGAGGCTCCGATTAATGCCGCGGGTCTTGTCATTTTTGGCAAGGATTTTAATTTCATGCAAACCATAAAGTTAGATACTCCAAAAAAGCAGAAGAGACAATTAAAACCCAAAACTGCAGCACTACTGCTCCGGTTTCAGCAAGATTATGCCTTGATTGACCCAAGGTGGTTAGATAATCCTGATATGTGAGAATATACATGCTTTTCAAAAACAGTTCATTAATGCATCTCAAAAAGAAATTTTTGTTTTTATTCTGTGAGCTTTGAGAAGAGGGATAACTTGTATTTTGTACAACTCCATTTCAGATCACTTAATAGTATTGTTGGTGGTAGAGACAGATGTTTATACTAGGCATACGCCTGGATGGGGATTTGATAAGCTTCGCCCTTTAGACCAAACCTGCAAAATAGAAACTAGATTATTAATTATTTTTCTCAAATCTACACTATTTCGGTACAAATTATTTCAGTGTGGGAGGCCTTTAAGGCAAGTTTTAGGGGATGGGAAATTATTTATAACTAATGGGAATATAAAGATTGTTTGAGGGCAGTTCCGGAATTATAAATGGCAGCGGACTCTGCAGTAAAACAACCTAGCGAGTAAGGTGCAAAAGAAGATGAAAACAGACTGCCCGCAGGACTCCAGACCCTTAGGACCCTTTTTAATAGAAGAAAAAAGCAACAAAAAGACCTTTCAACGGAAAATATATGAGGAGAGTCAGCAGATAGTTAACTCCATGCGTGCGGCGCATTTTCCCGCTGTGCGCTGACTTTTTGAAAAACCCGCGGTTCATGACGAGCTCAGCTTGTCATGAGCGTACGAGAGGCGTACCTCCTAACGAGCTGAGCTCGTCATGAGCGTCGAAGGGGTTAAACGGATTGCTTGGTCTTCCAAAAAAAGAGCCAATATGGAATCCATACACATGATTGTGAATCCCGAGCCATGGAAATTATATTAGATGCCAGGTCATATCCCTCAGCGAAATACAAAGCAATTTCTTAGCTCCATTGATCTACCTAAAAACTGAACTATGTATGTCTAATCAGGATAATGGAATACCAGATCGTGAGTCTCAAAGTCAACAGCAATTTTACTTGTCTTTTACCATGCATGTTCAGTCGTGTATCATTGTGATTAGATTTCGTCTTTGCACATTGCACCTTCTTGTGGCTCTCCCTAAACAGGCAGGTTGGTGTGAGAGCCTAACCCCCTGTCTATGTAATAATTTAGCCCATCAGAGTACAATGCACTTTATGTTGTTTTGCACACTTTATAAAGACCCAAGGGCACATTTATCAAGCCGGTTTTAAAGGAAATTCGTCCCTGCTCTTATCAGGAGGGTTTTAATTTTTTGCGGTCCCTATCTACTGCTGCTATTTGCAGCTCTGTGCTTAACTTCATCAGAATTGCTTTTTTAATCAGGAAACGCTATGAATCCTAAAATGAATTTAAGTTTTTAGAGATTTTAGGGGTTTTTATTATTTTATATTTTGTATACAGGTGTAGAACTGTAGGAGCTTCTTTTCCCTTTGCACAAAAATGTTCCTAAGTATGTTTTATCTCATTGTATGTAAACTTTTATGATTCGATTGAATCAAATAAAGTTATTTGAACTGAACTGAATTAACTTTGTGAAAAAGGATAAGCCACCTCAAAATGTGAATTGCTATTGATCAAGTTGTTTGTTGAACTCTGATTACAAACTGTTTACAAAAGTTTTATAGACGCAAATGATAAATGAAAAGTCAAAACATTAAATAAATACAATAATTGAACCGCTGCTCTACATCATTTTAGGAACGCAGATAAAGAAGCCGAACACCTCCTTGAACAATGTGTGATGTATGGATCAACATTCTGATGTGTGCCCGGCTGCTTTGGGTCTTATTAATCCATCTCTTATTGGACGAGATAATCTTGTTTTGACAAAATCTTGACCATAAGCATAAACCTACAGGTGTAACTAATATGCGAATGCTACACAAGCTGCCTTCCTTTACTAAGTTACTGTACGAATCCTTGTAAATCCCCCCTTTTTCTTAGCCTCTTCCGTGCGCCGGACAGCTCCCGGCCGTTTGACGTCACTGTGGCCATGTGCGTCGGAGATTTGTGCATGCGTAGAATTTGCCCGCACAGCAGGAAAATGTATGCCGCATCAAAGCGGCTAAATAAATTAGATGTGACATGTTTAACGGAATGTTTATTTAAATATCTATGTATGGTGAAATTGTCCTTGATAAGTTTAAAAGATGGTAAAGAAGAGATGGTTTTTAGAACAAGTTAAATATTGTGTATTCACATTCCATTCCATTTGCATTTATTAAATTTAAATCTCTTTTCATCCAACAGAAAACAAGCCATGAATGCAAGAAATGATTATGAATAATGAAGATAATGCTGTAAAACTGCAAAAACAGAAATGATAAGCTCCAGTTTTAAGGAAAACATCAGTGGAGCCAGGGACAGACGAACATGCACATAAAGTGTTGAATCCTGAAAGAAGCCAATTCAGTGACTGTAAGAGTCTGAGCTGTGCACTTCCGTGCCACAAGACGAAGACATTATGTCTAGAAAATGATGGCAACAATGCTGAGAAACCACCTACTTTGTAAACTGGCGCACCATTTCAGCTTTCGTCTTGTGATCAGTATGATGTGCTTAAAGGAGTGTTTTTTTTGTCCTAAAATGATAACAGAACATCATTCAGTGCTCTAGGTGTATTGGAAACTCTTTCTGGCCAAACCACAACAAGAAAAAAAGCACAACGGAGTACTGTCCCAGTTTGCGGCGACCAGAAGGAAGATAAATATTTATGCGCCAGTAGGAAAAACCTTTATCTAATCTAAAGACACAATCACCCGCAAGGAAACTTTACACATGTTATGAGTGTAGCAAGTATTTAGTGATCATTTTATTTTTTAATCAGAGAGAAGACATGAAAAATAAGACGCACATAAGGGGAATGTAAGGATAGTACAAGGGCCTTATCAAGCATGTCGTCCCATCAGGAAACACAATCATGTGATGTAGACAAATACATACCTGACCCACAGACACTTACCAAGAAAGAAGAGTCATATGCAAGCAGTGAGAGCTTTAGTTTGTCATCCCTTCTACAGTGCCACGAGGAAACGTACACAGGAGAAAAATCATTCAAATGCACTAAGTGTATGAAGAGCTTTATTTGATTATCAGACCTACAAAGGCATCAGCGAACACACACAGGGAAAAAACCTTACCATTGCAATGAATGTGGCAGTAGTTTTAGTGAAGCCTCAAACCTAAGGATGCATTGGAGAACTCACACCGGGGAAAAGCCATTCAAGTGCAATGAATGTGACAAATGCTTTACTCGATTATCCGGCCTAAAAAGCCATCAGCGAACTCACACAGGGGAAAAACCATACCAATGCAATGAATGTGGACGTAGTTTTAGTAACTCCTCAACCCTAAGAATTCATCAGAGAATGCACACAGGGGAAAAGCCATTCAAGTGCAGTGAATGTGGGAAGAACTTTTCTGAATCGGCATACCTAAAAAGGCATCATATAACACATACGGGGGAAAAACCGTATGATTGCATTGAATGTGGAAGTAGTTTTAGGGATTCCTCAAAGCTAAGGATTCATCAGAGAATTCACACAGGGGAAAAGCCATTCACATGCAGTGAATGTGAAAAGTCATTTAATCAGTTATCACACCTACAAAGACATCAGCAAACACACAGAGGTGAAAAGCCATTCAACTGCAGTGAATGCGGGAAGCTCTTTAGTCAGTTATCACCACTCCAAAGACATCAGCAAAGACTTGCAGGAGAAAAACCATACCAATGCAATGAATGTGGAAGTAGTTTTACTGCTTCCTCAAATCTCCGGATCCATCAGCGAACACACACAGGGGAAAAGCCATTCAAGTGCAGTGAATGCTTGAAGAGCTTTAGGCAAATCTCAAACCTACAAAGACATCAGAGAACACATACAGGGGAAAAACCCTACAAGTGCAGTGAATGTGGGAAGAGCTTTCGTGAATCAGCAAACCTAAAAAAGCATCATAGAACACACACAAGGGAAAAACTGCACCATTGTAGTGAACGTGGAAATTGTTTTAGTGAATCATTATCATTAGGGATTCCTCCGGAAACACGCGCTGGAGAAAACCTATTCAAGAATAATGAATGTGGGAAGAATTTTAGATCTTTATCGAGCCTGAAACAGCCTCAGACAACACGCATTCGGAAAAAGACATATCGTTGCAATGAATGTGGATGTCGTTTTAGGGACTTGTCAGCATTAAGGAGTCATTGGCGAACACACACAGGGGAAAAACCATTCAAGTGTAGTGAATGCGGGAAGAGCTTCAGTCAGTCCTCAATCCTATACAGACACCAGCGAATGCACACAGGAGAAAAATCATTTGAGTGCAGTGAATGTGGGAAAAGTTTTAGTCAATCAGGACACTTAAAACGACATCAGCGAACACACACCGGGGAAAAAACATTCAAACGCAGTGAATATGTGAAGAGCTTTTGTCAATTATCAACACTACAAAGACATCTGCAAACACACTCAGAGGAAGGGGGCGTGGTCAAGATGGCATCTGAGTAAGTTGCAACAAACTGATCTCCGTGAGCCCAGTCCATCGCCATCCATCCTCCAAGGATCCTTCCCACTTACCTCACCCTTGAAGCCTGTTGTGTTGTGGTGCGGGCTCGCAGCTTGCCCTAAGATTTGGCCCACCCAGAAAGCAGCCTGTATACTCTGACCAAGGCACGGCCTCGGGTGTGGGCAGAGCCTACATCTCAACTAGGCTTTCTCCGCTTTGACTAAGAGGAGCTTGAGCGGTGATTTGGACCTGCCCTTGCCATGTCAGGCGTGGTCCGAGCTGTGGGGCCCTCCTGCTGCTGGGCTACAATTGAGGATCATCTGCACTGCCTGACTTGAGCAACTCTGATGCACGAGCCAGAAGGAATCAGCTGAGCTGCTGCCGGCATTGTGTGTGTGGCACCCCCAATGACTGCACCCTCCCAGCTTAGACGCGCTGGACGAAGCCTTGCAGACGACCCCTACTTCCAGTCTTCATTGCCTGCACGATTGGGGCCCCGAGCAGAGAGCGGCGATCATGAAAGGGCTCACTCCTCTCCCTTGTGACTCTGATGGGCTGCCGCAATTCTGCGAACATAACGTGTTGCACCATGTTGTTTCCTACCACGGAGGAGTCCTATGTGGGGGGTCCCCCCTCCACTTAAGCTGTGGTAGAATTCTCGCTCCGCTACATGTTTTGTATGGGCCGGTTGTGTGGCCAATAAGTCTGATCTGGGGAGAGTGGACCTGGCTTTAGGGCCAGGACATTGTGTCACCATCCAGAGATATGGGAAAACCTGGGGTCTGGCAGGCGCAGAGATGTTGGCGACCTCAGGGCAGAGACAGGAGGGCAGGCCCCACAGAGGAACAAGCGGCCAGGTAGAGGGCTCAGGCTGTTGCCACAACTGAAAAATACAACACATTCCCTCCCCCCACCCTCGGTCGGGGCTGAAGGACTAGACCTTGCAGCATTGTTTACGGACTTTGATCTGATGGACGCTCTGCTGCGGAGAGGCCCAGACTTCACACCCATGTCAGCTGATGCTCTGGTATGAGCCACCTCAACGGGTTGCTACGTCTGCTGAGCGAATTGCACCAGGAGGTTGCCCTCGCTTAGTTGGGGCCATACTAGTAGGCTGTACTTTATACGTATTTTACTAAAGATCATAAGCGGGGGGGCCCCAGAGCCGGCAGTGGACTGGACACATGGGTCCTCTTCATTTTTGGGTCATTTCTACCACATCAGCGTATTGCCCATTGGTGTAGTGGCTTGGGAAAGGAAGTTGCAGTATTGATTTTGCATTTTTTGCTTTTTATGTATTCATGTTTTCTTAATGGTAAGCATTGATGTGGGGCTGGAGGGGCCCATGCTGTGGGTGGGGTGGGCATGGGTTCCGTTCTTGTTACATTAATCATGCAGGTCAGTAATCACTTTGCCGGGAATGTCATAGGCATATCCATCTATGTTAAGAGGTATCGCATTTATTAATACCTGAGGAGGCGCAGTGTACACATAGCCTGCTTTCAAGAAAGCCACCTATTTTCCCCTGGTCTGAAGGGGGTGCACAGGAGATGGAGGGGTACAGTGGTGGTGCCCATGTACTCGAGATATGCCAGGAGTATCTTGATTTGTGTTGCTTCATGGGTGCCTCAATCAGTTTTGCATACTAAAACCGATCCCGAAAGGAGGCATGTGGTGGTTGAAGGGTGGCTAGATGAGTTTCGCATTTCCCTTGTATCATTGTATGCCACAAACTCCTACCCGGCCCATTTCCAGGACTCCAGTATTACCAACTGCCACACTTACTCCGGGCTTTTGGGGGTGTGATTATAATTATGTTGTGGATGTGGTATTAGATCCCATTTACCAATCCCTGATGCAAAGTCCATTTCATTGACAAAACACCTGCAGCAATGGGGATCTCATGCTCAGGTATGGGCAGTATCTAGGGAATTCTCATATTACAAGTTCATACAACCTCCTCACCAGAATTGATCTCTTCTACTGCAGTGCTGATAAACTGTCAGGGTGTCACAGGCTGAACACCTTGGGCGAACCTCCTCTGATCACCACCCACTCCAGCTCTCACTCTCATGGGGCCTGCCTGCATTCCGATGTGTCACGTACCAGTGGACGCTTTACAAGACGCACCATTACCACTGCTCTCTCTGACTGTCTGGATTTGCACTGAAGTGGAAAACAGGGCTACTGAGTCAGATGCTCTGATAGAGTGGGACACATTCAAAGTGGTCCTTAGAGGTCTAGCCATCAAAACAGTCTATGGCACTAAGTTAATGCTGCAAGGGCGAGCTTCAACGAGTGGAAGCAGAAATTAGAACAGACTAACTGCTATTACCCACTAAACGTACAGCTTCCACTCACGCAGGCGAGGCTCACACGCAGTACTACTTTAATTAAATTGGGTGCCCTGGTCTACAAGGAGCACGTGGCTAGGAAACACGTGGTGGGGACAAGATGCGCAGACTTCTTGCCTGGCTCGTCCGTTCAGACTCGCCCAGGACTCGTATCACAGCACTATCATTAACTCCCAGGAGGCGAGTAACCTCACTTTCTGCTCCTACTTCAATACACTGTATGCCGCTCTAGTAATAGCCGACGCCTCCGCAATATGGGCATTCTTGGAATCACTGCATCTCCCTCAATTACAGGCATCCCACTGGCAGACTTCGAAGCCCAGCTCTCCACAGTCAAAATATCTTGGGCACTTAACCAAATGTCATGCTGTAAGACCCCGGGCGAGGATGGATGGCCCGTGGAATTTTATGATGCTTTTGCATCACAGCTGACCCCACAACTCCTCCAGGTCTATGAATCTGCCTACTCGGTGGGAATACTCCCACAATCTATTATGGGAACAGTGCTTGTGGTGCTGCCCGAACCTGACCGTGGTCCCTTGTTGATTAGGTCTTATCGCCATGGTCCCTTTTAAATACAAACATAAAATTCTCAGGAAAGTACTGGCCAATAGTTTGATACTAATAGCACAACATCTAATAGATCTCAACCAGAATGGTTTCATCCCTGATAGAAACCTCTTTTTAAACTCATGCCGCCTTTTCGGGATAATGACCTGGGCAAGAGAATCTGGTGCTAATCTCTGGGCAGCTGTCCTCGACATAGAGGTGTTCGAAACTCTGGGGGAGAAGGTGCTTACTTGAAGGAGGTCCTTCTCTGACTTGGGGTGCGACCGAAGTTCCTGATATGAGTTGTGTTGCCTTATAACATACCGGTGGCGAGGGTGAAGATAGGCACTACCATATCTGACTTACTACACAATGAGCGTGGCACACAGAAGGGTTGTCCCCTATCACCTTCACTCTGGCCATGGACCCCCTTGCATTTGCTCTACACAGCAGGACCAGTGGCATATAGTCTCATTATAAGCTGACGACGCATTAGTTTACCTTCTTGAGGATGAACACAATGTTCAGCGCCTCCTTTTGACTGAATCACTCTGGCCTCAGAGTGAACTGGGACAAATCCCATCTCTTTCCCCTGCCAGCAACTGCAGGCGAGCAGCAACAGAGACTTCCCCGCACCCCCCTCTACTGGAACTATGACACCTTTACACATCTGGGAATCAGAGTTTATCACACTGACAGACCTGGTAGATGGCAATATAGGGAGGTCATTGTCCACCGTGAGTGGCTCCCTATCTTTCGGACATGCCTCCCTCTCTTCCCTATGGGTGCATAGCTTTCTCCAAAATGTTGGAACTCCTGCTCGGCCATCCCAGTCCTTTTGTACCATGGGTATTTCACAGGACTGTGCTCACCCTTGATTGTACTTATATGGGGCAATGGGAGGCTAAGGGCCACGATCACCAAATTATAGGCCCGCTGTCCAAGGATGGGGTCAAAAACTTTGAGAATTATGTAGCAGCCCAATTGCAATGGCCGACACGCTGGCTGGAGACAGTTTGTCAGAACTGGGACATTAGTTCAGGAGATCATCTCCACCTGAGGTGGTTACTTGGCTGCAAGGTGGTTGACCATAAAGGGGGCGGGGACACCTATACCACCAAGCATTGTACATAGACTCCTACACACCAGGCCAATCAATCATCCTTCTGGTGATATCCGGCTGCCCTGCACTCCAGTTGAGGAATGATGTGGTCCAGTGTACCAGGGCGGGCCTTACCACATTGGGAGGCCTTTTCAAAGACTAGGACAGCATATATTTATATTTTTTGTTAGTAATTGGGACCCCCAGGGCTCTTTCCCATTTCTCTTTGTGGCGCTCCCGTCCCACCGAGGGATATTGCCTTTGCCACCCTTGTGGTGCACTCTTGCCCCTCCCTGCCCTCACTCCTCTTCCCCTCCTCCTCGTTCCCTGTCTTGTGAGATTCCTTCGCGTCGCAGATCCCCTTCTGGGGCTGCCCCCCTCCACTGCTGCAAACCTCCAATTTTCTGAGCTTGTTGCTTCTGTTTCCTTCAGTGCTTATTCTTTTCAGTGTGCATGATGCGGAGGCAATGCAGCCATGTGTGTACTATTATGTATGCCATGTTAGACCACGTTGCCTAATGTACCTGACCATATGCTGGGTAATGTTGTCACTCTGTGTCATGTATAAGTTTCATAAAAAGCTAATAACGTTTTGTTTTTTTAAACCATTCGAGTGCAGTGACCTTGGAAGTACTTTTCGTGAGTACTTAACAGTAATGATTCTTTAGTGAACGCACACGGGTCACAAGTGAAGTGAATGTAGGGAAGAGGTGTGGCGCCGCGGCTAGGGCGACTGACTCCGGAATCTGGGGATCACAGTTCGATCCCCGGCACCGGCGGCAGGTTAGCCCAGCACCATGTGACTCTGGGCAATAGCTTGCTTAATCTTCCCGACGGCCCCTAGCGCCTAGAGACCCTTACGGGTGATTGTGCACTTTACAAATGTGGATTATAATTATAATCAATCATTTAAGCACATCAACAATAATTCGGACCCATCTGTTGACACACAGGTAAGCGCAAGACTTGCAGTTATGGTAGATTATGGTTTTACACAAATAATAACATTTTAATTATGTGGGACATTCCAATCCCAGATAATAAAAAGTAGAAAATAAAAGTCCCTTAATAGCTGAAAAAGGAAAAAAATAGTTATTTGTAGAATTCTAACATTGTAGGTGTCTGCAATGTTCATTTCTCTCTGCATAAAATACCCGTAAACACATTGGGAGACTAGCACAGTGTGGGCTAAAGAAATAAAAGATGTTTTTTCTTTCTGTGAAATAGTTATAAAGAAAAACATCCACATATACCTTATTGTACTACCTGTAAAAGCTATACTAAGGACAATGCTATTTTCAGATAACTTTAGAGATTCATGACATAACCCATAAACCAAACATCCTTGTGGTGAGTTCTGCTGGGCTGTCCACAAACACAAACCTGCCTTTGACCAAAAAGGACCATGACAACAGACAGAGAACACTGTCCAGGAGCACAAGACGTAAAAGTAGGAAATGTTAGCTGTAGCGCTCAGATTTAATGCTTGACCCGATGCAGGAGAAATTATGGTCATTTCCACCATCACATGAATCTCTAAATGCAGCAACCATGGCCGCACTTCCCCAGAGGTGCAACGTCTACCTGGATCCATGGGAGATTTGCTGGCTCGCCGGACTGAATGATTTGCTGTTAGATTAATTGTACAATATAAATGTACATTTTTTTTAAGATGTTTATTTTTACAGAACATCATTCAACCAAACTGGTGAAAGGACAGGATCAGTGCATGATGGCAAACTTATTGCTAGGAGAAAAAGCTGTTTAAGATGTAGTTCTTGATAGGTCTCAAATCTTGATGGTTAAGTAAAACAGGTCGAATGCTAACCTTTCATCAGGCTGCACAGAGGCTCGCGTTGTGTGTTAGACAGGCAGAAAATAAAGCCTACAAAGTCACCATGTACATCTTTTTGGGAGTATTGTCGAGGGTTGATGGCTAATAGAGTCTAATTTTGAAATTATTGTTGAACATAGGAAAGAGAATAAAGAGTTTGATTGTACGCTCAGAAGACCGCTAGAATAAAACATATGATACAAAATGACTAGATTTTGCATGTTAATAAAAAATGTGTGCTTTTTGATATTAAATAAAAACAAAAAAACTTATTTGAGTTCATGGTATTTGGCTGCTGATGGTATAGGAACAGGAGTTAACCCCTTCAGCGCTGATGACAAAGCCAGCTCGTCATGGGCGTTACCTATGCTATGCGCATGACGAGCTGGCTTTGTCATGTAACACGGGATTTTTAAAAATCCAGCGCGCAGCGGGAAAACACGCTAGCACGCATGCGGTTAAATGAGATTGCTTCCCTAAACTGTCAAGATAATTTGTGCTTTCAACAGGAGCCTGGCATAGGTGGCATTAGACGGATCCAGACTCGATGGTGTGACTGCTTTTACCAGGGATCCTGGAATTGATGGCATTAGAGGCTCCAGTCTTGATGACGCGACTGGTCTCAGAAGGGCCCCTCTTTGCATATTTCCTGAAACTGCAATATTTTCTTTGCTTTCTATTGTATTAGCTCTCCTGTGATGATAGATACAGAAATGCTACTAGTAATACTGAGGTCAGAGCTTCACTCCATTTTCTAGGAATTTATTTAAGTTGTTTTAACCCAATCTATATCTAATTATTTGAGGGAAGCTACAAACAAACGTGTTTTCTAGCTCTCCTCTTGTTAATAATCCATATAAATGCCACAGAATATTTAGTACTTTATTTAATTTTTAAATTTTTTAACTTTTCTAAGATTCTTATATGGTGCTACTTATTATTCTGAGCGATAGAGGGTATTAGATCTATAACAACAGTACCTGTAAAGGGTGTGAAATGAAAGAACCCAGTACAACGAGTTTCTCATAAAACTGCGAGCACCTTGGTAGGGTGAACAGTTATACAACTATGTAATTTAAGTGATGTATTTTTGTCTAAACGCTTCTTCAGAGATCATATCCAGAATGCCACTATATCTATGACCCGGACTGCTAGAGGTTTTTAAGCATTTTTGATAATATGGGCGACTGTCCTCGGCCTCTATACGAACATACAGTCTGTGGAACCACTCCACCGGTGCACTGAAAGGGACCTGCTCGAGCTGTTATCACATGTAACTTGTAAAGGAGAATTCAGTGGGTTCTTATGAGAGTTAGTAATCCCATAGTCCTATAGGAGCTTAACGTTTACATTTATATGCCACTATGTTGGAATTCCATCCCCTTCTGTACTGGGCCAATATAAGGGCAAGTAAGTCTTGGTTACCTGGCAAACCCTACTGAGAATTTGGGGAGAATGTTCACACAATTATTTTGAGAGCTTTTGTTGTCACTGGCTATAAATATGTCTTCACATCTAACATGGGCTTCGATTGGAATTCCATAGAGCATATTATCAAGCCCATTATCACCGCTTTATCTGCAGTTTTCTGCCGATAAAGCGGCGATAATTTTATCGCCTGTCTTGATAATATGCCCCCAGTTTTTTTATTTTACCCCAGTGTCAGGCTAATCTTGTGTCTGTGTGTGAGTGTGAAGCCTTGACCTGGCCTTTGACATGAGTGAGGTGCTGGACCTGCCATTGACCTGGAGGAGCAACACAGGCATGTCCTTACTTGTTGGACTTGGGACTACCGTCTCTGTCATGGGTTTAGTATGTAAAAGAGTTGTGGCAGCGTACCATGTTTTGTGACTCAGTAGTTGAGAACAGACCTTTCCAACAGTGTCACAAGAAGGGAGGCCTATTGACCTCGTGTAAAGTTCTTGTTCTGTGCACAAACCTAGGTCCTAGCGTAAACATCCCTGTGCACATTATGTTTAAAGCAATGCCTCTTTCTGGATGGTCACCCCCAGGTTTTCGGACTGGTGCTGCTGTTTTTGGACCGCCAACCAGACGTCTTTGCCAGGGCCCGGACCCCAAAATGTGTATGTTACATTGACTATACCCAATTGGCATAAGCTAACTTAACTTAAGTTAGCTTATGCCATATTAGTATATGGTATCCAGGACATGTAATTTAGAGAGTCTCCTGTTGTGCAACCCTGGGTGTGACATAGGTGAAACGAGTCTCCCATCAGTCATTGCAGACTGGAAGAGCAGTCAAACTGCTAAGCCAGCTTTGCCATTTACAGCAAAGACAAACCTCCCTCAACAATATGTGCACACCACCCCTAGGTCAAGCCTACCGACCCCTAAAGCAGGGTGCAACATTGTTCATGAGCAGAACATGTATTTTTTATGTTCTGACAGAAAAAACACAAAACATTTGTGGACGGACTTGATTGCCCTATTGGCGTGTACAGGTTTAAGCGCTGACCCTCAGCTGTGCTAACTCCTGAATGATGCGACCACAGTTGATACTCCAAGTATCAATCAACTTGTTGCACTAATCCTGACTTGACACATGTCGAAATAAGTGTAACCTGTTGTAGCGTTCATCTTCTGCATAGTCCTTCTTTGTTGCATTCAATCTCTTGTATCCTCAACGGTTGGTTGAGAAGCCTGTCCACGAGATACCTTTCTGCCCTTTTGGGGAGGCGTGCTAACAACTCCCAGGATGGAGGCAATAGGGGCTTGCACTGGAGAGAGGCGTTACCTCCCTCTTGCAGGAAGGCACACCGGTGTAGTTTCAAATGGCGAGCTTCTAAGGAGAAGCCGTATTTGAAATGTAAATGGGTAACATTTGGGAGAGGGACTACTCCATTGGTTAGGCAGACAGGCTGGCACTAGGGACAGGGAAGTGAAAGCCAGTTGTCAAACCGGTTTACCAAGAAGTGGTTGTCAGGAAGGAGGAAATCTAGTCGCCCATTGACTACCAACCATATCCCAGCTTGAGGGCCCTGTCATAGCATAAATGGGGGCACCCCTCGTACCCAGATCTCGACTGGATGGGCATGGGTTGCACCTGCTGAACTTGGTGGCTCACAAGAAAGAGGGGCCGCGCCTGCCGGGTCTTGTTGCTCAGTGGACTAATGCGTCCATTGCAGGGGCGTGTGTTCGACCTCATGGTCATAGGTTCAAATCCCCGCGGGTCCACTCAGCCTTTCATCCATCTAAGGTCGATTTAATGAGTACCATTGAGTTGTGTAACAATGAACATCTGTTATTCAGCGCCAAGAGACCTCTGGGTAAACGTGTGCTTTACAAATACACATGTTATGTTATGTTATGCTGTGTGCTACTCAGGGAGAAGTTGTCTCCAGAGTCCAGCCAAAGCTAAGCGACTCCAGTTCACAGCGCAGGGCCACAATATATGGGAAGCACGCTGGGGCAAGTTGGAAGCCCAGAATCTCCAAGCTGCCATCAATCACTGCCATGCAGCCCCAGGGACTTAGACCCAATGCTCAATTCTGCCCCAGAGTGCGCTAAGTCCATCCGGAAGAGTCGTCTGAGTGCTGCTCGGTCATCCAGGAGCTTAGTTATTACCCAGTGAAGGATTTGGCTGTGACCACTATACCAGGCGACTGGTAGCCCACTGTCACTGAGAGGACTTCAAGGGATGTTGACCGTGCGACCACGACCATCTTACCCCCTTTTGTGGACTGAGGAGTAGCTGCAGGATGGTTGAGGCCTGAGTGGAGCAAACTGGAAGTCCAGTCCTACAGGCAGGTCATAAATGCGGCATTGAACCCAGAGAATACGGCCTAAACATCAGTTTGACGCTCTTCATTCACCTTGCATATTGCAAGTTCATGCAGTCTATCGGCTATTCAGAAAACTCTGCTCCGGCCGTGTCAAAATGAGGAAATAGCCATAGGCGAACACAACAACAGTATACAACTGAATCAGCATTTGTCGCACCTTAGTTTCCTGATCTGGTGATTTTGCAAGTCCCACTTCAGTCTCATAACACCGAATCATCTTAAAAAGCTAACAGCACAACTCAGGGCTGACTCTGCTTCCTCCAAGCACTACTCTACATGCAACGTAGGGCACTCGTTTTAAATCAAAAGACTGTGTAATTCTTAAGAAGTTTGGGGCATGTTAGCAAGAACCTCGTTAAAATTATCGCCATTATAGCAGCAGGAAACTGCCGCTAAAATGGCGATAAGGGCTTGCTAATATGCGTTATAGAATTCCAATAGAAGCCCAGGTTAGATGTGCAGGACATCTAACCTGGGCTTCTATTGGAATTCTATAACGCATATTAGCAGTTTCCTGCCACTAAAACAGCAATAATTTTAATGAGGTTCTTGCTAATATTCCCCTGTGGAACCCTGTTCAAGGAATAAGGAACGCTAAGTTGTGGGGTTGAGTGAAAATATGTAACATCAACTGCCTGCCATAGATTATTGTAACTCTGAACTCCACCCTAAAACCATGTAAGTATAGCATGCAATGAGATAATTCGATTCAGAGCCTCAATTTACCAATCACTGCTTCACTGATGAATGGTTGGATAATATAGCACTTAGCACCATAGTAACTTAACATTTTGATTTTGCGCCAGACTATGAACACTTACGCAACGTAGCGCAACTTTGAACCTGTTCTAACATGATGGTTTCCTCGTTTGTATCTAAATGTAAATATTAATATGTAACTTTTACATTCTTAATGATTGCGATGAGAGGAGGGCAGTGCGAAAAGCTTGATTAACATTTTTATACACAGTGTAATGATTTTTAATTAATCAAAACAATAAATTACATTGTTATTGGCTTGTCTTCAGTGCACGCAGCCTTGGCAGCAGCGCACGCAGCACCTTTATTGCTGCACATAGCAGAAATAATTAGCTGGAACATTGGAAACAACCATAATGTACAATACCAAGCTCCTTTGCACAGGTCATTTGACCTTCCGAATCCTTTCATGGAATGTTAACGGTCTTGGCAATAGGCTAAAATGGAAATTGTGGTGAAATTGCTGGTTAGACACGACCCAGACATTGTCCTTCTGCAAGAAACCCACCTGCAACAGTACAGGGTAACAGCTATGGGTTGCTAGCCCAAGGTAGATACTGGTTGTTGGCACACACTGGGGCATATTATCAAGGAACCATCGCCGAGTTATCGGCACTTTATCGCAGTCAAAGTCACGATAATTTTATCTACCCATTCACAAGCTGGTGCTAACAGCCAATATTACCAGTTTACCAGCAATAGCAGCTGCAAAAAACATCGCCACAGATGACCCCCACAACTATCGCTAATGAGATACAGAATAGGCGTTCCCGTGCCAAAAGCCGCGACAACACCACACTGCAACATTCTCAATGACCAGCCAGATCGAAGATAAAATCACAAAACACGCAATGAGGCGTGCTAGCAGCAGGAAAGTAACACCTGCTCTGACCTGGTGCAAAGTCGGAAGACAGCCTGCACCACAAAAGAGTAGCCCAGCCCAGAGCGACACGTGAAGGGCAACAGATGCCATGGAGACACTGATCATGCTGGCCGGACACCCATGAGAACCACAACTCCCACCAACACCCCCAACACCCATCACCACCACCCCCGGACCAACACTGAGGCAGCACAGAAAAAGACAGCGACCCTCAGAAAACGCACCAACCTCACAGACCCAACAACAGAGAATGCCATTACCCACTACAGGCTCAAAGGGACAACCTTCCTCCGCATCCTGACCACCATTGCCTACAGGCTGACGGTACCAACACAGTGGACAACCAAAATACCTCCGCAGACAAAGCTGCTGGCTGTGCAGGTCGTGTTGGCCACTGGATTCAAGCAAGCCGGGCTGAACACGGCTGAAATGCCAGAAACCGGTCCTCGGTAGCTTGTTTCCGGTCCAGGGAAGGCATGGCTTGGCAATTCGGGCTGGACTGTTCCCATGAGGCACAGGGTCAGACTGATTTGCATATGGCCATGTCTGAACTCGGGTGGCAGAGTGGGCTAAAGAACGGTGATGGATTAAACCCAGATCAGTTGACTGGGGGTGAGTGCTTGTATTGTCAATGCTCCGTCCATCATTTCCTTTGGTTTTTCTTTGTTCGCCATAAGTTGGCAGGGTATGCTCAGACGTGAGTCCCTTGCTCACTTTGCTACTGGATTCAAGCAAGCCGGGCTGAAGACGGCTGAAATGCCAGAAACCGGTCCTCGGTAGCTTGTTTCCGGTCCAGGGAAGTCATGGCTTGGCAGTTCGGGCTGGACTGTTCCCATGAGGCACAGGGTCAGACTGATTTGCATATGGCCATGTCTGAACTGGGGTGGCAGAGTGGGCTAAAAACGGTGATGGATTAAACCCAGATCAGTTGACTGGGGGTGAGTGCTTGTATTGTCAATGCTCCGTCCATCATTTCCTTTGGTTTTTCTTGGTTTGAAAATATACCATCCAGAGTGTGCCCTGGAATATATGGGTGGGGCCTGTCACCTGTTGACTAAGGTCACCACTCTTCATCATGTCTAAAAGAGCCACTGTATCTGGTTCCATGAGTGCTTCCAAATGATAGTTAAATCCTTTCATGATTGTAAAAGAGTCAGTACAGAGCCCCTCTTCCAGCAAATTGCCAATAGAGGCTAAGAAGATGCTCCTGGGTCCCGGAGGATTATATAGTAGAATGCCCTTAAACGTGTGGTGATAGGATAGACTGAAACTAAAGGAGAGTGCCTCACAGGCTGAATTTGAGGCTGCATAAAAGCCAGCCTTTAGTGAGTTGGGATAAATTATAGCTACACAGTCGAGCGGATATTCTCAAGAACGTGGGATAACCATCACAAAATTAACTTAACGCAACTTTGAACAGCGCAGTCTATCGTGGGAAAAGAACGCCGTGTTAACTAAGTATTCACAACACGGAGGCACCATGCGATAGGCCCAGACAACGCATCAAATGTCCGTGATAAGTCAACGCGACAACGCAAAAATGTGAAATACGAAAAAAACTTGTGATGAGGCCAATCGCGATACAAAAACCAGCGAAAACCAGCATCAGGCCTGCAAATCCCACACATCTGGCGATAAAATGCTCTATAAAACAACAAAAAGAACACACCAAAAAGAATCCAAAGTGCATAGCAACATGGATGCACCCAGACCTCGTGCAGAGGCCAACCCGAACCCCACAAGCCCCACAGACCACATGCAAGGAACAGAGGGGTCGGAGAAGGCCAAGGAAAAGAGGGAGAGGAAGACTGGCAAACCAGATCAGCATCACAGAGGTGACAGAACATTACCATCAACTGACCCACACTTAGACTACCGTGAATGCAGTTGGAGTGTCAAGGAGGTCAATGGAAGAGGCCAAGAGGCGTTGGCATGATGTTAAACCAAACAAAGGACAAACCCGCTGTCAACAGGAAGGCAGCAACGGTGACAGGAGGCGGGAGTCCAGCACCACAGGAGGAACTGATGAAACTGAGGCCACAGTCATCAGTGTGGAGATGGTGCAAGGAGCTGGGAGTACGGAGACAGTTCGAGAGGACCTGACACAACATCAACAGAGCAAGTAACGACCGGGGACGGGGGAAGATGGGCCCAATGGCACACATGCACAATGATGTGTAGCACACTGCACACCCACAATGACCCTGGATCATGTCCCTGATCCCTGTGGCCCACTGCAGCACACACACACAATAACAGCACATCCACATTGACGACAATGTGGCACAATGCGCAACCCCGACACAGCAGAACAGAGGACACAACTGGCTCTGTACATGCGCAGAAACAGGCCAAGTCCATCTAACAGAGCAGGAAACTATGAGATGGAAATGTACGCATACAACCTCACATCCATCATGTAGTCCAAATGTCCACTGTCGACCATCAAAATCCAGCACCTCCCAAACAGTCACAATGTACATTGCCGTACAGTCTGCATGTAAATAAGAACAATGCGCCAACATACATGTCAACACAATGTCAAAATGCATCTCCCCTTCACATTGCAGAGGGACAAACAACACCTCCAGCAGAGCAGACCAGACAACTCATCAGTGATGCCGGAGCAGACCACCATACCTTCAATACCAATGCCCTACAACAGCTCATGGAAATCCCAGGCAACCCACCACCAGGGCAGACAAGCTACATAGAGGAGAACCCAGCCCCTGCACAGACCACAGAGCAGGAAGCGCCCGCAAGCACGGCTGGCTCGCAACACTTCACCGAGCCACACATGCCATTCCAATGCCAGGTATAAGAATGCCAAAAGAAGGTGGCCGAACAGGTGCGGGTGGGGTCCCAACCCATGGAAGACAAACTAGATCCCACACATGGGTATCTAAGTACCTTCAGGAACCACCTACACCCCACAATGGAGACCCACACTGCTACAGAGGCACATACATATGCACATTTCCAGTTCAGAACCATGCCCAGAGGCACACAATTATCATTCACACACCCAGGTTGGCCCTGCGTGCGACGGCCCAGTCCACTCCTCTTACGTATTGAGTGGGTGACGACAAAGCTACATGTCCAAGCGCTAACCCGCTGCCTGCAGTGACATGTCTGCGTCCGCTGTACACAGCACAAAGTAATGTCATAGGGCCCAGGGCCCTCATGCATGCATCATGACCACACGGACACACGCAGATAGTATGTGGAACAGGTTACGGGCGCGTGCGCCTGGCCCCTTTAATGGCAGGGCCACACGTACAGTGACTCCTGTGCTGGATGTGTGTGGGGCGATTATAAGCCAGCCCGCGCAGAGTGGTAGGTGCTGGCAACAGCTTGAACAGTGAACACCATGAAAACGGAAACTGAAAACACCAGCATAACAGAGACAACTGCTGAGTAACATGGAGGTAGCCGGAGCAAGTACATTTCGTTGCATTTTTTAATGCACAGAGGTTGTGGCACTAGAGCTGAGCGCGCTCATGTGTACAAATTGTCTAAGATGGTGTCCCTTCGGGATATACCTGATGCAGCTGCAGTGGGGTGTGTTACACCTGCATCATCTTCCTCATCATCACCCCAGGTCTCCCACACTGCCTGAGGTGACGTTGCTGCGTAACCTCTCCACAGCACAAAACTCAATCAGTAACGGCCCAGGGGCTGCGGTGCACTGAGTCAGTGGCACCTGGAGTGCTGAGCAGGGTATCAGGCAGATGATGGCATCCACAACAGGCGTGAGCAACTCTGTTAAGTCTATACGACTGTTTCAAATCTGGCAGTTGGCAGTTGGAGGTGGTCCTGGCAAAGGTGGGGTGTGCCTCCTGCGGTGATGCAACATCCATGCCAGTCAGGACTCAATTCGATGTGTGAGCCCTGGTGGACCGCAGTTGAGGCCGGAGGCAGCAGACAGCGCAGGGCCACAGACACATGTAGTTGACGACCCTAAGGCCATCGTCTCAGAGGCCATAAAATATTGAATCAAACAGGGTTCATGACTTGAGCTGCACAGAGTTAGTGGCCCCGGATGCACAGTGGCCGGTAGAGGCACACCGCCATGGGACGGTGACTTGCGGTCCACTGAAGTAGGGCCACGCGGACTGACCGGGTCCTCGACGATGTCCAAGGGGAATGTGGTGGAGTGTTGCGGGGGACAGTGGAACGTGTCCTCCATGGCATGATTCAGAGGGCAGTAGCCGTCCGAAAGCAGCAAATGGAGTAGTGGAATGCTGCAGCCTCATTTTCACCACCAAATCGATATCAGCTACATGAGGCTGAAGACAATCCCCTAGCCCATAGACTCAGACGCCACCAAAGTTCAACCTGAGAGTGTCCATGAATATCGGGTAACAGACTTAGTGGCACCGGGTATTAGAGGGGATGCAGTCTGCGATGATGCCAGTACAATCATATGAACTCTGCCATTGCTAAATCAAGACTCTGTCCCCAATGTGTGACCTACTCGACCGTAGTGTAGGCCGAGGGCAGTAGTCTGCGTGGGCTTACAGACACGTGTGGTAGTAATGCTATGCACAGACTTAGTAGCACTACATCGAAGGGAGTACAGTGATATAAACTCTGCCATAAATAGTGTTCTCTGCCATGGTGTAATCAAAATTCAGTTCCAAATGTGTGACCTACTAGTCCGCTGTATATGCCGGTGGAGTTAGTCAACGAGAAAGGAGTACTGCAGGCCTGTGTCTCGGAGGCCGTGATGGTCGGAGGAGGCTGCCAGGGTCGCGGGCCTCGGGCTTGGAGCTTGCTCTGGCACGTGGTGGGCCCTCTTTGACACACGCCAGTGTTGGCAGGTGGGCATTGAAGCCTGGGTGCACAGAGGTGGGCAAGACTGGTTCGTTGACCAGCGGCCAGGGGTGCAGCAGGTGCACAGAATCGCAGGCAACACCGCTCACAGCGATGGCGTCGGCCTCGTGGCGGGGTGAGAGGTGCCGCCCTGACAGACAGTTGGGCATTCCGGAAGAGGACCACGCCCAGAGTTACGTGCCTTTTATGCACCCCCTATGCTGGCCTGGCGTATGCTGGGCCAGCCCACTCCGCTCACGCTTACCGGGGAGAAGTAACAAGCTACATTTCCGCCATCTTCCCCACTGGCTGGGGGTGACATGGTTGCGTCCACTGTCCAATACACTCCAAACACCAGTGGTGTTTGTCGACATGGATATGTGTGTGGTCTGCATACATACTGCATACAGAGAGAAGCGTGGCTCAGTGGTTAGAGGCGGCAGACCCGGAAGCTGAGATCGGCCGTGGACCAGGGTTCGATTCCCCGCCTCGGCGGGTCTCGGGCTAAAAAAATTCCACGGACTCGACAATTCTCGCTCCGGTGCCTACTCGACTCACGGGGTCACACTCTGCGACTCTGGGCAATAGCTTGCTTAATCTCCACTGCGGCCCCTCGCGGCGGGATGCCAGGCTTTCACCTTGTGGATACCCTGCCGGGGTATCTCACAGGGGAATACCAGGACGGGTTCCCTAAGCAAGCGCCTTGATGCCTTCGGGTGATACGTGCGCTATATAAGTCGCAATACATACTGCAGTCTGGCCATCACATCCACGCCTCGCTTGACATTGTGTACATTCTTATTCATCGGTCACTTGCCTCCTTTGCACATGCCTGGTCCCCACCTCTTCCCACATTCTGCTATTGTGTGGCTGAGGTGCCATGACGTTGATGGCTAATGTACATGGCCGGCTCAGGTTCCCACAGTAAGTTGTGCTATGGTGTCTGGTGCGTGTGCATGTTGATTGGCATGTTGTATGTGAGCTTGTAACATGTGCATTCCCAGTGTTGTGAGTTGCATGATTGTAGAGTTGAGGTGTGTGGTGTGTTCATTTGGTATTTGGCAACGAGCAGTGCATTTCCGTGGGTGCCATCCTGGTATCGCTGGTCGTTGATGGACTGTCGGAAGATGTAGGGATCATGCACACTGCCTGGGTGGTTGGCGTGTGTTTCTGGTGCGGTTATTAGGTGCAGTGTTGCCAGGAGGCACAAGTAGGACATGTGTGCAGTCAACTGCCCCTAACACGTGTGGGAAGCCAGCTGTAGCGTAGATGCCTTGCTTGGTCTCCTGCTGTTGCTGCGCAGTATGTGGGAAATATAGATAGTGGGGTACCAAGCTGATGGTGTCATCCATGTACCATTGTGAGGGACTTGGATTGGGCTGGCTGTGTGACTCCTCCGACTCAGGCGGTTGTTGGTTGGAGGGTACCAGAGGCAAACACGTGCAACACGACCAGCAGCTTTGTCTGAGGTGGGATGTTGGTTGTCCGCTGTGTTGGTACTGTCTCCCTGTGGACGACGGTGGTCAGGATGCGGTGGATGGTTGTCCCTTTGAGTCTACAGTGGGAAATGACATTCTCTGGTGTTGGGTCTGTGAGGTTGGTGCGTTTTCTGAGGGTCGCTGTCTTTATCTGAGCTGCCTCAGTGTTGGTCCAGGGGGGAGGTGCTTGGGGGGGTGGCGGTTGTTGTTGTGGCCCTCTTGGAGCTCCGAGCTGCATGATCGTTGGCTCCATGGCATCTGTTGTACTTCAGGGGTGTCTCTGGGCTGGGCTCCCTTTTGTGGTGCATGATGCCCTCCGACTTTACACCAGGTCAGAGCAGGTGTTAATTTCCTGCTGCTACCGCGCCTTATCGAATGTTTTGGGATCTTATAGCTTATCTGGCTGGTCGTTGAGAATGTTGCAGAGTGGTCTTTTTGCAGCTTTTTGCACGGGAACGCCTACTCTGTATCTCATTAGCGATAGCATTTTCTCGGGAAACTCTTGCTTTAGAATTAAGTTTGAATTTCATTGTGCTGTAGAATTTGTTCTTTCTCCTGTTTTGTGTTGCAGGTGAAAGAAGCACTCTTGTTAGCTAGAATAATGTCTTTGTTTTATTAATCAGGCAAGGAGAGGAAAAGTTACTTTGTACAGTCTGAATCGATAAAGGAAGGCCATTGTCCTTCGAACAGGAGAAGGCTTGGGAACCAAGGACAAATGTGGTGAGAAAAACAACACCATTGTCCCATGGAAACCTACCACTAGGACAGTACCCAGAGCGGATGGCGTGACCTGCACAGGATCTTGGGAAAGTTTATTTTCAATATTGTGTTGTTGGGAGTAGGGAAAGTGCCCACTTCTCCTGCCTTCGCAGGGAGTAGGGAAAGCGCCAACTTCTCCTGCCTTCGGAGACAGAGCACCTCAGAACAAGCTCTGTCTCAATAGCTTTATGCTATCTGGCCCATCGATGGTAGAGAGACTTCATAGGAAGACTCCACTTGCTAAAACCTTTTATTTCCTTTCCCCGAAGATGCTTAAGTGGGGATGTCATTTTTGAGTTAGTGTTGGGATAGTTTAATGCTTTATATACATCAACCCTCGATGCAGGGAAACATGGACTAATGCTTTCTGACCCTCTGTATCCTGCTTCTTGAATTGTTTTGTTTATGATGCACTATTTAAACTGGATGCGCAAAATTCCACTCTTTGGTAACGGACAAAAAAAATTTCAGTAAGAGAAAGCATGCTTGGATGGTAATTAACAATTATAAGACCCTCGTGCCAGCACCATACCTAAACATCACATTCTCGGTCTACCGAAAGCAACAACTGATGACCATTCGCTTCGGCAAATTACCTTCCATTGTGGACCAGCCAACCTGGGTCCACAAAGGGCTGAAAGAATGGCGACTATGCTGCGGCGATAAAGAGGACTTCATCCACTTAGTCTGTGTATGTCCCAAACTTTTAAAAGCACGAGTCACTTTATTAAGGAATACAATGAACACCAGAAGAATAAGGATCTGCAGCTCTGCTATTATAGCAGGGTTCGATCCGAAGGACACCTTAATGAACTGCCAACTAATAAAGTCCCTTATCTCACATGACCGGGTATTAAAAACTGGACACCTAGCCATTGCCCAGTAATGTTGAAAAAAGGTAGGCCGGAACTTGGGGGGGATCTTCTGTCAATTTAGAATTATGTCCGTAATGTATCCTTTTAATTTTATAGTGGAACATGGACTAAATAATGCTAAGGACCCATTAATTGTTTAAGACACATTCTTGTACATACTTGAATATTATTAATTGAAAACAAAAAGTTTTATGGTTTTATGGAAAATAACAAAGGGCTCGATTCACAGAACTAATTTAAGACAAAATCCTAAACTTACTACCATTTTGGTATTCACAGAAGGCACTTACTCATTTTGGTATTCACAGAAGGCACATACTCATTTTGGTATTCACAGAAGGCACTTACTCATTTCGGTATTCATAGAAGTTAGGAGTCCTAACTTTAGGACTCCTAAATGCCTTCTGTGAATACCGAAAGTCTTAAAGTTAGGATTTTTCTCAGTTTAGGAGTAGTAAAGTTAGGACTCCTAACTTTAGGACTCCAAAATGCCTTCTGAGAATACCGAAAGTCTTAAAGTTAGGATTTTTCTCAGTTTAGGAGTCCTAAAGTTAGGAGTCCTAACTTTACTTTTCCTAAACTGAGAAAAATCCTAACTTTAGCACAATAGCCCTCTCTCAGGATTTGATTTCCATACTTTCTCCTTTTATCATCATTCGACATGTTTAAATGTAATCTTTCTGTTTGGGAAACCAGCTTATATTAAGTCTGGTCTGGCTTTCACTCACACGTGAAACCATCTCCCTTTTGTCTTGCTCTTTTTTCCCTGCTTTTTCCCCGCTTTCCCCCTATATTTCTTAAATTTTTCTTTGTTATATTTCCTCCCTTCCAGTTCCCCTGCTCTGCTATCCTAATTGCCTACCTAATTCTGTTCTCTAACTTGACTTAGGAGAAACTATAAATGTCTTGCAATTTAACTTTAGGACTCCTAAATGCCTTCCGTGAATACCGAAAGTCTTAAAGTTAGGATTTTTCTCAGTTTAGGAGTCCTAAAGTTAGGAGTCCTAACTTTACTATTTCTAAACTGAGAAAAATCCTAACTTTAAGACATTCGGTATTCACAGAAGGCATTTAGGAGTCCTAAAGTTAGGACTCCTAAGTAAGTGCCTTCTGTGAATACCAAAATGGTAGTAAGTTAAGGATTTTGTCTTGAGTTAGTACTGTGAATCGGGCCCCATAACTTTATTGTCGAACCTTTTTTACATAGGATTCAAATTGTTACGGTTTTAATTAACTAAAACAATAAACATTTATTTGATTTAAATTGGATGCAAAGGTTTGCCTTTATGCTGGTTCCAAAGTATTTCTACATTCTCATCTTGAGGGGTATTTATGTCCAGTTGTTTTTGGCTTTGTAATAAACTAACCTTACGCAGTTGTCTGTGGTTAATATTGTCCAGAGAAATTGCTGTAGAATTGATTGGCAATAATAACAACTTTCTCCCTTGTATGTTATGTTATGTTAACGTTTATTTATAGAGCGTGCGGCTACTCCCTGGAGTGTCCCGGCGCTAAAACATCCAAATGTCACGTAACATAGAACACAACCAATCCACTGCTAAGGACTCACAGCTGAAAGACCCATGTCTTAAGACTTTTCCTAAAGTCTACACTAAGGTGCTATAGATGGTTTGAAATATAAAGTTGATCTAAAACAAAATGTACTCTTTTATTATCAGGGTGTTGAAGGGAAAAACGTGTTTGATCATTTAACAGAATTCACTTGTACAGATGATGAAGAACTTGATGACCTTCATATTACCGTGAAACAACTTGTTACATAATTTAAGGGAAAGGTGGCCCTGGCAGTTCATAGACACCATTTTTTACTCGTATTCAAAGCCTGGATGAGTCCATTGATTCTTATGTTACTGCTCTTAAAAGATTAGCGTCCTTTTGTCAATTCAAAGGTTTTTACATCTTTTGCCGCATCAATGGTCTCATAGCATAGAATGTTCTCAGCAGGATGAAAAGCAATTGGAATTGGAAGCGTCACATATGTCAGTAACAAAGATCAACGCTGAATGGGAAAACGTAAAATAATTCTCTTGCTCCTGATAACTAAGGGTAGAAATTAAAGACATTTAACAACTAAACAAATATATTATCGGTGTGGTTCTAACACCCATATGTCAAATTTTCAAAATTGTCCAGCAATTGCACAAGAAGGCTGACAATTTAATTTTGGCAAAGTCTGCAAGGGTGGTAAACACATACCTGTAAGAATTGTCCAAGAAAAAAGGTCTTGCATTGATGCAGATAACTTGGACAGAAAAGTAGAGGAACTGGATCTATCTGAGAAATGTATGAAAATTAATAGTGTATCTAACGAAAGTAAATATAGCGACCCCCTAGTTGTAGTAAAACTAGATGTTATTGATATGCCTCTGCTTATAGATTTGGGTGCAAGAATCACTATGATTCCCATTAAAACGTATATGGAATGTTGGTCCATTAAAGGCTTATTACCAGATGTCAGACTACTGCTTTTTAAGGACGTATAATTGATTTGGTGAGTTATTTCTGGACTGTCATTTCTTTTGAGAGCAAAACTATCAAAGAAAAGGAGTATGTAGCACACAAAGGTGTTAATGTTCTAGGCTGGTGGCATCAAGCGGATTTTGGCATGGTCATTAGGCCTGGTCAGAAATATCCAGTTTCTCTAGTTGGGTCTGTTTTTAACCATGTATGGACAGAAAGGTTTACAGATGTTTAAAAAGAATAAGGTGGCCAAACAAAATGTTGTGCATAGTATTAAGGAAGGTGTTTTTCCTGTAAAACATAAACTTTGTAATGTACCACATGGTGTATGATGTTAATTAACAAAACCTCTTAAAGAAATGCAAGGTGATGGGGTTATTGAACCTGTTGATGCCATTCTTTGCCTTTTACTGATTGTTTTGGCAAAGAAAAAATCTGATGACTTGCGTCTGTGTGTAGTTCTTAGGTTCCTTAATAATTCCATCTGGGGGGGACGTGGTTTTGAGCTTCAAGATGGCTGTCGCACTCCAAGAATGCTCTGGACCCCTATATCATCCGCTCACATCCTACTACTCCCCCAGTGAAGTCCACCTCGCCACAACACCCCAGATGACGGGATGCCCAGGTCTACTGTGTGCTTGGTCCTGAAAGATACCGGGCAAGACTGCAGACGCCGCCAGTGCTGATCCACACTGAGATCTGAACTGCAGCAAAATGGCAACGGAATAGCCCGAGTCTGAGGGGCTAGCGGATAGCGAGGCACAGTAGGCCTCCACTCAAAGTGACTAGCAGGAGTCGTGGAGGCCCTATGGTCCAGTCGCCCGCTGCTGCTGGTGCCTATGTCCCCATGGGCACTCTGGATGACACAAAGTGCTGCGAGCCTTCGCTCTGGTCGGAAAAGATGGCGACTGGTGAATGAGGGGTACTGACCTGGCAGACGATATCCCTGACGTGGGGTGTGATGCCGGTGGGGGACGACTAGACCACCCAGTGGTGCGGTGGCAGCCCTTCTGCTTCGATCTGTCCCTTGTTGTTGGAGGAGGCGGTGGAGGCACACGGCCTGCGGTCGGCAGGACGTCTCTGAAGGATGGCCGTCAGGATGTCTCTGATGGGCGACCAGCAGAGGTGAGGCGAGGGACCCTGACCAAGAACATTGCTCATAGGCGATCGGGCGCCTGCTGAGTTCTGCCTCCAAGCGGACCCGGCTTCCTCGTGGTCCGGGGAAAGGCTGCGATACCGCTGTGCGATCTGCGATCGGATGCATCCACTCCTGGTTTGCCCTCTCTTCTGAGGAGAAGGCCCCAGGGGATGGGTGGACTGACATGGGCGGCTTGGGGGGCCCTTGATCCAAGGCTGGGATGGCCATACGCCCATCCACAAAGAGTAGAGGAGTCCAACTGAGCACCGTCGGCTGGCGGACCCAGCTGCCTCCTGATCCAGTATGGGATGGTGATAATAACATTTGGCACGTGATTGGTGGGATAGTGTACTCGTGTAGGTTTGGAGAGGCAGAAAGGCTGACACCGAAGACACGAGCCCTGGGTCGGAGCCTGAGACCCATGGGTGTCAAAACTCGTTCCACAAAAAGGATCCTGGAGGCCTTAAGCTCCTCATTGACTGAAGCTCGACACAGACGTGCGCCCTCCCCCTCATCCTCCACAGACCCAGCAGGACACAGATAGTATCAGGGAAGAAGCATCCTCTGTGGAATGAATGAGTTCTTCAGGACCCCGGACCTAGCCAAGGTACGAACCACTGAGTGGATGGGCATTCTGAGCTTGAGGGATCATGAGACCAAGTAATGATTGCAGCAATGAGCCGGGGTCCCTTCCCCCTCCTCTGAGCGCATGAAGTGCGATGTCTGCCTGACACCCTCTGGACTGGAGCCGCTTCTCCCACACATTCCACTCCCCAGGGTTATGGAGATCAACACGCTTGACTGATGATCTGAAAAGGTGTCCACTGCGCGGGGAGGTGTCCGGGCCCATCTTAGCTCTCTGGGCCTGAAGCCCGGGTCTGCCACCTCAGTGGAAGTTCTACCAGAGGGGTGCGGACAGAAGCTGCTGGCTCAAAGATCCAGGAGCCCTGCTACAATAAGCCAGCGACCTAGAGGGGTGGAGACTGGCCTTCTACGGTCCCACCACTGGGTGTATACAGCCGAGGCGCAGTCACTGTATACCATACGGTGGATGGATATCCCGCTATATGCAGCGGTGATCCAAGAATCGGGCTAACAGCAACTACTATCCATGTCTAGGGCCTGGAAAATTGTGGGGATGCTCCGGATGCCTTCCGGAGAGGGAGTAGTAAGGGGAGTAACTTTTTATTGTTTAGGTTAATTAAAACCATTACAAAAAATACATTAAAACAATCTCCACAAGTAGAATTAAAAGAGAAAATGTAAAAGCAAGAAATTTTAGTTAAAAAGTAACATTACTAAAATCAATAAACATGAGTGGCCCGTTTGGTCCAAGAATATACCGCTTTGAAGGTCGGGCCCACCTTGCCTTAGCTCTGGTAGCATCACTACTCGAGCCGGATCGGCACAATCAGGGTCTGACAGAGGTACAAGACATTCTCGCCAGTCCAACACAACTTTTGAGCAAGATCCAAAAGACTCAACCGCCCCATTGAGACATCTCCAGTGTACAGACCTAGTCCCTGTGAACCCCACCTTGATGAATCTTCTGATTGAGGTCTCCAAGGGGGCACAGTATTGACACGAGCGGCAAGGCCATCTACACTACCAAGGGCATTCAAGGATCAGGGAGTTTGAACAAGGATACACTCTCTAGATTCATACCTCCCCCCCTGACACAGTGCAGACATGGGAAAAGACAGAGGGGCAAAGCCTCCGCCAACCCAGACCCGTGATGGAGAGGCAAAAGGCAGACAGCTCCACTTGTTAAGGGAAGACATTAAGCACATTTCCCTTGAATCTGCTAAAATGTTATGGAGGTCCTCGACTACCCGGGTTTACGGCTGATGGGACAAGAATGGCAAGCTGCTTCACTGGCTTGCTTCCCACCCCCTTGCCAACCAGATAGTTCGAGGAATTCGAGATACTCAAGGTCACATTTTCACAAACATTTCGGAATACTACACGGAGCTCTACTCAGCAGACCACTCACAGGCGCTAGTTTCTAGTTGTATTGTATGTCAGAGTGATGCACTGTTCTATGTTGTTGCTTACACAACCAATAAAATGTATTATTAAAAAAAAATCCATCTGGATTGAAAATTATCCTTCACCATGTATTGAAGATCTTATCATGGCTGTTAGTCAGTCCAAATGGTTTACAAAATTATATCTTAGTGCAGGTTACCATCAAAGGGTCTTGGAGAACAATTCTGTCATCTCACTTCTTTCGTCATACCTTATGGAATATTTCACTTCTGCTGCATGCCATTTGGACTGGCCTGTGTTTTTCAGAAGGTTATGTGTCGGATGTTTGTTGAAATAAATAATGTAAATGTTTTTCAGGACGATCTTCTAATTCATACAGATACAATTGAGACATGTGACAGAGCTGTGGAACGTGCTTGCAATTGGGGTCACTTAAAGAGGACAAATGCACATTTTGTGTGAATAAGATCACATATCCGGGCCATGTGCTGTCCAGTTCTGTTGATGGCATTGTCTGTGCGCCTCATCCTACTGACAAAGATATGTGTCGTTCATTTATTGGACCATGCGTGTTTTACTTCAAATACATTAAGAATTTTTCAGAGCTTATGGAATTCTTTAGGGTATTGTTAAAAAAGGGAACTGAATTTGTATGGACATCAACATGTCAGGAGAATTTTGAACTAATTAAGAGATGCCTAGTGGAAGCCCGAGCACTTCAATCGTACGATGAAGGTTGTGAAACATTACTAACAGGTGTTGCCAGTGCCTATGGTACGGGTGCTGTGTGGTCACAAGCAGATGGAGAAAAAGAAATCCCCACTGGTTTTGCTTCAAGAAGAATGAGAGATATGGAGGGAAGATATTCAGTAATAAAGAAAGAAATGCTGGCTTGTGTGTGGGGCATATAATAGTTCAAACCATTCTTATGAGGAAGGAGGTTTTACTTAAGAACTGACCTCGGGCCCCTGGTAGATATTATTTAGGGAAATAAGAAAATCACAAGGAGCTTACAAAATGCGAGTGATTATTCACTTAAGATTTATTTTAGGAAGGAATGTATATTCAATGAAACCAACACATCTCAGCGATGTTGATTAGGGAGGAGGGGTGTCGCATAGCATGAACCTGTTATCCTGGAATGGAGAACTCACTCCTGAGGCGGAAAGCCGGGAGATAGCAATCTTTTATTGTGTATAACGTGATTTTAATCTTTGTTATTTGAAACTCCTTTGAAACTATTTGAAACTCCTCTCGAGCGCGCAGACTGCCGCCCAGCCGATTAGAGGCTGACGCGGTCGACTGTTGCCAGGGCAACGCCGCCTTCCCTCTGCTGAGGGCTCGCCCAGCTACGCTGACCACGCCCCCTTACCGCACTACATAAACGCTCGCTGACAGCAAGCGAGGCGTTTACAGAACTCACTCCTGAGGCGGAAAGCCGGGAGATAGCAATCTTTTATTGTGTATAACGTGATTTTAATCTTTGTTATTTGAAACTCCTCTCGAGCGCGCAGACTGCCGCCCAGCCGATTAGAGGCTGACGCGGTCGACTGTTGCCAGGGCAACGCCGCCTTCCCTCTGCTGAGGGCTCGCCCAGCTACGCTGACCACGCCCCCTTACCGCACTACATAAACGCTCGCTGACAGCAAGCGAGGCGTTTACAGAACTCACTCCTGAGGCGGAAAGCCGGGAGATAGCAATCTTTTATTGTGTATAACGTGATTTTAATCTTTGTTATTTGAAACTCCTCTCGAGCGCGCAGACTGCCGCCCAGCCGATTAGAGGCTGACGCGGTCGACTGTTGCCAGGGCAACGCCGCCTTCCCTCTGCTGAGGGCTCGCCCAGCTACGCTGACCACGCCCCCTTACCGCACTACATAAACGCTCGCTGACAGCAAGCGAGGCGTTTACAGAACTCACTCCTGAGGCGGAAAGCCGGGAGATAGCAATCTTTTATTGTGTATAACGTGATTTTAATCTTTGTTATTTGAAACTCCTCTCGAGCGCGCAGACTGCCGCCCAGCCGATTAGAGGCTGACGCGGTCGACTGTTGCCAGGGCAACGCCGCCTTCCCTCTGCTGAGGGCTCGCCCAGCTACGCTGACCACGCCCCCTCACCACGTCACTTGAATTGATGATAAAGTATGCACGGCAACCGGAAGCGCAGCGGACGAGCGCAGCGGGCGCGTCGAATGCGCGCCGAAGGCGCGCATAAGGCAAGCTCGTCTGCGCTCGTCCGCGCCGAGGACGGGCTAAGGGCCACCTCCCCTGCCGCTTCAACTCCTCCACGGGCGGCAAACCCGGTAAGATACACCTATACCGCTGCCGAACTGCATAACTTCAGACACGTAGCGGAACGGCCCCAT
The DNA here is from genome assembly GCF_964261635.1 of Lissotriton helveticus. Taxonomy (NCBI): domain Eukaryota; kingdom Metazoa; phylum Chordata; class Amphibia; order Caudata; family Salamandridae; genus Lissotriton; species Lissotriton helveticus. The sequence goes on from NW_027611719.1 coordinate 412,671, forward strand.
GTACCTCCTTGTTTCCGGCATACCAACCCTCTCATGGGCCCTCACCACTGCCCTACGTGTACTCTGGACACTCCCAAACTGACCAATACTGCCTCACGTCCAATATTAGCAGCGCTCATAAATGCAAGATCACTTCCCAAACACAAGCTCGAAATTGCTGAATTAATAGACACTTACAAACTGGATCTTCTGTTTATCACGGAAACCTGGGGGGACGAAGCCTCCGGTCCAGACTTCAAAGCTGCCACCCCTATCAACTTCAACGTGTGCAGATTAGACAGACCCAAGAAAAAAGGTGGAGGTATAGCCATAATGTACAGAGACCACTTTAAACTCTCTACGGTACAAACCACATGTCCCGAATACGAGGCCCTCCTTTTTACTTTAAGCCTCTCTGCGAAATCATCATTTAAGGGCATGCTAATTTATAGACCTCCGGGATCGAGATCTAAGTTCTTAGCCAACTTAGGAAACATAATCGAAGGGACTGCAGGCTCCCCGTATTTTACCTTACTGGGCGATCTTAATTTTCATTTGGAAAACCCCAACGACCCGGATACTACACAGCTAATCACGGATCTAGCTGCCGCCGGTCTGATGCAAATGGTGGAATCACCCACTCATCAAGCGGGTCACACCTTGGACGGTCTATTCACCAACAACCCCCAAATAGCCGTTACCCAAGTAATCCCTCTGATATGGTCGGACCATTCAGCAATCTGCTTCTCCATCGAAGTAAGCCCTACTAAACCCCCGCCTACATCTGTTGCCGAATCCACGTATAGAGACTGGAAACATATCAACCTATCTCAGCTAACAGAGATAATGCAACAAACCCACATCCCCATCGAGCAGGACCCTACGCTGTCTTCCTCTAACTATCTAAACAACTTAACCACGGCCTGCAATAAACTAGCCCCAATTAAAAACTCACGCCGAAACAGGAAATTACCATCAGCACAATGGTTTACAGAGCCCCTCCGAATTCAGAGACAGCATTGCAGGAACCTCGAAAGGAAATGGCGCCGGCAATACAACCCTATAGATAAAACTAATTATAAAAACGCTCTTTCCATTTACAAAAAACTCATAAACTTAGAAAAAGGTCGCTACTATACCGCTCAAATCAACCAGTCAAAAAACTCAGCAGGAGAACTGTTTCAGGTGGTTACTCTTCTGTCCAATCCACCTGCCCCACGATTAGAAGGCTCACAACCCCTAGCAGACAATTTAGCTAGCTTCTTTGAGGACAAGGTCAGCTCCATCTTTCTGACTTTCTCCCAATCATCTTCTATCCCCTCCTTGACATCACCTCCCATAAACAACAATGTCAGTTTTACTTCTTTCAACCCGACGAATCAAGAACAAATCCGGCATCTGGTAACTAGCACTAAATCGGGATCCCCCCTAGACCCATGCCCCCCAGCTATTCTGAATCTTATCCCAGAAGCCATTTCCCCCGCGTTATCTACCATCTGCAACGCCATGTTCTCTACAGGCATTTATCCATCGGTCTGGAAAGAAGCAATTATTAAACCTCTCCTCAAGAAACCAACGCTGGACCCTCTTCTCCCTGCTAGTTATAGACCCATCGCCTGCCTTCCCTTCCCAGCTAAGATCTTTGAGAAGGTAATGAATACCCAACTCTCCAAATACATCAATGACAACGACCTTCTAGACGACACTCAGTTCGGCTTCAGACAGGGCCATGGAACGGAAACTGCACTGCTCAAGGCAGCAGATGAAATCAGAACAGCTATGGACAAAGGAGGCGCAGCGGTCCTAATACTTCTGGACCTTTCCGCTGCATTTGACACGGTCGATCATGTCACTCTGATCGACCGTGTCTCAGCCTTAGGCATAAGAGACAAGGCCAAAGACCTTATCGCCTCATTTTTAGCCAACCGCCCACAAACAGTCAAGATAGGTAATTTCACCTCTCATACCTTCTCCCTTCCCTGCGGAGTTCCACAGGGTTCCTCGCTGAGTCCGACACTTTTCAATATCTATGTGTCGGACTTAGCGAGAGTAATAAAATCCCATGGAATTGCCCTCACAACGTATGCTGACGACACCCAATTAGTGCTATCAGTGCACAATGACGGAATATCTGTCGCAGCAAACTTTCAGGAAGGGATGAAGGCGATAAGCTCCTGGATGTCATCCAACTGCCTCAAGTTGAACTCCAACAAAACGGAGGTGATGACATTCGGGAGCTTGCAGCCGGCCTGGTCCCCCCAGTGGTGGCCATCACAGATGGGCACGCCCCCCCAGCCAGTGGTCAAGGTACGAAATTTGGGAGTCACTTTTGACAACAAGTTGACGTTCCTCCACCACGCCAATTCCGTGGTATCCTCGGCTTTCTTCATCCTAAAAAGAATAAAGAAACTTCTCCCCTACCTGCCACAATCCGCTGGTAAAACATTGATCAGTACCCTAGTGTTCTCTAGAACAGATTATTGCAACTCCCTATTGCTGAATGCTCAGGAAAAGGTACTTAATAAGCTCCAAACAGTGCAGAATGCCGCGGCTAGAATTCTTCTATCCATTCCCAAATTTACTCCCACCTCCCCGTACATCAGAAAACTGCACTGGCTCCCCATCAGGAGCCGAATAAAGTTTAAGGCACTCTGCATAGCCTATAAAACCTTGAACAATCCCGGACCTTGGTTCCTGAAAAAAGCTCTCTGCCCATTGGAACATCAGAGAACACTACGATCGGCATCAGCCCACCTGTTAAAAGTCCCTCGAACAAAAAAAACCAACTGGGGAGACAGATGCTTTACCATCGCAACTGCCAAACTATGGAACACTCTGCCACTCCACATTAAAACTGCCCCCACGTTGCTAAAATTCAGAAAAAGTCTCAAAACCTGGCTGTTTACCTCCTAAATCTTTTCCCCTACTGAAGTGACGATCTGTAACATTAGCGCCGAGACACCCGTAGGGGTATTTGATGCGCTTTAAAAATTGCGATAAATAAATAAATAAAATAAATAAATGGGCTAGGAGGGGAGATAAAAGTAGAAAGTATAAAAACCCTAGCCTGAGGTGTTGAGATAATAGGTTTGCAGGAAACCTGGCTATGCGACAATACCCCCGTGTTTGAAGGTTTTATCCAACTACATAAGCCTGCAAGAAGGAAAAGATTTGGTCACCCGGCTGGGGGCATTATGACTCTTGCCTCGACTAAGATAGCGAAAAGGGTCATGATTGTATATACGACATGTAAATGGTTACTGGTCAGTGATGTATCCCTCCTGGGCTATGAAGGGTTGTATAATCACACGATAATTGTAAATGTCTACATTCAGTGGGGAACAAACGAAGAATATGAGGTAGAAATGAGACGTTTTGAAAATGATCTAGATACATTGTGTGAAAAATTTGAAAATTATACAATAATTGTAATGGGTGACTTTAACCATACACTGAACCCCTTGAGATATGACCGGTGGTTTAAAGACCTCATGAGCTCAAATAATATATCCCCAGCAATGTTTCCAAATTGTACTATTTCTAAAGAAGATGTGAAGTTGGGCACATATTTTGGACTAAAAGGATTGTTTTGCCTAAACGGCAGATGGGAAACAGACTGGCCGGCAAAGCAGACCTTTAAGATAGGTTCTCAACTTTGCCCGATTGATTATGTATTGATTCATGTGTGGAATTTTGAACTTATTAAGGGGTTTCAGATAACTCCTTGTGATGGTAGTGACCACACTATTCTGCCTTTTGTATTAGCAAGGGGACCCACAAGCTCTAGAGAATTAGTTCTCCCTCAACAAGCAGAGTACCCTAAACATCGGACAACAAGACTAACAAAGCAATATATTGAAAAGCTAGCTGGATTTTTACAGGAAGTGGGTTTGGAAGATGCTAGGACTAAGAAAGTGTCTTGGTTCGATGAAAAGATAAAAGAAATGGCGCAGTAGAACTAAAAAGTAAGGAACCATGCACCATTGCTAAACAATCAATGCAAGGCAAACAGCCTAGCTGGTTTAACAGGGAGTGTTTAACTAAGAAAAGAGAAATAAGAAGAGAAGAAAGAAGTCTGAGGAAAAAACATGATCCAATAAGGCACAAAAATCTAAGTAATGTGAGGAAAGAGTATAAAACGTTAGTTAGAAATTTGAAGAGGGCATTCAAAGAGAAATGCTGGGTAAACTTGCTGGAAATTATTGAATCTAAAAGTTCTGGAATTTGATAAAGGAAACATCAGGACAGGCTAACGGGGCTATGCCCTGTGTAGTAGAGGAAGCAGCATGGCAATAATGTCTGGCGGGTGGGTATATCCGTTCCTGGAGGGAGGCTGTGGTAGATCTAAAACCTCTATTTACAACAGAAAAGGTAAATACAATCATAAGAAACTTAAACCTAACCCGTGCCGCAGGACGTGATAATCTACCATCAATTATCATAAAATTCCAGCAAGATTGGTGGGGGGATCGTTTTCCTGTATGTTTTTGGCAATAATGAAGTCAGATCCCTGAAAAGTGGAGAGGAGCAGTAATCAGACCTATCCACAAGAACGGAGACAGAAAAGCCCCAAAAAAACTACAGACTTATTAACTTACTGGATATTGGGGAAAAGGTATTTTCCAAAATAATTCTGGGCAATTTGAAAGACTGGGTGGAACAGTGGTCGATCGTGCCAGTGGAACAAGGAGGTTTTATGATCGATCACTGTTTTGCACTGTGGGCTGTAACGCGGAAGTCTGTGCAAAAGCAGGGGAAGCTATGCTGCTGCTTCGTAGACTTCCGCGCGGCATTTGACCTAGTGGATAGGAGATGCCTTTGGGAGTCCTTAAGAAAATTCAATATCCCAGAGGGGTTCTTGGAAATTATCCAGGAGCTACACAAACATAACTGGGCGCAAGTCATCAAATATACAGACGGAGCCTTGATACCTAAAATATTGATTAAGAATGGACTAAGGCAGGGATGTGTATTAACCCCCTTATTGTTTGCAATATGTGAATAGAAGTGACAGCCCTATGATGAATGGGAAACATGTTTCCTGCTTGCTGTACGCCGACGATTTGGTAATCTTCAACCAAACGGAGATTGAATTGCAAAGGAAGTTTTCTGCCTTTAATGAATATTGCTTGGCTAAACGCCTGACTGTAAATACGGATAAAACTAAATTCCTATGTTATGGGAAGAAAATCCAGAATTTTTATTGGTATCTGGGTTCTATGAAATTAGAAATTGTGAATGAATATAGATACCTTGGTATTTGGTTTGAAAAGTCTTTAAAATGTGACATCCATCTGGTAGCCCAGAACCCCAAAGCCCATACATCAGGATGTGGGCTAAGGAAATTTAGCCATATCTACGGGGATATGTCACATAGACCATTACTGAAAGCCTATAAGGCAATGATATCCCCACAAGTGCAGTATGGGGCCGAAGTCTTGTGTTTGAGTGGGAAAAATAATTGGGACATTGGGGAAGGGAAATGTATAAAACCATTGATGTCACTACCTGGCTCCTCGATGATCCAGGCAATCCGATTGGAGCTAGGATTGACATCATGGAACATACAGGTACAAGTGGCCCTTTTAAGATTTTGGAAAAGATTAGGATCTGAGGAAGTTACAAAAGTGTCACAATGGTGTAAAGAGAAGAATTTGCACAGTGACTTAAATTGGGCCAATGTGACTAGAATGAAATTGTGCGCAATGTGCAAAAACCTAAAAGTAAAATTTGACAAGCGGACACTGTCGGTTGAAGCTTTAAATGGGGAGATTAGAACAGCAGGAAGAGAAGTATCCAGGCAAAATGACATGATATACCTGAGTAAGAAAGTATCAGTACATTATATGATGAATAGCTGGGAGAATGACATGTGGTATCCCTATTTGGATAAACTACCTAACGCTGGCTTAAGAGCTGACGTACTCAGATAGAGAATAGGAGTCAACCATTGGGTATCTCATGGAAACAGAAAAGCAGAAATGGTACAATCTGACGGTAAATGTCGCTGTGGATTAGGTATCAAGTGCCACAATTTACACATTTTATTAGACTGCCAAAAATTTGTGCCACAGGGGAAACTGTTTTTACGACCCATTTAAAAAAAATATGGTATAACTGAGCGCCTGCTAGCAATTAAACTACTTACTGACATGCAAAACTTTGATATAGCAATCGCTATGGCAAAATATATGAAGGCGGTAAAAAGGACCCTGTTGGAACCAAATATGATTAGATAGAAATTGGCATGGAAATAAAGTGAAACATGCTCAAGTAAATTGTGTTTAGGCTGTAACACTAGCTTTAAGTTATATCTCGAGACTGTATTTCTCGTTGTAATTTTATGAGTATTTTTATAAGAAACTTGTAAGTTGTGGGAGGGAGGTAGGAATTGCCCTTTTAAGGTATTGACTTTTTAAGCGGTCTAAAGAAACGTACTTCTACTGACTTCTACTGACTGACTGACTGACAACACATCTATAGTACAGAAGAATACATCAATGTCAAAAATGTATTTAAGGAAATAACATTAAAAAAACAAGCATTTGCAATGCAATAGGTTGTGCATCTGCGAGAGTTTAAGCTATTGGCATTGTAAATGACCGTGCCTCTCATTTATCAGTTTTGATAATTATCACATAAATCAAAGACAATGTCATTTACAATACCAACAGCTGAAACGCTTGAAAATGCTAGACTTATTTCATTTCAAAGAAGCGGCCACCATTGTCCTGGGCTACCTGGAAAGTGAAAGCAAACATGGTGCTCTGAATCTTGCAAGAAAACGTATAATCCCTGCACAGTTGGACAAACTAATTAAAGAAAATAGTGCTTACAGAAAAAAGAAGACATACTGTGTGACAACAGTGAGGACAGTTTTTGAACTCCCCTTATGTACTACCTCCCTTTGTTACAAACCTAAATTCAGTCGCCTTCCTGAAGTACCATATTGTACTTTTAATTTGAATTGTATAAAACGTATTAAACACTGAAGAAGCCACATACAGCTGGATCGGTCATGCTGCATGAAGGGTCGCGCAGATGTTGGTGCAGGTGGGGTGTGGAGATTTTTGGGGGAATGAAACAAACTCATCTAAAAGGTGTAGGCGAGTGACAGATATGGATACCTGCGCAAAGGCCAATCTTGTTTAGTGCTTAACAAGGGATCTCATAATGCCTCGTCAGGGGTAGTAAGCGCTATATCATTACATTTACTATTAAGGGCACTTAATTCCTCCTTTTGGGAAAGGAAAAAAACTTGCTTCTGTGCGCTCTCAAAGTATTTAACTAAGCCAAATGCAAACAAAATAATATGGTTCACTAACAATTATAGAGGCAGCTTTCAATTTTGACAGACTGGTAGTATGAATCACCCCCCCCCCCGCCTCCGGGCACAGTTTATGGGCGGCGGTCTATGCAGACTCTGCCCTCCACCAAATGTCTTACACCCTGCGCACAGAGCGCTTATTGGCCTTTTTCCCTGCACCCTCTTAAAGCACCACTCATAGGTAATTGGAGGGAGCCTAGCCCCGTCCTCTTACACTCACTTCCTCTTCACCAGCGGTTTGTTGCTCTCATCTGCGGCTTCCGCCATCTTCACCAAACAGGGCGACATCATCGATTCGCTGGCTAATTATAAGGTAACAACTTTGCGTTTCTTGAAGCATCAAACAATCCTTCTATGCAGCCATACTCTTCAAGAGTTTCTTTTATTGACTGCACTACTAAAAGTTTCCCCAATCCATAATGACCACCAAGTCATGTCACTTACCCTTAAAAACAAAAGAAGGACATCAGTAGGAACGTCATTATGACACATTATGTGGAATTTGCGATTTTAAGAGTCTGTGAACAAATCTGTAACTGTGTGTTTGAAGAAACCAAACAAGAACAATTTGAGTATTTCCTTTTATTGCCTTGTTATTTAATCAGACTCAAATGTTCGCTTCAATGCTGATGCACTGGTATTGGCGCCACACCCGCAGGCAGGATCTGATCCTCTTTCTTGACAGATTCAAGGGCCTCGGTGCAGTATTGATGGTCTGTGCTGAGTGTTGCCGCAAGGAAAAAACAAAACCTGTTGTCCGCCGCCTCACAGCCAACCAGACTCACCACTTGCTCAGTTGGCAGCGGTAACAACAGTCAAGGTGCCATCACTGGAAACAATGTGAGAGCCTCTCGGGAACTCTGGATTGTTTTTGTTTACGGCTGATATCGACCACCTGCTGCGCAGCTCCTTAACCCTTTCGATGCTTGTGACGGAACCATTCCGTCATCAGTCACGGCTGAGCTGTGCTCATGACGGAATGGTTCCGTCACGACCGCACCCTGTTCTGGAATGTCCAGCACAGGGGCGGAATCGGCGCCGCACGGAAGCGGTTAAAGCTACATTGTTGTCGATGAGCAGGCAAACAAACATGTGTCTGCCTTCTAGTGTGAGCGCGCGGTAGGAGCGTGTGAGCCTGTGAGGCAGAGAGGAGACACCATACACGTGCACATCGCCTGTCTGGGCACGCACATGGTTTGTCTCCCTTCGCGCATCGAACCCACAACAATAGTCTCGCCAAGGCGATGTAGCGCATGCGCTGTGTTCGCTAGGCGAGACCTAATAACCACAAGACTGGCCTGACTGGCAACAAAAAATCAAGAATTTCATCTCACAGTTATTCATATTGCAGGAGGAAAAAACGTGAGAGCAGATTTTTTGTCAGGATACCATTTCATTGAGTCAAGCGAGAAGGATGTTTAGGATGAGGTTGAGGAATGTATCATTGCTAGTGTGGAAGATAGTTTCTTTTTTTCTGGACATGGATGCATGGTGTGATGCTCTCAGAGGAGACGTTTTATTGATTTGTTGTGAAATTGATGATCACAGGTTGGGTGAAATAGAAGTCAGTTGAAAATATGTTGCAACCTTATTGTAATGTGGCAAATTAATTATCTGTAGAGAATACTTTGTTGATAGGAGGAGAGAAGTTTCACTCCTCCTGATTGCTTTAAACAAAGAAGTTTAGAAACTGCCCACTCATGTCATCTAGGAGTGTCAGCCACTAAATGTAGGATAAAGCATGATTTTTGATGGCCTGGTTTGGATCGTAAAGTGGAAGCACCCGTGAGAGGGTGTGTGCAATGCAGTTGGAGTGATAAATGTTTGCACTCCTGTTTGAGGTGCGTAATTGGCATGTTCACACAGGACTTGGCATTTCCCCCTCCCCCTCAGTTTTAATACTTACATGATTGTCTTGCAATTATAGTTCACACCGTGAAATCTTGATTTTCAAATTGTGTTGAACTCAACGCGCTAGCCGACCATCTGGACATGGGAGGAGGGAGCCAGATCTACTACACTTATTTCGATCAGCGAGGATGAGTAAGTGGTTGTCAACAGACTGAAATCCTCTGGCTGTGAGTGTCTGTAGTTTCCAATTGAAGTTTTGATTGACCAACAGTGTTACATCAGGCCCCTCAGACCTCCCGATGAAAATGTGAGTGATTATTCACTTAAGATTTATTTTAGAATGAAGGTATATTCCAGTAAACCAACACATATATAGTACAGAAGAATACATCAATGTCAAAAATGTATTTTAACATTAACTAATCAATTCATAAACACTGGTAGGAAACAAGGAGCTGCTGCATCAAAAGCACAATGTAATCCCACGTCTAAAAATCATTCAAAGATACACAGGCTAACTACAAGGATTCCATAGACTTTCACACCAATGATTAAACGAAATCTGCAGATATATGTCCCAGAGCATGCTATTACTTGCAAGTAACCCAAGTTGCAGCTTCCCCCTAAAAGTGATTTGTGAGTTTAGCGTTTATAGAGTAATAGTGTTATTTATGTTTGGTAAAATGATGAATAAAATATATTCGGTGATAATAGAACTTTTAATTGAAGAGACAAATGAGTGAACAGCATGTTCAAAATAAGTGTTTATTTGTATTATTTAGTGTAGAGAACAACCACTATGCTCATATCTACTTTTATTCTAGGATATTTTTTGACTAATGTTGTTGGTAGCTTGCTTATTTTGCTTATTTTGCATGTTGTGTATCAGCTTGTCTTGGCTCTTCTAATGCTTGTCACTCCTCTGGAGTAAAGCCTCTTTGCCATCCTTCTGATTGGGTAACTTGAATTGTTTGTTTTTTGGTTGAACACTCCATGTGAGTGCATGTGTTTTGGGGTTATGGATTTACGGGTTTTATCACTAATCCCTAAATCTTGCTGAAAGTACTCCTGTCAGTCCAAGCATTGTTCATTCTGTTGCTTTTACCAGTCGTGTGATCAGATGTGCTTGGATGTTGTCCTTTATAACTCTGTTTCACTCAATAAAAACAAACCTTTCTTTTCTATTAGTCCACATTATGCTCGTCTCCCAAAGTGTTTCCTGGTGCTTCTTGTTTCTTCCTACCTGTAGAGAAATGAACAATCGCTGACAATAAACGCTTTCATAATTCTACAAATATCTATGTTTTACTTCTTTCCTGCTAGCCGGGTCTTCTATCATCTACTTTTTATCATCTGGTATTTGAATGTTCCAAATAATTATAATGTTATAGTTTTCTGTAATTCATTAATCTCCCAATAACTGCACTTGTTTGCTCCTTTGTATTTCCACAGATACGTCAGTATTATTGTTAATGTACTTAAAATCTTGACGAATTCCCTACAGCTTGAGGTTTATTTCAACGTGTGATCAATGACGGTGTGTTTTTGCTTATGTCGGTGTAGAATTGATAATCGAGTAAAGGCCTTCATGCATTAAGTGCACTTGTATGGCTTTTCCCCCGTGTGCGTTCTCTGATGCATCCTTAAGTTTGAGGAGTTACGAAAACGACTTCTGCATTCGCTGCAATGATAAGGTTTTTCCCCAGTGTGTGTTCGCTGATGACTTTTCAGGATTGATAACTTAGTAAAACTCTTCACACATTCACTGCACTTGAAAAGCTTTTCCCCGGTGTGAATTCGCAAATGAATCCTTAATGCTGAAGAGTCATGAAAACTACTTCCACATTCACTGCAATGGTATGGCTTTTCCCCAGTGTGTGTTCGCTGATGACTTTGTAGGTATGATAATTGACCAAAGCTCTTCACACATTCACTGCAATGGTATGGTTTTTCCCCTGTGTGTGTTCGCTGATGCCTGTGTAGGACTGATGATTGACTAAAGCTCTTTCCACATTCACTGCACTTGAATGGTTTTTCCCCTGTGTGTGTTCGCTGATGTGTTTGTAGATATGGTAACCGACTAAAGCTCTTCACACACTCACTGCACTTGAACGGCTTTTCCCCCGTGTGTATTCGCTGATGATTCCTTAATGTTAAGGAATGTCTAAAGCTTTCTCCACAATCATTGCAATGGTATGGTTTTTCACCAGTGTGGGTTCGCTGATGTCTTTGTAGGATTGATACATCACTAAATCTCTTCTCACATTCACTGCACTTGAATGGTTTTTCACCTGTGTGTGTTTGCTGATGGTGATTTAGTTCTGATGACAAACTAAAGTTCTTGTTGCATGTGTAAGGTTCTTCTTTCTTGGTTAATGTCTCCAAGTCTGGTATATATTTGCCTGCATCCCATGACTGTGTTTCCTGAAGGGCAAACATGGCTGATAAAGCACGTGTGCTATTCTCACATTCCCTGTATGTATGATATTTTGCACATTTGCTTTCTGATTTAATAAAGTGCAAATAAAGAGACATTACACAAACACGGATATGATGTTATTGAAAGAATGGATCCAAAAGAAAACAGAATCCTTTCATCGTGTGACGACCAAATACGACTAATCTTTAACTCTCAAAACAAAAATCGTCTGAGAGACACTGACGTGTTTGGAGCGACGAACTCAGGAACTAATCATTCAGGGAAAGACAAATAAAAAATAAAGGTGGAAAACGGAGAAAGGGCGGTATGGCGTCAAGATTCTATGGGAAAAGATTACAGTGAAGGTATAAAGTCATTGTCATGGGTATCTGAGACCCTGAACTGCAATAAATTTTCTACATGTCCAGAACAATCTGTTTAACAATGGTTTAAAAATAACATCCTGGAATATGGCGGGAAAATCTAAGATTAAATTGACGGAAGCCATAAGTAAACATCCAGATATCTTGATGTTACAAGAAACCTGCGCAACTGAATCATTTTCCCAGAAAAGCTATTACGTCTATGACATCCCAGCCAAAACCACCAATCGGGGCCATGCAAAAGGTGGTCTGGCCATTCTACTGAGGGAGGAATACATGTGGGACCAGGAAGTTATGCAGACTAAATCTCACAACTTGCAATGCATTAAAGTCTTCTTAAAAACGCATAATGAAGCATCCAAAAAGGCAATCTTGCTTTTCAATGTATACGCCCCTCCCGGTAAGAAACAAGATATCACATTTTTGGAGATCATGGAAACCATTATACAGATAGTAGAAGACCAATTACATATTCCATACATTATAACAAGTGATCTAAACGGCAAAATCTCTAATCTGGAAATTAGTAAATGGGTTCAATTATACAATGAGGTATCTGTTGAATTTTCTGCCCCACAATTCCCTAAAGGTTTAAAATCCGATAAAAGAGGAAAACTAATATTATCAACATTACCTACTCTCAATGGAGTAATCCTGAATGGTAATATTGAAGGTGATATTCCGGCATCATACACCAGACGGGGCAATGGAAGCTTATCTATTACTGACTACATCATTTGCAGTATGAATTTATTGGAGACTGCCACATATTTACAAGTAAAGTTAAGTCAAGAGAGTGACCATGCGTTGATGAACCTAACTACTGAATGGAGGCCTCAAATAGCAACTGATAGGCAATTAATTTTTCATAGAAGTTCTGTCTTGATAAATAAAGAACAGAGACGAATTTTCTGGAGCTCTAAAATTCTGGATAGAATATTCACATTGATTGAGCAAACTGATCTCCTAGCAAAAACAATCTCGGAAGACCCAATAGAAAATTTTGAACATACAATTAAGGAGCTCAAAAATTTTCTACTAGATAAACTACATCGAGCTTCCACAGGAGCTAATATGTGGAATAATCAAAACCTTAACAAAAACTTTACTCAAAATACTCAAAATTCTATTACAAAGAAAAAATTGAATAAACTTGTACGTGCACAATACAAGAACTCTACTCTAGCTACTGAGAAAGAAATTAATAAATTAAAAAATAAACTCCGGAGAGAGAAGCAAAGAAATAAAAAAGAAATACAAGATCGTAATTGGGTGGACATGCAAGTAGCTGCAAAAGACTATAATCAACGCAAATATTGGTCCCTCATAGCCAAATTAACAGGGTCGAAAAAGAAACTCCAATCAATACCTGTTCCTCCAAAGGAATGGGAAACTTATTTGACTGACTTGTACAAAGCAAACCCGACTAGCTCTGATGGGAAAAGCCCGGAAAAAAATAAGGGAAAAGATGACTCTCAAATACCCAGAATCACAGCTACCTCAGTGGAATGGAATATTAGAAAAGCAAGAAAAACAGGTGCCTCCGGCCCAGACCAGATTCCTATAAAGATCTATCAAGCAAACTCAAGGGAATGGAGCAAGTTGTTATCGAATCTATTTAATCATATTCTCAAAACTGGACAAATCCCAAAATCCTGGCAGGGGAGTACCATCATCCCAATACACAAAAAGGGGAGCAAGTTTATTGCAGGAAATTATCTGCAGATTGCATTAATGGATGCTGCAGGAAAAATCTTTGCAGCAGAGGTTTTACAAAGATTAAAGGATTGGGCTTTCTCACTGGATAAAATTCCAATGTTCAAAGCTGGTTTTAGGCCAAAACACTCAGTTACAGACAATATTGCTACCATCCAAACAATATTAGACAAATATATAACTGGAAAATCCCAGGCAGTTTGCGCAGTGTTCATAGATTACTCGACTGCGTTCGATCGTGTTGATCGACCAACTTTATGGCATAAACTCAGGGGACTGGGAATCTCAGAACAATTGCTCCAAACTATAGTGAATCTTTATACCAGCACCTGGTGCCAGGTACATATGGGGGGAGAAAAAGGTTTAACAAAAAGGATAAATATAGCTAACGGTCTAAAGCAAGGGTGCCTTTTGGCTCCGTTACTATTTTCCCTATACCTTAGCGACTTGCCCAAACAGTTACAGCTGGGCTCATGTTTACCCCCAAAAATTGCAAAGCATACAAGTCCTACTCTATGCTGACGACATCGTGATGCTTGATCTTACTCCCTTCGGTCTGCAAAAATCTCTGGACATTCTTCATAATTACTCAAAAGCAAACTTTTTAATTCCGAATTTAAAGAAAACAAAAATTGTGGTCTTTTCAGGAAAGAAATCTAGAGCAAAATATAGTTGGAGCCTAGGCGGAGAAAAAATAGAAATAGTGAACGAATATCCTTATCTAGGCCGGATTCTATCCAAGAATATCTCAAACGTAAAACAGATAGAAAACTTTATGAGGAAATTTGTAGTACACACTGAGGCCCTTTTAAGACTTTATCGTTTCACTGGGAATCGGCACTTTTCTTCTCTGATAAAAATATATAAAGTAAAAATTCCTCCAGTGTTATCATATGCAACAGAGTATATCCCGATTAAACAGTGGACCTATATGGACCGTAAAGAGGGGAAAATCTTAAAAAGAATAATGAAGGTCTCTGATTCCATACCAGTTCAAGCTTTACGTTTGGAATTCTCCATCACAAGTTCCTACGCCACAGCGGTAGCCAGTGTAATTAGGTGGAGCTACAATCTTCTCCACGCAAAGGAGGGCAAATTAAGATACTTACTGAAAAAAGAAACCTTTGACGATGGAACAAAAAATCAGACTTTTTTAAACAATATGACAGCTATATTTCAAATGGCAGAAATCAGTCCGGAAATCTTGCTTAGCTGGTCAGCAGCCCAATTGAAACTCTTTTTGAAATGCTTTACCCCGAAGTTAAGCTTTGAATTAGACTACGAACATTGTAAAAAATTGTCAACATATAAATCCTTTACAGACTCTCTGGTATACCACCATACTCATCCATATATCGGGTTCTCCCTGACTCACGGCGCAAGGAGGTCAATTACTATGTTAAGACTGGGCATTTTACCCATACTATCCTATACAGTAAGATGGTTGCCAGGAGGATCGTCGCTTTGCCCCTTGTGTGAAGGGGGTGACCAAAACATTGAGCACTTGTTGTTCATGTGTCCTAGTACAAAAGTAACTTTAGCACGCACAAGATACCTTGCCCCTATTTATCGCACTTGTAGAATCACCCGAGTGAGTGAACTATTAGAGTTGTGTAAACAGCCACCAAATGAATTTGTTTGCTACAATTTTTTTTTAATTTTTAAAATCCTTTTTACTATTGTATTGATCAAATGTGAAATCAGCTTTATTTTCTGTAAATTGTATATTTGTGGTCCTCTGTCGAGTACCAATACAAATAAAACCTTTTGACTTTGACTTTGACTAAAGTGCAAATGTCACGAAACACCTGCCACACTCAAGGTCACCAAAAAACCGTCGAACTCATAAAGAGTGCAAGGCTTCTTTGTGGGCGATAGTGTCTTTGGAATGGTTAAATGTTATGCACAGTTAGGGATAATGATCCATCTTCCTTCTGGTCGGCACAAACTGGGACATAAACTTGTATTTCAGATAGCAGAACTCGTCTTTCTTTTACACGTGAATTGTCTGGCCCCACACCATTGTTCTTTTCTCGGGTTCCTGTGGTTTGGCTAGAAAGAGTTTACCATACACCGAGCGCACTGAATGGGCGTCTGTTATCATTTTAAGAAAGCGGAGCACTGCTGTAAACACATCATTTCAATACCAGGATCAAAGTTGGTGTTGGACACCTGTTTACAAGAGAGTTGCTTTGTCAGTGTTGTTGCCTTAATTTTCCAGCGGTTATTTCTTAGTTTTGTGGAGTGGAGGTGCTCGGCTCAGACTCTTACATTCACTGAATTGCCCTTGACAGCTGCTTCCAGGACCCGTCAGTTAACGTTCAGGTTTGTCAATATGACGTTGCTGAGGCCGCCTTGAATACTGGAGCTCAATTCTTCATTGTTTTTGTTGATTTACAGTAGTATCTTCTAAATCCATTATAATTTCATGTATTCAAGGCTTGTTTCCTGTTGGATGTAAAATGATGTTAAATTACTAAATGTAAACATGAAAGAATTAAATACATAATGTTTAAATTGTGGTACAATACATTTCTTCTTTACCATCTTTGAACGTTACAGAAGGATTTTTCCTCATACACGGATATTTAACTAAAAGCTCTATCAAAGAAGTCACATCTTATTTACTTCAGAAAAGGAGGTGATTTGCCAGAGTTTACAAAGTAACTTAATAAAGAAAGTGCGCTCACGGAGCGCCCACATGCCACAGGTACAGGTGTAGGTAGATGCATACGGTTAAGATTTCATTTAAACAAGAACAGATTGTAGAAAAAGAGGACTCAGGATGCGCTGCAGTTTCTTCAGTTTCAGGAAGTGCATAACAAAGGTAACTCTTCAGGAAGTACATAACAAAGGTAATGCAAGGCGCATTGTGTGGAAGAAGATATACTACGTAAATTACTGTTAACCCATGTATAGGTTGTATTTCATTTTGCAGTTCATGTTATTACATTGCTCTGGTCTCTGAAGAGACGGAAACTGTGTATGTTCTGTTTACGGTGTGCCAACACCAGGTGCAGTATGTTTTTATCTTGTGGGCTTTCTTGGAATATGCTTGCAGGCAGTTTCGGTGCACCCTGTGCGCGCCTCCTGATTATTGCCTGATCATAATAATTTATTGTTTGTCAACCGTCTTCAGCGTAATGTTCTCCTACGTGGCTCAACGTGTGCTAGACTGCAGATTGTAACCCAAGGCAGGACAGTGCGGTTGGTAGCTGGCTGTTCTCACTCGAGCAATAGCAAATAAACGTTGCTTCCTGACTGCTTACAACTGTGCTTGTCCATGCTTTATTTAGAAGAGTAGTTTGGTTTAACCCCTTGTGTGCTCGTGACGGAACCGTTCCGTCACAAGCCTCGGATGGGCTGTGCTGGTGACGGAACGGTTCCGTCACGGCCCGCTCGCCCCGCCTGCGCAATGCGAATTCCGCGCCTGCGCTGAGCGTTCTATTAGGCGGGCGGGGCCGTGACGGAACCGTTCCGTCATAAGCACAGCTCACCCGAAGGCCATGACGGAGCAGTTCCGTCACTAGTACGCGAGTGCCGCGCGGCCCCCCCTTCCCCCTAAGCACTGCGGCGGAATAGCCGCCGCAGCTAAGGGGTTAACAAACTGTGCCAAAACCCAGGAATACCATGTCGGAGCCCAGTTGGAGTCGCCACCACGGTTGGAGGGCCAGGCGAACTTGATGACTTCAAAGTGTATGCCTGGAGAGGGGAGACCGGTTTCCTGCAGTTGCAGTTCACAGCAAGTGACTCGCTTGGCTGAATCCCAATGAACCAGACCTCTGTTGCCTTGACACAGTAAAATCAGTTATCAATCAGGAAAGGAGACATTGAGTTTAAAATTTTGGGTGGTTCAAGGCCCACTTGAGTGGTTGTTTGCGGGTGGTTCGAGACCCCCGACCTGATTTGACCTCATATTTAGTGACAGGTGGTTTGAGTCCCCATTTCTGTTATATCAGTTTCAATTGTGTTCCTCCTTACCACTGGTTGTTGTGTTAGTAAAAATTGTGCCTGTGTAGCAACTTTTTGTAGCGACAAGAATTTAGAAGTGCCACAGTCCACATCTCCACCCAGTAGTCCGGTGTGGTATGTAATTAAAAAAAGAGTCTCCAGGAAGGCCTATTTCTGAAACAATGGCATGAATAAACTAAATCCAATCCAGATTTGCTACAGCCAGGAGTAAGATCCTTTGAAAAAGTGAAGTTGGGTTATTTGCGACAATATTTAATGGCTAGGCAAAGACAGGGAAAGATTTGATTGTTACTATATGAGGCCTTACAATGTTGGGATGAACATGCATGGGTCAGAAACTGCGGGGTCCACTGGGAGGGAACAGTAAGGAGACAAGCACAAGCCAACAAAAGAAAGAGAACGCAGAAAACTGGTATCGATAGGACAAGAAGCAGAAATGTTGGCTTGTAAAGCTTATGCTCATAAACACATAGATCGTACATCAGTTGTCCCCTCAGTTCCCAGCGGTCACGAGGACCCCTGACAATATCCTCTGCAGAAGAAGTGCAGCCGCAAGAATGAGATCCTTCTCATACTTCCCAACCCTAGAACTGCACCCACTCATCAACGATTTCTGGAGGTAGAAGGGGATGACGATGAAACCAGAAGATTTAGATAAGACACTCCAATGACCAAAGAAGAACAGGACAGGCCAGAACACATACATCATGCCATAATGAAAGAGGGTTCAAATGCCTATGGTAACAATGTACCCGCCAATTTTAACTTTAGGATGAAGCACCACCCACTGCGAATGGTCTCTGACCAAATCTATTATATGTGTAAGGATTGGTTTATAACGTACCCCCCCAAGTCCGGGTTATCCTCAATTATCCCCACTCCAAGATGCTAAAGACATTGAGGAACATTTTAAAGATACTCATTTACCCCTCTCGGCCCAGACGGCTTACCTATTGATGTTTACCAAACGGTAGACAAGATATTGAACTACATAAAATGCAGAGCCATACCTTGGCGTATTGTGTTTTTATCCAGGAGCCTAAACCGATATTTCTATTTTATGCCCTTGTTCGGTTATAATAAATAATATCCCTATAACGGCATAATAATCATATCCATATTCAGTCGTAGCACATGCTGTCACGTTAGGCAAGGCTACATCCCCGGACTCCTAGAAAGCACAACGACTTCTCTAAACAAACCAAACCTCCAGCAACCTGGGAAATCCCCCTTGCTTTTGTTTTGATTTCGTCCTAGAACTCCTGTGAAGCACTGTAAGAACGGCCAGTTCTTAGTGACATCTTTATTGACGTCTTATGTCCAACCTTACGTCAAACCCGGCACCTTTCAGGTATAAATATACCAACGTTGCCTTAAGCAAACACACGGTGGTGGTTTTGGAGCCGAGCAGCTATCTACTTGCCCGAGAGCCCAGCTGATGCGAGAGCCCACGGATGCTGCCCCATCTCTTTTGACGCACTGAGAGAGACGCTGTCTTTTCTCCTGCCGGGAAATCCAGCTCCGGTGTTTCCAGATACCTTCGCGGGTTACTGGGATATCGAGTCCTGAGAGAGAGATACCAGACCTCCTGCTTTCTATTACCCAGGTACGGAACTGACTAAACCCTTAAAGAGAATTCTTGAGTCAGATTCTTGGCAAGCCAAACTTAACTTAAACTGCTACTTACTTACTCCTTGCCACGTATTAGGCTTAGGTCAGGTACACTGGGGTAGGCGTATTTAGAAGCACCAGTTGAGTACGTTAGTCAATGTATATATGTATGTATGTATTTTATTTATTTTAAAGTATCATATGGCTAAGAAACCATATCAATGCTTTTTACAGTATTATTTTATAATCCTCCTTTTACTGTACGCACTTTACTTTACTACGAGTATTGCAATTGTGGCAATTCATTTCTCTTGCATGAGGAAGAAGACTGCTCAATAAAAAAGACCTTTTATTGAAAACGCCCGTCTCTCTTTTCTCTGCACTCTGGTGAAACTAAGTAAGCACTATTGACTGAGTGAAATAGCTGTCTATTGTTTTCCCACGACTCTAGAGATACACTCTTATTCTGGAGGAGCAAAGTTGTCATGTTTTATGGTTATCAGAAGCTAATCCCTTCTTGTCTATCCAGGGAGGTTAAACTCCCCCTCGTTTATTCGAGAAAGTTTCTAGTGACCTCTGAGCTAGCTGGCAAACCTTAAGTCTAATATAGTCAGTAGAGATCTAGTCGACCTCAGTCCTACGTCTAAGCTGCTGTTTATATTATTCCAATGCGCAGAGCCTATTGGGAATATAGGAACTACACTACATGGCGCCCAACGTTTGGCAAGGCGATAAATCTAACGCAAGACGTTAGAGTAACTCAGTCGTGCTTTTTCACACAGACCCCGTAAATACTCCAAAAGACGTCTGGAGTGGGTAAAAGGTTAAAAACCGCCGGAACTTAGTAGGAAGAGATTCCTATGTATAGTTTTTGGTTTAGTCAACGTTGAAGGATACAGTGTTCCAAAATATTGTGCACCTAATCTTTGTTTCCTTGAAACGTGATCTGCAACAAAGACCTTTTTGTCAGTAAAAATGTCAGAAAGTGAAGACGAAAGGGAGGCAGCTAGAATAGCAGCTCAAATCCTAGTGGATGACACAAGTCTCCGAGACAATGACCCGAATGTTATACTCATTCCGGTCAACATAAGAAAAACTATAACTCTTAAACTTAAAGAAAATGGACTAACACCGAGAGGCGGAATAGTCGTATTCGTAATTGAGGCCCATGAATATCGGCAGACAGAGGTATTCTATCCATGGATAAACTTTCCCGCAGCAAACGCTGTCACACACGACTTCCACTATTACAAAATAGAGGAACCTCCGGATGAATACACTCCTTTTGAGGAGGTTGAAATCCCATTAAAATACCAAGAGCACCTGCTCTGGTTTAAAGGCGCCCTAAAACATAATAATCACATCACCAGGCTCGGTCCACTAGGTAGACCAGGAGCAACGTGGCCGGTTCTAGCCAGCTACACACCACATCCAGACATTGAAAAAATGTCAGTACCAGAACTTTTAGCACAGCTAAAACAACTAATTAAAATACATAGACAATTAGTCCAATATGTAATGCGGACTTCAACAATCCAACCAGCTATTAACATTCCACAGCTGACCCCTCATCAGGGGAACACAAACAAAATAACACCACAGAACATATAATCATGTCTGGGTAAAGTACCCGTAAAACGGGAACAAATTCCATTCTGGGTAGCACAAAAAATAACTCAAATAGAGGCAGTATTTCCGGATACTACCCCTACCGAGAAACACAGAATTCTGACTATCTGTCTTCCAATGGGGATGGCACCACATGTGGAGGACTGTGACACTTGGGGTACAGTCTTTGCTTCCATTTACACAAAAACACATGGTGTTCTGTCTATGGCGATAATACCAGATGTGCTAAGACAGATTCAAAATGAATACGGTCCAGAACCTGCTTTAACTCTGGGTATGAAATTACTGAAAGACTTTAAGAAGGTCTCGGCTATATTATTAGCCAACATAAAAGGAGAA
Organism: Lissotriton helveticus; assembly: GCF_964261635.1. Taxonomy (NCBI): domain Eukaryota; kingdom Metazoa; phylum Chordata; class Amphibia; order Caudata; family Salamandridae; genus Lissotriton; species Lissotriton helveticus. The sequence goes on from NW_027611719.1 coordinate 433,897, forward strand.
GCAGCATCTGTGGCGATCCACCAGAAATTGAAAGAAACAGATATAGCAGACCAACCAATTGAACTTGCCAGAATCATAGAAAAATCCTATGAAGAACTAGGAAGAGATAGTTTGGGTGGGAAACCAGTAAAACCCCAACTAACTGAAAATCCTGAAAAGATATTTATTTAAAATAATCTAAACACTCCAAAAAAGAGCTGGGATGGAAATAAACAATCCACTCCCAAAGAAAAAAGATTCCAGTCCAGAGGAAGGTCTCCTCGGTGGAGAGAGAAAGATCTCCGGACCAAGGACACAAGTCTCCCCAGAGGGAGCCCTCTGAGAAAAGATACAACCTTAGAAATAGGGATAATCTGAAGAAACCTGATAGATATCAAGATATTGATACACGTCCCTCTCGATCTTTTCAGACTTCCTCGCAGAAATCGGAAAAAAGAGGACGGTCAGAACACAGGGAAGAGCACGTCAAGTCCAAAGACAAGGAACCTGCTCATCAAAGTAAAAAATTACAATTTCCAAGAAAGAAGGTAGCCAGTATTAAAATAATCAAACATGCCGAGGATACTGAGGACACAACTGAAAAACGGAGAGTGGGCCCAGACAATGCTAGACAGCGCAGCAGAAGTGACAATAGCTCGCAAGATCTTGATAAATCATCTGGAGACAGTGGACACAAATGAATACATTCAGGTGGAAACTGCAGACACCAGAGTTAGCAAACCTCATAAAATATACGAAATAACATTACGTATAGAGGGAGATAAGACTAGGAAAGTAAGGGGTCTGTTTTGGGATAACCTTTCCAAAGGCTATGACATCCTTTTAGCTGAGAAAGACTGGCCACCAGAGTTTGTCAGGGAGTGCCCTCATGGCGAAGAAATGATTATGCCTGCCTTCTCAAATCATATTCCAATTCATAAAAAATATACATATGCAAGAAAATGGGCAGTAGCCCAAGCTCCTGCATTATATATAAATCATGTAGGATGTGATGAGAACTCTCCTCCTCACAAAATCCAGTTAAAATGTCAACCAACTGCACAAAGGCAGTACCCAATTAAGCAAGAAGCTAAAAAACCAGTCAGGGAGATCTTAGATCAACTTGAATACCAGGGGGTGATTGAAACATGCACCTCACAAATGAACAATCCTTTGTTTCCTGTCTCCAAGCCAGACGATTCATATCGTCTAGTTTTGGACTGCAGACACCTTAACTCATGTTGCAAGACATTTGCAGTACAAAACTCACACAGTGCAGCACTAATGAATAACATCGTGCGCAAAAAATACAAAACGACATTAGACATCTCTAAAGGATTCTTTTGTCAAAACATTGCACCTGAAAGCAGGTATTTGACCGCTTTCTCAATAATGGGGTCGCAGAAATTTCTGTCGACTCCCACAGGGATTCAAGAGTAGCCCAGGATACTCACTTGAAAAGAGTGAACACCATAATACTTGGGTTCGCAGCAGAGGGTTACAAATTCAACTTTAAAAAGTCACGAATTGCCCATCTAACAGTCCTGTTTTTAGGATATGAATTATCAAGTGAAGGCAAAAGCCTAGCAGACAATTTCTTAGAGAAATGCGCTGTACTCCAAGCACCAAAAACGCTGAAGAACTTACAATCAATACTAGGTTTCCTGAATTTCAGAAGAACTTACATTCTAAACTATGCAGAGAGGGTTAAACCTCTCTATGAACTAATAAAACCTGATTTTAAACCAATCAATTGGACTCAAAAACACACAGAAATTTTGAGATCGTTGCAAACAGACATGTTAGCTAAAACAAAATTGCAAACTCGCGATAATACACACAACCTTGTAACCCGAGTCATCCCAGGAAGATGCGGATTCACGTACCTGACCTCTAATGAGGGAGAAACGGTACCAATAGCTTACAAATCACATTTGTACACAAAAGCTGAAATTAAATTTAGTTCAACGGAAAGAATTCTAACTGCGGTTCAGACTGCTGTAGCAAAAGAAAGAGCCCTAGCACAAGGTAAACGAATAATAATCGTTACACCAGTACCAGCCCTAGAAGCGGTAACAAAAGCAAGCATTCCGAATGCTAAAGCACTACATCCGAGATGGATCCAATGGGTTAATTCTCTTGCTGCAACAGACGTAGTATATGAATTTGAGGCTAATTTAAAAACACAAGAATTTATACAATATGAATATGAATGTCCTCTGCCAACCGAAATCCTACCTCTAGAACACTACGGCTGTAGAATATATACAGACGGATCAACACAGCCCGCAGTTGGGGGTAAACAAGCTTACAGTGCTGCGTGCGCGATTGTTAAAGGTCGTTGGCACGAAGGAAAATTTAGACCACTGGTCACTAAAACACAATCTCTAGGAGATTGTACAGCTCAGCGAGCTGAACTACTAGCATTTTAAATGGCCCTTTAAAATACCTATCGCGAATTCCCCACACTCATAGTGTCCGATTCATATTACTGCGTTCAGTCCTATAATGAATACCTGAAGAACTGGGTTCAAAACGGTTTCAAAGATGCAAAAGGTGGCACAATCAAGTATAAAACGCTTTGGGAACAAGTAGTTCTTTTACAGAAAGAACTACAAAAGACTCACGTGATACATACACTGATTCATCAACGTGATGGCGTTCACGTTGCGGGGAATTCATTGGCTGATGAAGCCGCAAAGGCAGCTGTGCAAACTGCTTCCGTAGCTGCTATCACCCGGTCAAAAACAAAAATAGACAGCGATATAATGCAAGCAGTCAGTGCGTCAGTAAAACAGGACAGAAAAACACTCCCGAAAGGCTTTCCAGTAAAGTACTCATACATAACTGATGCGAATAATGTTCCTTTTGCTCGAATCCCTGGAGTGGGGGATAGGGCAATTCCAAATATGGAACACAGGTTAGGACTAATTACAGCGGCACACGAAGGACTGGCTTCTGCACATGCTCGTGTTTCCGCCACAATATCGTTATTAAAACAGAGATATTGGTGGCCACGCATGAGAATAGAAACTAAGAACTATGTTCTAGAATGCAAAATATGCCAAAGAATGAAAGTATCAACAGTGAAACGACCAGCACAGACGCCTCTTCTAATCTCCGATAAACCATTAGCTTGGGTTTACCTGGACCACTGTGGTCCCTTACAAAGGGATGGTAACTATAAATATATCATGGTCGCAGTGGATTCCTGCACGAGATTCATTTGGATGTGGCCCCAGCGCTCGGCTGATGCCAGAACTGTTATAAAAGATTTGCGAGTCTATATCGGCACATACGTAATTGGCATGCTACATTCTAACCAGGGTCCTGCTTTTAGCTCTCGACCTTATAAGGAGGACATGACCAGCATGGGCATTGCATTGCGGTACTCTTGTCCCTTCCATCCTGAGGGAAATGGGATTGTGGAAAGAAAAAACCGAGACATAAAGCAATCTATAACGGCGAGGGTATTAGGTTCGGGTGATGGGTGGGTCCAACATTTAACAAGTGTCCAACGTAGTCTTAATAATCTGCCAAGAAATTCACTAGAAGGTTTCAGTCCGTACGAACTATTGTTCGGTACTAGAATGCATATTCAGGACTTAGATAGTCAGACTTCAGTGGTAGAAGAAAAATGCTTTGACATCAAAGATCGTTTGGCTATTTTACAGGACTTAAATGAAACAAGAAAGGACCTGAGCAACGTAAAGTTAAAACAGCAGCCAACAACCACTGAAGATAAACCACCTGTCCCAGCAAGGCCTGTCTGGATTCCAAAAATTGGGGATCTGGTCAGAGAGAAGATTGCGGTGAAGAAGGAATTTGGGCCTTCTTACAGAAAAGCAGTACCTGTCTTAGCTGTCAGCGGAACAAGATCAGTTGTGCTACCGCCCCTTGCTGGTAAAAAGGAGAACCGAGTTGTATCCATCGACCTGGTAAAACCACAATCATGTGGCCAATAATAAGTAGTAGGCCCAGTGGACTCCCAAGAATTAGCAGAACACCAAAACTTGCTACTATAAAAGAGGTTCAAACTGAGAGACTAATCACATTTGATAAACCTACAGTGAATAAAAAAGGACTATGCAACAAAGCCATGGAACTTGTGCCTCTTGAAACCCAAACTGCAACAGTTCGTCAAGAAACACCAGTCTACAACGATGTAGCCTCAGTCTATGCTAATGAAACAAAGAAAATTCCAAAAGCAAATAAAAATCCGGAAGCGATTTCAACAATTGACAGAACTGCATCTGGCTACTTCATCAATTTCGATGACTTTTCTGAGGATCCTAGCGAGCCTGAAGAAACGCCAGCAACAAAAACTTTTAAAGACAAAGTAACTGAACTCTTTCATCAACTCAAAGAAACCTATCTGATTTCTCCATGGATTTTGGATTGTGTTAGGTGTACCTTTCCTCCTGCTTTGGCTCATCATGGTTCCTTGTTTGGGAAAATTCATTGAGGGAAAATACAGTACAATGGACACAGCAAGTCAGTACATCAACTTGGTCCTAAAGCCACACAATTCATCTCACATCGAGAAAAGAGAACTATCATCCGTGAATGTCACAGCCAATTCAATACCCGGTGGGGTAGCTTGGGACAAAACTGATTACGAAATCTATGCCCCGGTCGAGCTCTTGAAATATCCACACCAGTTTAAGGTTTCATTAAGTGACTTTGTAAAACCGAGTACATTCTCTGATGATTGGGACTTTGAAAGCATTAATGATATGATTTCAGACTTAGTAATGTCAGCAAAATTTACAGAACATGATTACTTACAGGGTTCATCTAATTATGAAGAAATGTATTGCTACAATCACTTCGCACATCACTTTTTGCATAAATCTGCTCAACCTAGAAATGTTTTTAATTATAATCAATGGGAACATTGTGCAACTCCACCAAAAGGTAGTTCAAAAACATTTTACGAGAAATTTCCATACTTCTCAGGGTTTAACACAAGTGAAGCAGAAACGTTTTATTTCAAACTGTTAAATAAGACAGGGGTGAAAACAATGCTGACAAACGCTAAATTGATCTATTCGGAAACATTTTATGAAAAAATGACTACATTTGGTTTTGATTTTTGGAAAAAAAACATTGAAACAAAAACAATCTGGGGTACCAAAGATTGGCAGGTCCAAGGTATAGAATCATTATTTAGAGCCTGCATGATCCCAGTACAACTTATATTCTTGAATGAGACAATTCAACAGACAACCTGTCTTGGCCTAGCCAAAATTAAAGACTTAAACAAACCGTCTATTCCAAAGCCAACACCTGACAGTAATAGCACTACAGATGTTGAGATAGACGTATCCCATATTTTTAACCAAAACAGAACACATCCTGATTGGAAAAAATGGTTGATCTGGCCCATAGACACAAATAACTGTCAAGATAGATTCCTGAATAAAATTCAGGGGTTCAAATTGACCAGGCCAGACCCTAGATACTCCCAGAGACAACATCCAGGGATAGTTACAACATACAGTGTAGGGAAACTCTGCCTCGAATGGCTACAGAAATCCACACTGGCAGAAATTAAGCAACACTTAACTTTACTTAAAGACGTTGCTGACTTGCGTGATTTCATAATGGGACCACGCAAACAGCATCAAAAACGTTTCATAGCGGCCGGTATATATGCTGCACACAACGAAGCTTGGAAAGAAACACAAATTGAAACAGCAGAAAAAATATGAGAAATTGATCGTATTATTTTGGAAAAATAATTTTCTGTTGTGGACAATGGGTTAATGACTCTGTCCTCCAGAAAATATTCACTGGACAGTATTGTATCATCTGCTATTGATATAATAGAACAGGACTTACTAATGTTACAACACGGTCAGTCCCAATTGCGTTCTATTGTACAGCTTGGCTGGACGTTGCAAAATCTGCGTTCAGGCTACGTGCCCTGGCGTTTAATCAACACAACGTCATTGTTCTCTATCTTTAACCTTACTGATACACAAATCAGTTTGGCACAAAAAGGAGCAGACTATACGATTCTGAGCATTGAAAAACTTGAGAGATTACCATTGACAATGTCAGAAAGACCTGTCATTGAATGGATAATACACGGGATAATAACAATTCCGATAACAACTTTCCAATTTAAATACTGTCAAGAGTATATACCAGCGGGCCAGTATGAAAGGTTGGGTAAAGGGTACATTAAGTCATCATGGAAACTACCTTACACACACACATGTTATAGTGAAAAGGAACAGAATGTATTTCTTAGTGGTAACAATTGTAAACGATCACTAAGTGGTATACTTCTGTGTCAAGGTATTAACCTGCATGGGGCCTGTGAGGGGACTTCAAATAACCTTTCATGTCACCAGCATGGCACACCTGCAACACGAATAGAGCCATTCTTTAGACGGCTTTCTAACGGGAGCTATATTCTAATAGTGGACCACAGCTGTTGTGGCATGGTGCTAGGAAAAGCTTATCTTGTGAGCGTTAGTTCCATGGCCACTTGCTGTATGCAAGTATTGTATCCAAACAGCACTCCAGACACGGAGGCGAAAATTTGGCCTTTTTTGAATATCTCTTCTATTCGAATTGATACTTTAAGCAGAATGAAGTCTGTTCTTTTACAGACAACTGTGCCCTTGACGTCATCAAAAGAAACGTATGATCTGCAAGTTGCAAGGACAACGGCAGAGATGCATACCCTTTTATCAACAAATTGCCCAGTGCATTTCGCAGAAATGCTAAGCCAAATCCTAAATATGTCTGATACCAGTGGTATCCCCCATGTATTTAAGACAATTTTTTCGGGACTGTTAACACCCTTCGAAACAGTTCTGGGCATTTTTCCTAATTTTGTCCATTCTGTCTTTGGCGGCCTACCACTTCTGTTGGGACTCGTAGCAGGCATTTTATTTTTGATACTTCTGCTTCGATATGGCAAGCCTAATTGCAGACAAGACTCCAGCAACGATGGAAGAAACGAACCCTGCTATACGCTATCGGGACAGCATCACTAAAGTCCTTGGATTAGCTCGGCTAAGAGATCTGAATATGACCTGGTTTCTTTCATTCAGACCCATCTGGCAGAATTGTATCTTACCTGTGTTAAGATGTATGCTGTGCGGAGAAGAATGCGTGTTGGACATCTGTCTCACACTACTATCAGAAGAACCATTGGATACAGATACTTTGCTAGGTCCTGTAATGGCTCATGCATCGTGTTGTCCCCAGCGGTTACCTATCCTGATGACGGCATTCGTGGAAACTTCACCACTGCGATTAAAGGGTAGTAAATTACAAGATGAGAGCAGCATCAACCAGGTACGACCCTCTGTAAGCAATGCTGATCAATACATCGATGAAAGCAATCATGCTCAAGACTGCATGGTTGCGACATTTTCCAACTTAGTCGAACTTTCACCTGAAGCAGTTAACTGCTTTTTTGAAAGTCTGTCTGAAATTATGTTCTCCCCTGAACAGAAAGAATAACTTTACAGCAAACGAGCGCACAGCATTCCATGAACTCTGAATTCGGCCTTCAGCTTTGATAAACAAAAGCTACTGAAAATATTTGGAACTTTTTTTTTCTTCTTCCCCTGAACAACGAAATTATTTTTTCCCCGGGAATCGAAAATATTTACTTTTTTGGCACATTGAACTCTGCTTAAAGTATAACTATTCTTAGAGAACAGAGCTTCTATTTTTAGGACCTCTAGAAACAATATATTATCTCAGCCTCTAGCATATTTACAAATATCTGTATTTATATGTGATGAAGTGGTCTCGCACCTTTTTTCTGTAATTAAGAGCCATTTAATGTGTAATTTTCGCAAAATCATTCCACTGCCTATTTTATGAATTATTACTCTGCTTGAAAAACATAAAGTATCTATACTCATTTTTCATATATTTCGCATACGCCATTTCAAATGCAAAAAATGTATTTTGGGGTGGATCGGTATACACATGCACCATTAGATATGTTTACTATTGCTTAGGACATGAATTCGTGGAGTGGGTGTAGTGTGTTTACCTAGGTACATGAATCGATATTTCTATTCTTTGCCATTGTCCGGTTATAAATCAATACTATCCCTACAACGGCATAGAAACCCTATTCATAATTCAGTCATAGCGCATGCTTTCACATTAAGCAAGCCTATTCCACCAGCCCCCTAGAAAGCACACCAAGTTCTTAAACAAATCCAAGCCTCCAGCAAAGTGGGAAATCCCCGCTGCCTTTGTTTTGATTTCGTCCAAGAACTCCTGTAAAGAACTGTAAGAACGACCAGTTCTTAGTGACATCTTTATTGACGTCTTATGTCCAGCCTTACGTCAAACCCGGCACCTTTCAGGTATAAATATACCAACGCTGCCTTAAGCAAAGACACGGAGGTGGTGAATCTGGAGCAGCTACTACTTGCCCGAGAGCCCAGCTGATGCGAGAGCCCACGGACACTGCCCCTCCCTTTTGACGCGCTGAGAAAGACGCTGTCTTTTCTCCTGCCGAGAAAATCCAGCCTCCGGCGTTTCCAGCTTACCCTTGCGGGTGATTTGGGATATCGAGTCCTGAGAAAGAGATACCAGCCCTCCTGCCTTCTAATACCCAGGTACTGAACTGTCTAAACCCTTACAGAGAATTCTTGAGTCAGATTCTTGGCAAAACAAACTTAAATTAAACTGCTACTTACTTACTCCTTCCCACGTATTAGGCTTAGGTCAGGTACACCGGGGTAGGCGTATTTAGAATCACCAGTTGAGTACGATTAGTCAATGTATATATGTATGTATATCTTTTATCCATTTTAAAGTATCATATGGCTAAGAAACCATATCAATGCTTTTACAGTATTATTTTATAATCCTGATTTTACTATATGCACTTTACTTTACTATAAGTTTTGCAATTGTAGCGATTCATTTCTCTTGTATGAGGAAGGAGACTGCTCAATAAATAATACCTTTTATTGAAAACGCCCGTCTCTCTTTTCTCTGCGATCTGATGAAACTAAGTACGCACCTTTTGACTGAGTGAAATAGCTGTCTTTTGTTTTCACACAACTCTAGAGATATACTCTTAATCAAGAAGAGCAAAGTTGTCATGTTTTATGGTTGTCAGAAACTAAATCCCTTCTTGTCTATCCAGGGAGGTTAAACTCCTCCTCACTTATTCGAGAAAGTTTCTAGTGAACTCTGAGCTAGCTGGCAAAAACTTAAGTCTAATATAGTCAGTAGAGACCTAGTTAACCTCAGTCCTACGTCTACACTACTGAAGATATTATTCCAATGTGCAGAGCCTATTGGGACTATAGGAACTACACTACAGGGCCCAGGTCGTGGAGGGTCTTGTGTGAGTGGGTGAGGAGTCGGAAGGTGATTCTCTTGCTGACAGGGAGCCAGTGCAGGTCTCTCAGGTGTCCGGAGATGTGGCTGTGTCGGGGGATGTCCAGGATGAGTCGTGCGGAGGCGTTCTGGATGCGTTGGAGTCTTTTCTGTAGTTTGGCTGTGGTTCCGGTGTAGAGGGTGTGTCCGTAGTCCAGTCGGCTGGTGACGAGTGCCTGGGTGACCGTCTTCCTGGTTTTGGTGGGGATCCATCGGAAGATCTTTTGGAGCATGCGTAGGATGTTGAAGCATGATGATGATACGGCGTTGACTTGTCTGGTCATCGAGAGGGAGGATTCCAGGATGAAGCCTAGGTTGCATGCGTGGTCCGTTGGTTTGGGTGCGCTGCCCAGGGCAGGGGGCCACCAGGAGCCGTCCCAGGCGAAGGGTGATTATCCAAGGATGAGGACTTACGTCTTGTCTGAGTTCAGTTTCAGGCGGCTGTTCATCATCCACTCGGCTACGTCTTTCATCCCTTTGTGTAGGTTGGTTCTGGCGGTGGCTGGGTCGTTGGTGAGGGAGAGGATCAGCTGGGTGTCGTCGGCGTAGGAGATGATGTTGAGGTTGTGTTGGCGTGCGATGGCTGTGAGGGAGCTCATGTAGACGTTGAAGAGGGTGGGGCTGAGTGATGATCCTTGTGGTATGCCGCAGATGACTTCGGTGGCCTCGGATCTGAACGGGGGGAGGCAGAATCTCTGGGTTCTTCCGGCGAGGAACGAGATGATCCACTCTAGTGCCTTCTCTTGGATTCCGATGTTGCTGAGGCGCTGCACTAGGGTGCGATGGCAGACAGTGTCGAACGCTGCGGAGAGGTCCAGGAGGATGAGGGCCGCTGTTTCCCCGTTGTCGAGCAGGGCTCCGATGTAGTCAGTGGCTGCGATGAGGGCGGTCTCGGTGCTGTGGTTGGCTCGGAAGCCGGACTGCGAGTGATCGAGGGATCCGTTCGTCTCGAGGAAGGCGGCAATCTGACTGTTCACGGTCTTCTTGATGACTTTGGCAGGAAAAGGGAGGAGCGAGATGGGGCGGTAGTTCTTGAGGTCAGTGGGGTCTTCTGATGGTTTCTTCAGGAGGGCGCTGAGTTCGGCATGCTTCCAGCTCTCCGGGAAGGTGGCGGTGTTGAAGGAGCAGTTGATGATGTCCCGGAGTTGGGGTGCGATGATGGAGTCGGCCTTGTTGAAGACATGGTGGGGGCATGGGTCGGTTGGTGATCCGGAATGGATGGTGTTCATCGTGTGGATGGTGTCTTCGGTGCTGACTGGGGTCCAGGTGCGGAGGGTGGTGGTGGGGGGCGTTGGTTCGGTGGTTGGGTGCGTGGTCTGTGCGCCGAAGCTGTTGTATATGTTGGCGATCTTGCTGTGGAAGAACGAGGCGAGAGGGTCGCAGAGGCCTTGTGAGGGAGTGATGTCGTTGTTTCCGGCGCTGGGGTTGGAGAGCTCTTTGACGATGCTGAAGAGTTCCTTGCTATTGTGTGCGTTGTTGTCAAGTCGTTCCTTGAATGCGGTCTTCTTGGTGGTGTGGATCAGCTGGTGGTGTTCGCGGGTGGGGTGCTTGAGGGCCGTCATGTTGTCTGTAGTCGGGTTTTTTCACCAGGCTTTCTCGAGGGTGCAGCAGTTCTTCTTGGAGTTCTTTAGGTCGTCGTTGAACCAGGAGGCTTTCTTGCTGCCGGGCCTGCTGGGATGGTTTTTCAGCAGTGCGAGGTCGTCAGCGCAGTTGGTGATCCATTGTGTGAGGTTGTTGGCTGCTTGGTTGGGGTCTGTTGAGCTGGCGGGAGGGTTCTGGCTCAGTGATGTGATGAGCTGGTCGGTGGTGATCTTGTTCCAGCTCCTGCGGGGAACTTGTTGGTGGTGGTGAGTCGTGGTCCTTCTGAAGCTGAAGTGGACGCAGCTGTGGTCTGTCCAGTGGAGTCCGGTGGAGTGGCTGAAGGAGATGTACTTGCTGGAGGGGAAGACTGGGTCAAGCGTGTGTCCGGCATAGTGGGTGGGGGTGTTTACTAGTTGCTTGAGTCCGAGGTTGGCGAGGTTGTCCAGCAGGGTGGTGGTGTTGTTGTCGTTGTTGTTCTCCAGGTGGAAGTTGAGGTCCCCTAGGAGGATGTAGTCAGCGGAGGAGAGGGCGTGCGGGCTGATGAAGTCTGCGATGTCTTCGCTGAATTGTGTGCGGGGTCTAGGGGGTCTGTAGATGAGGGTGCCTCTGAGTGTGGTCCTGGGGTCGGTTTGTATTTGGAAGTGAAGATGTTCGGCGGCTGTGAGGGTGTCGTCGGAGTTGGTCGTGATGCGGATGGTGTTCTTGTGGACAATGGCGATGCCTCCTCCTGTCTGGTTGACGCGGTCCCTCCGGGTGATCTTGTATCCGTCCGGGATGGCGGTGGCGAAGTCGGGCGCTGAGGAGGCGTTCATCCATGTTTCCGTGAGGAAGGCGACGTCTGGAGATGTGGTGTCGAGCAGGTTCCAGAGTTCCACGGCGTGTCTGTGGACGGAGCGGGTGTTGAGCAGGATGCACTTCAGGTGGTTGCTGCTGGTGCTCGGCTTGGTGGGTGCGGTACATGTCCGGGAGCAGGAGAACTTGCAGGATTGGCAGGTGAAGGGTCCGTGGGAGCGTCTTGCTCAAGGAAGAGAATACACGCAAGTCACTCCATGACCGCATCTCCTCGACCCATCACTGTGGACTTCTGATACAACGAACGTCTACGTCTCAGCTGTTGCTTCTTGCTCAAACGCTATTGAGGTCTCATGATCCTTCTGGAGGGGGTAATCTGGTCTGGTTTATGCTGGTCTCATGATCCTATGGGGGGGTAATCTGGTCTGGCTCACGGTGATCTCATGATCCTACGGGGGTAGTCTGGTCTGGCTCACGGTGGACTCATGATCCTACGGGGGTAGTCTGGTCTGGCTCATGGTGGTCCCATGATCCTGCGGGTGGGGGATAATCTGGTCTGGCTCATGGTGGTCTCATGATCCTATGGGTGGGGTAATCTGGTCTGGCTCATGGTGGTCTCAGGATCTTACGGGTGGTCTGGCTCAGGGTGGTCTCATGATCCTACGGGTGGTCTGGCTCATGGTGGTCTCATGATCCTACGGGTGGTCTGGCTCATGGTGGTCTCATGATCCTACGGGTGGTCTGGTTCATGGTGGTCTCATGATCCTACGGGTGGTCTGGCTCATGGTGGTCTCATGATCCTACGGGTGGTCTGGCTCATGGTGGTCTCATGATCCTACGGGTGGTCTGGCTCATGGTGGTCTCATGATCCTACGGGTGGTCTGGTTCATGGTGATCTCGTGATGCTGCGGGTGGTCTGGCTCATGGTGGTCTCATGATCCTACGGGGGGTGGTCTGGCTCATGGTGGTCTCATGATCCTACGGGTGGTCTGGCTCTTGGTGGTCTCATGATCCTACGGGTGGTCTGGCTCATGGTGGTCTCATGATCCTATGGGTGGTCTGGCTCATGGTGGTCTCATGATCCTACGGGTGGTCTGGCTCTTGGTGGTCTCATGATCCTACGGGTGGTCTGGCTCTTTCTTCCAAACATCTTGTGTCGGTGTAGATGTGGCCAAGAAATGTGATCTCTTCTTTTTCTGGTTCATGCTTGACTGGATTCAGTCGATCCAACGCCGTCCTGCTGGCGGTCTCTCCTCCTCAGTCGGGAAGCCCAGAGACTCTGGGCCTCATTTATGAGGTTTTGGGTAGGGCCGCACCACAAGGAATCTTGCTGCACTGCTCTACGTCAGAACAAAAGGGCAGGAATGCGCCGTATCTATGTGATACAGATCATTCCCGTCCTTTTCCCCAGCGCAGGCACACAATCGGCCAATACAGGCAGCCTTTTGCCATGGTGCAATGCAAGGGTGCCTACGTTGCGGGGCTGATTGATTTTGGGAAGTAAGGGAGACCTTCCTGCACAGAATAAATCACAAGATGTGATTTCCTTATTCTATGTGTGCTGCAGAATGCAGCACAAAAAGAAAAGGAAAGCACGAGGAGAAATTCTCCTTCTTGCACCTCCCTAATGATTTAGATTAGATTCTGATGTATTCCCAGGTTCACAATCTCTCGTAAATCTGGGAATGCGTCAGGTTCCATGAGGGTTGTGTTGGAACACCCTCAGCAACACCCATGGAACACCGGTTTCATGCAGTGTTCTGCGTGGAAGGGGCACATATTTATAAGGCTATGAAAAGCCACGTAAAGTGGCTTTACGTCGCCTTATAAATATGTAGTGACACATTGCGCCACTGGAACATCAAAAAAGTGAATTCCGGTGGTGCAAAAGTGCCCGTCTCTGGGTTCTACTTGCACCAGCATGGGTCCTGGCTAGGTGCCAACCATCTGGTCAGCTCTCAGCCTGAGTTGGCATCATCTTGCCGACCACGAGCGGCATCTCCTTTTGGATTCTGGTGCAGAACATGTAAGCCCTGTGGGACCCCCCTCAGGTTGACCAATTTGCAACTTGTGATAACGTCCATTATCCACAATTGAGTGTCCTCCAGTTTACACTGGGAAATGTTGGGGGACACATTTCGGTTGAGGTAGAGTTTTCCACTTCACTACACCTTTCTTCCCATATCCTTAATTCCTCCAGTTGTCAGGAACATTCACCATGACTGGTGCAAAGCAATTCTTACCACCCATCACTGGTCAAAAGGCTGTGGTATGTGGACCATCTGCACCTCTCTTTGTGCCACCCTCTACATCTGCCTCTCAGAGTGGACCTTCTTTCTCAAGGTCCACTCTGAGAGGCAGATTGGAAAGTCTGGAGATCACGAGAGGCAGGATACGCACCTCACTCTCCAGAGCCCCCACCTTAATGTCGGGAGACTGAGTGGGACGGGACCCGCTCCTACCCCTGCAGAGCCTCCACCTTCAAGTATGCAGATTGAAAGGGGCATCAGAGCTCCTTCCAGCTCCCAATGGAGGTGGTCAATATAATGTTATCAGCTTGTTGCCCCTCCACCTAGTCAGTCTATTCTAGAAGGTAAAACTCATACATCTTCTGACCTGTTAATCATAACATGGACTCTTCGAAGACTCTCCTTTCAGAAGGTTTCCATTGTACTCTATTCCCTTTCTTATCCGTCAATGGACTTGTCTTCACATTTCTGAGCCCTTCCACAAATACCAGCTATGGTTACTGATCCTGTACACCGTTTTTTATTGCTAATATTTTGATGATATACAACAAACAACTAAGCATGGGCGAATTTTGCGAATTCGCAATTTGCGAATTTGCGTATTTGCGTATTCGCAATCCGCAAAATTCGCGAACTCTCGCGAATTTGCAGATTTTGTTTTTGGGTGTTCGCAGGGCACTTTGCGTGTTCGCAGGGCGCTTTGCGTGTTCGCGTTTTTTTTTTTGCCTGGTTCATCACTGCCACCCTCTCATTGTTTATGCCCTTCTGCCCTCTGTACCACTTGTTTTTGTGCTTTTCTGCCCTCTGCCCCACTCTTGTTTGTGCCCTTTTGCCCTCTGCCCCACTGGTTTCTGTGCCCTTCTGCCCTCTGCCTAACTCATGCCCTCTTTCCCACTTTGTGCCCTTCTGCCCTCAGCCATAAGTCTGCTTGAACAGGAAGCACTAATAGATAAAGTAAAGCAAGTGTTCGAGTTGAAGGTCAAATTAAGTTACACAGTCATTCATCACCCCAAGTTTGGGGTGATTAATGATTGTGTAACTGAATTTGAGCTTCAACTCGAGCACCTGCTTTACTTTATCTATTAGTGCTTCCTGGAAAAGCTGACTTTTGTAACTATTTTAGAGGCTCTGGCAGCTTGCCGGCGCCATTCTAAAATAGTTACAAAAAGTCTGCTTGAACTTTTGACCCAATGCGTTCCGCTCGCGGATTTTGCGGGGAATTCGCGAATCTCGCGGATTGCAAATTTACCAAAAATCCGCAAAATCCACGAGCGGAACGGATTTTCCGCCCATGCTTACACACAACAATGCTTCACTGTAGACTTATTATAAACTAAGACAGTTTACAAACCTTAGAACGAAATGGAGTGTCTATAATGCCTGTAAGTCACTTGAGGAGTCAAGTCATACGTCTTCACTTTGTCTCGATGCACCTCTCACTTCTTTATCCACATGAGCAGCTGTTCACATCTTGAGCACTTTATTTCACTATTAAAGCTGACTTCATTTGCTAAATTCCGTGAATAGATTGAATCAAGTGTGATTGTTCTATCGTTGTTTTTCAAATGTATTTTCCAAATTGTCGAAGTCATGTAGCATATGTTAAAACTGTACATTTCTGGTTAATGGCCGCTCATGGAGAGCGGCGGCATCCACACAGTCATCGAGTTGGTATTTTTCAGAAATCACTCTACAGCGAAGCATTGCTACTTGTTATCTGCTGTTCCCCCAGGTTCCTGCTCTAGCAGTTTGGGCATACCTTTGTTCTCTTTATAACATCACTTCGTTGCGGCACATCAGTGAGTTACAGGCACTGAGCGTGCGGCCGCCCTTCACATGCTTCTTCCTGGAGGAATTATTTCTCAGAACTGTATTCCTTCTCCTTCCCAAGGTGGTGACCTCTTTCCATCTGAGGCGATCTGTCACCCTAACAACCTTCTACCTCCAAAGGAGGCCAGATCAGATCAGATCAGAATACGCTTTATTTGCTTTAAGAAGATGTTAAACCATAGAAGCACAATACATAATAAAAAACATGCATTTCATGTATATATACAAAATAAAAACTCAAACGATATTTTAACCGAATGCGTGCGGCCGCGATTTTCACGCTGTGCGGCTTTTTTACAAAAGCCGCGTTACATGACCAGCTGAGCTTGTCATGAGCATGCGAGCGGCGCAACTCATGACGAGCTCAGCTCTTAATGAGCACGGAAGGGGTTAAGAAGGAGTGGGACCATCCATTGTCAGCCGTTGTCTAACACCCCTTTCAAGTATGTAACAATGTGATCAGTCACAGATCTGTCATTCAATTCAAAGAAGGGCTGGCGGCATTGTCTCAAGCCATAACTCATTAAAATTGGTAAAATCCATTTTTTTCTGGGCATAGAATAAAACTTGCAAAAACACATAACATGAATTGTCGACTGAGCAGGGATGTTATCACACGGGCATAAACATAGGGTGCGGGAGCAGTCATTCGTTTTTGGGAAGGTAACCCTAGTGTGAAAGCTGCCAAGTCGTAGGCAGGTCAATAACAAACTATCATAGGCTCCTGCAGTGTTTAATAAGTATGGTTGTATTCCTGGTTGAGTCAAGAGTAGTTGGTGTGTACTCACTGACGGTTTTACAATGTTGCTAGATGGATTAATGGACTCCAAATAGTCCAGACATAGTGATTTTAAACTATTTCTAGTAACATTGTCCAAGCTGTCAGGGTTAGAGAAATATTCAGGATTGCCTAGACTCTCTAAAAAATGTTTGACATAGGTCAACCAGGAAATTCGGTCAGCCCCATCAAGGGACAGACAATTATTGATCAGGTCCCTGTTCCAGCCAGTAGAAGTGCCAGTCTAAACTTTATGCAACAACAAGATGGGCTGCAGTTTAATTAAGTCTAGGAGATAAGGCAACCACAGCTCAGTGTGGCATACGAATGCAGCTGTATTACTGGGTACAGCTAAAAGATATCTCAGGAACCTATTTTCAACTATTTGCAGGCACTCGGCATTGGCATGACCCCAGATGCCTGCTCCATACATGGCAACAGGAATGCATTTGGCTTTATAGATTGTTATTAAATCGGCAACTGGGCACCTCCCCAAGTTCCTGGCAAAATTAATTATGGCACCAGTGGCTTTACAAAATAATAACTTCCTGGATTCAATAGCTTTAGACCACAGACCCCTTTTTTCAAATACATTGCCCAAGTAGGAAAAATGAGCAGTGAATTCGAGTTTCTTGTCTTCAATAAAGAATTCACAGGCACTTGGTACTGGTCTTACAGCATTTCATTGTAAATGTTTTATTTATATTGACACGTAGGTCAAGATTTAGCATATAGGCAGAAAAGCTGGTAATTACATTTTGTAGGCCAATGGGGGTACGAGCCAATAGGACGGCATCATCTGCATATAATAAAGCTCTTATTGGCTGTCCGTTTATGCATGGCAAGTCCTGACAATCATTACCTAATTTTGCTCACAGGTTATTAATATAAAGAGTGAACAGGAGGGGTGCCAACACGCACCCCTGCCTCACCCCCTTCTTTACCGATAGGGTCTTACTGAGTTCACCGCCCCTTCCATAGTGCACCCGGGCCCTAGCATCTAAATAAGACTGTTTTAAAAATTTAAGAATGGGTTGATCAACCCCCATGGCGTCTAAAATGCTCCATAGCTTCTGATGGTTAACACAGTCAAAGGCCGAACTCAAATCAACAAAGCATAAAAATAAATTCCCCCTTTTAGCCTTTAAATACTTTCCAACCAGTAAGTTCAGGTTTAAGCATTGTTCGATGGTTCCCACACCTTGGCAGGAAGGCATACTGTAATTCAGAAATTATACAGTTTTCCTCTGCCCATAACTGGAGGCAATTTAAAACAACACGCCCAGCGACCTTTGCAAAAGAATCTAGTAATGAGATTGGTCTATTGCAGGACGGATCGTCACAATTGCCCTTCTTGTAAATAGGGACCAGTATCGATTCCGTCCAAGTGGCTGTAAATCCCAGGGCCAAGCAAGCTTTTAAGACCAGGGCTAACAGGGGTCCCCATTGCAGTGGATCTGATTTAAATAAGCCCACTGGTATGCTATTGGGGCCTGGGGCTTTGCCCTCCATACTTTCGTTGATGGCCAATATTACATCCTGGGCATCAAAGTCGATTTCAATAGGAAGATGGTTTGGAGGGATTAAACGTATGGCCGCCTCGTTTTGCGGATCCACCTGATTATTATAAAGGCCAGAAAAATGGGACATCCATTTATCCTCCTCTATTTCGATACTAGGCAGGTTACCCGAGGCAAGGAAAGGGGCATTCACTGCCTTCCAGAAACCTTTTGTTTCTTTCAAGGCTGATGCTCGTTTTAGATCTTGCCATAATTCGGACTTTATGTTTGCCTTGCGTTCCTTAACCCCTTGGACGCTCATGACGAGCTCAGCTCGTCATGGAGTGCCCATTCATTTCAATGGAAATTACATGAAGAGTGTCCAAGTGCCTTAGCATTCAAGTGGTTAAGAGATGTCTTATAGGCTAATCTTGCCCTTTTTATATCTGCTCGATCTTTTATGGGTTTATGTAAGGAGGTTATCAAGGCTGCATGGGTTTGGGAACATTTGGCAACAAACCAACTGCTTCTCTTGTCAGCCCATTTCTTTCTTTTTGCCCGTAGTCTATTTTGTATAGTCTGAATTATTTTCCCAAAAGAACTAAGAATATCTGTTTTGTTAGTGTTTTCATCGAGATAAGCTGTAAAATCATCTTTGCAGATGGTAAAGAGGTGCTTACAAAGTTTAGATTGATTGACAGCCGCCCATTTGACTGTGTAACCATTTTGTCTATCGATAGCAACATCTCCTGCCAGGTGTGTCGCCAGTGTTTTACTTGTTAATGCTTTGGCAGGGAGTTTTAAAAGGACGCTAATCGGTTAATGATCGCTAAAAGCAACAGGATGTACTTTAAAATTGTGTATTCTGTCCGCATATCTATTTGATACCAGTATATGGTCTATGGCTGAAAACAAGCTACGTCCGTTAAAGGTACTATTAAAAGGAATTGGGGACGAACACACACTGTTAGCAAATCCCAAGTCCATAGAATATTTTAGCAAATGAAATGAATCTCCAGAAGTAGTGTGCAAGAAATGGGAAGCATCATTTGCATCATCTGGGTCTATACCACAAACATCTCCCATTGTATGTGGGCAGGGTCCACAATTAAAATCCCCACCCCAGATTATACAGTAGTCTTTACCAGAACTTCTTTGGGTCTTGTCCAAATCTCTCTGCAAATGCATCAAGATTTGTCTGGTGTCCGCAATTGGTATATTATTATAAAAATTTGACAAGACTAAATAATACTTATTATTTAAGTTGATTTTTAACACCTGATAACAGGTTTTAGACTTCATGAGGTCTATCTTGTGAGCATTTAACCTGTAAGACACATAGATGCAAAGGCCGCCCTTATTCCTTCCCTTACTTGATGGCAGCGCTGAACTGGAAAATGTCTTAAAACCATTAATATGTAAGATGTTATCAGACCAAGTTTCCTAAATACTTATAAGGTCAAAATTATGGATGAATTCCAGCCAGGCAGCATTAGACAGTTTAGCTTTAAGACCTGCCACATTCCAGAACAGGATCTCTATTTCTTTCAGTCTAGGCCCAGACTGTGATATACAATCAGTGGGGGCAGGGACTACGTTGGGTCCACCAGAGCTATTTGGTGTTTCACTATAAGAAATGCTGGCCTTCGACTGAGTTATTTCACTCTGAGTATTACAGTTGTTACAATGATTAGCGGCATTTCTTGCCCTAATGTCGGGCTGTTCAGTATTTACAAGTAAAGCTGTACATTGCGAGATTGTTCCTATTGATTGACATTGTACCCTATTGCTATTACTGTTACTGAGTCAATCGTTATCTTCTAGGGAAGAAAGGGCCTCAAATTTATTAGTCAAAGGTATGCTAAATTGCGTGTAGTGCATGTTATTCATGAAATGTGCTGGGGGTTGCATCTCCTGTCCTGCGTGTCGGAGGTGGTTAGTGGGGGGATAAAAGTAACCCAACGGGAGTACATTTATTCATGATTGGTCACATAGAGGGAACCCCGTAGGCTTAAAATTTCTTGTGTTAAATTTGGTGTTCTAAAAGTGAGGACTATGCAATCACCCGGGAGCCTCTTATCACATTTCCCCACCCATCCCACTCTCCGTGCCATTTTAAATTCGCTAAATAGGGCATCAGTTAAGCCAATTTTAAACCCGAGCCTGCAGCAAAGAGACTTATTATGTAAAGTCTCCCAGGATTCAATTGATTTGGACGTGGATTGTGGTACATTTGCCAATATTATTGTATATGGTGTGGCTTCTGGAGGTAGATTCAAGGTCAGGCCTTCTTCATTTACCCAGCCTCTTACCCCATATGTGATCTAGGGGTTGGGCAGTCTTTGATTAATAACGGGTGCTATATCAGATGGTGCTTTATTATAATCTAAATTAAGATGACTCGTATGTCCAACACCCCTCCCAGATTGCATGGCTGGTTGTGAGATGTCCGCCATATGGGGGTTGGCTATATTTCCACCATTTGATGTGCTCCCTAGACACCCTAAGCAACTGGGCGGTATGTTATTTGTGCCTACACCCTGTATTTTGCTCAACAGTTCCTCGATCGCCAGGGTCATTGCCAGCAGTTTCTCTGATGTGGCCGAGGCCGATAGTGAAAGTTGATCGTATGGGGCATTGCCAGAGCTCTGCCCCTCACTGGACACCAAAGAGATCACGGAAATGGAACAAGACTCCAGGCGCCCAGACAAATCAATCAATGTACCTTCCAGAAGCTTTAAACGGCCGTCCAATGAGGCAACATTTTTGTCTATAGATTCCCTGATCCGACCAAGGGCAGTGTCCAATACTGTCATATTAATGGCATTAATTGCTGTGCCGTCCTCCTTGGGCAGAATTGCGTAGACAATGAAACTTCCATGGTCTGAGTACCTACAGAGCAACTCTTTACCGCTGTATTGGTCTGGGAGTCACACTCGGATTCCTTTTGAAGTTTTTGTTTTGATGGACCCTTACCCTTCTTACGGTTCACGGATGCCTTTGCCTTCGGCTTAGCCTTTGTGCCCCCAATAGAAGAATTGGAAGTCCGGGTTCTAGAGGCTATGCTTGGCCCGTTAATGATATCCATTTGTAGTGCTGGCGGCTCATCATGTACAAGGGCCAACACATCCGAGACCACTGGTACTGTCCCCAAGTTATAAGGTGATGAGCAGGATTGGGTTAAGTTTTGGGAGATACCTGCTGGATTATGTAATCCTAATGAGGTTCACCGTGAATGAGATAGGGGATCTAGAGACAGCCGCCTCTCTGTTAGTTCTATCTCATGGCATAGTAATGATTCTTCCCTCGTTATAAATGCGTCAGATAGTCACTCCACCACGATGTTAAGTACCAATCCCGCTTCACACGAAACAACAGAAAGTTATAATTAAAATCTGTACCTGAAGGTCGTTATATAGGTGGTATGATGTAGGGCCACTTGTTAGAGGGGGAGGCCCAGCCCAGCCTCCTCCGGGCTTCGACGGGCCCGCCCTTGGCCCACACGCGTCCCGCGCTGTGGGATCCCCCGGAGAGTTTTATGGACCCGGTGGCTGGCTGGCGCTGCTCCTCACGCGAGACCGCACTACCTTGTGGGAGATGGAGTCCAGGCAGTCCGCGGTCCGTGTTCGGGAGCAGAGAATTAATAATACGGAGTCCTGTGGTGGTGCCACAATATCCCAACAAGGGCCCAGGCAGCAGCACAAACAGCAGAGCAGCAATACGGGCAAGTAAGGTCGTGATCATATCAGTAAGAGCCCCAAAAGGAAGTCTATTTTTATATTGATCCTAGGTGTGGACTGTAGAGGCTGCAAGAAGGGCACCTCTGCCCAGAAGAGGACCTTATCTCATTGCATCATCTTGTGCATCACAAAGGAACTGACTGAGGGAATCTGTGCTCAGTCCCCCAGAGCAGAGTCCTCTGCATCAGCACTTGTCAGGGGTGTTCCTGTGGCTGAGATTTACTGTGCAGTGATATGGGCTTCCCTCCACACCTTCGCGAGGCGTCATTGCATGGTTTCAGAGGAGAGGAGAGAAGGCCAGTTCAGACGTTCAGTGCTTCAGGGTCTTTAACAACGTTATTTTCCACCGCAATGACTCTTGTTGTGGTTCCAGAATCATGGAAGTCTTCCATAACTGTGGTGATTCACAAGAAGGGGGGGGGGGGGGGGAGATGACCCCTCCAACTATCGGCTATTTTCCCAATTAGACAACATTGGGAAAATCTTTGGGAAACTCTTTCGGTCATGACTCGAGACCTGGACAGAGGAGAACAATATTCTCTCTAACCTTCAGGCCGGATCCTGATAAGGCCAAAGTAGAATCAACCCGGCTCTGAGGTTGTACATGATCTATATGAAGTACGTGTCCCTGGAAACTCCCTGCTCTTCTTGGTCTTTGGAGACCTAAAAACAGGATTCTATTCTGTCGCTGCTCCGTCCTTCGGAGTCTTCTGGAGGAAGGAGGTTCCCAAGCAACTATTTGAGTATCCGACAGGATCTGCCCCGTGGCAATCATTCCAGAGTAAGATTCAGTGTAAAAGGAGAATACACAGAGAAGTTTAAAATAAACATTGGCGTTGGGCAGGGTTGCCTACTTGCCCCAGCTTTATTCAACATTCACATCAATGGAACTGATTCTCTCAGGAATCTTCGTCTTGATGTTCCGATATTGGAGAAGGAGAATATTCTGATCCCGGTGGTCGCAGATGATGCAGTAATATTAGCGCGTACTGAAAAATCAATGCATCAACTTTTGGAAGGCTTCAAGCTATTCTGTAAGGAACAGAAGTTAATAATTAATAAAGAGAAAAACGTATGATAATTATTCCTAAATCAAAGTTATTGTTGACATTCAGGATTGATGGTAAACCAACTAAGCGAGTTAAAACATGGCTTCCTCGGCATATGAATGGATGACCACTTATATTGGACAGCTCATGTGGCGATGTCGGAAACAAACTTGACAACCCAAGTCTACATTTTGCTAACTCAAGCAGCAAGAGACCAATATAGCTAGCACTGACACATTCAAGATAAATGCATGGGTGGCCTGCTCTTATGGTGCTATCTGTGTGATTTTACGAAAGTCCAGGCTCTTCATAAACTGTGAAACATCTTCTTGTGACGTGTACTAAACCTGGATCCTGGAACCCCAAAGGCAGCATTAACAGCTGAGCTGGGGTTCACCGGAGGATCTCATCCAGTAAGGTGCGAGTGTGGTCGACTCCAGCTCTTGCCTCATATAGAATGGTCCCGCAGGAACTGCGACGATGCAGGATTGCAATAGTTTACCCCGGTTCAAGCACGCGGAGAACATTCCAACATACACTAGTTGAGTAGAGCAAGGGAATAATCTGGAACTGATGAATAAGGCAACCCCAGAGCTGGTTAAAAAGAAATATTGGTTATTCATGTGGAGCAAGCAAGCAAGAAGCCAGGAAAGGCATCATTCCAACTAATTACCTGAAAGTAAAATATGAATCGCACTGGGAGCAGTTCAAGGACTTGCTGTTTCCTGCTGGGAAAATGGTTTTATATCTCATGTTCAGATTAGGGACTCTTCCGGTGGGGGCCTTTACTAAATCATGGGTAAAGCCCTTGGAGGCGGATCTGACACATGTCCCTGTACATAAGGGGGCCCTGAGTCATTTATGCATGTTATGCTGCTGTGTGATATGCTGCTTAAAATTCAAAGGTATTGCCTATGTTCACTTTTTTTCTAACAAGTAATCTGAGATCCTGCAGTGCAGCACTTTTCTTATGTTATAAAACTGATCGTAAGGAGATTTGCCAGGCAGTTGCTTCGTATATGCAGACCTGCTATAGACAGCAGCGAAGGAAGTGGGTACAAACCATAAACCAACTGTAGTGATGGTTTTGCCATTTTCCGTTTGTCTCTGGGGGCTGTGGTCGTCCTTTGATATATCTGCCCTAATAAATTGGGGTGTGGCTCGACTCCGGTATTAAATGCACTAGGGCACAATGGATGATCCGGAGAAACTTATGGACAGGACAGAGTATCCAGAGGTATTGTTGCTCATTTCTACTTGTACCTGCACTTTATAAAATGCTTACTTAGGTGTTGGCCGTCTATTGGCCCATATCTGAGGGTTAATTTCCATCCGGCTGTCAGCAAAACTGTAATTATTTGGTCAATCCTCGTTTTTATTTAACACACTAGGTAACGTCTGCACAGCAGGCTTGGGCTCTTGTTTTATTTCTGTTGTTTATAAGACAGCTTTCAGGCTTCCTAGGGGTTTACTTTCTCTGAGTAGGCAACAAATAGACACAAGCCGGTATCTGCACCTTAGTACACGCTTGTTAGCTGGAGCTGGTAGGTTTCGTAAGATCTAATGACCGCTCTATCTAATTGATTGCTTTTAATAGTGATGTACGTCATCCGTTTGCACTTGCACTATACATCAGATCATGTACTATGGGCAAAGTGTAGTATTTATATGAACTGTGCTTAAGTCATTTTAAATGAACCAGAATTGTGATTTTTGTTTATGTGCTGTAAATATCAATGTTTTAGGCGTTATGGCATAAACCGCTGACAATAAACTTTTGCCATCAAGTACCACACCTGCAAGAATGCCCAGTGGGTTGTGCGCTCCTAAATTTAACATGGACGTCTGTGGAAGTGTCCCCCCCCCAGAAAGCACAGTAGATTATAAGGGGGTCAAGAAAGGTTTATTTAAGTATCACAGCTACAGAGACTCCATCCATCATCAAGCTAAGACCGACTGACAAATGTATCTATTCCAGCCCACGCCCTAGCAACTATCCCCACATTGCAGAATATCATGACACAAGACGACACACCTTCTCCCCTTACACATTCTAAACTTAAAAAAATAAAAGGAAACTTAACTATGAATGCAAAGGATACAAAGAACATAACAAAGAATGCAGTTGCGATCTTTGAAGAACTCAACAAAGCGATTTCATAGGCAAGGAGAAAACTGGGAAAGAGCTCACTTTAAGAAACACAACTGTGCAAACGTCGGGGAATACATTGCAAGTGAAGTGACCCAGAGCCCCTTTCTCGTGCAACAGGCTCTTCCACCTCAGAGCCTGTATCAGGCCCACCAGTTGCGGTGCTGGTATCAAAACTAGCACTCGCCTGGCACTTCACCACTCGACTTAGATTCCAAATTCTATGGTCACCGGTCTTTATTGCATTTTTGAAAACCTTGATAACCTTAAACGGAAGACTGAATTTGGATCTGGGAGACTTGATCTTGACCCAGTCTCCCACGTCGACCACTGTTCTCTTCACAGCCCTCCTCTCATCATACAAGATCTGTATTTTTTTCATCACCTCTTTCTCCCTTTCCAGTCCTCAATACTGCCCACTGTTAGACCTGGTAGCATTGGCGTGAGTCTCCCTTCCATTTTTCGCTGTTGTCTCCTCTGTTTTTGATATGTTTTTGCTGGTTAGATGCTTTGGGCACTGTGCCACTGCTATTCAGTGCCACAGTGCAAGTGCTCCCTATGTTTTTTTTTTTGTTTGTTATTTTTTTAACTTCAATTTTTATTGCAGAATCAGAAATATACAAACATGTTGGCAATCTTGCCCGCCGCCTCTTATCGCCTTCCCCCAGTCAGTATTATATCTTCACACAGCCAGTCAGCCCACATCCCGAAGGCAGGGCGGCGATAGCTAGGAATCCGGAAGTAAGCCAGGCAACAAGAGAGTAATGCAAACATTCCCTCGACATCAGTACTTGCGGGCTTGTGTAAAAGATCTGCTTTTCTATCCCTACCCCACCCCAAACCCCAACCAACAACTTGCCACCTCCGGTCAGCAGTGAGGAATAATGAACAAAGCGAACGCCCCTGCTCTATCCAAGGAAGCCTGGGCAATAATCCCAGCATTCTACCACAATCTCTCTGTCCACATGTATAGCTATCCCCCTCAAGCCTCCCTCAGGGCCCCTTCCACCCCCCACCCTCCACCAACTCCCTGAACTATCTCTGGTGTGGGCCAACTGCAGGAGTATATTCCGTCACTCAGGAGCTGAAGGGACAACACTCAATCAATCATGCGTCACCTGGAACTCACCGCCGGCCTCACTCATCCTGGTCCCTTTCCTGTGACAGGTACACACACAGTGTTTGTACCAAGCCCTCCCATGCTCGTGCCACCTCCAAGCCTTTCTCATCCGCAGTGCGTGTAGCTTGTCTGAGCCGGACCATACTTTCGCTCCTGGCCCATTTGTCCAATTCCGTTGCCCAGCGCCTACTTGATGGGCCCTCGGACGACTTCCAGCGCCAGGTGATCTCTCTCTGTGCCAAGATAAGACCTAGATCCATAAATGTACTGGTGACCTCCGTTTTCTTCGTATGAGGAAACCAGAGCAGCAGACAGGCTGCCTTGTCGAAAGCCACCTGTCTCTCCGTCACTTCATTCAAGAGCTCTCCCACTTCTGTCCAGTACAATCCCAGTTTCGAGCAATCCCACATCATGTGGTCCAACTACGCCCTCGGGAGGAAGCACCTCGGGCACGCTGCCCCCTCGACATGGAAATGCCTCTGTATCTTGCCCGGAGTTAAATAGGCCCTGTGGACGACAAAGAAGTGCACTTGCTGAAAGCGGGCATTCCTGCATCCCTTCCACGCCCCCCGCAGGAGACGACCCCATGTTTCGTCCGGTATGGGTTTCCCCACACTCTCCTCCCATTTCAGTTTCAACGCGGTAAGGGGCGTCAATCCTTCGTGGAGCATTCGCGAATGCAAACACGTAACCGCCTTGAACGTCCCCGCGGACATCACGACAAATTGGCACGCCAACGTTGTCGTCGGCTCCACCTGCCCCGCTGTACAAGAGGAAGTTTCCCGCCGGGATTCCAAAGCGGTCCTGCACCTCCTGGAAGGGCAGCAATTCCCCCTCGGCAAACAAATCGCCCACCATGTGGAGCCCCAACTCCTCCCACTCCAGGAGGGGGGACCAGTCTCCCCCATGTGGTAACGCCGTTAGCATGCCCAGAGGTATTTCCGGGGCATACAGGTGTACCACTCCCGCTCGCTTCCGACTCCTATTCCAGCACAACCGTAAAGTTTTTTCCTCGAGCGTCAGGTCCCGTACATCAAGCTGTTGGTGCATGATAATGTAAGACAATACATGTCTCGGAATCCCCCTCCCTCGGTGCATGTCAGGCCCCCGGAATTCCCTAGCCACGTGTTGCGTAAGGATCTGTAACTGCGCCGCCAAATAATACAATTCAAAATCTGGCACCGCCATTCCCCCCTCGAGTTTTGGCCGCCGCAGCGTATCCAACGCCACCCGTCTCCTTCTGTCCCCCCATAGGAACCCAATGGTGAGGGTCCGCAGTTCCCTAAAGAACCGAGGGGGGATCCAAATTGGTAACGTTCTGAAATAATACAGGAGGCGCGGCAATGCCACCATTTTGAGCAGCGCCACTCTACCAACCACCGATAGCGGGAGTGTGGCCCAAAATGCCGCCGAGCCCCTCAGGGCTCTCACGCAGCGACCTATGTTCCCTTCCAGCAAATCTTCTGCGCTATGGTAGATCTTCACTCCCAGGTAGGTAAAACAGGAGTCCTCCCAAACCACATCCACAGGTAGCGGCGGCTGAGGCATTCCCGCAATCAGTGGGAAAAGACAGGTCTTGCGCCAGTTCACTCTGAGACCCGGCAGGACTCCAAACGCGCCAAGCGCGTTCATTGCCCTCCTCAGCGCCACAGCCGTGTCTTCTAGGAACATCAGTAGATCATCCGCATAGAGCGAGATGTAATGCTGCTCACCTCGGCAGACGATCCCTCCGTAGACCGCCCCTGACCTGGCGCGTATCGCCAGGGGTTCTATCGCCAAAGCGAACAGCAGAGGCGATAGCGAACATCCTTGTCGTGTACCTCTCTGCACCGGATACGCGGACGATATCACCGAGCCCAGTCGCACCCTGGCGGCAGCCGAGGAGTATAAGACTCTCGTCCACCGCCGGAACCTGGTCCCTAGGCCAAACCTCTTCAACACCTCATCCAGATAATCCCATTCTAAGCTATCAAATGCTTTTTCTATGTCAATAGATAGCACTGCTGGCCAGTCGCCCGGGTCCATCTCGCTCCCTAAGACGCGCACCAGGCGGCGGATATTAGCCGAAGTGTTCCGGGTGGGGATAAAGCCAGCCTGATCCTTGTGGATTAACGTCGTCATATACGGCAGCAGTCTGGTGGCCAGTATGCGACTCAAGATTTTATAGTCCACTGTCAACATTGACAGTGGTCTATAGGAAGTCACATCTGTGCTATCTCTCCCAGGTTTCAGGAGGGGCACAACCAAAACTTCCCTCAGAGAACCGGGTAGGCGTCCCTGGTCCAGTGCCTCGTTATAGACTTCCAATATTTGGGGCGCCAAAATGTCAATGTACTTAGCATAAAATTCCACCGGGATGCCGTCTATCCCAGGTGTCTTTTTCCTCGCCATATATTTGACCGCACCCCTAACCTCAGCTAAGGTGATCGCAGCGCCCAGGGCCTTAGCCTCCCCCTCCTCCAGCTGCGGGAAATCGGTCTCCGCCAAATACTCGGCCAAGTCTTCATCCCCGGCCTCCAACCGGCTCTGGTATAGGGTCTCATAATATTCAGTAAAACATGAGAGGATCGCCGTCTGGGAGTAGACTGTGTCCCCCAACTCCGTCTTCACACTCACGATCGAGCACCCCCTCGGTTCCGGGTTCGCCAGTCTCGCCAGCAGCGTACCGACCTTGTCGCCTCCGCATGGACCTTCGCTGTATACTGCTTATAATCATAGCATCGCAACCTTTCGGTCTCCGATGCCACCAACTCCTTAGCCTCCAAGAGCTGTGTTTGCAGCGCTCCCTGCTCCGGTCTCTGCTTCTCTATCTCCCTCAGCGCTTCCTCTGCCTTCCTGACCTCCTCTAGCACTACCTTCCTTTCCCCAAAGTGTTTACTAATACATAAGCCTCTCACCACTACCTTAAATGCGTCCCACTCTAGTCCCCTAGTAGAGGCCGTCCCCTTATTAACCGCAAAGTACGACTCCACTCCCTCTTGGATCTCAGCTTGAAAGACCTGATCCTCAAGCGTGTCCGGGTTCGATCTCCAATTAGGAATCGCTGTCCGCACTCGCTGCCACTGGAGAGAAAGCAGCTGGGGGTTGTGATCTGAAATGGTCCTAGCTAGGTACTCAGTGTGTGTCGCCAGGTTAGCAGTGGTGGGGTCACAACGAATCGTATCAATCCTGACATGCAGTTCATGGAGTGCGGAAAAGAAGGAGTAGTCTCTACTCTCAGGATGCTGCCCACGCCACACATTCATCAACCCCCATTCATTCTGCCAATCTCTTCTCTGTTTCGCCACCCTACGCACCGGGGACTCAACTAGTGGTGGATGTGACCTGTCCAAGGTAATATCAGTAATAGAATTAAAATCACCTCCCAGTATTATTGGCCCCGCTAAGTAATGCGCCAATACTCCTGATATGGCGTCAAAGAAGCGAGGCTGTTCCATGTTCGGGGCATAGATGCTGCAAAGCGCCACTTCTCGGCCATATAGTCTCCCCGCCACTCCCACATATCTACCTTCGGGATCAATCGTTTGACTTGTGACCTGAAAGGGGGTCCCCGTCCGTACCCATATCAGTACCCCCCTCACAAACGCAGAGTATGCTGTGCCAAACACCTGCCGTCTCCAGCGCTTCTGCAGAGCCGCACACTCCAATTTGGTAAGACGGGTCTCCTGGAGCAAAGCAATCTGAATCCCACGTCTCACCAAATATGCATGCACCTTATGACGTCGGGATATGGTGTGAAGTCCGCGCATATTCCACGTGACGCACTTCAGCTCAGGAATAGTCCCCATCGCTACCCTTCCTCCGCATCACTTCCTCCTTATCCCGCCAGCCCACACCAGCATCCAAAATACCCACCCAACGAAAACCCCACAAAACCCTCAACACCCATTCCCCCAGAACAGGAACCAACAACTGTGCATCAGCCCCCATCCAAACTTCAAAACCCAGACAAACAAATCTATCCTGCAGTAGCCACTACAGGTTGCCTTAAGGGCAATAGGAACGTGGTTGTACCCCGGCAAGCGGCAGCGCTCGCCCCAGCCACCCGCCCCATGATCCCTCCCCGTGGCCTGTGATAAGTATAGCTTCAAAAAGGTTACCATGCACTCCTGCGCCATCAACAGTAGTCCGTATGCCGCACTCCACACTAGAGGTCATGCGGGTCACAAATCGTCCACCGAGCGAGGTGTCACCTCAGGGCCAACCATACTATCCACATCTGAAATTTCAGTCCCAGAATGTCTCTTGTCGTCGTCCGACGCCGGCCCTTCAACCAAGTCCTGCGTCTGCGACCTCGTGATTGCCGCCGTCGCTGCCAGGGCCCCCTGTTTGTCCGCCGCCATCTGCGCTCGCAGCAAGGCCTGTTGAGTCTTGTGTCGTTTGCGGATGCGTTGTGATTGGCGCACCCTCGCCTGCTTAGGTCGCTCATCCTCACCCTTGTCTCTGCGATCTGTTCCCGCTCTGTAGGACTCGAGCCAAGTCCAAGCCTCCTCAGGTGACAGAAAAAACTGTGTCGTGCCATCCAGGATGATCCGTAGTTTGGCCGGGAACAGCAGTGAGTATTGAATCCCCTCAGTTCTGAGTTCCTTTTTGACCGCTAGAAATGAGGCCCTCCGTCGTTGGACATCCTGGGTATAGTCCGGGAAGATTGTGACCGAACTGTTCTCCACTTCCAAGGGCCCCATAGAGCGCGCATTTTGGATCAACAGATCTCTGTCTTTGTAGTGCAGGACACGTGCCACCACAGGTCTGGGCGGGCGTCCCAGCAGTGGTGGCTTGGCCGGCACCCTATGTGCCCTTTCTAGCGTGAAAAAGGGGGACAACCCCTCCGGGGCTACCTGCGTCCGGAACCAGTTCTCCATATAGGCGATCATATCCGCCCCTTCAATTTTCTCCGGCAGGCCGACCACCCTCACGTTATTGCGCCGATTCCTACTTTCGGCATCTTCCGTCCTTTTCTCTAGTGCCGTCAGCCGTTGCAGCGCACCCTCCAGTTTCCGTTCAACTGTCACCACCGCTGGTTTCAGATCTCGCACGAGTAATTC
Organism: Lissotriton helveticus; assembly: GCF_964261635.1. Lineage (NCBI taxonomy): Eukaryota > Metazoa > Chordata > Amphibia > Caudata > Salamandridae > Lissotriton > Lissotriton helveticus. The sequence continues at coordinate 465,086 of NW_027611719.1, forward strand.
AGTGTCCTTCACCCTATCCACCAGCTTCGAATAATCGGCTTTCAAGAGGCCCAGCCCCGTCGCGACCTGCGAGATGTCGTTATGCAGGGAGTCCTTGGTCATCGTGATGGCCTCCAGGACCTGATCCAGACGTTTACTTAGCCTCCTTTCAGTCTCCGAGCCCTCCATCGCCGCTCCATCATCTGGGGCAGTACTCTGCGCTGCGTCGCCCCCTCCTGTAGCACCCGGCTTCATCATGCAAGCCGCTCTTCCCACAGTGCCGCCCGGTAATGCCCTCTGCTCTAGCTCTACTTATTCTGGCAGCAATGAGCGCCCCTTTATCCGATGCCAGGGAAACGTCACCAATCTCTGACCTCGTGTCGCGCTAGTAGGGCAGCAGTCCCTCCGTTGATGTAGAGCCGTTCCTGTCGTCGCCCCATATACAGTGCTGCCTCATCGGTCCCCGCGACACCACACCAGCTGCAGGCCCTTCCAATGTGTAGACTGCGCGGGAATGCCCGGCCCCCACGCAATCGTGCCGCAAGTACCGGGCTCCGGAGCAGCACCACTCTCCGACTCCAGAGGGTCCTGGAGTCTGCTCAGTAGTCTTTCTCAGTTCCGACACCTCTCCCCCCTGATTTCCTACTGCAGCGCCAGAGAGGGTGCCCCACGTCGTTGTCCCGGTAAGCGGCCGCCTATGTGGGACTCCCAGCAGGCTTCACCTGCAGCTGGTCAACAGCGCTCTCCTCGGTGCTCCAGCCCGAGGTGCGCCGGGCTCGAACGTCCAGCTGGTACCGCCACACTCCCACCTCCAGCGGTCCGTGCGCCGCACTGATAGGGCTAACGTTCCTGGGTTGTCGTGGAGCTTCCACCGCTAACGCCCCCCAGTGCAGTGCCGCCGAGCCGGTCCCCGGCCGCAATGCCAGATAAGCGTCCTCTCACTATGGCGGTGATACCCAGCCCTCAGGGTAGTGGCCCACTATCGTCTGGCTCCAGGCAGCACGCCGCTCCGCCTCCAGGGGCCCCGGGATCTGCCGCACCGTTCGGTACGGGACTCCCCGCTCAGGCGCCGCTCAGACGTCGTTCCGATTCTGCGCTCCTTAGGCTCCCGGTCACAAAACGAGGCGCCCACGTCCTCTCGCTGTTCCCTCAGGCAGCCGCCGTTGTGAGGCTCCCGGCCGATCCCACCGGCAGCAGGTCGCTGACGCTCACCTCGGCGCTCGCCCCAGAGCGATGCAGGTCTCGGCACTCAGTAGCAGTAGCCTCTCTCCTGCCGCACACCAGCCGGTCGTCCTGCCGTCACTGTAAGCAGACCTGCTTCATAGCGCGCTAAGAGTCTGCGGTGGTCGCCATCTTGGGAGCTCCGTCTCGGCTCACCCGATCCTGATCTGAACAAAGGAAACTCGCTCACTGAGCCCCTTTCCACCACGCCGTCAGGCCCAGAGTATGCCCCTGGCATTCCGATGCAAGCTCCGTCCCCCACAGGCCACTGGAGATCCCGTTTTCCAGGATAAATGTGGGATCGAGCGCGGAGCTATCGGCTCACGCCGCCTGCTCCATCGGCGCCCAAACCACGCCCCAAGTGCTCCCTATGTTAAATTGATGTAATGAATTATTAATTCCATGATTGGCTTATTTGATTAACTTGTCAGACCCTAGTTCAATGCACTGCGTGTGACCAGGGCCTGTAAGTCAAATACTGCTGGTGGGCTTGCAGCACTGATTGTGCCACCCGCAGAAGCAGCTTGTAAAGTGTGTCTCAGGCCTGCCATTGAAGCACCTGTGTGCAGTCTAGTACTGTCATGTCGACTTGGTAAGTGTACCTACTGACCAGTCCCTAAACCTGCCATTTTCTAAATGTTAGCCACCCCTAAGGTAGGCCCTAAAGCAGGGTGCATTGTATGTGATAGGTAGGACATGCCCTGATGTGTGTAGCGTGTCCTGGTAGTGAATTACAGCCAATTTCATTTTTCACTGTTGCAAGGGTACCTGTCCCCATAGGCCAGAATGGGCAGTTTGGTTATCATACCTTATAATCCTAACTATCACAGGGAACATGGTAGAAAAACAAGTTTAATATGCCTGAACTCAGAATGATAAAGTACATCTTTTAGTGAACATGGTTTTAACATTGTGTTTGAACTACCACTTTTAGAAAATAGGTATTTTCTTGCCTAACCATCCAAGCCTGCCTCTGCTAGGTTGTGTATTCCATGTCTGGCTTGTGAGTGACAGGGGCTGAGGTGGCTCCAGGAGACAGGGTGAGTCAGCACAAGTCTAAATAGACCTATCTGAAGTGGGAGTGGTGAGAGGAGTAGCATCTGGGCCTGAATAGGTCTGTGCCTGCGATCTACAATGCTGGCTCCACCTCCTATGGTGTGTCTGTAGACCCTGGCCCACACTGACAAAGGAAGAAGTTTTGCACTGGCAGGATGCACCCAGAACTGGTTTGGACCAGGTACAGTCACTCTCTGCCTTCAGAGACAAGGCATTTGTGTGTATAAAAAGGGGACCCCAGACCCCAGAACCTTAGATCACTTCTTGAAATCAAGATGGACCTTTTGCCAAGGAGAAGAACCAGACAATCGGCAGGAGTTTTTGACTAACCCTATGCCAGTGTGTTGTTTGCTGGGTTGGCCTGCAGTGGTTTCTTTATTGCCAAGGAAAGGAGAAAAGACTTTTATTGAAACTTTCATCATCTTGCAGAGAATCTCCAAGGGCTTGAATTTGAGCATGCCTCCGGTCTGAAGTCTCAGGGATACAGAGACTTCACCCCTTCTGCTTGCCTGAATCTGGAAATTACTCTTCTGGCTGCTACAGAAGGAAATTGCAACATGGACCCCGGCAAGCAATTTCGCTATTTCACCACATTCTTCAAACAGAGTCTACTGCTTACAGTGGCTCAATTCTGGTAAAGAGTAGAGTTTGGCAAGTCACAAAATGAATAGGGAGAGCCCAGTCGGAGAGGAGCCACAGGTCACACTTAGTTATAAAGCCTGAGGCACGAGCTGATCCATCAACTGATAACAGTGTGTAAAAGATGCAGCAAACGTTACTTAAAAACAAGGTATATGCTCTTTAATATCTAGCAATAGGTTATTTATTGAAAACATGTGCTTCGCTTTATTTCATTACATATACTGCAGTGGCATTTGTTAATAGTAATACATGCATTTTACCAATGAAGCTTCCATCTCCAGAGCACTGACAACATGTCCACTCTCGGTGTGTTGGGTTTATACGTTTTATCACTAATCCGGCAAGTTAGCTGAAAATACTGCTGTTAGTCCCAGTATTGTTCAGTGTTGCATTTACAGGTAGTGTGGTCAGGTGCGATTTAATTTTTTTCTTTGTATCTCTTCATCACCAAATAAAAATCAACAATGTTTCTTTTCTTTTAGTCCACATTGTGCTAGCCTCCCACTGTGTATTCTGGTGCATCATGTCACTTTACTACGTGTTCGGATGTGAACAATCACTGGAAACAAACACTGGAAACAAACACTTTCATAATTCTGCAAACACTGTTATCTGTTTTTCTTCTTTACTGCTTGTCGGGTCTTGTATCATCTGGTATTTCAATGTTCCACATAATTTGAATTTTATCTTTTTCCGTAATTCATTCCCATCACAATTACTGCACTATTCAGCTCTTGTCTATGTCCTAAGATGGGTCAATATTATTTTTGATGTTCTTAAGTTCTTTCTGGAATCTGACTTTGTAGCTCTAATACTAGACTAAAGCTCTTCCCACATTCATTGCACTTGAGTGGCTTTCCCCCTGTGTGTGTTTGTTGATGTTGTCGTAGGGTTGATAACTGACTAAAGCTCTTCACACATTCACTGCAGTTGAATGGCTTTTCCCCTGTGTGTGTTCGCTGATGACAATGTAGCTCTGATAATCGACTAAAGCTCTTCCCACATTCATTGCACTTGAATGGTTTTTCCCCCGTGTGTGTTCGCTGATGACTTTGAAGGTGTGATAACTGACTAAAGCACTTTGCACATTCAGTGCACTTGAATGGTTTTTCTCCTGTGTGTATTCGCTGATGACTTTGAAGTTGTGATAACTGACTAAAGCACTTTGCACATTCAGTGCACTTGAATGGTTTTTCTCCTGTGTGTATTCGCTGATGTCTTTGTAGGTCTGATAATTGACTAAAGCCCTTTCCACATTCATTGCACTTGAATGGTTTTTCTCCTGTGTGAGTTCGCTGATGATACCTTAATGCTGAAGAGCTGTGAAAACTACTTTTACATTCACTACAATGATAGGGTTTTTCCCCTGTGTGTATTCGCTGATGAATTTGTAGGTCGGATAACCTACTAAAGCTCTTTACACATTCACTGCACATGAATGGTTTTTCTCCTGTGTGTGTTCGCTGATGACTTTTTAGGTCTGATGATTGACTAAAGTTCTTCCCACATTCATTGCACTTGAATGGTTTTTCTCCTGTGTGTATTCGCTGATGTCTTTGTAGGTCTGATAATTGACTAAAACTCTTCCCACATTCATTGCACTTGAATGGTTTTTCTCCTGTGTGTGTTCGCTGATGAATTTGTTGGACTGATAATCGACTAAAGCTCTTCCCACATTCACTGCAGTTGAATGGTTTTTCCCCTGTGTGTGTTCGCTGATGTGTTTGAAGGCTTGAGAAATGACTAAAGAACTTTGCACATTCACTGCACTTGAATTGTATTCCCCCCATCTGTGTTCGCTGATGACTTTGTAGCTTTGATAATTGACTAAAGCTCTTCCCACATTCATTGCTCTTGAATGGTTTTTCTCCTGTGTGAGTTCGCTGATGATTCCTTAATGCTGAAGAGTCACGAAAACTACTGTCACATTCACTACAATGATAGGGTTTTTCCTCCATGTGTGTTCGCTGATGACATTTTAGGTCTGATAACTTACTAAAGCTCTGCACACATTCACTGCAGTTGAATGGCTTTTCCCCTGGGTGTGTTTGATTATGTCTTTGAAGGCTTGGTAACTGATTAAAGCACTTTGCACATTCACTGCACTTGAATGGTTTTTCCCCTGGGTGTGTTTGATTATGTCTTTGAAGGCTTGATAAGTGGCTAAAGCACTTTGCACATTGATTGCACTTGAATGGTTTTTCCCCCGTGTGTATTCGCTGATGTCTTTGAAGGTTTGATAATTGACTAAAACATTTCCCACATTCAATGCACTTGAATGGCTTTTCCCCTGTGTGTGTTCGCTGATGTGTTTGAAGGCTTGATAACTGACTAAAGCACTTTGCACATTCACTACACTTCAATGGTTTTTCTCCTGTGTGTGTTTGTTGATGTTTTATGAGGTTTGATAACTGACTAAAGCACTTTACACATTCACTGCACTTGAATGGCTTTTCCCCTGTGTGTGTTCGCTGGTGTCTTTGTAGTTCTGATAATCTACTAAAGCTCTTGACACATTCACTGCACTTGAATGTTTTTTCTCCTGTGTAGGTTTGCTGATGAAGTTTGCGTAGTGATGACAAACTAAAGCTCTTGCTGCATGTGTATGATTCTTCTTTCTTGGTGAGTGTCTGTGGGTTGGGTATATATTTGTCTATATCCCTTGACTGTATTTCCTGATGGGCCGACATGGCTGATAAAGCACTTGTGTTTTTCTCACACACTTTATATGTGTGCAGTATTTTGCAGGTTTGATTTCTGTTTTAACAATAAAATGTGATAGCCACCAAATATTTGCCACACTCCTAAAACGTAGAAGGTGTCTTTGTAGGTGATTTTGTCTTTTGATTGGATTATGGCTATGCACAATTGGGGGTAAAGATGTATCTTCCTTCTGGCCGGTGCAAATTAGGACAGTCTAATGTATTGTAGATACAAGAACTCCTCTTTCATTTACCCGTCAGTTGTCTGGCTCCGCTCTGTTGTGCTCTTCTCTGCTTACTGTGGTTTGTCCAGAAAGAGTTTACAATTCTCCTAGAGCACGGAATGATGGCTTGTCATCATTTTATAAAACAGAGCACTGTGGTAATCACATCATACCGATCCGATGATCAAAGTTGGTGTTGAACACTTGTTTATACAGGAGGCAGTTTGTTATTGTTATTGCCTTAATTTTCCTAAGGTCATTTCTTCGTCTTGTGGCGTGGAGGTGCACAGCTCAGACTCTTAAAATCACTGAACTGCCCTTGATGCTTCATCCGGGATCTGTCAGTTTGTGTGTAGGTTCCTCTGTCGCCGACTGCGCTGATGTTTTCCTGAATACTGTAGCTCCTTATTTCTGCTATTATTGAAGATTTACAGCATTCGCTTCATTATTGATGGTTGTTTCACACATTCAAGGCTTGTTTTCTGTTAGATGTAAAGATATTTAAAATTACTGAATTGAAACATAATGGAATGAGAATTCACAATGTTTAACTGGTTGTAAAATACATTTCGGGGGAGATTTACCAAATCTCCACACAATGCAGCACAGCCCTCCCCCGCAAGGCTGCGCAACAGGGAGGGAGCAGGAGAGCACCATATTTTCAAAGATATGGCTTTCTCCTTTCCTTTCCCTTGAGCCGGCACTGATTACAGAGGGCCTGCGCCATGCACACACCTTAGCACCAGAGCACTAGGGTGTCTGTGTGTCTGTAAGGCCAGCATGGGTTTTGTAGAGGAAGGACACCCTTCCTGTACAAATTACTATGCCTCGACACAAGGGAAAGCTTTTACCATTTTGTATACGTGTTGCACAGTGCAGCACACATGCAAAGTCAGAAAAAGAAGGAGAAATGAAAGCATTTCTCCTTCCTTGCACCTAGTTTTGTGGTTGCACAGGAACGTTTATCTCAACCTAGATAAACAGGTCAACAGAACCATCTCTACCTGTTGGGGCATCATTCCCATCCTCAGGAGGATTAGACACTACCTATCTTTGCAGGCAAGGAAACAGATTACAGTTGCCCTGATTGGCTCCCGGCTGGACTACTGCAATGCGCTGTATGCCGGACTGAATAAAAGTCTACTACAGCGCTTGCAGGTAGTCCAGAACGCTGCTGCCAGGTTTGTCCTGGATCTTCCTAAACGGGCCTCAGCCACAGCGGCTAGAAAGCTGCTACAGCGGCTAGAAAGCTGCTACACTGGCTTCCGGTGGAGAAGCGTATCCGCTTTAAGACTCTGTGCATGACCTATAAGGCATTAGCTAAAAATAGTCCTACTGGTGTTGGATCCATCTTGTCCCGCTACACTCCTGCTAGGAACCTGCGCTCCTCGAATAGGCTTCTTCTCTCAGCCCCTCGATTCAGGAGATCTAAATGGGGTGGCAGGGCTTTCTCTACCCTGGCGCCCAAATGGTGGAACTCCCTCCCACTGGAAGTAAGATCTCTACCCACTCTCCAGGCTTTCAGAAGGGCCTTGAAGACCCATCTCTTCGTGCAGGCCTATATGTAATGGTGACGTGCCCTTGCTTATGATATATGTTGATAGGCGCCCTGATACCTTCGGGTTAGTGTTTGCGCAATATAAGTTTTACTCAAATCAAATCAAATCAAATCAACGCCCATGCACCACCCTTGGCAGGCCCCATGGCACAAAGTAATGCAAAACAATGCTATGCGCAGTGCCACATTACTTTAACGCTATTTCCAGCGCTAAACAAGTTTAGCTCTGGAAAGTAAATTAGGAAAAAAGATTTTGCGCCATTTTGTGCCACATTTGTTACGCAAACACAGTACAAAATCTTAGTAAATCTCCCCCTTCTTCTTTATCGCTTTTGAAACTTAGCAAGGAATATTTCATCATACACAGATATTTAACTAAAAGTTCTGTTGATCAGGTGACATCTTATTAATGTCTGAAAAGGAGGTAATTTACCAGTGGTTACAGAGTAACTGAGCAAAGTAAGGGCGCTCACGTAGCACCCAAGTGCTTGAGGTATAGCTTAAGATAGACGCATATGGTCAAGATTTCATTTAAACAACAATAGAGTTTAGAAAAAGAGAAGGGTCAGGCTGGGCTGTAAAATTTCCAGTAACTCTTTACGAAGTATACAACAAAAGCAACTCCATTCACACACTTTTTCTCATTCTTTCCGATTCACTCAAGATCATCTCAAATACCAACTCCTGTCTTTACCTCGCTGTTCATAAGTCACCTTTGACACTTTCAACAGCTCCCTTGGTTCAAGCATTTCTGGTTTCTTCTAACCTGGAAGATTGGAACATTATTGTGGGTTGAGGGGGGTTTATTATCGCCACAACATCTGTCCATCTCCCTGAAACTAGTGCAGCTTACAGCACCCAGTTCTGGCCCTGAAAGACAACTTTAAAAAGCCAGTCTTTTGTTCTTCCTAAAGTAGATAAAGTTCTGTAAGATGCAGCTCTTTCCAGGGCTTTTTTGTAAAACAGAGCGAGGGGTTCACTGTAAGGCCCGTCCTTTACATTATAAGTGCAGATAAGGCAAACAAACGATGAGTCATATAATTTAATATTCAACGATATCAGTCATTTACTACTTATAGAGAATTTGTCACAACCAATAATTTACCTGACATATCCCCGCAGCAGATGTGCGCCTATTACTCTTTTTACCCCCTTTTCCAACAATACATGACATCTGGCATGATTTTGTACTTTTGGGGCCATGGGTGCCATTTGTGACTGGATGGGCATTTGGAAGAGCAGGAGGAAGTGTCAGTTATCCACAGGTGAAGAAGCAGTTCTACCTTTCCATATTTCTCATATTCAAGTTTACCTAATTTCCTGTCCTTCGGCGCACTAACTCTGTGGGGTTCATCAGAAGTCAGATAACTGCCTCATACTTACAAGGCCATGGATCTCACTTCTTCTACAACACTTATTGCAGACATAGGGCCAAGTTAGGAGTTTGTCCAACAGATTATTGCCTCAAAACTAGGGGTGGGTGAAGAATTCCGCTCTGCCGGCAGACCTCGCAAAGTTTTGACCACGCGGAGTTGGTCCAAAAAACTCCATGCAAAATGGAGTTCTTTTCTCAAGTGGTTCGCCAGCGGTAAGGTGGCGAGTGCTTGTGAGAAAATATAACGCGCTAGACCTCCTCCTGGAGAGATTTTTCATTGCGGAGGTCACGGCAGGTCGCGACCACTCAAGTGTTAAAATCTGCCATTCTCGTTGATGAAGCTGCCATTCGATTAGAATATCAATTAGAGTGGCAGAAAGCAGCATCGCCCTCTGGTGCGACGCGTAGTGCTGTTCTTGCTGATTTTACAGTGGGGGTTAAACTCCTGGCACTAAAAATCAGTGAGCACAGCGCAACTTAACAAACTCTGCCACTAGCGGAAGTCTGCAGAGTGCGGGGAGTTTCCCTAGCACTTCGTGGAATTCCACAGAGTAAACCTCTGCAAACTAGACCAAGGCATCATCAAAATGTGACAGATATCCTGCCTGCCTTATTATAATTGCCACAGGATGCAATGCATTTTTATTGGGGTGTGCAGGATACCTGTCACATTTGTGATGGAATAAACCATCCGCTGAACTCTAAATCAGGCCTTTGGTGTACATTGCGTCCAGTGTGGCTAGCTGGGCTTGAAGGATCTTTTGGTTTGTGGGTCTCTCACTGTGTTGAGGTCACCGCCAGGCAGACCTTCTGTCAGCTGCGCCCTGTGCAGATCTGCATTCCAGTCAGGACTTTTGTCAGCTGTGCCTTGTGTAGATCTGCTTTCCAGACAAGGGCTTCTTTCCTCAATGATCAGTTCAAAGGTCAGGAGAGGTAGAACTGGTCTAGGTCATCTTCTTTATTGCTGTTCTACTGGTCAAGCCACAGACCTCGTGCTTTGAGAAGACGGAGAGTCTGGATTTTCTGAGCTCCGTAGAACATTAAAACAGTTCTACCACATCCAGCACACACTACAAGACTCCAAGAGTCAACGCTACAAGTGCTGCTCCAAGGTTTAATTCAACCACTGTATCTGAACATCCCCTGGCAAGTGTCAACTAGAGAATACACATCCTGCCTGCACCAGCAGAGCGCAGAAAGCTTTTCAAGCACCTCGAGGTACATGGACTTTCTCTATCTGTCGTAACTGAAGATGTTAAACCTTGGTAACATCAATCCCCTTTGGACAAGGTCCTCCATTTTGCTATCAGAATGTAACTCATCCTACGCAGGCACAAACCCTTAAGTCCGTATTGCATGAAGCTCGGAGGCTCTCACCCAAAAGAGGGCCCTCCACAAATTGCTGACATTTTCTTACATCCCCTGGACCGCTGTGGCAACACAAAGACCAACTACACCCCCTCAGGGATCACCCGTCCATCTGCCAGGATCAAGACTCAGATCTTTCAACCTTCTCTGTTACCGTCTTTGGAACGGCCTGTCTCTGGGATTCGTGGAAGCTCCACACTCAGTGAGCTCAGAGTTGCCTTGTAAAACCATCCCATGAGAGTGAAAGAAAAGAACATTAAGTGAAACGCACTGCACAGACATGTAAATAACTCTACCATTATCATTCCATGAACCATTGTCCTACTGCTGATGTTTTGACCTGGATGTTTTGCCGCCTATCACAGCAGCTTCTTCGTTTAAAATCTTACTCGCTACTGACCTATGTACTGTTTCTGACCCTATGACATCTCTGGCAGACATGCTGTGCTGTCTGTTGCTACATAAATAGGAAGTAGATTGCCACTGCAGCGAGAGTGTAGTGTCCTTGCAGTCAGATGCACTTGATTGGGATAAAAGGTACCATGTTTGTTAGAAAAGCTGCAACTATTAGAATAATAACACACCAAAAGCAGCGCATACAATGCAATAACAGACCAGGAACTAGAAAAATGTGACGCAAACAATGCGATGACACAGTCCAGGCATTAGGAGAATCCGGCAAAAGCAACACAATAGCACAAGCCAGGCACAAGGAGAATCTGATGCAAACAATGCAATAACACGGGCCAACCACTATGAGAATCTGGTGCAAACAATGCAATAACACAGGCCAAGCACTAAGAGAATCTGACACAAACAACGCAATAACATGGCCAGGCACTTGGATTGACGCAAATAATGCAATAACACAGGCAAGGCACTGGGATGATGCAAACAATGTAATAACACAGTTCAGGCACTGGAAGAATCTGATGCAAACAATGCAATAACACAGGCCAGTCACTAGGAGAATCTGATGCAAACAATGCAATAACACAGGCCAGGCACTAGGAGAATATGACTCAAACAATGCAATAACACAGGCCAGGCACTAGCGTTGAAGTGAATAATGCAATAACACAGGCGAGGCACCAAGTGTATCTGATGCAAACAATGCAATAACACAAGCCAGGTACCAAGAGAATCTTTTGCAAACAATGCAATAACAAGGGCCAAGCACCAAGAGAATCTGATGCAAACAATGCAATAACACAGGCCAGGCACGAGGAGAATTTGATGCAAACAATGCAATAACACATGCCAGGCTCCAAGAGAATCTTATGAAAACAATGCAATAACACAGGCCAGGCACGAGAAGAATTTGATGTAAACAATGTAATAACACAGGCAAGGTACTAGGAGAATTTGATGCAAATAATGCAATAACACATACCAGGTACTTGGAGAATCTGAAGCAAACAATGTAATAACACGGGCCAGGCATGAGAAGAATTTGATGCAAACAATGTAATAACATGGGCCAGGCACGAGGAGAATTTGATGCAAACAATGTAATAACATAGGCCTGGCACTAGGAGTATTTGATGCAAATAATGCAATAACGCGCGCCAGGCACTAGGAGAATTTGATGCAAACAATGCAATAACAGAGGCCAGGCGCTAGGAGAATCTGATGCAAATAATGCAATAACGCAGGCCAGGCACTACGAGAAACTGATGCAAACAATGCAACAACAAAGGCCAGGCATGAGGAGAATCTGATACAAACAATGCAATAACACGGCCAGGCAGTAGAAGAATCTGATGCAAAAATTGCAATAACGCATGCCAGGCACTAGGAGAATCTGATGCAAATAATGCAACAACAAAGGCCAGGCATGAGGAGAATCTGATACAAACAATGCAATAACACGGCCAGGCAGTAGAAGAATCTGATGCAAAAATTGCAATAATGCGTGCCAGGCACTAGGATTGATTCAAACAATGCAATAACACAGGCCAGGCACTAGGAGAATCTGATGCAAACAATGCAATAACACAGGCCAGGCACGAGGAGAATCTGATGCAAACAATTCAATAACACAGGCCAGGCACGAGGAGAATCTGATGCAGGTGAGCATGTAATACCTGGTGGGATCTAGTGTATTGTGTGGACATGAGGGTGGGAGGGCAAAGACTAGCTTCATATGGACTGAAGCATGGGCAAAGTGAGCAATATTTTAAGGAAGTATGACCATATAGTAAATCATGCAGAGTCCGCTTTTTTTTTCTTTTCGGGCCAGGTATGGGATATTACGTACCAAGGGGTGTCAGAGAGATTAGAATCTTCCCTTCAAGGGTCATCTGCTTTACAAAAAATTTCAATACAGGGAGTGACTCTAAAAAGCAGCGACGGGACATGCAGTGAGAGGAGAGAATGCAGATTATCACTAACATTATGGAACAGCACACAACTTTAGAGGCTACTTAGAAACAAAGGAGATCCCTGAAATGGGCTCTGCACTTGGCCCCCCAGATAGAAGAGCTCAGCTCAGCCCCAGGGACCCCTGACAGAAGAGCCCAGCTCAGCCCCAGGGGCCCCAGATAGAAGAGCCCAGCTCAGCCCCCCAGGGGCCCCTGGATAGAAGGGCCCAGCTCAGCCACGGAGGCCCCCGCATAGAAGAGCCCAGCTCAGCCCCAGGGGCCCCGGATAGAAGAGCCCAGCTCAGCCCTAGAAGAGCCCAGCTCAGCCCCAGGGGCCCCGGATAGAATAGCCCAGCTCAGCCCCAGGGGCCCCCCGGATAGAAGAGCCCAGCTCAGGCACAGGGGCCCGGATAGAAGAGCCCAGCTCAGCCCCAGGGGCCCCGGATAGAAGAGCCCAGCGCAGCCCCAGGGCCCCCAGATAGAAGAGCCCAGCTCAGCCCCAGGGGCCCCCGGATAGAAGAGCCTAGCTCAGCTCCAGGGGCCCCCGGATAGAATAGCCCAGCTCAGCCCCAAGGGCCCCCCGGATAGAAGAGCCCAGCTCAGCCCCAGGGCCCCCCAGATAGAAGAGCTCAGCTCAGCCCCAGGGCCCCCAGATAGAAGAGCCCAGCTCAGCCCCAGGGGCCCCGGATAGAAGAGCCCAGCTCAGCCCCTGTGGCCTCGGATAGAAGAGCCCAGCTCAGCCCGGCTCCTGCAGAGATTCGCTCCAGGATTATTCAGTCTATTTCTACAAACACAGCAGAAGGTGCTGACAATCTCTTACCTGAGTAGAGATCTGTGCAGACATGTCCAGGCTCTCTCCTCCTCCTAGGGCTGGGGGGCCGGGGGCAGGTCTGGGGTCTGGGGGTGGTAGATCTGGGGTTTGAGGGGGGTCTGCAGATGAAGGTAACTGCACAGACAGATAGGGCTCCTTTCTCCTCTGCTGCAGGCTGCAAACACCAAGAGAGGCGGGAAGTGATGTCAGCATTTGCTGCTGGTGCTGTTTCTGCCGCCGCTGACCCGGAAGAGGAAACCCTTCTCCTTTCATCCCATGTGCAGCTCAGTGGTTTCATCAGCAGGCGAGGGGCGCCCTCTGGTGCCCGCTGACGGAACCTCCGCCTCCAGGCTCCAGCAGGAAAACAAGCACTGGCACCTGCAAAGACACAGACATGGATGTTTAAGACACCCACAGTCCATGACTTGGTCTCATATGGGAAACAAGCATTGGTTCCTGTAAAGACACAGACATGCGTGTTATGGGAAACATGCATTGGCGCCTGTAAACACAGAGACATGGGTCTTATGGGAAACAAGCATTGGCGCTGTAAAGACACAGACATGGGTGTTATGGGAAAAAAGCATTGGTTCCTGTAAAGACAGACATGAGTGTTATGGGAAACAAGCATTGGCGCCTGTAAACACACAGAATTGGGTGTTATGGAAACAAGCATTGGCTCCTGTAAACACACAGACATGGGTGTTATGGGAAACACGCCTTGGTGCCTGTAAACACACAGACATGGGTGTTATGGGAAACAAGCATTGGCTCCTGTAAACACACAGACATGGGTGTTATGGAAAACAAGCATTGGCGCCTGTAAACACACAGACGTGGGTGCTATGGGAAACAAGCATTGGCGCCTGTAAACACACATACATGAGTGTTATGGGAAACAAGTATTGGTTCCTGTAAAGACACAGACGTGGGTTTTATGGGAAACAAGCATTGGCGCCTGTAAACACACAGACATGGGTGTTATGGGAAACAAGCATTGGCGCCTGTAAACACAGACGTGTGTGTTATGGGAAACAAGCATTGGCGCCTGTAAACACACAGACATGGGTGTTATGGGAAACAAGCATTGGTGCTGTAAACACACAGACATGGGTGTTATGGGGAAAAAGCATTGGTTCCTGTAAAGACACAGACATGCGTGTTATGGGAACCAAGCATTGGTGCCTGTAAACACACAGACATGGGTCTTATGGGAAACAAGCATTGGCGCCTGTAAAGACACAGACATGGGACACATACAGTCTAAGGACAGGCCTCACCCTTGCATGGTGTGCTCTTGAGGATCCTCAGATTCAGCCCCTCATGCCAGCTCTGCTCCCTCCCTCAGTGAAATACCAGCAATTTGTTCATTGTTTAACTTCTTCAAAGGCACAGACATGATATTCAGGAGTGAATTGAAATGAGGACTTGTATTTCATTCAATGTGTGCAATGTAGACACAGCTGCTGCAATGAGGCTGAGCAGCGTTTCTAATGTTCCTGTTCCTTGGGGTGGTTCTGTATATTTGACAGGGCCGTGAATCCTCAAGCCATAGCTGCCAAGGTTTCAGAATGCTATGTGTGACATTTTCATAATTTCAGTGAAAGTATGAGTGACATTCCAATGACTATGAGTGACACTGTCTTGCGGTGGGCAAAAAAGTAATAAAGATTAGAGAAACAGATAAATATCAGAAATTACCCCCATTTGAGCAACAAGAAACTCTAATAAGGTCTTAAAACTGCAGCAAAGCAGCAGAAATGAAAAAAAGGGCAGTAACCGGAGACAGCAGCATGACTGAGGCTCTCAGTAACAGAGACATTTTCCCCCTGAAAAAAAACCAAACACGTAAGTCCACGGAAGAAGCTAAATATCAGAAATACGCCCTTTAAAACAGTAATAAGCTTTGGAAAGACGTTCAAGCTTCTGCACAGCCCCTGAATTGCAAACTTACTAACCCACAACCCCTTTCTAAGATGAATGTTACTGGAAGGGGCCTGCTAGCAGAAGGCTTGTGTTTTAAAACTTCCTGGGATATAAATTGCACACAGATGATCAAACATGGTAATTAAGAAATCATTTTTAGAACCATTAAATGTGAACTGTAACTCGTCCAAGCATGTTTTTTTTTAAGGGACCATTTCTTCCTTTTCCGTCTTAATACTGCTTTTCAAAAAAGTTTTTTGTTTTGGCATTTATAAAAATAGAAGAATTCAGGTCTTACAAGCAATATTCTGCTTAGGCCGAATGTGGAGAGCAAGGCACGTGCACACTCCAGTACGGATGACAGCACTAGTTCAGGTGTAACATGAAAACGAAGTACAGAACTCCCATGATCGCTTTTAGGTGACCTCAAGACGCCACAATGTACTAAAGAAACAGCCCATGGAAAATAAAATGCAATAGTTTAGACAAAAACGCAGTCATGTAGATAAGAACCGGAGTATGTGCAAAACAAGAGAAGTTCGGTATTAAATACACTCGTATCACTGCTAAACAATTCCCAAGCCAGTCTCTGCAACAGGTTATGAAATAATTGCATAACATTATGATGTAAATGCAGAGCCCGCACACTGGCCAGATGAACAGAAGGGCTCTGCACACATTTGTTTTCAGAAGTTGCTGTCACGGAGAGCTACTACATAGATACCTGTTTACTAAATAGAGTAATTCAGTCTAAAAACAAAGCTACATTGGCACAACTTAGCTGAATAGCTTAGACAATTGTGACAAATGAGGCCTCAGTCTTTACAGCAATGGAATAAGACACCTACAATGTATTCGCATGTCGTGTAAACAAAAAAAAGCTCTGCCACACACGCTAGTTACATGATGAAAGAGAGCGCACAACGGGAACGTCGTACCACACATAAACCAAGGACAATTTGCAATTAAAGAAATGTTTACTTTTTAAGAATCGCTACAAATTGAAGATATTTTCCATTCTTACTGAACGATGCCACTCCAGTAAGCAAATGCATAGCCGAGACTGCATAGAAGAGGGTTTCGCTGTGAATAAGCAGCACAGCCTTTTACTATTTAGTACAAACAACTCAGGTCACAAACTGGCACTGAAAGTATTAGGAATGGCAGCACTGGCAGCGCGCTAGCGCTATTAATAAAATGTAAAGTACACTTTGAAGAAAACTGATACCTCTCGAGGAGCAATAATTATACGGGCCGGACCTTGCCGCAATGACTACCTCCGAAAATCAACTCTCTCCCGCTGCTTTGCACCACATCAGGGTTTGCATTTCTCTGCTGCTTTCTTGTTCACCTCCCCCTTCAGGAGCTCACTCATAAAACAAGGAAAGAAGCAGGTTGTAGTCACAATAAAGTCATGAGACAGAACCATCAGGTGTGACCCACACATGGGTCTCTGACTCAGTGGATGGGGTCTGATGGAGGGGGTATTTCACCCACACAGGGGTCTCTCACTCAGTGGATGGGGTCTGATGGAGGGAGTATTTCACCCACACAGGGGTCTCTCACTCAGTGGATGGGGTCTGATACAGGGGGTATTTCACCCACAAATGGGTCTCTCACTCAGTGGATGGGTCTGATGGAGGCGGTATTTCACCCACACAGGGGTCTCTCACTCAGTGGATGGGGTCTGATACAGGGGGTATTTCACCCACAAATGGGTCTCTCACTCAGTGGAAGGGGTCTGATGGAGTAGGTATTTAACCCACACAGGGGTCTCTCACTCAGAGGATGGGGTCTGAGGTCAGAGGGGGTATTTCACCCATACAGGGGTCTCCCACTCAGTGGATGGGGTCTGATGGAGGGGGTATTTCACCCACACAGGGGTCTCCCACTCAGAGGATGGGGTCTGAGGTCAGAGGGGGCATTTCACCCACACAGGGGTCTCTCACTCAGTGGATGGGGTCTGATGGAGGGGGTATTTCACCCAAAAAGGGGTCTCTCACTCAGTGGATGGGGTCTGAGCACATAGGGGGCATTTCACCCACACAGGGGTCTCTCACTCAGTGGATGGGGTCTGATGCAGGGGGTATTTCACCCACACAGGGGTCTTTCACTCAGTGGATGGGGTCTGATGGAGGGGGTATTTCACCCACAAAGGGGTCTCTCACTCAGTGGATGGGGTCTGAGGACATAGGGGGTATTTCACCCACACAGGGGTCTCTCACTCAGTGGATGGGGTCTGATGCAGGGGGTATTTCACCCACACAGGGGTCTCTCACTCGGTGGATGGGTGTTGGAAGGGGCGAACCCAGAGGGCAGGAATTGCTCTCCCGACCACTCTGTGACCCACCTCTCCCACAAATGCTGCCGAGCCCTAACATGAGGTCCTCGCCGGGGAGGACTCTGTGCCTTAGATCACCACACCGTGGATCTCAATAAGAAGTTCTTTATCAACAGAAAAAATAAAGTAATACGAACAGGTATTTACAGTGATCGAGCGATCGTATAGTCTCGGTTAAGGAATAGGGAAGCGGGACAGTCTCGGTACGTGGCCAGTACGGAGCGTACCCTACGCACAGCTCTCAATCCTCGAGCCGGGGGGTACAAAAGATGATGGTCGTACTAGCTGCTGTACTCACTCTTCTCGAGCTAAGTCGTATTGGTAACGTCGACGGTCCAGCCGGACCGGAGTACTCCTCGAGCCACGACGAGGTCAGCAGGGCTCGATCCGGAGAGTCAGAGTGGCTGTTGCTTCTTGAGGAGCCGCAACGACATCAGCAGGACTCAGGATGTTCACGAAGGTTCTTAGTTCAAGGCTGAGCCGCGACCACGTCAGCAGGGCTCCGAAGTTCCAGTTCTTTCTCCACGAAGATGAGCCGCGACAACGTCAGCAGGGCTCGATGAGTTATAAAGTCCGATTCCAAGATGGCTGAGCCACGACCAGGTCAGCAGGGCTCTCTTGTCCAGGATACCACTGCCCGCTAGTTCTTGGGCGAGCCTTGATATAGTGGAGTGGCCCTTTGATGTCTGGACCCTCGCAGGCGGAGATCTCCTGCCTCGGGGCTGGTCGTCGGAGTTTCCCATTGGCTGGCCCTTTCATCCTTTAGAAGATGCGTCCGGGGATTTCCAGACGCCCAGCAGGGTCTGAAGCCAGCTCTAGGGGAGGCCAGAGTTGTGAGCGAAACCAGCCCACAGGGGAAGGCCAGAGGTGTGACAGAAACCAGTCTCTCAGGGGGGGCCGGAGGTGCCATCGAAACCCTTTTGTCTTATCTGCTCAGGAAGCCCTCTCCCCCTCAGCTGGGCAAGACGCGTTTGAAGCCTAAGTTTTGCTGGGGCCGGGGTCAGGCCAGGGCTAGGGAGTCAGGGACCTCGGGAACAGTAATGGCGGCCAGGGGCCCGGTAGGAGTGACGGGATCGGTGCGCCCGGGACCGGGAAAGGAACGGCGAAAGGCAGGGATGGTCGTCCATTAGCAGGGTCTTGTAGGGAGCGGGGTGGACAAGGAACGGGGCGACCAGGGGTTACTGTGGTGCAGGGCTAACTGTCGGGGTACTGCGGAACGGGGGGGAACTACGCCACGAGTCCAGGTCCAACAATGGGTCTGAAGACGGAGGGGGTATTTCACCCACACAGGGTTCTCTGACTCAGTGGATGGGGTCTGAGGACAGAGGGCATATTTCACCCACACAGGGGTCTCTCACTCAGTCGATGGGGTCTGATGGAGGGAGTATTTCACCCACACAGGGGTCTCTTACTCAGTGGATGGGGTCTGAGGACCGAGGGGGTATTTTACCCACACAGGGTCTCTCACTCAGTGGATGGGGTTTGAGGATAGAGGGGTATTTCGCCCACACTAGTGTCTCTCACTCAGTGGAGGGGGTCTGAGGATGGAGGGAGTATTTCACCCACAGGGGTCTCTCACTCAGTGGATGGGGTCTGAGGACGGAGAGGGTATTTCACCCACACAGGGGTCTCTCACTCAGTGGATGGGGTCTGATGGAGGGGGTATTTCACCCACACAGGGTCTCTCACTCAGTTGTTATTGTTATTGTTAAAAATATTTATAGAGCGCAACGTTCACCGGGTAGGTTTCTTGGCGCTGGGGAGGACGAGCTCCTAGTGGATCAGAGGCTCAGTTGAGATAGGCTTGTTGGAAAAGCCAAGTTTTTAGTTGCTTTCTAAACTGAGGAAAAGAGCCGGTAGTACGTATTGAAAAGGGTATAGCGTTCCAGAGTTGGGGGGCAAGTGTCGGGAACCGGAGGCCCTTGTGTTTAATACGCCTGAATCTAGGAATGGTCAAAAGAGATTGACCAGCAGATCGGAGAATACGAAGGTGTCGTAGTTTGACAGCGATTGGATTAGCATTTGCTTCAGCTATGCCAGTTTTCCCTGTTAAATTGACTATGTTCTGGAGGCCATTTTGTATTCCCGGCCTCCATTTTAGCGAATGCGCTGCCTCATGGTCAGCATGCCCTTTCGTCCTTTCTCTCTGCCAGATGACCACTTGGTCTGCCCAGCAACAGGCTATTTTTAGCTATGGTCAAGCTTGTACATGCGCACTCAGGTCACATCTGTTAATGATCGGTCACTGCTTAGGAATGTTCCCCAAACTGACCAGTGGTACTAAACTCCTCCCACATGTTGGCTGTGTTCGAAAAATGCCCTTATATGTACCTAAAATCGTCTTATGGGTCTACCGCCTATTTTTCAAACCCTTGTACGGGTATAAAAGAGCCATGGGCTCAATGTTCGGTGTGATACTTCTTGCATTACCGAAGGGTGATGTTGGAATGTACCACCACTCCATGGGGTCTTAATAAACTTGTCTTTTGTATTCCAGTTTCCATGGCAATTTCTTTTTTAAGGTATCGTGAGTTTGCAGAATATGTAGGCCTGTTAAAACCCAACTACCACAATTTGGCGCCCGAACAGGGACTCATCGGCGACTCGGATGCCCGAAGGATTGGTCAGAATGAAGGACTGGAACCTCGCCCTGGACGCATACGCTGCCATCGAGCGACCCGAGTCTTGACACCCACGGCGTTTTCCCTTTTCTTCCGATCTGACCTTCCAGGTGGTGCCGGTCCTCGACTGAGATCCCGATCGTTGGGTTGCCGTGCAGTAATCGTTTGATCGATTTGAGAACTTGGCAGTTGAAACCTGGACATTTAGAATTCTTGGTAAGCTTTGGATTGGTAAGGTAGTCTACTGACACTTACTGTGGCTTTTTGGATTTGTTTGAGTTAGCTAACATTTGGATCTATGTTTTGTACTATATGTGGAGTGCACCTCACATAGGCAGGTAATGTAGAGATATTTCTCTGACCTGGTATTTGTTTGAACAGCACATCGTGTGTAAAATACTTTAAGTGCCATTTTGCATACAGTATTACATTTTCGTGATATTTTTGATATGCCTGTTGCTAGCACACTCCTAGGAATGTGCTGTCTTGGAAATGGTACCAGTCTACCCAGAGAGGACGCCTAACCGTGAAATGTACGTAAAATTTGGCCTTCCCCCTATTATGTATAGCACACTGTGGAATAAATATACAAAATCTGACTCCGAGTTACAATGGCCACTACATGGGTCGTTTGATTTACGAAAGGTTCAGTATGTGGAGCAGTGTTTGTTTCAGCGCAGGTCTAGACAGGATATGTTTGATTATGTGCGTATGTGGGAGAAAGGGGTGCGTGAGCGACTGAAGTGTGAACAAGCCTTGGTGGACAAGGAGCAACGAAAGGCTGCCCATGTTAAGGCTTTACTGCTACAGGATAAGGAAATACAGGAACAGAAGGAGAGGGAGATAAGGGAGCATAATCTACAGATTAATGGCCAGCTTCCTATTCGACGTCCTCTCTATCCTGTCCTTAATAATGCACCTGATGATTTTTCATTGTTAGATCGCTCTCCGCCTCCATATGTCCTACCTACGGCTCCGGACGAGGACTCCGATTCTTATGACGACATGGATAAAACGAGGGGTACTCGTTCCATGCTGACTGCTGCTCGATCCTCGGAATTACGCTCTACGGCTTCTAAACTTAACGTTAATTTTATTCCCATTTCTGATGTTGAAAATGTTATGAGTAGGTGGCCCGATAACGAGCGGTTGTATTTTTTGGAGCATTTTGGTCAGGAAGTTGTTGAACGTTTTAGGAAGTATTCACCTGAGTTAGAAACTAAAGATGTAGGGGTTGGTTGTGCTAATTTACGTAACAGTGTTTTTGTCCTTGCAGACGCAGATGAGTCCTTCCGTCGTCTGATTCAGGTGCGGGACGAGGCGACACGGCTAAAAAAGTTGAAAAAGGTAGCGGTTTCGACTTCGTCTGGACCGTCGGTTCAGAACAGGAAGTGTCCTATCTTCGGATCAGATAAGAACAATGCGATCAATGTTATGCCTATGCGGGAAGCCGCACCTTTGTATGTTCCTCCTAAGGGTAACGGCACAGATGATAATAAGTTGTCTGAGGATGCATAGGGTTATTTCATATATAACTGGGTTTATACTCCTTTGAATAGAGTGGGTGCTATGGCTCTTAAAAATGCTTTGCCTGATCCGCGCAAAAATCCCGCAGCATTCTATGAGGAAGTAGATGGGGCTATTAGCTCGTGTGTTATGACATTAGTCGATATTGATCTTTTCTTTGGCTTAATATTACCTCCCGATATGTGGAGGGCAATTCGTAAGATTGATGATTGACAGAATTTAGGTGCAGAACGGAGGGACTTAGAACAAGCCGATGTAGAGAGAGAACGCGCGTGTAAACCGTGTCAGTTAATTTTAAATCTCCCTGTGGCTATTTTGAATAAATTAAAATTGCTCATTCCTCCTAAAAAGATTGATTGGACGATGTTAGCCTCTTGTAAACAAAAGCCAGATGAGTCGGTTTCCGATTTCTTTACACGCTTCGAGGAAGCGTTTCATGATTATAGTGGTCAATTATTAACAGAGGACACGGGCAGGCATTTGTTTGTCGATAAGTATGTGGCTAATCTCCTACCGGAGATTGCGAAACATTTGAAGGCTAGTGAAAGTTCATGGACCACTTCAACTCCCGCTTCTCTCCTAACTATGGCTCAGTATTATGAACAACAGGAAATAGAGGCTAAGGATAGTGACGATAAAAAGACGAAAGATTTGAAAACGAAGGTGATGCTTGCTCAGGTTTATGCCACGCAGCGGAGAGGAAATGCTAGGGGGAGACGTGGGCCTTATGGCCTGCCTTCTTCCCGCCCTGATCTCTCCGCATTTCAGTGTGCTTATTGTAAACAGTTTGAGCATTGGCTTTCAGATTGTCCCGTGCTTCGAGAACAGCGTAATCAGCGTGGCCGAGGAAATAAAAGGTTTAGGAATGGTTATTCAGGTCCGAGGGGAGGAGCAAATGATCATGGTAGGTTTGAAGCTAGGGTTCGTGGTCAGAATGACTATAATACTTTTGATCGGCGGAATTAGTATCAGATAACTGAGGGTGAGCCTTCTGAATTTCAGGATGCTACTTATGGATAGGATTGCGTAGGATGGGGTATGGAATCGGTTGAAATCACAGTAGATCAAAGGGGTCCATATATTTCAGCGCATGTTTTGGGTTCTACTGATCAGTTTCTGGTCGATACAGGAGCTACTCGTAGTGCCCTGTCCAAACAATTGGTTCCAAGGGCTCCCCTGTCTGGCACAACGATTACATCGATAGGGTTCGATGGAACACTTTCCCTTAGCCCATTGTCTCAGCCTCTTCCATTCCACATTGATAAATTTACTGCCCCATGTCCATTTTTGTTGTCTCCAAATACACCAGATAATATTGTGGGTCTTGATATGCTCAAACATTTTCGAGCGACAATATGCTGCGCCCCTGAAGGGGTACGGGTTATTTTGAATGAGAACTATCCAGAAATCGAAAGATCGTGCCTCCTTCAGGAAAATGATGCACTAGCCTTCCTTCCAAGTGCTTTGTGGGCCACTTCTGATACAGATGTAGGACAGATGATTAAGCCTCCCGTTAATATCACTGTTAAGGAGGGAGTGCTTTTACCACGTGTACCACAGTGTAAGATCTCTAGAGAAGGTGAAGTCGCTCTGACCCGTATCATAAATGACCTGATTACTGTAGGAGTAGTGGAAGAAGTGCCCTATAATGTTTGTAACAGCCCTATTCTTCCGATTCTGAAAAAAGATACAGATACTAGGATTTACCGTTTTATCATTGACCTGAGAGAGGTGAATAAGATTGTAGTGCCCCAATATCCTGTGGTGTCTGATATTACTACTTTAGTTACTTTGGTTCCACCTACGGCTACCACCTTCTCAGTCCTAGATTTGAAGAATGCCTTCTTTTCGATCCCTATTCATCCCGATAGCCGATATCTTTTCGGCTTCACTTTGAATATTAGATCGTACCGATTTTGTAGAATTCCTCAAGGCTATACAGAAAGCCCAAGTATTTATAGCCAGGCTTTGAAAAGACAGCTCGATTCATTTGAGTTGCCGTCTGGAGTGACTCTTATTCAATATGTTGATGATATTTTGTTAGCAGCAGATACACCTGAACAATGTGAGGAGAGTACTCTCTCCCTGCTTTCTTTCCTTTTTTTTCCAGCCTGAGGAATACATAAAGCAAATACAGTACACAATGATTAAATCCAGGCAAACATAAAAAATCCATTCACAAAACATTATAAGCAATAGAATCCAAATAGATTCAACAAATCAATAGGAAAAAGTGAAGACATAGAAAAAAGGGAAAAAAAAGAAAGAATACATTGGGAAAAAGATGAGTGTGGATTGAACTATGAGAAGCAAGTACATGTACATTAAAAAAGCAAATATCAATAATAACCCTACAAACAAATTAATTATTTAACCAAAGCCTAAAGGGCCCCCAGATCCTCAAACCCTTTTCGCGCCGCCTCTTACCCCCTCTCAAAAACACTGCTGATTCTAAATTATAAAGGGCTACTACCCTAGCCTTGCAATTTATAAAAGTTGGTGGAACTGGGTTAATCCATTCCGAAGTTATGCATAATCGAATAAGTGACATAAAGATACACAAGAGCGCTATCTCATGAGAGGACCTGGATACAGACATATTTGACTCACACCCCATAATAACCAATTCTGCAGAAAGAACCACCTGTATTTTGAGGGATATTTTAATAAAAGATTGTACATCTTGTAAAAATAAGTCTAACTTAATACATGAGAAAAAAATGTGTGTGTCATTGGCTGCCAAAAGACCACATCGTGGACACCCCTGGGCGTTAATACCTCCCCATTTCGATATTTTGGCAGGAGTGAAATACAAATCAAATAGGGCCATATCGCTTTGGGAGCGTAAGGCCCCAGAAATTAAAACAGAGTTAGAAAGTTCTAATGCATAGACTACATCTAAACAACCCTTCCCTAACTTAGCTTCTAATTTTGCATTCTGTGCAACAAGGTCATCGGGGAGGGTCAGTATTGGACTTTGGTACAGATCACCAATGCGAGCCCGCCTTAAAATCAAATCCATCGGTAAACTTCTAGATAGCGCAGTTGGAACGGAGTAAAGAATCTGGGTTAAATAGCTACGTACCTGAAGATACTTTAAAAATTCATGGGTAAACAAACCATACTAATCTTTTAAAAATGAAAAAGAAGCTATTTTACCATCGTAGGCTAGATCGCCCAGTACTTTAATACCCATGGAGTTCCACCTAAATGTAACAGAGTCTTGAAAGATAGATGGCAATAGCCTGGCCGCAGTCAGAGGTGTATAAAAACTAATGTTCGGAATAGAGCAATAACGGCGGGCCTTCCTCCAAACTGAAAACATTGTTGCAATAACCTTGAACTTTGTTTTTTTATAGTAGCTGGGTTCTAGTACTGAAAGAAGGGTCCCGTTGGCGTCCGCCCCTAGACCAATCTCAAAAATAGAGGGACAGCATGCCAGTGGAAGTGGAGCTCGTGTGGCAAATAGTGGGACAGCCAGATGTTGTAGGGTGAAATTGCAAAAAACACAGTTGATGGACAGAATGTAGAACAATGTCATACATTCACCCCAGTACAAGGATCTGGGCCTAAATCCATCGTTTTTTTGCACTCCACACCACCCTGAATTAGACAATGGCTATATGCAAATCAGCTCTGACCCTGTGCCTCATGGGAACAGTCCAGTCCGAACTACCAAGCCATGTCTTTCCCAGACCGGAATCAAGCATCCAAGGACCGGTTTCTGGCTATCAGCCTTCATCAGCCTGGATAGCTTGACTCCAGTGGTGTGGAGAGCCTGGGACTCACGTCTGAGCATCCCCAGCACACTCAGGGTGAAATTGCAAAAAACACAGTTGATGGACAGAATGTAGAACAATGTCATACATTCACCCCAGTACAAGGATCTGGGCCTAAATCCATCGTTTTTTTGCACTCCACACCACCCTGGGTTAGACAATGGCTATATGCAAATCAGCTCTGACCCTGTGCCTCATGGGAACAGTCCAGTCCGAACTACCAAGCCATGTCTTTCCCAGACCGGAATCAAGCATCCAAGGACCGGTTTCTGGCTATCAGCCTTCATCAGCCTGGATAGCTTGACTCCAGTGGTGTGGAGAGCCTGGGACTCACGTCTGAGCATCCCCAGCACACTCAGGGTGAAATTGCAAAAAACACAGTTGATGGACAGAATGTAGAACAATGTCATACATTCACCCCAGTACAAGGATCTGGGCCTAAATCCATCGTTTTTTTGCACTCCACACCACCCTGGGTTAGACAATGGCTATATGCAAATTAGCTGAGTCCCGTGCTCTCCATGCCACTGGAATCAAGCTATCCAGGCTGAAGAGGGCTGAAAGCCCGAAACCGGTCCTTGGATGCTTGTTTCCAGTCCAGGGAGGACCTGGCTTGGCAGTTCGGGCTGGACTGTTCCCATGGGGCACAGGGTCAAGACTGATTGGCATATAGCTGGGTTCAAACTGGAAAGGCATGGTGAGCAAAAAAACGATGGATTTAGGCCCAGATCTCTGTACTGGGGTGAATGTATGACATTGTTCTGCATTCTGTCCATCACCTGTTGTTTTTGCTTTCTTCCATTAAAAACATTGAGACATAATCAACAGCAAACGTATGATTTCACAATAAATCTAAAAATAATTTTGCTTGAATCTCAGACTCAAAGAATTTAGTCTGGCCCTGGTGTATAATTTTACGTTTTCGACGGAAAAAGGAGAAAAACCTGTGCCCCTTTTGACTGAAAAGGGGCAATCAATTGATGGAGCTGCCACCTCCGTTCGACCGTGGCTGGACAAAAGTCCGGCCTCACAAAAAATTGACATCCTTTTCCTGACCTTTGCCTATCGGGCCTGGCTAAATCATAGATTTTATCTCTGGCTAAGAAGTTGTGCAAACAAATTAAGATAGCACGAGGTCTGTCATGTGCCTGCCCTGAGCGATGCTTTGGCTTAAAGGGAAAGCGGTGGGCATGTTGGATCTCCACCCGCCAGTCGCATTCGGTCAACTCTGGAAAAGCTTCTGAAAACAGATCGATAACAAACTGGCGAGTGTCTGTCCCCTCGGTACCCTCCGGGACCCCCAAAATTCTTAAGTTATTGCGACGTGCCAGGTTCTCAATGTCAACCAGCTTAGCTTGGATGTCTACCCTTTGAGACTGGATTTCATCAAGCGTAGATTTTTGAGTAACAATGTCATCCTCCAATGAAGAAATCCGGGTCTCTGCCTCCGTGACTCTGGTGGCAATGTCTGTGCAGGTCTTGATGACTCTACGCAGGGAATTTTGGACCCTACGACAAGCCCCCTGTGCTCGGGCACTTTCTTGCCTTGTCTCCTCTCGATGAGCAATTATGGTTTGATAAATAATATCTAGAGAAATTTCAGCCGGGGGTGCATCTGGGTTATTTTCCAGCATAAACGGTGCAAGTGCTTGGGAGGTAAGTTGAGCTGAAAAAGAATAGTCCCAGACTAAGGAGCCTAAATTAGCTCCAGAATCGTGAGGTGCCTTCCGAATTGTAGGAAGACCACTGGTCATGGCGATAGAATTCAGTACTTTGTTGGTGCGCCAGTCGCCCAAATCGCTGCCCTCATCATCAGTCCAATCTATATCTAACCCATTATCGTCAACTGAAGATACCGCTGGCTCCGATAGTGAATAAAAATTGTCGCCATCCGTATCTGTTTCAGAGCTAGCAGATACTACCGGGAGCTGAGGGATTTGCATGTGAAAATTGGGTATAGAGACTGAGGGGACTACATCACCCAGAATCCCGCTTGTGTCTGAGCCCAAATCCAGCAACAAACTAATAGCTGTCCCAGCCCCGGGAAGAGCGTCTGAGGGCTGTTGTTGCTCAGCTTGATCAGTTTGTGCTAGCTGGTCACAACAGTATTTACCACGGTATTTTCGCCACCAACTGCAGAGGAGGAAGAGTTTAGAAGAATTATAGCCTTACCGGCTGTTGCTGTAGTTGCTGTAGTTGATGTTGAAGTTATTGCTGTTAAGCCGGCAGCAGCATGCTCTGAAGTAACCAAGGGTAGAGCAGCAGGGCACTGGGGAGCCTTAGTAGACAAGCCTGCCCGGGTTTTAAACATTGCAGGAACCGGGGGTGTAGGCGGCTTTGTCTGTTTTGCAGTGGCCGCTCTTTTCAAAGTATCGCTAGATGGAACCGCAGCTGGCAATGACGTGGAACGCACATATGCCTGTGCGGTGACAGGAGCCGCCGCCGGGATTGCTCCGGTTTTAGACGCGGCTCGCGGTAAAGTTTTCACTTGATTCTTTGGGGGCATCTCTGCTGTGGTAAAACAATGTGCGATCCGGCCCGGCTGTCCGTGTGAAAACAGTGAAGCGCAGGAAGGCATCCGTCCAGATAGTTACACACCGGCAGACTTCCGCGCAGAAAGCCAAGACGATAACCACAGAGCCGCCAGAGCATCCTAGATAGTTTCGGCCGAGCAGGACAATATCAGAGCCTCATGGGTGCATGTGTAGCTGGCAGCGGTAAGGAGGGAGAGGAGAACGCCAACGCCAGCTCACTCGGCCCGAGTGCCGGCCACCATCTTGCCTCCTACTTTCTTTGGTTCCACCTTCTCAGTCTTAGATTTGAAGAATGCCTTCTTTTCGATCCCTATTCATCCCGATAGCCGATATCTTTTCGGCTTCACTTTGAATAATAGATCGTACAGATTTTGTAGAGTTCCTCAAGGCTATACAGAAAGCCCAAGTATTTATAGCCAGGCTTTGAAAAGACAGCTCGATTCATTTGAATTGCCGTCTGGAGTGACTCTTATTCAATATGTTGATGATATTTTGTTAGCAGCAGATACACCTGAACAATGTGACGAGAGTACTCTCTCCCTGCTTTCTTTCCTTGCCAAGAATAATCACAAAGTGTCACAAAAGAAATTACAATATTGTAGACCGAAGGTGACCTACCTCGGTCATCTTCTGTCTAAGGAGGGACGTGCATTGACATCAGTTAGAATTCAAGCGATCCTAGACACACCAGTTCCCTCTACTCAGAAAGATGTTCGAGCTTTTATTGGTTTGACGTCCTTTTGTAGGCAATTGATATTAGGGTTTTCACACATCATAAAACCTTTTTTAGCCTTGTTGTCCAAAGATACGCCGACTCCCCTTGTATGGACAGATGAATGTCAGAATGCTTTCCATCATTTGAGACAGGCCCTTTGCTCTACACCAGTGTTAGGTACACCAGATTACACAAAGATTTGTATACTTTACGTACATGAGAAAGATGGATGCGCATTATCAGTTTTAGTGCAGACACACGGAGATAAACAGCGACCTTGTGCTTACTTCTCAGCAGTACTTGATCCCGTAGCACGAGGATTGCCTGGGTGTTTTCGAGCAGTTGCAGCAACAGCTGTGTCTATACGACAGAGTGAGGGGATAGTTTTGTCGCACAAATTGTTGGTGTTAGTGCCCCATGCGGTAGACGCCTTATTGAATCAGATGAAAACACAGCATTTAACTATCGTTCGTTTGACAGGATACGAGTTAACGCTGTTGGCGCCACATATTACACTGAAAAGGTGTGCCACTTTCAACCCTGCTACATTGCTGCCATATCCTGTTTCTGAGCCCCAAGAGGAAGAACAACATGATTGTGTTTTTCTGACCGAAGAACAAACAAAGGGTCGCATTGACTTGCAAGATACGCCCCTTCCAGATGTAGATGGGGAACTGTGGGTTGATGGATCATGTTTGAAGTTGCCAGATGGTACAACTTCCGCAGCCTATGCAATCACGACATTTAAGACAGTGGTAGAAACAGCTCGTATACCAAAAAAATCGGCCCAAGCAGCTGAACTGATAGCTCTAACAAAAGCATATGAGCTTAGCGCTGGATTGTGAGTGAACATTTATACTGATAGCCGCTATGCTTTCGGAGTAGCACACGATTTTGGCCTACTCTAGAAGGAGCGATGATTTTTGACATCACATGGGTTGCAAATTATGCACGGAGAATTAGTACACGATCTCTTGAAAGCATTAATGTGCCAAAGAAAGTTGCGATAGTCAAATGTAGCGCACACAAGAAAGTGGCAGACAAAATAGGGCAAGGAAATGCTTTTGCAGATCCGTCAGCTCGTGAAACTGCAATGTTAAAGAATGCTTCTCCCATGTATGTGGTGAAATCGCAGGCTGAGCGATGGCATGATGCCAGAGACAAAATATTAGATATACAGAGTCTGCTTCTGAAGCAGAACTCAAACAGTGGTCTACAGAGGGAGTGTTGGATGATGAGGGCTGTTGGCGTTGCAAAAATATGGAGAGATGGAAATTGCCTGCCGCATACCTGCAAGCAATGGTCCAAATGACACATCGGCTGGCACATGTTGGAGCTCTCGCAATTACCAAATTGCTTGCACGAGTTTGGGAGTATCCTGAGATTGCCAGCACGGCCAAGAGAGTAGTACAAACCTGCTTGATATGCTTACAGCATAATCCTGCCAAAGGGACATTCACTCCTAAAGGAGGGTTTGCTCCACCGACTGCACCATTCGAAGTACTACAGATGGATTACATCCAGCTTGAGCGCTGTAATAACCTGAAGTACGTCCTTGTGGTGGGGTGTGCCTTCAGTAAATGGATAGAGGCCTACCCCACGAAAGACAATACAGCGCTGATAACAGCTAAGGTGTTACTGAAGGAGTACTTCCCCAGATTTGGTGTTTGTAAATTTTTATGGAGCGACAACGGGCCCCATTTTGTGGGGAAGATTGTGGAGTATATCCTGAAAGGATTAGGAATAAAGCAGAAATTACATGCTGTGTTTCACCCGCAGTCAGCAGGTTTGGTGGAGAGGTACAATGCTACTCTGAAGTTGAAGCTAGCGAAGATCGTGGAATCCACGTCTTTGAAATGGCCGAATGCCTTGCCCTTAGCATTACTGTCTATAAGATCAGTACCACACTTCCGATCTGGCCTCACACCCTATGAGGTGGTGCTTGGAAGGCCAATGAATATTTGGGGCGTCCCTAAGCCACGCCCAATACATGATGTGCCTTGTATAATGATGAACGATTATTTGGCACGATTAACAAATATTTGCTTTCTATTCATCAACAGGTTCGAGAGGCTCTTCCAGACAAATCAACGGGTGAGGCTCACGATCTCCGACCTGGGGACCATGTTATGGTCGGGTCGTTTGAGAGGTCCAGCAGTCTAGAGCCGAGGTGGCGTGGACCGGAACAGGTCCTAGTGACAACACGAACAGCAGTGAGGGTGACAAATCGGAAGCGGTGGGTCCACGCAACACACAGCCGCCGCGTCTCTCCGGATTTGGTGAAACCTGCTGCACTGTCTGATTATCAAGACATCTTGGATGCGGAAAAGAGTCCAGCCATCACGCCCAGCGAATCTGAGGAAGCCTTACCGGACCACACTGTTTCTGGTGCAGCAAAATATAATCTAAGATCAAGAAAAGCATTTGTTTTGTACAAGACTGGTTGAGTTACCGCCCTGGGGTTAGTGAAACGGATACCGAGAATGCCAAGGAGGGGATCGGTTCTGTCCAGTGTAGCGACACCCGTCTTGGGCCTCGGAGAAGAAAACAACGGCTGCCCCGGGTCTCAGCGCTCATTTTGTTTTTAGTTTTACTTCAATTATTTTGTTTTGAGACAGAGAATATTTACTATGGCGTCTAAAATGATAAGAAATAAGAAGATCCTTGGTGCTGTAATTTTGATTTCTACAGTAGTGGCGATAGCGATAATAGCTTGGGTTGTAGAACGAATGGCCCCAGCGAGAGAATATTTACTTCTTACCACTCCAGTTCCATCTGAACATTTTCATTTTACTCTACCTTATCATGAAGAGAAACAAAGACATGATCAATAGTTTCATTCAGATTCTTCACCACACCCACAACATGACAAATACCACGAACTGTTGGGTATGTGGGATGTTGCCTGGACATCAAAAGAAAGGAGGAACTCCTCTTATTCCTCTTCCGTTTTCTCATAATGGTTCCTGCAATGCTTGGTATACGCTCTTGTTTTTCCCGACTCAATAAAGTTTGCCACAATGATAAAGATGCTCATCCACAAGCAGAAGGGACTAAACTTGAATGGGAAGAGTATCGACCAGACAATGTATCTTCACCACGTATTTTCACTAATCTAAGAGTTGTGAATATGTCTAGTTTATTTGTGATCACTGTTATTAAAGCGAAAGCAGATTTATGTGTCAGAAATAAAGGTATTATCCCAGTTGGTGATAGCAAATGTATAACAACGCTAGTATTTGATGCACCAAATAATGTTGCTTTTGTAACATCACTTACTTCATTTGCGGGGGTAAAGGCTATCACCGTCTTCCAATAGGATGGTCAGGAACATGTTATGTATCTTTTGTGTTACCCCCTGTGTTTATAGCCCCGCCTATGTACCACAACGATTTTGTGCTATATCATGATTTTATATTAAATAGAGTAAAGCGAACAATAGAGATTGGTAGCGTAGACCAGACAGACACCTCACTGCAGCAATATGTTTATTTTAATTTGTGCTTATTTTCGTTTGTGGGAGCATCCCTAAATAGTAGAAAAATAAGACGGCTAACACGCATTGTGGAAGCTGTAGCCAACCAAACTGCCCTTGCTCTAGGCAACCTTACTGAAGAACTTCAAATTGCCATGATTGTGACGCTCCAGAACCGCATGGTTCTAGACGTCATGTTAGCTGATCATGGGGGTGCATGTCATATTATCGGTAGCATTTGTTGTGTGTTTGTACCCGACAACTCGCCCTCTGTGTATGGTGCCATCTCTCAACTGCACAAAATTGCTGCTGAAATACACCCCGAAAATGGTACATGGACATTCTCAAATTGGTTCTGGACTTTGCTTAGTACCTGGGGTTGGGAACTATTGACTATTTTATGTGTCATCATCGCAATATTCTTTATGCTCTGCTTATGTATACAATGTGGCCCAGCACTATGTTCTATATGTATCACTGCTTGCATTCCGTCCAGAAGAGCTATTGCCAAAAATGAGCAAATGATTAGTAAAGAAATAACAAACATAATGCTTATTAATATTGATGATGAGCACCCAGACTATTTCAGATATGAGGGTAGCTTCAGCTAAATGCTAAAAGGGCTGTCTGTCGTAGTTAGACAGCGATTGGATTAGCATTTGCTTCAGCTATGCCAGTTTTCCCTGTTAAATTGACTATGTTCTGGAGGCCATTTTGTATTCCCGGCCTCCATTTTAGTGAATGCGCTGCCTCGTGGTCAGCATGCCCTTTCTTCCTTCCTCTCTGCCAGATGACCACTTGGTCTGCCCAGCAACAGGCTATTTTTAGCTATTTTCAAGCTTGTTCATGCGCACTCAGGTCACATCTGTTGGCAGTGTTCCAAAAATGCCCTTATATGTACCTAAAATCATCTTATGTGTGTACCGCCTATTTTTCAAACCCTTGTACGGGTATAAAAGAGCCATGTGCGCCGAGACGCCCAAGGGTATTTGTATGCGCTCTATAAATGCCATTAATAAATAAATAAATAAATAAATGTTCGGTGTGATACTTCTTGCATTACCGAAGGGTGCTGTTGGAATGTACCACCACTCCATGCGTCTTAATAAACTTGTCTTTTGTATTCCAGTTTCCGTGCCAATTTCTGTTTTAAGGTATCGTGAGTTTGCAGAATATGTAGGCCTGTTAAAACCCAACTACCACAATTGGGAGTATATTTTTTAAGCCTGTTGGAAATGTACTTAGGGAAGGCATCTGACAGCGCCTTATATGTAATGCATCCAAGCTTAAAAACGCCGCGTTGGCTCACAGGGAGCCAGTGCAGTTTTTTCAAGGAAGGTTTGACATGCTGGCGGGTAGGAAGATGCAAAATTAATCTAGAAGCCTGATTTTGGATGAGTTGCAGGCGCTGTGTTTGATAAGCCGGGATACCCACATAAAGGGAATTAGCATAATCCAAATGGGATATTATGAGTGCTAGAACAACCAGAGTTAATGCTTCTGTAGAAAGGAATCTTTTTATTCTTTTTATTTTCCGCAGGAGACGGAAGCAGGCCGACACCACAGAGCTAATCTGAGATTGCATTGACAGGTCGTTACTAATCTTTATCGCCAAACCTTTTACCGTAGGGGTAGAGACAGGCGTGGAACCCAAACAGGGGGGCCAAAAATTAGAGCTCCATGGGTTACAGGCGCCACCTGTCAAAATCAACTCAGTTTTGTCGGGATTCAATTTCTACTGGTTCAGGCTCATCCAGTTGCTAATGTATGTCATGACAGACTGCAGATTGACCTCAGAAGCAGTAGTAGATTGTATGTTGAAAATAAGTTGCAGGTCATCTGCGTAGTTGAATGCCAAGACATCCATTTCCTGTAGTGCACAGATCAAAGGTTGCAGATATAAATTAAATAAGAGAGGCGAAAGAGAAGAGCCCTGAGGGACTCCACAAAGAAGTTTTCCTTTATGTGAACTGAAGTTGCCACTGTGCACCTGATGAAGCATTTGAATAAATGCATTATCAACATAGGTCTGTCAGTGTCTCTCCTTATGCGGTGCTAATGAAACAAACATATGCTCAGATGGGGATGGGGTAGTTCCCACTAAAATATGCACCGGACACACACGTATAGTCCTGGCAGAGAAAGGTGGGAGAGGGAACTTGGCAGGACGCTCAGCCGCAAAGAGTGGGAGGGGATATACTACCGGGCTCGACATTCTGCATACCATATGGGATTGACGGAGACCTTCACAAAAGTAGTGACATATTGGTACTATACTCCGGAGAGGCTACATGCACTAGATCGCCAACGAGAGGAGAACTGCTGTGGCCAATTAGGCACTCTGGTGCACTTGTTGTGGGAATGCGTACATATCCAACCTTACTGGACTCAGGTGCCGGCGGAAGTGGATAAGCATTTGAGACAGAAATTCCGCGCTTTCCAGTTTATGTGCTCTTGGCTCTTCCTAACCCCCTAACGTACCCGCTAAAATCCCGTAGAGGCAGACAGATAGCTATTGCTTTAGGCTCAGGGGTACAAAATATACTTACACATTGGTGCACTCCCAACATACCCTCCTTCGCGGGTTGGCTTCATCGACTGTGGCATGTCCTTGGGATGGAGAAGTTGACCCTTACTATGGCGGGAGAGGGATCTACCTATGATGAGCTTTGGCACCCACAATATCTTAGATTGCTACGTCTTACAGAACCACGGAAGACGGATTGCTAAATGGGTCATCAGGGGGTTAGCGTGGCAGGGAGGAAGGGGAGGGAGTCGGCGAAAGATAAGGGCCACTGGACCAGGGGAGAGGGGGTTTTCTGGGGAAAGGGGGTTGTTTTGTTCCTTATTCTGCTTATTATTGTTTCCTTCTATAAACATGCAACAAACTGATTCTGTCTGAAGCTGGGCTCATGCCCTCAATTCACACTGTCCGGTTGTATTGCATAGATATTGCCTGGTACTAGCCAAATGTATATGGATATGCTTATGTGTTTAAAAATCAATAAAGACATTTGAACCATAAAATATGCAACGGATGCTGTTCCTCCAAATACCAAACCACCCCGAACACCGTTTTCATCACCATGAGGATAAACACTACCACCACTAACTTACTTCCTGTTGACCACCCGGACCATCCATTACCATTCTGTCTAGGTGGTGGAACCATCAGGGGCTGTTCCTCTCTCATAATTAGACGGCCACAAGGGAGCATTTTCAATAAAACCTATACGTACTATAAGGATAGAAAATGTTCACAGGCTAGAGCCACTATTGCAACTACAGTATCAGAGGGAACAAAAGCAAAATCTTCTTTGCAGTGTCCATTTAATGACCCTGCACTAGTAGACTCCTATTGTTCATCAGGCGTAGGTGCGGTTGAGCATTGGCGTTGGAGCTGCTTGCTGAGCTCGTATTCTGAACTCAAAAGTCTCTTCTTGCAGGATAGGGCACCCCTCCCTCCTTGGAGGATACCCTCAACGAATCCTGTCCAGTGTTCACACACAGTGCACCAATGATGTTCGTTCTACTCTAACAGGCACCTTAGGCACAGCACCTGTGCCCTAAATTCAAGTCCTTCCCTAGCTCCTAAACTGTTCAGCTGTTGTCCCGTTCTTCTTCCGGGGCAGTAAGTTATACCTGGTTACACTTGGCACTGTGTCATCAGCAAAGAGGGGTAGGAACTCAGGGTCAGGCAAAGATCTGGGCTCTGAAACAAGCGCTTTGGGGGCAGAGTGATCTGAGGCAGCCCTTATCTCCTTAGGAACTGCTTTAAGCAGGACTGTGTCACTCTCCTCATCCATCTGCGCCCCCCTTAATCGAGCATTAGTGAAAGGAACAAATCGGGGCACCTGCCCATATTCTTGATCAGGAATGCCGTCGCTGACTCAGCGGTCATATGGAAGCGAGAGTGGCACTCTCTTTACGTGGCTTCCGTGCACCCAGTGCTTCCTTACTTACACATTTACTGAGGAGCGGGTGGCAAGCAAGACGTTAAGTGGGCATTTCCACCACGGTTCCAGACTGTTCTTCTTCTGAAAATTCTTGATCATTACATAATCGCTGGGCTGTATGCAGTGCCCGGGCCCATCTGGTACTGGTCGCAATGTGGCATGCACCTGTTGGTGAAGAGAGCGGAGATCTTTAGACAACTCATATAAATAATCTAGAAGCAAGGGATACTCTATCTCAGAAAAAATGGAATGCCCCCAATATTAGCAGGGTGCTCGAAAACCACTTCATAGGGCGACAATCCTACTCGGGAATGTGCAGTTGCTCTAGTAGATAACAGGGCTAGGGGAAGCGCTTCTGGCCATCGCAATCTTGTACTTTCTTGAATCGTTGCCAGTTTCAGTTTGAGTACCATTGTACTTTTCAACCAGGCATGCTGTCTGGGGGTGGTTCACTGCATGAAACTTCTGTGTAATCTGTAAACCCTTGAACTCCAATTCAATCACTTTAGCATTAAAGTGACTTCCGTTATCACTCCAGATCACGCAGGGCAATCCGTAGCTCGGGAAGTACTCCTTTAAAGGGGCCTTCACCACAGCTGTATTCTCTTAATAAGGTAGGCCTCGATCCATTTACTGATTACGCAGACCACCACTAACACGTACTTCAAATTATTGACTTGTTCCATTTCAATATAATCCATTTGAAGGTCATCAAATTGGAAGGAAGGTGGGGCAAAGTTACCAGTGGGCGTAGGAATGCCTTTTCATGAATTGTGCTTCAAACAAATAATACAAGTCTTCCTAGGTGCTGAGCTACCTTGCTAATATTATCATTTTGCCATATAGGGTCTAACAATTTACATATTCCTTTACTGCTAATATGTGCTGGACCATGGGCCATTGTAACAATAGGAAGCGCATAGGAAGTAACCATTGCCCCTATCCTGACAAATCAATCCAACACTAATTTTCGTCCAATCGGCCTGTATCAACCGCCTGCGCACCTAGACAACATCTATGACAACGACACCATCAAGATCATGAACATCGTCCTCTCCGGATCCCCGGAAGACCCCTGCCCACACCACATCTACAACAAAGCCAGCAACACCATCGCACCCCACCTCCGGAAAACCATCGACATCTCCTTCGAGACAGCGACCTTCCCGGAGAGCTGGAAGCACGCAGAGATCAACGCCTTACTAAAGAAACCCAAGGCGGACCCCAAGGACCTCAAGAACTTCCGGCCCATCTCCCTGTTCCCATTCCCAGAGAAGGTCATCGAAAAGGCTCTCAACATACAACTGACCAGCTTCCTTGAAGAGAACAACATCCTGGACTCATCCCAGTCAGGGTTCCGAGCAACTACAGCACCAAAACTGCCCTCATCACCGCCACCGACAACATCAGGAACATGCTCGACAATGGAGAAAACACAGCCATCATCCTCCTGGACCTGTCAGCCTCTTTCGACACAGTCTGCCACCGCACACTAAGGGCACACCTCCACAATGCTGGAATCCAAGAGAAGGCCCTGGACTGAATCACCTCCTTCCTCTCCGGGACAACCCAGAGCGTCAGCCTCCCCCCCTTCCCCTCTGAAGCCACCAAGATCATCTGCAGCGTACCCCAAGGCTCATCTCTCAGCCCAATGTTGTTCAACGTCTATATGGCACCACTCGCCCACGTCGCCTAACAGCACGACCTAAACATCATCTCCTACGCCGACGACACCCAGCTGATCCTCTCGCTCACCAAGGACCCCCACACTGCCAAAACCAAACTCCACAAAGGAATGAAGGCCATCGCCGACTAGATGAGGAACAGCCGACTGAAGCTGAACTCGGACAAGACGGAGGTCCTCATCCTCGGCTCCACCCCCTCGTCTTGGAACAACTCCTGGTGGCCGACGGCACTAGGAGCACCCCTACACCCACCAACCATGCACGAAACCTAGGGGTCATCCTCGACTCCACATTCTCCATGACAAAGCAGGTCAACGCGGTCTCCTCCTGCTTCAACATTCTCCGCATGCTTTGCAGGATCTTCAAGTGGATCCCCAACGAAACTAGAAGGACGGTCTCCCAGGCCCTCGTCAGCAGCAGACTGGACTAAGGCAACGCACTCTACCCAGGAGCCCCAGCCAAACTCCTGAAAAGACTCCAATGCATCCAGAACGCCTCAGCATGCCTGATCCTCGACATCTCCCGTCGCAGCCACATCACACCCCACCTGAAAGACCTGCACTAGCTCCCCATCAACAAGAGGATAACCTTTAAGCTCCTCACCCATGCACACAAGGCACTCCACGACACCGGACCAGCGTACCTCAACAGATTGCTCAGCCTCTACAATCCCGCCCACCAGCCCCGCTCCGCAGACCCCGCCCTCGCCACCGCCCCCTGCATTCGAAGAATGACCGCCGGTGGCAGATCATTCTCCCACCCCGCCTCCAAGATTTGGAACACCTTCCCCATCCGCCTACGGAAAACCGAAGACCTTCTAAACTTCAGGAGACTCCTCAAGACCTGGCTCTTCGAACAGTAGCAGCACCCCCCCCTAGTGACTTGAGACCCTCAAGGGTATGTAGTGCGCTTTACAAATGCTATGATTGATTGATTGATTGATTGAAGCCCGGCCTGGGCTTCAATCGACAAACATAAACATGGCCTGTGCCATCTTGTTTAGCGAGGACCTCTGCGTGCGCGTAAATTGCGATCATTTTAGACTTCGCGGCCATTTTGCACTCTGCTGGTCACCTATGTGTCACCCCGACCTCGCTATCATCCCCCAGCGCTCTGACCAAGCTTGAACAAATGTACTGGGGTTGTAAAACCTTGTCATCATGACAAAGCCCCGGAGTCCCTTCCCGCACCAAACCTGTTTTTCCTTTCATCCTCCATGCACGGGCAAGCTCTTTTGATAACCTCCTTCACCGCACCTGGCTACTCAAGCTGATCCCAGGCACTAACCAACCCCTGTGGACATGGTTTATTACTCACACACTGCAGGGCTTGTTTCACTGACAAAGGGGCCTGATTTAATCAATGACACGAACCCTTAGATCTGACCGATCCCACGTATTTTTAGATCCTGTTGGAATGTCCAGCTGCGAGATAACGATCATCTGTTAGATCTGGGTGGGGGGATAATTGCTGCTGGGTTTGTGTGAGAACCTGCCTGAGGCGGGGATTCCAAGGATGTTTTACCATGCTAATAAACTGATGCAATGTGTATAAAAGACCGAACCACAGAGATGCAGTTAGAGCACCTCCCGACGACATCCCGGTGTCTGAGTTGATGTGTTCTCCTCTGGAGTAATAAACCTGTTTCTTGCCTTCCAGTTTCCAGCACCCGCCTTTGACCAATCCGAGAAAAAAAAAGGTGTTTTTTTCCCTGGGCCCCTCCCCCAAACGAAAACACATTGACCTGAAGCCTAAGTGTATTCTGAGTCATAAAAAGTTTATTAGATGAAAAAATATTGTACGGGCACTTTTTTGCACAAAAAGTCACCTTTTGGCACTTTTTTGAGAGAAATAAAATAGTTCGCAGATTTTTTTTAAATCGACCGAATTAAAAAAAAATGCTCTTGTTGGATGGCTTTGGACATAAGGCCGCATAAACAAAAGGAATTTTTCAAATATCTGTTTTTCTCACTTTTTTATTGCTGTTTGAAATTTCTGACTTGACTTTTTGCATCATTGGTGATGCATGTGTTTAACATTGAGCTTGGGAAAATTGAAAAAAAATAGACTTTGGGGATTGTTTACTAGGGCAAGTGATACATCAAATTAAGACTCATATTAAACTGAACCTCAAGCTGAAAAAAAAAAAAAAATAGCATTTACGATCACTTTTTTATAAGCGACTTTAACAATTGTTTTTTTAGCTATATTAAAAAACAAGGTAACGCCGTAAATTTTAGAAAAGAGATTTTTTCAAAGTAAAACATAGGTGTGACCTGCCTTCACATTAGGCTTCATAAACAAAAGAAAAAACATCTCTATGTGTTATATTCACTTTTTAATAACACATTTTCGTTTTAGGCACAAGCAAAAAGCAGCATTGGTGATGCATGTGTTTTTCAATGGGGTTTTTTAAAGTCTACCAAAATACGGTTTACCAATACATTTTCATTATTTTCTCTTTGGTATCTCATTATGCACATGATAATAAACAGGTTCATGCATTATTAGCTAAATAGCATAAAAACACACTGAATTATTAACAATAATCTTTGAGATTTGGGTGACCAGATGGCCGGAAATCGAAAATCGCCTCGTATGGATTCAACTTCCATTTCGTGCACTTTCTATGTGGGCCACATGCATAAGAATTGGTACAATAATGCATACGAATCTTAGCTAGAATCTGCAATTGAAATTAAGTCTTTAACTTATATGCTTCAAGAATTATAGGGCACATTCTGCTATGTATAATATCCTATCCATTTCAATGGGACGACCAGATGGCCGCAAATTGAAAATCGCGTCGTATGGATTCATATTGCGTTGTATGTACCTTACGTGTAAGCCACATGCATTTAAAATGACACAATGTAGTAGGGTATGCTATAGAATGTGTTGCAGTTGGAAATCAAGCTCTATCTAGTATGGATCATGACTGATGACACAATATACGTGACTCATTTTGCAAAAAATGGAGGCAACTTTTATAAAACATGCGTTTAATCACTGAATGATTCTCACCACTTCTAAGCATGGCACATGCATGACAATGACCACAGGGCAGTGGCATGATGGTAACTGTATGCTGCACTCAGAATTATGGATCCAGATTGTATGGTTTTAGAATTATGGGCCACAACGTAAGGCATATTTTTTCACACATGTGACGTTATTGAAAAACATCATACATTCAACTTCACATTTTGTAGCCAAAAGCATAAAGTGTTCTTCAACACACATGAAAGTGAAAAATAAAAACTTTTCCTGAAGATTACACTTGATTTGTACCTTGTCCCTATAAGCCACAAATATGAGAGTTACCACTATAAAGTGTAGATGTCTTAGCTACATACTGTGATTGAAATTAGGTCGGTACCTCATATGGTTCAAGATTTATAGTGCACCACATACTATGTAATATATCCTATCCATTTCAATGGGTGACCAGATGGCCGCAAATTAAAAATCGCCTCGTATGGATTCAAATTGCTTTGTATGCACCTTGTGTGTGAGCCACATGCATATAAAATGGCACACTGTAGTAGGCTATGTTATAGAATGTGTTGCAGTTGGAAATCAAGCTCTATCTAATATGGATCTTGACTGATGACATAACATACGTGACACATTTTGCAAAAGCTGAAGGAATTTTTTTAAAAATATGTGTTTAATCGCTGAAAGATTCACACCACTTTGAAGCTTTCCACATGCATGAAAATGAACACAGGACAGTGGCATCATGTTAGCTTAATGCTGCACTTCCAATTATGGATCCAGATTGTATGGTTTTAGAAGTATGGGACAAAATGTAAGGCATACTTTTTCGTACATGCGACGGTATTGAAAAACGTCATACATTCAACCTCAAATTTTGACAACTTTACAATACGCCACACACATAATAATTCACATGGGTAAGATGCACATCACTAGGAACAAAGTGCTGTTTAAATTATGTCTCTATAATGTACAGACTATGAATTATAGCCAAAAGTATAAAGTGTTCTACAACACACATGAAAGTGAAAAATAAAAACTTACCTGAAGGTTACACTTGATTTGTACCTTGTCCCTATAAGCCACAACCATGAGAGTTACCACTATGAATTGTAAATGTCTTAGCTACATACTGCAATTGAAATTAAGTCAGTACATCATATGCTTCAAGAAATAGAGTGCACTACATCCTCTGTAGTATATCCTATCCATTTCAAAGGGTGACCAGATGGCCGCAAATTAAAAATTGCCTCATATGGATTCAAATTGCTTTGTATGACTGTTTTCAGGTCCCTGTAGCCACCAGGACCCCATAATATATCTCAGATGATATAACAAGAGTGGCTAGGGCTCATTTCCAGCCTCCAGGTACATGTCTGACTCTTATTTGTGACATTTCGAGGTGTTTGGGATCAAACTCATTTTTCCCAATATAGGCCATAGAGCTCAGAGTCACATCACATTGAGCTCAGAGTCACATCAAATTTCTAGTTCTGGACCTAAGGACCCCTTAGTATACCTCAGATGACATACCAGGAGTGTCTAAGACCCATTTCTGGCCTCCAGGGATGACTTTTTGAAGTTTTGGGGTTTAAGGGGGCAAAGTCACTTCTTCCATCCAGCCTAAGGTGCTCAAAATCGGGTACAATGTCAGGTTTTTCCCATGGCTGGAAGCTGAAAAAAAAACTTCAGATAATAGCAAAGGTAGATAGATCAAATGAAAGCATCAGATCTGAGCTTTCTAACAAGTATATTTAGGTCCTGGGTACTCACAAAGTGACTGTGATATCCATTCTGAGCTATTTGGAAAATTAGCAAATCTTGTCAAAAAAACTTTTTTTGACGATTTTTGCTAATTTTCGGTATCAACCCTCATGGCTGTTTTCAGGTCCCTGTAGCCACCAGGACCCCATAATATATCTCAGATTATATAACAAGAGTGGCTAGGGCTCATTTCCAGCCTCCAGGTACATGTCTGACTCCTATTTGTGACATTTTGAGGTGTTTGGTGTCAAATTCATTTTTTTCCATTATAGCTCCTAGATATCAGAGTCACATCAGATTTCTAGTTCTGGACCCAAGAAGACCATAGTATACCTCAGATGACATACCAAGAGTGTCTAAGACCCATTTCTGGCCTCCAGGGGTGACTTTTTGAAGTTTTTGGGTTTAAGGGGGCAAAGTGACTTTTTCCACCCAGCCCAATGTTCTCAAAATCGGGTACGATATCAGGTGTTTCCCTTGGTTGGTAGCGGAAAAAAAACTTTATATAATATCAAAGTTATATA
This sequence comes from Lissotriton helveticus, assembly GCF_964261635.1. NCBI lineage: Eukaryota > Metazoa > Chordata > Amphibia > Caudata > Salamandridae > Lissotriton > Lissotriton helveticus. Next base: position 508,232 of record NW_027611719.1, read on the forward strand.
TATCACATGAAAGCATCAGAGCTGACCTTTCTAACAAGTGTATTCATATCTTGCGCACTCAAACAATGTCTCTGATATCCATTCTGAGCTATTTGGAAAATTAGCAAATCTTGTAAAAAAAAATTTTGAGACGATTTTTGCTAATTTTCAGTATCAACCCACCTGACTGTTTTTGGGTCCCTGTGGCCACCAGGACCCTATATTATATCTCAGGTGATATAGCAAGAGTGTCTAGGGCTCATTTCCAGCCTCCAGGTACATGTCTGAGTCCTATTTCAGACATTTTGAGGTGTTTGGTGTCAAATTCATTTTTTCCATTATAGGCCCTAGATATCAGAGTCACATCACATTTCTAGTTCTGGACCCAAGAACACCATAGTATACCTCAGATGACATACCAAGAGTGTCTAAGACCCATTTCTGGCCTCCAGGGGTGACTTTTTGAAGTTTTTGGGTTTAAGGGGGCAAAGTCACTTTTTCCACACGAGGTCGTGGAACTCGGAGCTGGGTAAAAGTTTAGCTTGAGTGCCCTCCCCATGGAGGTCAGAAATGTTATTGCATCAAAATCATTTAAAAACTATATAGGTGTAATTGTAGTGCCCTGAATGCTATATGGCTGCATTTGCACCGTTCTAGGTATTTACAAAATGAATTTCTAACACTTTTGAAGTCTCCATGAAGTGAAAAATGACTAAGTCCAAAAACTTCACTGGTGCATCAAAGTGGTCAAAAAAGGTCAACATTGGGTTAAAATTAACAAAACATAGTGCTGCAGTGGTCCAATAGCAGGCTAAAGACATAATGAATGACACAGAATGAACAGTTTTACTAAACACTTTGAAAATTCGATTTTCAATTTCAGGGGGACAAGGTCATGGAACTCCGAGCTGGGTAAAAGTTCAGCTTAAGGGCCCTCCCCATGGAGGTCAAAAATGTTATTACATCAAAATCTTTTAAAAACTATATAGGTGTAATTGCAGTGCCCTGAATGCTATGTAACTGCATTTGCACTGTTCTGTGTGCCTCCAAAATGAATTTCTAACACTTTTGAAGTCCCCATGAAGTGAAAAATGACGAAGTACAAAGACATCATTGGTGCATGAAAGTGTTTAAAAACGGTCACAAATGCCTAAAAATGAAAAAAACAAAGTGCTACACTGGCCCAATAGCAAGCTAAACACACAATGAATGACCCAGAATGAATATATTTACAAATTACTTGGAAAATGCTATTTTAAATTTCAGGGGGACGAGGTCACAGAAGTCATGGAACTCCGAGCGTGGTAAAAGTTCAAACTTTCCACCCCTCATGGAGGTCAAAATTTTTAATTCATCAAAATCATTTAAAAACTATATAGGTGTGATTGGAGTGTCCTGATTGCTATATAGGTGCATTTGCACTGTCCTGTGTGCCTCCAAAGTGACTTTCTAACACTTTTGAAATCTCCATGAAGCAAAAAGTGACTAAGTCCACAGACCATTTGGTGCATCAAAGTGTTCAAAAACGGTCAAAAATGCATAAAAACGAAAAAAAACAAGTGCTACAGTGGCCCAATAGCATGCTAAACACACAATGAATGACACAGAATGAATAGTTGTACACATTACTTTGAAAATGCAATTTTAAATTTCAGGGGGACAAGGTCACGAAAGTCATGGAACTCCGAGCGGGGTAAAAGTTCAACCTTTCCCCCCTTATGGAGGTCAAAATTTTAATACATCAAAATCATTTAAAAACTATATAGGTGTGATGGCAGTGTCTTGGATACATCCCACATGAATTTTAAACACATTAGGAGCATCTCTGATCAAAATAACCATAAAAATCCCAAAGCTGCATCAGTGCTTCAAAGTGCTCCAAAACGGTCAAAAATGGACGAAAATGAAAAATATTCTCCATATCTGAGTTTTTATAACATTCCTTAGATAATGTATATCTTGAATTAGTTTTAAATCCTTTTATTAAAAAGTTTCTTTTCTATGCTGCACTGGTGCAACGCCTCAAGTCTGAGAAGCTGCACCAGTGCAGCCGAAGCAGCACTGGTGCAGCCGAAGCAGCACTGGTGCAACAAGAGTCAAGCTGGTAGCCTGACCTTTGACCAATCCGAGAAAAAAAAAGGTGTTTTTTTCCCTGGGCCCCTCCCCCAAACGAAAACACATTGACCTGAAGCCTAAGTGTATTCTGAGTCCTAAAAAGTTTATTAGATGAAAAAATATTGTACGGGCACTTTTTTGCACAAAAAGTCACTTTTTGGCACTTTTTTGAGAGAAATAAAATAGTTCGCAGATTTTTTTTAAATCGACCGAATTAAAAAAAATGCTCTTGTTGGATGGCTTTGGACATAAGGCCGCATAAACAAAAGGAATTTTTCAAATATCTGTTTTTCTCACTTTTTTATTGCTGTTTGAAATTTCTGACTTGACTTTTTGCATCATTGGTGATGCATGTGTTTAACATTGAGCTTGGGAAAATTGAAAAAAAATAGACTTTGGGGATTGTTTACTAGGGCAAGTGATACATCAAATTAAGACTCATAATAAACTGAACCTCAAGCTGAAAAAAAAAACAAAATAGCATTTACGATCACTTTTTTATAAGCGACTTTAACAATTGTTTTTTTAGCTATATTAAAAAACAAGGTAACGCCGTAAATTTTAGAAAAGAGATTTTTTCAAAGTAAAACATAGGTGTGACCTGCCTTCACATTAGGCTTCATAAACAAAAGAAAAAACATCTCTATGTGTTATATTCACTTTTTAATAACACATTTTCGTTTTAGGCACAAGCAAAAAGCAGCATTGGTGATGCATGTGTTTTTCAATGGGGTTTTTTAAAGTCTACCAAAATACGGTTTACCAATACATTTTCATTATTTTCTCTTTGGTATCTCATTATGCACATGTTAATAAACAGGTTCATGCATTATTAGCTAAATAGCATAAAAACACACTGAATTATTAACAATAATCTTTGAGATTTGGGTGACCAGATGGCCGGAAATCGAAAATCGCCTCGTATTGATTCAACTTCCATTTCGTGCACTTTCTATGTGGGCCACATGCATAAGAATTGGTACAATAATGCATACGAATCTTAGCTAGAATCTGCAATTGAAATTAAGTCTTTAACTTATATGCTTCAAGAATTATAGGGCACATTCTGCTATGTATAATATCCTATCCATTTCAATGGGACGACCAGATGGCCGCAAATTGAAAATCGCGTCGTATGGATTCATATTGCGTTGTATGTACCTTACGTGTAAGCCACATGCATTTAAAATGACACAATGTAGTAGGGTATGCTATAGAATGTGTTGCAGTTGGAAATCAAGCTCTATCTAGTATGGATCATGACTGATGACACAATATACATGACTCATTTTGCAAAAAATGGAGGCAAATTTTATAAAACATGCGTTTAATCACTGAATGATTCTCACCACTTCTAAGCATGGCACAGGCATGACAATGACCACAGGGCAGTGGCATGATGGTAACTGTATGCTGCACTCAGAATTATGGATCCAGATTGTATGGTTTTAGAATTATGGGCCACAACGTAAGGCATATTTTTTCACACATGTGACGTTATTGAAAAACATCATACATTCAACTTCACATTTTGTAGCCAAAAGCATAAAGTGTTCTTCAACACACATGAAAGTGAAAAATAAAAACTTTTCCTGAAGATTACACTTGATTTGTACCTTGTCCCTATAAGCCACAAATATGAGAGTTACCACTATAAAGTGTAGATGTCTTAGCTACATACTGTGATTGAAATTAGGTCGGTACCTCATATGGTTCAAGATTTATAGTGCACCACATACTATGTAATATATCCTATCCATTTCAATGGGTGACCAGATGGCCGCAAATTAAAAATCGCCTCGTATGGATTCAAATTGCTTTGTATGCACCTTGTGTGTGAGCCACATGCATATAAAATGGCACACTGTAGTAGGCTATGTTATAGAATGTGTTGCAGTTGGAAATCAAGCTCTTGGAAAGGGGCGACCACTCGGTCCCCCCGAACGTATGGTGGAGTACCACGATCCCCCCGGGAAGCCATCTTGGGCGGGGGGCGAGTCTCGGCTGGTATGCCCAAAGCGGCGTAGCCGGGGCGCGCCTTTTTCCCGCCCTAGAGTGGGTTGTCCTAGACACTGACGCACTCAGCCACGCCCCCGGGGGCGGGCGGGGGCGGGTTGTCGCCCGCCCTGAAGACGGATAAAAGAAGCAACACGCCAAGAAAACGTCCTCTTGTTCCTGTGCTCTGAAGCTGCACCTCCCCACTGCACGTGAGCTCAAGACGGAACGAAGAGCCAATTTTGAGCGTTGTAATCTTTCTTTTTGTCTTACAGATATCCCGTCTGGGAATGCCTAAGAAAGTCGGAAAGCGGGTCAGTACCGATGAGATGCTCCGCAGGCTCATGAAGGAGGTAGCCGATTTGAAGAAGCAGATGGCGGCTAAGAATGTGGAGGGAGGACCGAAACGGCCTTTGCCGGGAGTAGTCCCCGGTGGGAGAGGCAAGAGGTCCAGAAAGGGGGCGCTCGGGGGTGAAACTCCGGTCCCTGATACCCCACTCGAGGAGCCAACCCCGGTGCCGAAGGGGGGGAATCCGATCCCCGTGGTGGTCACCCCCGTGACCAGGGAAGATATGCCTCCCGAGTTAGCGGCACAATTAGCAGCGTGGTTGGGTAAAGATAACGAGGGCACCACGGCTGACGATGCCCGGAAAATACAACGGGCCCAGTTTCGACGGCAAATGCAGCTTCTAGTTCAGGTAAGCGGCCATTGCCGATCGCGGGGGAAGGGTCTGTACCTTCACGAAGGGAGAAGGTGGCTCAGCATGTTCCACTGGAACTTAAGGAAAAGATTTGGGCGAATAAGTATGTTAATATTTTTTCTTTGCTTACCGACCATTACGAGATGGAGCATGTTAAGAGCCAAAAGGAGCTCATGCATCCGAGTGTTTGGCGCGCAAAAATGGCCGCCTTTAAGGTTGACGAAAACATTGGTACTTGGGGCAGAGCATGGGGCATTTTTACCTCCATCATGGGTGAGCGCAGGCCCGAGTTGCTGACCGAATTGCCTATTTATCAAGCGCGTATCATGGAGTACTCCGTAGCGTATGGGGGCAATCAGTGGTTCTGCTATGACAATGTTTTTAGGAAAGCAAAAGAACATGACCCAGTGTTGACTTGGGATTGTTACGACTCCGTGTCATGGCAAAAAATGGAGGGTACTGGAATGTTAAAAGTTCCATTGTCTGGGAATAGCGGGGGTGAATCTTCCCGCCAATATTCTGGGACACCCTTTCGGACGGGTGCGGGTAGTGAGTACCACTCGAAGACGAGTGGCAACGCAGGTAAAAGGGGGATCTGTTGGAATTATAACAGAGGTAAATGTACGAGGCCACAGGGGTCATGCAAGTTCAGACATGAATGTGGGGGGTGTGGGCAGTCAACCCATCCTGAGTCCATGTGCAGAGCCAAAACGGGTGATAACGGTGGTAAGGGAAGCGCCAAACAGGTCTGAAATAGTCCGAGGGGCGGCTTTACCTACTCCAATTGATACCATGGCAATGATTCCTTGGCTCAGTGAATACCCGGATCATGCTTCCGCTGGGGTGTTGCGGAACGGGTTTTCATATGGTTTCCGCATCCCAGTGGGGGATTTTCAGGGTGTAGCTGATTGTACGAATCAACTTTCGGTCTTACAGCATTCGGATGTGGTACAGGCAAAGATTGAGAGGGAGGTGACTCGAGGTCGTGTCGCCGGTCCATTTGACTTGCCACCGGTTCATAATTTTGTTTGTTCCCCTCTAGGGGTGGTCCCCAAGAAGGACCTGGGTGAGTTCCGGCTGATACATAATTTGTCGGCCCCACGTGGTCTTTCCGTAAATGATGCGATAGACCCGGAAGTGTGTTCGGTGCGGTACGCATCATTCGATGAGGCCGTTGCCATGTTGCATCGCCTGGGGCCCGGGGCGCTGATGGCAAAGCCAGATATCGAGTCAGCGTTCCGGTTGCTCCCGGTACACCCAGACGATCAGCGTCTCCTTGGTTTTAGGTTCCGGGGGCGCTATTACAAGGATAGATGTATGCCAATGGGGTGTTCTATATCTTGTGCCTATTTTGAAATGTTCAGTTGTTTTTTGCAATGGGTCTTCACAAAGGAGACGGGTTTTCAACATGTTATGCACTATCTCGATGATTTTCTGTTCTTGGGGGCAGCCGGGGATCCAGAACGTGGACAGGCTTTAAATGAGTTTTGTGTTTTGATGAATCAATTTGGTGTGCCGTTGGCGCCAGGTAAGACCGTGGGTCCCTCGACTTCCCTCGAGTTTCGGGGGATCGAGCTCGACTCGGTGGAGGGTTGTTTTTGATTACCAAGAGTAAAGGTTGTGAAATTCAGGGCATCCCTCCAAACATGTATCAGTGCGACTAAAGTAAAACTGCATCAATTACAACAAGTGGTGGGCCAGTTGAATTTTGCCCTGAGAGTAATGCCGATGGCCCGCTCAGAAATGGCCGACATGGTGGCATGAGTGCGGACTGACAAAGAACATTGCTTTTCTAGAACTTTTCCCTATTTTGGTGGCCCTGAAAACTTGGCCTGAGGGGTTACGTGATCAGTCTGTGGTATTTTGGTCTGACAACATGACCGTGGTAGAATGCATCAATAGCCAAGCAGCACGTTGCACATGGATGCTGAGACTGCTTAAAGAAATTGTGTTATTATGCATGCAGTTGAATGTGCTCTTTAGGGCAAGACATGTACCGGGGGTGTTGAACCAAGCGGCTGATGCACTTTCTCGTTTCCGTATGCAGGCCTTTTGGGGTTTTCTGCCCACAGCGGACCCGGTGGCAGCTCCCTTTCCCGAAGCTCTCTGGTCTCTCGGTGCCCCGAACTACAAAACCTCGTGGGAGAGAGTTTAGCGCCCAGGACAAGGAAGGCATACGAAGGGGCGTTCCGTTCCTATTGGTCCTTTTTGGGTTCTGCTAGGGGGGAGCTTTGGGGCCAGGAGGAGCTTGTTGTTAAATTTTTGCTGTCTTTACATCAGGCAGGCAAATCAGTAGCTACGGCCCAGAGGCATCGGGCCGCCATTTCCTTTATGGCAAAGGCTCATGGGATCCAGGACCCGACAGCGTCTTTCATAGTCCAGAAAGCGTTACGGGGGTGGCAACGCCTGGAGGGTCGCAAAACAGATGAGAGGCGCCCGATAGGTCTGGATAGGTTGGCCCTGTTATTCTCCGTACTCCCGGCAACATGTTCATCACAGTATGAGACAGCTTTATTCCGAGCCGCTGTTGCGCTAGCATTCCATGGGGCTATGCGGGTAAGCGAACTAGTGGCGAGGAACAAGCGGGATACGATGGGGGGATTGTGCCAAGAGCACGTCCAGGTCAAGGGGGAGACAATGACTGTCTCGTTTGTCAGGTCCAAAACCGATCAGGGTGCGTTTGGGGACTGCATAATCATACAGAGGATTCCCGGGTCCTCCATGTGCCCTGTGGTTTGCGTAGAGGAATATTTAGCGCAGAGAGTGGCATCATGGGGGGGGACCTTTTTGAGACACGCTGACACCACCCCACTGACAAGGTTTCAGTTCCAGCGGGTGCTTGCGATGTCGATTTCGGCCGCGGGCTTGAACCCCGGAGAGTTTGGGACCCATTCTTTTCGGATAGGGGCTGCTACAGAGGCTACAGCCAGGGGTCTGAGTGTGGAGGAAGTAAAACGCGTTGGTCGTTGGTCCTCGAACTGTTATAAAAGGTATGTGCGGTTGCACATGTTATGAAGCTGTAATGATGTACTCACGCTTCTTGTTTTGGTTTGGATTTCAGTTGCGCAAGCCTACGAGGCGGGGCGGACTGTGCGGTCGACCCAACACATGTGGACCAGCGGTCAGACATCACCGGCTGTGAAAAAGGAGGTGTGGGTCGTGGGCCACTCATACGTGAGGCGAGCCGCGGAAGTATTCAAAGCAGGTGACATGGTTCACGTCGCTGGGGAATACGGGTACAGTGTGTCCTTCTACGGAAAGGGCGGGCTCTGTATTGACCAGTTTCAATCCTTTTTTGAGGTTGTGTTAGGGCGGACAAGGTCACCGCCGTCTATAATCATAGTCCATCTTGGGGGCAACGATCTGGTGGCCACTGGTAGACGACTTCTTCTTGAGGCAATGATATCCACAGTAAGTTGGTTGGCAAGGAGAGTTCCAGGGTGCACGATTGCATGGTCCCACTTGATCCCACGAAAGGTGTGGCGGGGGGCGATTTCTGTTTCTGCTCTGAACCATTCAGTAAGGTAGATAAATAACAAATTGAGTAGATTGTTTCGTTCAAATACTCTGCATTCTGTGTCGCATGGTTGTATCAGAGGAGACAGTATGTACCTGGGGGACGGTGTTCATTTGTCCCGGGTGGGGAACGAGTTACTCATAGGAGACATCATAGCTTGGTTAAAGAGTTTATAATATGACCTTTAGGTAGGAGTTTTGTGGGGGGTCCGGATAGCCGGTCAACTATCCGGCCTGTGGCGGTAAGGTCATGATCGGTGAGCAGTATTTGGAAGATCCCTATGTGGGGGCGTCACCCATTACGGATGGGAGCGCTCGGGGGAGGTGGCCATTGGCCCCTCAACGGGGAGGCGGTCCCGTCTAAGGATGGGCCGCCGGAAGGAAAGGAAAGGTGGTCAAGGCCCCTTCCTGGATAGGAGGGGCTACGGGCCCTCCTGGAGAATTTCCCGGGGCCAGGACATCTGCGACGGCAGATGGGTAAGTTGGTTGTGTGGGGTTCGGGAGGGGGTTTACGCTACCTCTTAGACACCTCACACGAGTCCTCGGACGACCGTTAAATGGCGTCGAGTTTATTGGGGCCCCCGTCAAGTCAAAGGGAAATTGGTAAGATGCACTTGAGGTACGCCTCTGTGCGGTTGGTCCTCTCACAAGTGAGGGATGTATTTCCGGTTTAGGGATCTGACACCGGTTACGACCTTGCCGTTGGCCCTTATGTTAGGATGTACAATTTCAAGTCAAATGTTTTGTAGGATATTGGATCGGCTAGGAGAATCTTTGTATTAGAGATCTGTGAAGGTTAGCCAAACATCGTAATATGGAAATGAAATTGTACATAATATGAAACTGTTATTTTAATGTTTTGATTTTGTTTCATATTTTAATAAATACGGCCGGGAAGGGTCACTCCCTTCCCGCCTTCCAAAAGTTCAGAACCGTTTGGTTTCCCATCCTTGGGGATTGTGTTGAGAGGGGGTGGCGGGTATCTCTGCCATATGGAAAGGGGCGACCACTCGGTCCCCCCGAACGTATGGTGGAGTACCACGATCCCCCCGGGAAGCCATCTTGGGCGGGGGGCGAGTCTCGGCTGGTATGCCCAAAGCGGCGTAGCCGGGGCGCGCCTTTTTCCCGCCCTAGAGTGGGTTGTCCTAGACACTGACGCACTCAGCCACGCCCCCGGGGGCGGGCGGGGGCGGGTTGTCGCCCGCCCTGAAGACGGATAAAAGAAGCAACACGCCAAGAAAACGTCCTCTTGTTCCTGTGCTCTGAAGCTGCACCTCCCCACTGCACGTGAGCTCAAGACGGAACGAAGAGCCAATTTTGACCCACCCACCAGCCCCTGAGGACAGCTCGTTGTTTTGAAATAAAGTTGTGATGTGGTAACTCTAATTTTTTCAGGTTGTGACGGTTGTCGTGATAATTTTGAGTATGCAATAAAGATGGTCACTTTCGGTATATGGTGCAAATAAAGGATTTTGCAGTGGTGTTGATCAGTAATCATGCTTTTAATAGGTTATAATTGTTTCGTGATTTAGTAATTTAGGTAGATTTGTCGTATTTATTGTCGGGCGGTAAGGTCATGATCGGTGAGCAGTATTTGGAAGATCCCTATGTGGGGGCGTCACCCATTACGGATGGGAGCGCTCGGGGGAGGTGGCCATTGGCCCCTCAACGGGGAGGCGGTCCCGTCTAAGGATGGGCCGCCGGAAGGAAAGGAAAGGTGGTCAAGGCCCCTTCCTGGATAGGAGGGGCTACGGGCCCTCCTGGAGAATTTCCCGGGGCCAGGACATCTGCGACGGCAGATGGGTAAGTTGGTTGTGTGGGGTTCGGGAGGGGGTTTACGCTACCTCTTAGACACCTCACACGAGTCCTCGGACGACCGTTAAATGGCGTCGAGTTTATTGGGGCCCCCGTCAAGTCAAAGGGAAATTGGTAAGATGCACTTGAGGTACGCCTCTGTGCGGTTGGTCCTCTCACAAGTGAGGGATGTATTTCCGGTTTAGGGATCTGACACCGGTTACGACCTTGCCGTTGGCCCTTATGTTAGGATGTACAATTTCAAGTCAAATGTTTTGTAGGATATTGGATCGGCTAGGAGAATCTTTGTATTAGAGATCTGTGAAGGTTAGCCAAACATCGTAATATGGAAATGAAATTGTACATAATATGAAACTGTTATTTTAATGTTTTGATTTTGTTTCATATTTTAATAAATACGGCCGGGAAGGGTCACTCCCTTCCCGCCTTCCAAAAGTTCAGAACCGTTTGGTTTCCCATCCTTGGGGATTGTGTTGAGAGGGGGTGGCGGGTATCTCTGCCATAATCTAATATGGATCTTGACTGATGACATAACATACGTGACACATTTTGCAAAAGCTGAAGGAATTTTTTTTAAAATATGTGTTTAATCGCTGAAAGATTCACACCACTTTGAAGCTTTCCACATGCATGAAAATGAACACAGGACAGTGGCATCATGTTAGCTTAATGCTGCACTTCCAATTATGGATCCAGATTGTATGGTTTTAGAAGTATGGGACAAAATGTAAGGCATACTTTTTCGTACATGCGACGGTATTGAAAAACGTCATACATTCAACCTCAAATTTTGACAACTTTACAATACGCCACACACATAATAATTCACATGGGTAAGATTAACATCACTAGGAACAAAGTGCTGTTTAAATTATGTCTCTATAATGTACAGACTATGAATTATAGCCAAAAGTATAAAGTGTTCTACAACACACATGAAAGTGAAAAATAAAAACTTACCTGAAGGTTACACTTGATTTGTACCTTGTCCCTATAAGCCACAACCATGAGAGTTACCACTATGAATTGTAAATGTCTTAGCTACATACTGCAATTGAAATTAAGTCAGTACATCATATGCTTCAAGAAATAGAGTGCACTACATCCTCTGTAGTATATCCTATCCATTTCAAAGGGTGACCAGATGGCCGCAAATTAAAAATTGCCTCATATGGATTCAAATTGCTTTGTATGACTGTTTTCAGGTCCCTGTAGCCACCAGGACCCCATAATATATCTCAGATGATATAACAAGAGTGGCTAGGGCTCATTTCCAGCCTCCAGGTACATGTCTGACTCCTATTTGTGACATTTCGAGGTGTTTGGGGTCAAACTCATTTTTTCCATTATAGGCCATATAGCTCAGAGTCACATCACATTGAGCTCAGAGTCACATCAAGTTTCTAGTTCTGGACCTAAGGACCCCTTAGTATACCTCAGATGACATACCAGGAGTGTCTAAGACCCATTTCTGGCCTCCAGGGATGACTTTTTGAAGTTTTGGGGTTTAAGGGGGCAAAGTCACTTCTTCCATCCAGCCTAAGGTGCTCAAAATCGGGTACAATGTCAGGTTTTTCCCATGGCTGGAAGCTGAAAAAAAAACTTCAGATAATAGCAAAGGTAGATAGATCAAATGAAAGCATCAGATCTGAGCTTTCTAACAAGTATATTTAGGTCCTGGGTACTCACAAAGTGACTGTGATATCCATTCTGAGCTATTTGGAAAATTAGCAAATCTTGTCAAAAAAACTTTTTTTGACGATTTTTGCTAATTTTCGGTATCAACCCTCATGACTGTTTTCAGGTCCCTGTAGCCACCAGGACCCCATAATATATCTCAGATTTTATAACAAGAGTGGCTAGGGCTCATTTCCAGCCTCCAGGTACATGTCTGACTCCTATTTGTGACATTTTGAGGTGTTTGGTGTCAAATTCATTTTTTTCCATTATAGCTCCTAGATATCAGAGTCACATCAGATTTCTAGTTCTGGACCCAAGAAGACCATAGTATACCTCAGATGACATACCAAGAGTGTCTAAGACCCATTTCTGGCCTCCAGGGGTGACTTTTTGAAGTTTTTGGGTTTAAGGGGGCAAAGTGACTTTTTCCACCCAGCCCAATGTTCTCAAAATCAGGTACGATATCAGGTGTTTCCCTTGGTTGGTAGCGGAAAAAAAACTTTATATAATATCAAAGTTATATATATCACATGAAAGCATCAGAGCTGACCTTTCTAACAAGTGTATTCATATCTTGCGCACTCAAACAGTGTCTCTGATATCCATTCTGAGCTATTTGGAAAATTAGCAAATCTTGTAAAAAAAAATTTTGGGACGATTTTTGCTAATTTTCAGTATCAACCCACCTGACTGTTTTTGGGTCCCTGTGGCCACCAGGACCCTATATTATATCTCAGGTGATATAGCAAGAGTGTCTAGGGCTCATTTCCAGCCTCCAGGTACATGTCTGAGTCCTATTTCAGACATTTTGAGGTGTTTGGTGTCAAATTCATTTTTTCCATTATAGGCCCTAGATATCAGAGTCACATCACATTTCTAGTTCTGGACCCAAGAACACCATAGTATACCTCAGATGACATACCAAGAGTGTCTAAGACCCATTTCTGGCCTCCAGGGGTGACTTTTTGAAGTTTTTGGGTTTAAGGGGGCAAAGTCACTTTTTCCACCCGAGGTCGTGGAACTCGGAGCTGGGTAAAAGTTTAGCTTGAGTGCCCTCCCCATGGAGGTCAAAAATGTTATTGCATCAAAATCATTTAAAAACTATATAGGTGTAATTGTAGTGCCCTGAATGCTATATGGCTGCATTTGCACCGTTCTAGGTATTTACAAAATGAATTTCTAACACTTTTGAAGTCTCCATGAAGTGAAAAATGACTAAGTCCAAAAACTTCACTGGTGCATCAAAGTGGTCAAAAAAGGTCAACATTGGGTTAAAATTAACAAAACATAGTGCTGCAGTGGTCCAATAGCAGGCTAAAGACATAATGAATGACACAGAATGAACAGTTTTACTAAACACTTTGAAAATTCGATTTTCAATTTCAGGGGGACAAGGTCATGGAACTCCGAGCTAGGTAAAAGTTCAGCTTAAGGGCCCTCCCCATGGAGGTCAAAAATGTTATTACATCAAAATCTTTTAAAAACTATATAGGTGTAATTGCAGTGTCCTGAATGCTATGTAACTGCATTTGCACTGTTCTGTGTGCCTCCAAAATGAATTTCTAACACTTTTGAAGTCCCCATGAAGTGAAAAATGACGAAGTACAAAGACATCATTGGTGCATGAAAGTGTTTAAAAACGGTCACAAATGCCTAAAAATGAAAAAAACAAAGTGCTACACTGGCCCAATAGCAAGCTAAACACACAATGAATGACCCAGAATGAATATATTTACAAATTACTTGGAAAATGCTATTTTAAATTTCAGGGGGACGAGGTCACAGAAGTCATGGAACTCCGAGCGGGGTAATAGTTCAAACTTTCCACCCCTCATGGAGGTCAACATTTTTAATTCATCAAAATCATTTAAAAACTATATAGGTGTGATTGGAGTGTCCTGATTGCTATATAGGTGCATTTGCACTGTCCTGTGTGCCTCCAAAGTGACTTTCTAACACTTTTGAAATCTCCATGAAGCAAAAAGTGACTAAGTCCAAAGACCATTTGGAGCATCAAAGTGTTCAAAAACGGTCAAAAATGCATAAAAACGAAAAAAAACAAGTGCTACAGTGGCCCAATAGCATGCTAAACACACAATGAATGACACAGAATGAATAGTTGTACACATTACTTTGAAAATGCAATTTTAAATTTCAGGGGGACAAGGTCACGAAAGTCATGGAACTCCGAGCGGGGTAAAAGTTCAACCTTTCCCCCCTTATGGAGGTCAAAATTTTAATACATCAAAATCATTTAAAAACTATATAGGTGTGATGGCAGTGTCTTGGATACATCCCACATGAATTTTAAACACATTAGGAGCATCTCTGATCAAAATAACCATAAAAATCCCAAAGCTGCATCAGTGCTTCAAAGTGCTCCAAAACGGTCAAAAATGGACGAAAATGAAAAATATTCTCCATATCTGAGTTTTTATAACATTCCTTAGATAATGTATATCTTGAATTAGTTTTAAATCCTTTTATTAAAAAGTTTCTTTTCTATGCTGCACTGGTGCAACGCCTCAAGTCTGAGAAGCTGCACCAGTGCAGCCGAAGCAGCACTGGTGCAGCCGAAGCAGCACTGGTGCAACAAGAGTCAAGCTGGTAGCCTGACCTTTGACCAATCCGAGAAAAAAAAAGGTGTTTTTTTCCCTGGGCCCCTCCCCCAAACGAAAACACATTGACCTGAAGCCTAAGTGTATTCTGAGTCATAAAAAGTTTATTAGATGAAAAAATATTGTACGGGCACTTTTTTGCACAAAAAGTCACTTTTTGGCACTTTTTTGAGAGAAATAAAATAGTTCGCAGATTTTTTTTAAATCGACCGAATAAAAATATCTGTTTTTCTCACTTTTTTATTGCTGTTTGAAATTTCTGACTTGACTTTTTGCATCATTGGTGATGCATGTGTTTAACATTGAGCTTGGGAAAATTGAAAAAAAATAGACTTTGGGGATTGTTTACTAGGGCAAGTGATACATCAAATTAAGACTCATATTAAACTGAACCTCAAGCTGAAAAAAAAAACAAAATAGCATTTACGATCACTTTTTTATAAGCGACTTTAACAATTGTTTTTTTTAGCTATATTAAAAAACAAGGTAACGCCGTAAATTTTAGAAAAGAGATTTTTTCAAAGTAAAACATAGGTGTGACCTGCCTTCACATTAGGCTTCATAAACAAAAGAAAAAACATCTCTATGTGTTATATTCACTTTTTAATAACACATTTTCGTTTTAGGCACAAGCAAAAAGCAGCATTGGTGATGCATGTGTTTTTCAATGGGGTTTTTTAAAGTCTACCAAAATACGGTTTACCAATACATTTTCATTATTTTCTCTTTGGTATCTCATTATGCACATGTTAATAAACAGGTTCATGCATTATTAGCTAAATAGCATAAAAACACACTGAATTATTAACAATAATCTTTGAGATTTGGGTGACCAGATGGCCGGAAATCGAAAATCGCCTCGTATGGATTCAACTTCCATTTCGTGCACTTTCTATGTGGGCCACATGCATAAGAATTGGTACAATAATGCATACGAATCTTAGCTAGAATCTGCAGTTGAAATTAAGTCTTTAACTTATATGCTTCAAGAATTATAGGGCACATTCTGCTATGTATAATATCCTATCCATTTCAATGGGACGACCAGATGGCCGCAAATTGAAAATCGCGTCGTATGGATTCATATTGCGTTGTATGTACCTTACGTGTAAGCCACATGCATTTAAAATGACACAATGTAGTAGGGTATGCTATAGAATGTGTTGCAGTTGGAAATCAAGCTCTATCTAGTATGGATCATGACTGATGACACAATATACATGACTCATTTTGCAAAAAATGGAGGCAAATTTTATAAAACATGCGTTTAATCACTGAATGATTCTCACCACTTCTAAGCATGGCACAGGCATGACAATGACCACAGGGCAGTGGCATGATGGTAACTGTATGCTGCACTCAGAATTATGGATCCAGATTGTATGGTTTTAGAATTATGGGCCACAACGTAAGGCATATTTTTTCACACATGTGACGTTATTGAAAAACATCATACATTCAACTTCACATTTTGTAGCCAAAAGCATAAAGTGTTCTTCAACACACATGAAAGTGAAAAATAAAAACTTTTCCTGAAGATTACACTTGATTTGTACCTTGTCCCTATAAGCCACAAATATGAGAGTTACCACTATAAAGTGTAGATGTCTTAGCTACATACTGTGATTGAAATTAGGTCGGTACCTCATATGGTTCAAGATTTATAGTGCACCACATACTATGTAATATATCCTATCCATTTCAATGGGTGACCAGATGGCCGCAAATTAAAAATCGCCTCGTATGGATTCGAATTGCTTTGTATGCACCTTGTGTGTGAGCCACATGCATATAAAATGGCACACTGTAGTAGGCTATGTTATAGAATGTGTTGCAGTTGGAAATCAAGCTCTATCTAATATGGATCTTGACTGATGACATAACATACGTGACACATTTTGCAAAAGCTGAAGGAATTTTTTTAAAAATATGTGTTTAATCGCTGAAAGATTCACACCACTTTGAAGCTTTCCACATGCATGAAAATGAACACAGGACAGTGGCATCATGTTAGCTTAATGCTGCACTTCCAATTATGGATCCAGATTGTATGGTTTTAGAAGTATGGGACAAAATGTAAGGCATACTTTTTCGTACATGCGACGGTATTGAAAAACGTCATACATTCAACCTCAAATTTTGACAACTTTACAATACGCCACACACATAATAATTCACATGGGTAAGATGCACATCACTAGGAACAAAGTGCTGTTTAAATTATGTCTCTATAATGTACAGACTATGAATTATAGCCAAAAGTATAAAGTGTTCTACAACACACATGAAAGTGAAAAATAAAAACTTACCTGAAGGTTACACTTGATTTGTACCTTGTCCCTATAAGCCACAACCATGAGAGTTACCACTATGAATTGTAAATGTCTTAGCTACATACTGCAATTGAAATTAAGTCAGTACATCATATGCTTCAAGAAATAGAGTGCACTACATCCTCTGTAGTATATCCTATCCATTTCAAAGGGTGACCAGATGGCCGCAAATTAAAAATTGCCTCATATGGATTCAAATTGCTTTGTATGACTGTTTTCAGGTCCCTGTAGCCACCAGGACCCCATAATATATCTCAGATGATATAACAAGAGTGGCTAGGGCTCATTTCCAGCCTCCAGGTACATGTCTGACTCCTATTTGTGACATTTCGAGGTGTTTGGGGTCAAACTCATTTTTTCCATTATAGGCCATATAGCTCAGAGTCACATCACATTGAGCTCAGAGTCACATCAAATTTCTAGTTCTGGACCTAAGGACCCCTTAGTATACCTCAGATGACATACCAGGAGTGTCTAAGACCCATTTCTGGCCTCCAGGGATGACTTTTTGAAGTTTTGGGGTTTAAGGGGGCAAAGTCACTTCTTCCATCCAGCCTAAGGTGCTCAAAATCGGGTACAATGTCAGGTTTTTCCCATGGCTGGAAGCTGAAAAAAAAACTTCAGATAATAGCAAAGGTAGATAGATCAAATGAAAGCATCAGATCTGAGCTTTCTAACAAGTATATTTAGGTCCTGGGTACTCACAAAGTGACTGTGATATCCATTCTGAGCTATTTGGAAAATTAGCAAATCTTGTCAAAAAAACTTTTTTTGACGATTTTTGCTAATTTTCGGTATCAACCCTCATGACTGTTTTCAGGTCCCTGTAGCCACCAGGACCCCATAATATATCTCAGATTATATAACAAGAGTGGCTAGGGCTCATTTCCAGCCTCCAGGTACATGTCTGACTCCTATTTGTGACATTTTGAGGTGTTTGGTGTCAAATTCATTTTTTTCCATTATAGCTCCTAGATATCAGAGTCACATCAGATTTCTAGTTCTGGACCCAAGAAGACCATAGTATACCTCAGATGACATACCAAGAGTGTCTAAGACCCATTTCTGGCCTCCAGGGGTGACTTTTTGAAGTTTTTGGGTTTAAGGGGGCAAAGTGACTTTTTCCACCCAGCCCAATGTTCTCAAAATCAGGTACGATATCAGGTGTTTCCCTTGGTTGGTAGCGGAAAAAAAACTTTATATAATATCAAAGTTATATATATCACATGAAAGCATCAGAGCTGACCTTTCTAACAAGTGTATTCATATCTTGCGCACTCAAACAGTGTCTCTGATATCCATTCTGAGCTATTTGGAAAATTAGCAAATCTTGTAAAAAAAAATTTTGGGACGATTTTTGCTAATTTTCAGTATCAACCCACCTGACTGTTTTTGGGTCCCTGTGGCCACCAGGACCCTATATTATATCTCAGGTGATATAGCAAGAGTGTCTAGGGCTCATTTCCAGCCTCCAGGTACATGTCTGAGTCCTATTTCAGACATTTTGAGGTGTTTGGTGTCAAATTCATTTTTTCCATTATAGGCCCTAGATATCAGAGTCACATCACATTTCTAGTTCTGGACCCAAGAACACCATAGTATACCTCAGATGACATACCAAGAGTGTCTAAGACCCATTTCTGGCCTCCAGGGGTGACTTTTTGAAGTTTTTGGGTTTAAGGGGGCAAAGTCACTTTTTCCACCCGAGGTCGTGGAACTCGGAGCTGGGTAAAAGTTTAGCTTGAGTGCCCTCCCCATGGAGGTCAAAAATGTTATTGCATCAAAATCATTTAAAAACTATATAGGTGTAATTGTAGTGCCCTGAATGCTATATGGCTGCATTTGCACCGTTCTAGGTATTTACAAAATGAATTTCTAACACTTTTGAAGTCTCCATGAAGTGAAAAATGACTAAGTCCAAAAACTTCACTGGTGCATCAAAGTGGTCAAAAAAGGTCAACATTGGGTTAAAATTAACAAAACATAGTGCTGCAGTGGTCCAATAGCAGGCTAAAGACATAATGAATGACACAGAATGAACAGTTTTACTAAACACTTTGAAAATTCGATTTTCAATTTCAGGGGGACAAGGTCATGGAACTCCGAGCTGGGTAAAAGTTCAGCTTAAGGGCCCTCCCCATGGAGGTCAAAAATGTTATTACATCAAAATCTTTTAAAAACTATATAGGTGTAATTGCAGTGTCCTGAATGCTATGTAACTGCATTTGCACTGTTCTGTGTGCCTCCAAAATGAATTTCTAACACTTTTGAAGTCCCCATGAAGTGAAAAATGACGAAGTACAAAGACATCATTGGTGCATGAAAGTGTTTAAAAACGGTCACAAATGCCTAAAAATGAAAAAAACAAAGTGCTACACTGGCCCAATAGCAAGCTAAACACACAATGAATGACCCAGAATGAATATATTTACAAATTACTTGGAAAATGCTATTTTAAATTTCAGGGGGACGAGGTCACAGAAGTCATGGAACTCCGAGCGGGGTAATAGTTCAAACTTTCCACCCCTCATGGAGGTCAACATTTTTAATTCATCAAAATCATTTAAAAACTATATAGGTGTGATTGGAGTGTCCTGATTGCTATATAGGTGCATTTGCACTGTCCTGTGTGCCTCCAAAGTGACTTTCTAACACTTTTGAAATCTCCATGAAGCAAAAAGTGACTACGTCCAAAGACCATTTGGAGCATCAAAGTGTTCAAAAACGGTCAAAAATGCATAAAAACGAAAAAAAAACAAGTGCTACAGTGGCCCAATAGCATGCTAAACACACAATGAATGACACAGAATGAATAGTTGTACACATTACTTTGAAAATGCAATTTTAAATTTCAGGGGGACAAGGTCACGAAAGTCATGGAACTCCGAGCGGGGTAAAAGTTCAACCTTTCCCCCCTTATGGAGGTCAAAATTTTAATACATCAAAATCATTTAAAAACTATATAGGTGTGATGGCAGTGTCTTGGATACATCCCACATGAATTTTAAACACATTAGGAGCATCTCTGATCAAAATAACCATAAAAATCCCAAAGCTGCATCAGTGCTTCAAAGTGCTCCAAAACGGTCAAAAATGGACGAAAATGAAAAATATTCTCCATATCTGAGTTTTTATAACATTCCTTAGATAATGTATATCTTGAATTAGTTTTAAATCCTTTTATTAAAAAGTTTCTTTTCTATGCTGCACTGGTGCAACGCCTCAAGTCTGAGAAGCTGCACCAGTGCAGCCGAAGCAGCACTGGTGCAGCCGAAGCAGCACTGGTGCAACAAGAGTCAAGCTGGTAGCCTGACCTTTGACCAATCCGAGAAAAAAAAAGGTGTTTTTTTCCCTGGGCCCCTCCCCCAAACGAAAACACATTGACCTGAAGCCTAAGTGTATTCTGAGTCATAAAAAGTTTATTAGATGAAAAAATATTGTACGGGCACTTTTTTGCACAAAAAGTCACTTTTTGGCACTTTTTTGAGAGAAATAAGATAGTTCGCAGATTTTTTTTAAATCGACCGAATAAAAATATCTGTTTTTCTCACTTTTTTATTGCTGTTTGAAATTTCTGACTTGACTTTTTGCATCATTGGTGATGCATGTGTTTAACATTGAGCTTGGGAAAATTGAAAAAAAATAGACTTTGGGGATTGTTTACTAGGGCAAGTGATACATCAAATTAAGACTCATATTAAACTGAACCTCAAGCTGAAAAAAAAAACAAAATAGCATTTACGATCACTTTTTTATAAGCGACTTTAACAATTGTTTTTTTAGCTATATTAAAAAACAAGGTAACGCCGTAAATTTTAGAAAAGAGATTTTTTCAAAGTAAAACATAGGTGTGACCTGCCTTCACATTAGGCTTCATAAACAAAAGAAAAAACATCTCTATGTGTTATATTCACTTTTTAATAACACATTTTCGTTTTAGGCACAAGCAAAAAGCAGCATTGGTGATGCATGTGTTTTTCAATGGGGTTTTTTAAAGTCTACCAAAATACGGTTTACCAATACATTTTCATTATTTTCTCTTTGGTATCTCATTATGCACATGTTAATAAACAGGTTCATGCATTATTAGCTAAATAGCATAAAAACACACTGAATTATTAACAATAATCTTTGAGATTTGGGTGACCAGATGGCCGGAAATCGAAAATCGCCTCGTATGGATTCAACTTCCATTTCGTGCACTTTCTATGTGGGCCACATGCATAAGAATTGGTACAATAATGCATACGAATCTTAGCTAGAATCTGCAATTGAAATTAAGTCTTTAACTTATATGCTTCAAGAATTATAGGGCACATTCTGCTATGTATAATATCCTATCCATTTCAATGGGACGACCAGATGGCCGCAAATTGAAAATCGCGTCGTATGGATTCATATTGCGTTGTATGTACCTTACGTGTAAGCCACATGCATTTAAAATGACACAATGTAGTAGGGTATGCTATAGAATGTGTTGCAGTTGGAAATCAAGCTCTATCTAGTATGGATCATGACTGATGACACAATATACATGACTCATTTTGCAAAAAATGGAGGCAAATTTTATAAAACATGCGTTTAATCACTGAATGATTCTCACCACTTCTAAGCATGGCACAGGCATGACAATGACCACAGGGCAGTGGCATGATGGTAACTGTATGCTGCACTCAGAATTATGGATCCAGATTGTATGGTTTTAGAATTATGGGCCACAACGTAAGGCATATTTTTTCACACATGTGACGTTATTGAAAAACATCATACATTCAACTTCACATTTTGTAGCCAAAAGCATAAAGTGTTCTTCAACACACATGAAAGTGAAAAATAAAAACTTTTCCTGAAGATTACACTTGATTTGTACCTTGTCCCTATAAGCCACAAATATGAGAGTTACCACTATAAAGTGTAGATGTCTTAGCTACATACTGTGATTGAAATTAGGTCGGTACCTCATATGGTTCAAGATTTATAGTGCACCACATACTATGTAATATATCCTATCCATTTCAATGGGTGACCAGATGGCCGCAAATTAAAAATCGCCTCGTATGGATTCAAATTGCTTTGTATGCACCTTGTGTGTGAGCCACATGCATATAAAATGGCACACTGTAGTAGGCTATGTTATAGAATGTGTTGCAGTTGGAAATCAAGCTCTATCTAATATGGATCTTGACTGATGACATAACATACGTGACACATTTTGCAAAAGCTGAAGGAATTTTTTTAAAAATATGTGTTTAATCGCTGAAAGATTCACACCACTTTGAAGCTTTCCACATGCATGAAAATGAACACAGGACAGTGGCATCATGTTAGCTTAATGCTGCACTTCCAATTATGGATCCAGATTGTATGGTTTTAGAAGTATGGGACAAAATGTAAGGCATACTTTTTCGTACATGCGACGGTATTGAAAAACGTCATACATTCAACCTCAAATTTTGACAACTTTACAATACGCCACACACATAATAATTCACATGGGTAAGATGCACATCACTAGGAACAAAGTGCTGTTTAAATTATGTCTCTATAATGTACAGACTATGAATTATAGCCAAAAGTATAAAGTGTTCTACAACACACATGAAAGTGAAAAATAAAAACTTACCTGAAGGTTACACTTGATTTGTACCTTGTCCCTATAAGCCACAACCATGAGAGTTACCACTATGAATTGTAAATGTCTTAGCTACATACTGCAATTGAAATTAAGTCAGTACATCATATGCTTCAAGAAATAGAGTGCACTACATCCTCTGTAGTATATCCTATCCATTTCACAGGGTGACCAGATGGCCGCAAATTAAAAATTGCCTCATATGGATTCAAATTGCTTTGTATGACTGTTTTCAGGTCCCTGTAGCCACCAGGACCCCATAATATATCTCAGATGATATAACAAGAGTGGCTAGGGCTCATTTCCAGCCTCCAGGTACATGTCTGACTCTTATTTGTGACATTTCGAGGTGTTTGGGATCAAACTCATTTTTCCCAATATAGGCCATAGAGCTCAGAGTCACATCACATTGAGCTCAGAGTCACATCAAATTTCTAGTTCTGGACCTAAGGACCCCTTAGTATACCTCAGATGACATACCAGGAGTGTCTAAGACCCATTTCTGGCCTCCAGGGATGACTTTTTGAAGTTTTGGGGTTTAAGGGGGCAAAGTCACTTCTTCCATCCAGCCTAAGGTGCTCAAAATCGAGTACAATGTCAGGTTTTTCCCATGGCTGGAAGCTGAAAAAAAACCTTCAGATAATAGCAAAGGTAGATAGATCAAATGAAAGCATCAGATCTGAGCTTTCTAACAAGTATATTTAGGTCCTGGGTACTCACAAAGTGACTGTGATATCCATTCTGAGCTATTTGGAAAATTAGCAAATCTTGTCAAAAAAACTTTTTTTGACGATTTTTGCTAATTTTCGGTATCAACCCTCATGACTGTTTTCAGGTCCCTGTAGCCACCAGGACCCCATAATATATCTCAGATTATATAACAAGAGTGGCTAGGGCTCATTTCCAGCCTCCAGGTACATGTCTGACTCCTATTTGTGACATTTTGAGGTGTTTGGTGTCAAATTCATTTTTTTCCATTATAGCTCCTAGATATCAGAGTCACATCAGATTTCTAGTTCTGGACCCAAGAAGACCATAGTATACCTCAGATGACATACCAAGAGTGTCCAAGACCCATTTCTGGCCTCCAGGGGTGACTTTTTGAAGTTTTTGGGTTTAAGGGGGCAAAGTGACTTTTTCCACCCAGCCCAATGTTCTCAAAATCGGGTACGATATCAGGTGTTTCCCTTGGTTGGTAGCGGAAAAAAACCTTTATATAATATCAAAGTTATATATATCACATGAAAGCATCAGAGCTGACCTTTCTAACAAGTGTATTCATATCTTGCGCACTCAAACAGTGTCTCTGATATCCATTCTGAGCTATTTGGAAAATTAGCAAATCTTGTAAAAAAAAAATTTGGGACGATTTTTGCTAATTTTCAGTATCAACCCACCTGACTGTTTTTGGGTCCCTGTGGCCACCAGGACCCTATATTATATCTCAGGTGATATAGCAAGAGTGTCTAGGGCTCATTTCCAGCCTCCAGGTACATGTCTGAGTCCTATTTCAGACATTTTGAGGTGTTTGGTGTCAAATTCATTTTTTCCATTATAGGCCCTAGATATCAGAGTCACATCACATTTCTAGTTCTGGACCCAAGAACACCATAGTATACCTCAGATGACATACCAAGAGTGTCTAAGACCCATTTCTGGCCTCCAGGGGTGACTTTTTGAAGTTTTTGGGTTTAAGGGGGCAAAGTCACTTTTTCCACCCGAGGTCGTGGAACTCGGAGCTGGGTAAAAGTTTAGCTTGAGTGCCCTCCCCATGGAGGTCAAAAATGTTATTGCATCAAAATCATTTAAAAACTATATAGGTGTAATTGTAGTGCCCTGAATGCTATATGGCTGCATTTGCACCGTTCTAGGTATTTACAAAATGAATTTCTAACACTTTTGAAGTCTCCATGAAGTGAAAAATGACTAAGTCCAAAAACTTCACTGGTGCATCAAAGTGGTCAAAAAAGGTCAACATTGGGTTAAAATTAACAAAACATAGTGCTGCAGTGGTCCAATAGCAGGCTAAAGACATAATGAATGACACAGAATGAACAGTTTTACTAAACACTTTGAAAATTCGATTTTCAATTTCAGGGGGACAAGGTCATGGAACTCCGAGCTGGGTAAAAGTTCAGCTTAAGGGCCCTCCCCATGGAGGTCAAAAATGTTATTACATCAAAATCTTTTAAAAACTATATAGGTGTAATTGCAGTGTCCTGAATGCTATGTAACTGCATTTGCACTGTTCTGTGTGCCTCCAAAATGAATTTCTAACACTTTTGAAGTCCCCATGAAGTGAAAAATGACGAAGTACAAAGACATCATTGGTGCATGAAAGTGTTTAAAAACGGTCACAAATGCCTAAAAATGAAAAAACCAAAGTGCTACACTGGCCCAATAGCAAGCTAAACACACAATGAATGACCCAGAATGAATATATTTACAAATTACTTGGAAAATGCTATTTTAAATTTCAGGGGGACGAGGTCACAGAAGTCATGGAACTCCGAGCGGGGTAAAAGTTCAAACTTTCCACCCCTCATGGAGGTCAAAATTTTTAATTCATCAAAATCATTTAAAAACTATATAGGTGTGATTGGAGTGTCCTGATTGCTATATAGGTGCATTTGCACTGTCCTGTGTGCCTCCAAAGTGACTTTCTAACACTTTTGAAATCTCCATGAAGCAAAAAGTGACTAAGTCCAAAGACCATTTGGAGCATCAAAGTGTTCAAAAACGGTCAAAAATGCATAAAAACGAAAAAAAAACAAGTGCTACAGTGGCCCAATAGCATGCTAAACACACAATGAATGACACAGAATGAATAGTTGTACACATTACTTTGAAAATGCAATTTTAAATTTCAGGGGGACAAGGTCACGAAAGTCATGGAACTCCGAGCGGGGTAAAAGTTCAACCTTTCCCCCCTTATGGAGGTCAAAATTATGACTTGGCTTTAAAATAAAAATTGGCCAGCTGAGTTCAAGTGAAATAGAGGGGACCATTGGTTACCAGAGAAGTACAGCCACTAATGCTATTACAAGTCAAGGTTGACTGTCTTCTCCGTGATAGCCCAAAAAGTAGTTATAAATTAGTAAATGTTCTTGACAGTACAGTGTACTTATACTAGTGTACTGTGTACTACTGTACAGTACATCATACACTCCTTTACGAGCCTACTCAAAAAAAATTCAATAAGTAAGGAGTATAATAACTTACCACCATCCGCCGCCGCTGAGCCTTCCCCCCCAGCTCCTCCTGTTGGCACCGCCGCATCCAGAGTGGACCCCTCCGCACTGCTGGCCCCAGCACTGATGGTCATCTGTGCCGCATCAGATGTTGTGACGTCTAGGAAAAACATGTCATATTTTCAGATGCCATACACAACCCCCTATTTTGTCTCGTAATGGAAGGAAATGTTACATAACACATTTTGTATTACTGGGATTGAAAAAATGTTACGGTTTTGGGGAGGGTGTTAACCTTTTAGATGCTTATTCCATTAAATGCTACACTTCTTCTTTTGACAACTGATTAATGCTTGCTTAACGTGCACCATTTTTCTCATTACAGAAAGAAGATTCCATTGCCCTTCAGCCAGACGATTCACCAACTACTACTGAGTCACCACCAGCAGTACTTAAGTACTTTAAAGAAGGTGGGGGCTCACGCACAGTTATTCTACTAATTTCCTGTGTCTGTTAGTGTTAAATATTTTTAAGTTTGAGTCATACTAATTTCATTCATGGGAATGTTGTTTAAAGTAAACTTTAACGTCATCTTCATCCATATGAATACTACGCTATTAAAAATAAAGAAATAATGTTTTCATTTCTCAATTGAAAATAAAAATGTTAAACTAACAAACACTGTGTGGTTTTTGTTCACGAGTGAGTGAGCGGAAAGGTTTGAACTACTGCACTTGGCAGTCATGTTTCAGTGACTCAGATAGGCCGGGACTCGGAGGTAGTCTCTCTTCTTCTGTTCTTCTGGGTCGTAAAATCATTGGTCAGACATTCTAGATAGTCGGTCAGGGGAATGGGGGTTCAACTTCTGTTCGGACTGAGGTATGTCGAAAGTCGAACTGCATCTATCATCAACAATATACAGTGTCAAGCGCACACAACCTAAGTTTATTCGATAGTTTGTGATGTGTTCTTTGATGGAAGGACAAGACCAGACTTTTCTTTTTTTATTTGTTCCTTTCCTTATTTATTGTATCACAAAATGGTATTTGTATAAATGCAAACCAGCCGACACGTGTTTCGTCAAAAACGGGGTTGACCCGTGACTCTTCAGGGCTGTTGAAGTTAGGCTGAGATCAGTATCGTCGGACCGGTGATAATTCCAATACTTTCGAGAACTGACAGAAGTCCCTCACCGTAACCGGCTTACTGACAAGCCTCAACGATGGGTCAAGCGGATTTGCTTGCCCGTCAGTGACCGACCGTATACTGAACGGCGGCACAACTCACATTCCCTGTTCGAAGGAGCACCTCCTCTGCGCACACGGGAACATTACTCACCGATGCCTGATTAGGACCGGGTTGGAATTATCACCGATCCGACGATACTGATCTCAGCCTAACTTCAACAGCCCTGAAGAGTCACGGGTCAACCCCATTTTTGACGAATTACGTGTCAGCTGGTTTGCATTTATACAAATACCATTTTGTGATACAATAAATAAGGAAAGGAACAAATAAAAAAAGAAAAGTCTGGTCTTGTCCTTCCATCAAAGAACACATCACAAACTATCGAATAAACTTAGGTTGTGTGCGCTTGACACTGTATATAGACTTATAGAAGGCAGAGCTCCTCTCTCCCTTCTCTCGCAGAGAATAGGGTCATCTCTGATCAAGCTGCACCAACAATTTACAATCATAACAACTACCTCGAACCTACCAGCTGTTGAGCGCCGTGCTATTTCTGAACAAAAACCCTATGCCGAACTTTGAACCTATCATCAACAATGTCCTATTTATCTTGTTCATACTTCTTTGTGTGAAGAATAGTCCCTGAAACACTAGCGGTATGGGATGTGCTCCTCTCAAATCAAAAAGGCAACTGCTACCTTTTACTTGGTGTAAACAATGACATTTTGTTGTTGGAAAATGTCAAAGCACTTACATTAAGAAGACTGGAATAGACAGCAAGGGCAACCCAGAGGACTGCACTCAGTGCCTAGAGCTATTGCTGTATCAGAGTTTTGTTTCACACCGTTTGCCGAATGGACAAGCTTAGCTACCTACACAGACCGACTCATAATTGTAAATAGTAGTAGCACAGAGAGTGATGGTAGAGGCAGGATAAGAATGTAGAAAGTAGTCCACATTAGAAGAAGATCAAAGACTATTTTGTAAAACATAGAATTATTAGGAACCAGTTTGTAATGAATAGGAGCTGTAAAAGTTAGGGAAGTATAAGTATTAATATAACAATAGAACAACTTACTGGGGCCAGCAGAAGAGCCTGCAAGGGACTGCTCCTGTTCACCTTCTGCCACCGGAGTCTCTGTCACCGTCGCCTTGCCCCTGGGAGGTCCTGGTGATCATGAAATAATGAAACTCAACATGGATGATTGTTTTTTGGGAAATATTTGATTTCTTTGTACTCAATCTAAAATTATGTCAGGGAAACAAATTGCATCTGATCTGGTCAAGTCCCCCATTCACACCTTCATTCATACTACCGTGCTTCCCATTAAACTCACAGACATTCCGCACCCCGCTCCAGATAGGGGCGGTGCCAGAGTTCTTGGAGCGAAAGGCAAAATTCAATTTGCCTGCAAAGAGAACCCCAGGAATTGCTATTAAAAGTTGTTTATTGCAACTACACGGAACCTCATAAGCCCTTACCACACCTTATGGAAGGCTCCGCCCCCACCTCAAAGTGCATCTCTCTGGCGGTCTGCGAGGTGCTGCCTGTTTTCTCCCACTGAACGACCAAACAACACATGGCAGAGGCCACGAGAAGCAGAACTGCCGCGGCCATCCTGTGAGTCTGATGTTAGCTCGGTGCCCCCAAGTCCCCCATTCACACCTCTTTCACACCATTCATAGCCCAGTCCACAGACTGCACACACACTGCAGGCATCCCCGACTATGCCTCTATATATAGCAAAGAGGTGAATGATGTCATAAAGCCTGCGAGACCCAGGGGTGTGATGTAGTACATGATGTCACAAACCTGCCAGGGTCAGGGGTGTGGTGTAGGAGATGACATCACAACCGATTGATGGGAAATGCTGATAACACTCAAGGCTGCCTTTGGGGACCAGTGATACATTATGTTGGTAGATATAGGTCCATCTTTCGCATAACATCACGGAAGCAGAAGATTGAGCGAAGGAAGTCAGTTACAATAATCTTATTATTACGGTTTCCTGTTTTCTCTTTTTTGCATACATGTTAACAGAATCTGTAAAGGCGATGGTGAGATGGGCCTAGTGTACTGCACAGGAATGCACAGCTTGTCATTCTGTTTCTTCCTATCTGCTCTGCCCATTTCACAGGTGGGATTCAGGTATTCAAATGGCAGGGTGGGATCTAAGGGTTAGAAGATACCTTACATCAGTCTTCTGCACTGACTAGCAGGGCCTGGCAGCGGTCTTATGGCTGGGCTCTGAGTCTTCGTCTGTGTTAGCCTGTCTGCTGGCCTGGCCTCCCATAGACTCCTTCTTGTGTAACTATGCACGGCTTCAAGAGCATTGCACACACACATGCATTCAATAGAAGGTAGTTCTGCATACCCTGGGGGTCATGGTGCACAAGGAATATGTAGTCTTGGGATGTACTGTTTTCTACTCCCAAAATCAAGATACCACACAAAGCTGCTGGTTGCTTCAACCTTAAAAAAATGAATGTTTTGTGCAAGAGGCATTCCAAATGTAGAATTTGCATTCCATACATAGTTCGAACGTTCCAAATTAGAAGCGCTGTTCCAATCTACATTCTAAAGGAATTCTTTCAATTCCAAATTAGAACTCTCATTCCAAACTTAGAACATCCTTTACAAAATAGAACTGTCAATCTTAGAACTCAAATGTTATTTGAGCAAAAAGCCTGGACATTACATCATGCCTTCATTGTGACACCAAAAACACCTTCATTAACTCTATATATACCAAAGAGGTGAATGATGTCATAAAGCCTGCCAGACCCAGGGGTGTGATGTAGTACATGATGTCACAAACCTGCCAGGGTCAGGGGTGTGGTGTAGGAGATGACATCACAACCGATTGATGGGAAATGCTGATAACACTCAAGGCTGCCTTTGGGGACCAGTGATACATTATGTTGGTAGATATAGGTCCATCTTTCGCATAACATCACGGAAGCAGAAGATTGAGCGAAGGAAGTCAGTTACAATAATCGTATTATTAAGGTTTCCTGTTTTCTCTTTATTGCATACATGTTAACAGAATCTGTAAAGGCGATGGTGAGATGGGCCTAGTGTACTGCATAGGAATGCACAGCTTGTCATTCTGTTTCTTCCTATCTGCTCTGCCCATTTCACAGGTGTGATTCAGGTATTCAAATGGCAGGGTGGGATCTAAGGGTTAGAAGACACCTTACATCAGTCTTCTGCACAGACTAGCAGAGCCTGGCAGAGGTCTTATGGCTGGGCTCTGAGTCTTCGTCTGTGTTAGCCTTTCTGCTGGCCTGGCCTCCCATAGACTCCTTCTTGTGTAACTACACACGGCTTCAAGAGCATTGCACACACACATCCATTCAATAGAAGGTAGTTCTGGGTACCCTGGGGGGTCATGGTGCAAAAGGAATATGTAGTCTTGGGATGTACTGTTTCCTACTCCCAAAATTAAGATATCACACATAGCTGCTGGCTGCTTCAACCTTAAAAAAACATGTATGTTTTGTGCAAGAGGCATTCCAAATGTAGAATTTGCATTCCATACATAGTTCGAACGTTCCAAATTAGAAGCGGTGTTCCAATCTACATTCTAAAGGAATTCTTTCAATTCTAAATTAGAACTCTCATTCCAAACTTAGAACATCCTTTACAAAATAGAACTGTCAATCTTAGAACTCAAATGTTATTTGAGCAGAAAGCCTTGACATTACATCATGCCTTCATTGTGACACCAAAAACACCTTCATTACAAGTTTGTAAATTCGATTTTGCGCAGAAACTGGAGTTTCTGATCTAAGGGGTGTTGCAAAAAGAGTAACAGTACTGCACTTTGTGGGTTTCTCATGGACACATTTGGTCAGGTAAAACCTTATGAAACTTGTCCATGGAAAACAGCTCTGTGCTTGGGAAAAACCCAACAAAATCTGGGCAGAAAGGTGGACATCAGCTATAATTCTCCCGTGCTGAGAGGTAATTGCCTAGCAGTGCAATATTCTGCAACGTTGAATATTTAAACACTACAGTATCGTCGATTGAAGTTATGACATTTCTGATGAGCTGGGCCTTCCTGCGTGCTGTCTGGGCAAGACTGGTCTAGAGCCAGGCATGAGCACCAACATCATATTTAACCTTGACAGCCTCCATGCTCAATAATGGACCCCATAATATATCTCAGATTATATAAGAAGAGTGGCTAGGGCTCATTTCCAGCCTCCAGGTACATGTCTGACTCCTATTTGTGACATTTTGAGGTGTTTGGTGTCAAATTCTTTTTTTTCCATTATAGCTTCTAGATATCAGAGTCACATCAGATTTCTAGTTCTGGACCCAAGAAGACCATAGTATACCTCAGATGACATACCAAGAGTGTCTAAGACCCATTTCTGGCCTCCAGGGGTGACTTTTTGAAGTTTTTAGGTTTAAGGGGGCAAAGTGACTTTTTCCACCCAGCCCAATGTTCTCAAAATCGGGTACGATATCAGGTGTTTCCCTTGGCTGGTAGCGGAAAAAAAACTTTATATAATATCAAAGTTATATATATCACATGAAAGCATCAGAGCTGACCTTTCTAACAAGTGTATTCGTATCTTGCGCACTCAAACAGTGTCTCTGATATCCATTCTGAGCTATTTGGAAAATTAGCAAATCTTGTCAAAAAAATGTTTTGGACGATTTTTGCTAATTTTCAGTATCAACCCACCTGACTGTTTTTGGGTCCCTGTGGCCACCAGGACCCTATATTATATCTCAGGTGATATAGCAAGAGTGTCTAGGGCTCATTTCCAGCCTCCAGGTACATGTCTGAGTCCTATTTCAGACATTTTGAGGTGTTTGGTGTCAAATTCATTTTTCCATTATAGGCCTTAGATATCAGAGTCACATCACATTTCTAGTTCTGGACCCAAGAACACCATAGTATACCTCAGATGACATACCAAGAGTGTCTAAGACCCATTTCTGGCCTCCAGGGGTGACTTTTTGAAGTTTTGGGGTTTAAGGGGGCAAAGTCACTTTTTCCACCCGAGGTCGTGGAACTCGGAGCTGGGTAAAAGTTTAGCTTGAGTGCCCTCCCCATGGAGGTCAAAAATGTTATTGCATCAAAATCATTTAAAAACTATATAGGTGTAATTGTAGTGCCCTGAATTCTATATGGCTGCATTTGCACCGTTCTAGGTATTTACAAAATGAATTTCTAACACTTTTGAAGTCTCCATGAAGTGAAAAATGACCAAGTCCTAAAACTTCACTGGTGCATCAAAGTGGTCAAAAAAGGTCAACATTGGGTTAAAATTAACAAAACATAGTGCTGCAGTGGTCCAATAGCAGGCTAAAGACATAACGAATGACACAGAATGAACAGTTTTACTAAACACTTTGAAAATTCGATTTTCAATTTCAGGGGGACAAGGTCATGGAAGTCATGGAACTCCGAGCTGGGTAAAAGTTCAGCTTAAGGGCCCTCCCCATGGAGGTCAAAAATGTTATTACATCAAAATCTTTTAAAAACTATATAGGTGTAATTGCAGTGTCCTGAATGCTATGTAACTGCATTTGCACTGTTCTGTGTGCCTCCAAAATGAATTTCTAACACTTTTGAAGTCTCCATGAAGTGAAAAATGACGAAGTACAAAGACATCATTGGTGCATGAAAGTGTTTAAAAACGGTCACAAATGCATAAAAATGAAAAAAACAAAGTGCTACACTGGCCCAATAGCAAGCTAAACACACAATGAATGACCCAGAATGAATATATTTACAAATTACTTGGAAAATGCTATTTTAAATTTCAGGGGGACGAGGTCACAGAAGTCATGGAACTCCGAGCGGGGTAAAAGTTCAAACTTTCCACCCCTCATGGAGGTCAAAATTTTTAATCCATCAAAATCATTTAAAAACTATATAGGTGTGATTGGAGTGTCCTGATTGCTATATAGGTGCATTTGCACTGTCCTGTGTGCCTCCAAAGTGACTTTCTAACACTTTTGAAGTCTCCATGAAGCAAAAAGTGACTAAGTCCAAAGACCATTTGGAGCATCAAAGTGTTCAAAAACGGTCAAAAATGCATAAAAACGAAAAAAAACAAGTGCTACAGTGGCCCAATAGCATGCTAAACACACAATGAATGACACAGAATGAATAGTTGTACACATTACTTTGAAAATGCAATTTTAAATTTCAGGGGGACAAGGTCACGAAAGTCATGGAACTCCGAGCGGGGTAAAAGTTCAACCTTTCCCCCCTTAAGGAGGTCAAAATTTTAATACATCAAAATCATTTAAAAACTATATAGGTGTGATTGCAGTGTCTTGGATACATCCCACATGAATTTTAAACACATTAGGAGCATCTCTGATCAAAATAACCATAAAAATCCCAAAGCTGCATCAGTGCTTCAAAGTGCTCCAAAACGGTCAAAAATGGACGAAAATGAAAAATATTCTCCATATCTGAGTTTTTATAACATTCCTTAGATAATGTATATCTTGAATTAGTTTTAAATCCTTTTATTAAAAAGTTTCTTTTCTATGCTGCACTGGTGCAACGCCTCAAGTCTGAGAAGCTGCACCAGTGCAGCCGAAGCAGCACTGGTGCAGCCGAAGCAGCACTGGTGCAACAAGAGTCAAGCTGGTAGCCTGACCTTTGACCAATCCGAGAAAAAAAATGTGTTTTTTTCCCTGCGCCCCTCCCCCAAACGAAAACACATTGACCTGAAGCCTAAGTGTATTCTGAGTCATAAAAAGTTTATTAGATGAAAAAATATTGTACAGGCACTTTTTTGCACAAAAAGTCACTTTTTGGCACTTTTTTGAGAGAAATAAAATAGTTAGCAGATTTTTTTTAAATCGACCGAATTAAAAAAAAATGCTCTTGTTGGATGGCTTTGGACATAAGGCCGCATAAACAAAAGGAATTTTTCAAATATCTGTTTTTCTCACTTTTTTATTGCTGTTTGAAATTTCTGACTTGACTTTTTGCATCATTGGTGATGCATGTGTTTAACATTGAGCTTGGGAAAATTGAAAAAAAAATAGACTTTGGGGATTGTTTACTAGGGCAAGTGATACATCAAATTAGGACTCATATTAAACTGAACCTCAAGCTGAAAAAAAAAACAAAATAGCATTTACGATCACTTTTTTATAAGCGACTTTAACAATTGTTTTTTAGCTATATTAAAAAACAAGGTAACGCCGTAAATTTTAGAAAAGAGATTTTTTCAAAGTAAAACATTGGTGTGACCTGCCTTCACATTAGGCTTCATAAACAAAAGAAAAAACATCTCTATGTGTTATATTCACTTTTTAATAACACATTTTCGTTTTAGGCACAAGCAAAAAGCAGCATTGGTGATGCATGTGTTTTTCAATGGGGTTTTTTAAAGTCTACCAAAATACGGTTTACCAATACATTTTCATTATTTTCTCTTTGGTATCTCATTATGCACATGTTAATAAACAGGTTCATGCATTATTAGCTAAATAGCATAAAAACACACTGAATTATTAACAATAATCTTTGAGATTCGGGTGACCAGATGGCCGGAAATCGAAAATCGCCTCGTATGGATTCAACTTCCATTTCGTGCACTTTCTATGTGGGCCACATGCATAAGAATTGGTACAATAATGCATACGAATCTTAGCTAGAATCTGCAATTGAAATTAAGTCTTTAACTTATATGCTTCAAGAATTATAGGGCACATTCTGCTATGTATAATATCCTATCCATTTCAATGGGACGACCAGATGGCCGCAAATTGAAAATCGCGTCGTATGGAAAGAAAATTTAGCTTGAAACAACCTGGAAAGAAAGGAATGGGAAACGAAATCAGTAAGCCACTGATGAACACAAACTTTTAATTAACATAACAAGCAAGGAACAATAACGCTAGAAACAAGAACGGTAAACTGTAGAAAATGAAAGTCAACAGAACATTCCTCCCCCCCCCCACCCCCCCCCCCACATTCTGGAACCTTCCAAAGTAGGGCAGGGTTACGGCTACGCCCAACTGGCGGCAACCCATATAAGGCGGGCCCTGCTGCCAACACTTGGTCAGGAAATCTTAACATATGGGGGAGCCGGAGGAGAGGCAGGGGCCAGCGGAGTCCAGCCGCAGCGGCCCTGGGTAGTTGCAGGTAGTCCCGCCACATGTCCACC
Source organism: Lissotriton helveticus (assembly GCF_964261635.1). Lineage (NCBI taxonomy): Eukaryota > Metazoa > Chordata > Amphibia > Caudata > Salamandridae > Lissotriton > Lissotriton helveticus. The sequence continues at coordinate 543,152 of NW_027611719.1, forward strand.
CGGTCCGACCACCCATGGCCAGGGACCGACGGGGGGCCAACTGAGGCCGGCTGCAGCCGATAACCTAAGGAAGCCCGGTCCAGAGAAGAACGAGACACCTCTTCCTTTTCCCCTCCGTGACAGCCGCAGCAGCTCTGGGCGGCGGGATGTCCTGTCCATACCTCTGCAGAAATTTGTCCAAGTTGGGCTGGGAGGGAGAGGCGACGCGGACGAGCCTCTCCCACCTCCACGGATAGGAGGTCTCCCAGCCCCCGGCCCAACGCCGAACTCCCCCAGCCAGGCGGTGGTGCCATATTTTCGTAGCACCGAACATACCATGGTGGTGCCCCAGTACTTGCGCAGCACCGAACGTGCAACGGTGCCCATATTTTCGGAGCACCGAATATGCAATGACTGCACCGATACTTGCGCAGCACCGAACGTGCGCCGCAGGTGGCCATACCTCCGTAGCACTGGGCATGGGCCTTGTGGAGCACAGGGTGTGGAGAGACCATCGTGCATGCCCATGAAAGAGAACGGCCTAGAGTGCACCGGGAGAAGGAGACGGCGCGAACGAGTCTCCCTTGCCCCCCCCAGGCGGGGGCATCACAGCCGCACCCCAGCCGAATGTCCCGCTTCCACAACACAGAGTTCCACTCCCTATTTTGTCCTCAGAAAGGTCTCTTCCACTCTTGCAGACTCGATGAGAGGGGACTGCTGCAGGGCCTCAAAATGGCGTCTGGGTCCGCTGGAAGGCGGGTCTCGGCCGCTAGAGTAACTTTGAACAGCAATGTAACTCGGTCGCTTGCCCACCGGGACACGAGCCCCCACCTCCGACAACATCTCCACAGCCTTGAAGAGTCTGCAAAGGTACCCGGCGGAGCCCTCGGCCCCTGCAGGCTTCCGGTAAGGGACAACTGCCTTGATCGCCAACAAAATAAACATGACATTGCCACTCCTTCTGTTAGCATGAATTCTTGAACTGCCGAAAAGGACTCTGGTCCAACTGCCGGTTGTAGGAAACTTTTTCCTGATGCTACTTCCGGACTGACCCGGCCCCGCCCAAAATGGCGCCGGTATCAATAGGAACTTACGAACACCTCGTGGTGTTTCTTTTTGCTAAATAAAAAAAAACTTGATGTTCTGAGACATGTATATGATCCTTTGTACACTTGACAAGAAGAAAGGAGAGCTCACTCGACGAACATGTAAAAAGGATCCCGTTAAAAATGATGATTACAAATGTACAATGTATTATATTTTTTATATATATATAGCTGATGTATAACCTCGCTTATGACGCACGCACACGGTATGCATATAGGAAATCTGATTGCAACTAGTCTGACTATGCTTCTAAATTATGAAATAAATGCCCCCGAACCCCCCCAGCCAGTTGATAGACGTTTTAGTTTGCTACAAATGAATTGATAAAACTTTCTAATGTTTTTTATTGCTGCAAAACAACACCCCCCACTGTACGCACTTTAGCCATTGCCGTGTCCGGCCAAATACGACTGCACCCTCATAAATCCACGTACTATGATTTTGCAAAAATAAAGGTTTTCGAAATTATGAACGGGTATTGCATGCTTTATTTGAAATATGGGATCGGCGGGAGAGTTCTTTTCTGTGCACCCTACCCTGCTCTCTCTTTAAGGTTATTAGAAGATGGTTGCCCAGCCCCGGAGGAAGGATCGGATCTACGACACGATACTCTGCCTTCAAGGTACGCGACTGACTCATGAACTCTCGCGTGGAGAAAAGACCTCGACTTCTGAGGATGGGTAAAACGAAACGGTATAAATAATGGAATGTAAAAGAAGGGTAAAATAAAACGATGTAAATGTTATAAAGTACGACGCTCAAAGGTATTAGGGAACAGAGCTGACCAAAGAACTGAAGAACCTTAGAACGTCACAGCATTGAAGGAGATTTAAGGATCCCGATAGTGAGATACATCTACTAGGTACCTCTGGTTTCCTTTTTACGTTTCCCTGCACACAACCTATAAGGACACACTGCCCCCCCCCGACTCCAGAAACCATACCCCAGGGATTCTACCCCGAGGAGGAAAGACGAGTATGAGGTAAGTAAAGGACTCTCGAATCCATGTATTTGATATGCGCGAATGTTGTCCCCCTCCCTTCCCCTCTTTTCCCTCCCTCTACAGGTTACATCAGGGGCCGCAACCAAGGTATGGCGAAGATCTGAAGCCTTGCCCCGTCTGATACGCGAAGCGGACCAACGCTGCAAGGTGGCGCCTAAGCACGCCCACAAACTACTCACGTAGCAAACGAGCCCATAAATTTAGTATGATCTGATGAAAAATGATCACCCTTAACCCATGCTGCACGAATGAACCCATGTCACGTATGATTCGAAACTATGAGAGAATGTGTGTGTGTGACTGAAGCGTTGACTCAACTGGTCGAAGGACCAAGAATGCAAGAAAGTGCGACACAGTGGTACCCGTTTTCCTTTTTCTCAAAGCATGTCCCCTCTACCCTGTCTAATGCTCGTCCACCTCAAACTGCATGCTTTCAAGATTCTAACGCAGACCCGTAAATGTCCTTTGCTGTGTAATGCACTAAATAGCCTTTCTTAAATACACTGCCACTCTCCATGTCGCACGTGTACTATTTAGCCTGCTGTTGCACTCTCTCTCTCTCTCTCTCTCTCCTTCACACTCCCACTCTTCCGAGCGATTAGCTCCGAAATTGGCAGACTGCTACCCCTAGCGCACCACCCAATTGGCTCCAAATACCGCCAGTATTTGCACAAAACTTGTCTTTAATAAAATCACCATGAGACCGTGTCACTACCTCTCCTTTCTGCTAAATTGACGAAACCGAGAATTGGCCATAAGGGAAAGGACAGGTAAGACGACTGAGGTTCCCTAATCTGACCCGTAATGAGGGAACTACATGTCAGCGGCTCCTATTATGAGATAAAATGCCTCAGATGACGCGACCTTCCCCGTTCCGAATTGTCGCAATACCCAAACCGTAAAGGTAATCGAAACCTCCCCATCTTCCCAGGACGCACCCAGTATTGCGTTCAGTTGCCCCCGATAAGAGTTTTTAACTATCCTTCACCCCCCGATCGTAAGAGATGGGTCGACTTGCGACTAACGCAGGCCAGCTGTGGTCCCTAGAAATGATTTTTTCGATAGGCAAATTTCAGAGTTTGGAATTCGAGAAATGCCACTGAACGCTCACCAACTGAACTGTGGCCTTCTGCCGATAGTACCCTTATAACCCAAAGTAAGATGATGCCCCCCCATCACAGTTTTCTATGTCCCTAGTTATTTTCCCATGAGACCCCTGTCTTTTCTAATTTAGTAATCAGGCCGCGAGAGGCTGCATAGGAACCAGAATGATGTTTTACAAAGTTAAAGATTAGACCGAAGCGAAGAAAACCATTACAATGAACCTTGTCGAAAGCGAAAATGTTTAGTTAAAAGGCAGGATGCATTGATAAAATGAAAGATGTTTAGCCTATGTTCGTCCCTCAGCGAGATACCTATTAGTACCATGTTGATAGCTCACAACACCCTTTTGTAAATATAAACCCCTAGAGAACGGTATAGCTTTGTCAGGCTTGTATTACGAAGGTGGGTCTCCATCAGATGAACTGTCGTGACTATAGTAAACAGTTGTGAAGGAAAGTCATAGTAAATCCAGCAGGCCCACCATCAATCATTTATATGTCAGTTGTGAACCCTAATATAACGGACGTTTCTATTGTCATTTACCTGGAGCTGGGAGAGAAATAGACTTGTGTGATTACCTTCCTCTGCCCATTCTCTAAAGACTGTCTTTTCAAACTCCTTCAAGGGTACAGCTGTCGGAGGAAAGAAGGACCGGATGTGGGAGCACGTGGCCTGACTACAGACTATGGAACGTCTGCGGCATGGGCCAAGGCGAGACCGCGACAGAACGGAGCTGCAGGACGAGGCACTATTTCCGTCAAAACAAGAGGAGAGGGCTGACCTGATGCCCCTGTCCAATGTTCAAATGTGTGCCGAAAGGTCCCCGCTCCCTAAACTCGGTCATAAGCCCGCCTACCTGAAATCTCTCGTTCCCCTAGTTTGTTCCCGACCTGGCCATTGCTCCACCCCCCTTTTTCTCCGACCTACCCTATGGACTATTTGTACACTCTTCTTCCACCTGAACTTTTTGACTATCGACTCCGAAAGACACAGGGCGAAAAAGACCTTTTCGACCAGAAACGCGAGGAAAAGGTCGTGCCCTGCAACACGGGACCTAGAATAGAGCTGGACCCTTAGCTCCACCGCCGGTGCTCCACAGCGCCAACAAAGGACTGAGAACTCAGTAACTTCGAACATTGACACCCTCAATCATCGTTTCTGCTACGTCTCGTTTCTCTCCCAGCCACCATTGTATTGATTATGCTCCAACCAAATATATACGGAGCCTGTATATAATAACCTGTATGCAATGTACTGACTGCTCTCTACAGAATCATTTTTTGTATTACCTTACTATGACTTTCCTGCTAACAAGTTTATCAAAGTTTTTCAATAGGCCCGCCTCCTAAAACTAGAGATCTTAAATGTAGTGTTTACGACTCCTTCACCTGGGGTCCTACTGCTTTTTCTTATGCCCACCATAATAGACTTGAATAGGAAATAGATCAGCAAGATGTCTTGAATATGTTAAAGGGAGGACTGTGGAAAATTAGTACGGTTTGGTAAACATTATCTGCACCATCTTGCCTTTTCCCCTGATGCCACACTTTTGTCGTGCGCGCCCGCCATTTTTTTAGGTGCCTCGATCAGGACCATCCCTTTTGCACGCCACTGGCCCCCAACATAGCCCTTCGCCCTTGCCAAGCCTGCACGCTGACCAACTCCCCCTCGCTCGCACATGCTTTGAGTCATAAACCCCTCTTCAGCGCAGTTCTGCCTCAAAGCCCCATCCTGTTCCCAGCGCGACCCCTCCCTTCATTCTTTTCATAGTCCCCGGCCCTTTGATACAAAAAAAACCCCTTTTCCTGTGCCCGTTTGTCTTCCTTGTTCCCAGGCCGACACCTAGCTCTGCGATACTATTCCTTGCCCCTCCCCGTACAGTTGAAAGCTTCCCTCATCAAAGGACCCCCGAGTTGATCAGAGCCCCCACCCCACGAGATCCGATCGAACCCCCCACACTCCATGAATCGGCGGAATATCCAGCTGCGCGATAACCATCACCTGTTGTGACCGGGGTGGGGACTTCTACTGTAAATGTGTGTGGGAATGGGCCCGAAGGGGAGATTCCGGGAATGTCTTTCCATACATCAAAGCATTGCCATGAATATGTAAACTGTAATAAAGCCACAAAAACCTGTATATAAGGGGCCAGGCCTCAGAAATAAGTTAGAGCACCTCATGACGATACCTGCTGTCTGATTTGTCGTGTTCTCCTCCGGAGAGAATAAACCTTGTTTCCTGCCTTCCAGTCTCCAGCGCCTGCCTCTTCATTGATTAATGTTTCGTGGGTTAAAGAGGCGATACCGCCGGGCAAATACCGATTGTCCCCGACCTTAGTTTCTACACTAGCACCATTGGTTTTGCAAATGCTTGCTTGATCTTGTTATTAGCTACTGTTGGTAAGAACTCCTGCAGCAAGCTAGAGCCTCGAAGGGCGGCATGAATCGAGGGATTTGTTATTTGTAGACGTGCAATGAAGTCTGTGCTGGCCAGCCTGTGGCATGTTTATGCAGACTCGAGGTGGCGCTTTTCCTATAGTCCCCACTTTGTTTCTGGAACTCAGAGTTTGTTGCTTCGGCCTGCATGGGGGGGCTCTCAGGGGGCACTGTGGATGGTAATCCCCACCCCAGGTGACCCCTAAATGTACATCATTCAAGGTGATCAGTAAAAGGCGATGTTGATGAGATGATGTCTGAAGGGTGTGATCGTAACCTTGGCTTCCCCACTTGACCACGATTGCATGAACCTGTGACACGAATGTCTCGTCCTGCACCTCTCGCTCTCTACCTGGCGAGCACCGGCAGCAGACTGAACCTCAACATCAAGAGTATCTGTTTGGGACCAGCCATGCCTAGAAGTGTCTCCCTTGCCTTATATTGTACTAGTCTCACTATTCACCATCTGGTGAAGTGAGACCACGAGAGCTGTCTCGTCTGCTACAATAATAACCTTTATGAAATGCTACGCCGGCGTCTAGGCGCTGTTCATTGGGTGAGGTGCATGCTATGTGGAGGCCACGATCATGAAAGGCTTCTGCTGTGTCTTAAGAGGTTGGCGAGATGCTGCTTGCTTGCGCTGCCGCAGTCCACAGGTGACCGGTCACTTCGACATGTACAGTGGAGTTGTAGTCCGTGTGTGCTGTGCGGTGCATCCTGCTTTTTCCTTCCACACCGGCTGTTTTTGAGTGGAGTTGGAGTTGTAGTCCGTGTTTGCTGTGCGGTGCATCCTGCTTTTTCCTTCCACACCGGCTGTTTTTGAGTGGAGTGGGAGTTGTAGTCCATGTGTGCTGTGCGGTGCATCCTGCTTTTTCCTTTCACACTGGCTGTTTTTGAAAGGAGTGGGAGTTGTAGGCCGTGCGTGCTGTACGGTGCATCCTGCTTTTTCCTTCCCCACCGGCTGTTTTTGAGTGGAGTGGGAGTTGTAGGCCGTGTGTGCTGTGCGGTGCATCCTGCTTTTTCCTTCCCCACTGGCTGTTTTGAGTGGAGTGGGAGTTGTAGGCCGTGTGTGCTGTGCAGTGCATCCTGCTTTTTCCTTCCACACCGGCTCTTTTTGAGTGGATTGGGAGTTGTAGTCTGTGTGTATTGTACGGTGCATCCTGCTTTGTCCTTCCACACCCGCTGCTTTTCAGTGGAGTGGGAGTTGTAGTCCGTGTGTGCTGTGCAGTGCATCCTGCTTTTTCCTTCCACACCGGCTGTTTTTGAGTGGAGTGGGAGTTGTAGTCCGTGTGTGCTGTGCAGTGCATCCTGCTTTTTCCTTCCACACCGGCTGCTTTTGAGTAGAGGGGGAGTTGTAGTCCGTGTGTACTGTGCAGTGCATCCTGCTTTTTCCTTCCACACCGGCTGCTTTTGAGTGGAGTGGGAGTTGTAGTCCGTGTGTGCTGTGCGGTGCATCCTGCTTTTTCCTTCACACCGGCTGCTTTTGAGTGGAGTGGGAGTTGTAGTCCGTGTGTGCTGTGCGGTGCATCCTGCTTTTTCCTTCCACACCGGCTGTTTTTGAGTGGAGTGGGTGTTGAAGGCCTTGTAGCTACCTGCTGGTGTCCCTTCTATCCACCTGGCCCACCCCCTCCCATGCATACTGTTTGCACTACGCGCCTGCACCACTGAAATCCTTGCACTGCCCCTACCTGCCCGCCACTGCCAGGGCGTTGAGCTCTGGTGTCTGTTGAATGGCAGAAAGGCAAATTCCTCTTCTTGCCATTACATCTTCGCTGGATGGGGCTTGGAATAAAGCAGATCCTTCTCTGCACCCCTCTTCCAAGTCAGTCATCTATTAAACTTTACTCCTCCCAGAGCAGGGTCTGCTATCCACCCCTGCTAGGGGAGCTCCTGTTGCTCCGGGGTGGACCTTACAAAGCATGTTAACAAATTGCTGTATTTAGTGCATGCCTTCGGGTCCCTCACCTCTGTCCTGAGTAGACTCGGCCTTGGATGCTGTATCCTGTCCTTGCCGTTGGGTGGACAGAGTAGAGAATTTACCGTCTGTAGCCTGTCCCTGTAGAGGGTGCTTCACCGTCACGCCGGTGTGGCCCCGGTACAGCTTTACTGGCTGTCTGTAGTTAGTGTATGACATGGGTTAGTGGAGTTGTTGTTTTTTCTTTACTCCTGGGTGGAGTAAACCGGAGCAATGAAATTCTGACATTCCCATTTCACTTATAATTGGTGATCATAACTAACTCACTCTCAATAACTCACTCGCTAACTCTCTCACTCTCACTAACTAAATCTCACTCACTCTCACTAACTCAATAACTCTCTCTCACTAACTAACTCACTCGCTAACTCTCTCACTCTCACTAACTCTCTCACTAATTTCATCACTCTTACTAACTCTCTCAATCTCTCACTAACTATCTCCCACTAATTAACTCACTAAATCTATCACTCTCAATAACAAAGTAAGTAACCTTCACTCTCCTGTTATTTATACCCACCCCTTTGTGGAAAAGTAAATTTTGCCATGTTGTATGTGCCTACGTGTTCCCTATGTTATGTTATATGTGCATGATCGATATGCATGTATTCCCCTATGATCGATTAAAGACGCAATTATAGTTGTGTCCATCTCTAGTATGCCAGTTTCCAGTTTTCGTGAATACAACGAATATCGGGCCTATGTAAAGCTACGTTGCCACGTTTTACAGTGTGCACGTTAATTCATTGAATTATCCCCGTTTCTAGGCCTCAAAAGGGCCCGGACTTAGATTCAGCGCCTGTTTTCTGAACCCTCTCCAAGGAGCGATACAGCCCCCACCTGTATCCCTGACTCTTAGCTTACTTTCATGCCTCGCAGTGCCCGGCTCGGCCTGGCTCTGCCTCCCAGTCTGCCAAGAATATGTTATGTTTCTAGTTATCAGTCCAGCCCTCCTTCTCTGCATTCCTAAGCTACTGAATCGCATCAATAGTTTCCGTCATGGTCTAGCCTTTATGTCTCCATGTAAGAGAAATACTGTATTAATATTTATAGAATATTCCCCGCACACGCACTACATGTAGAATTATGCATGCACCAGTCTTAATGTCTGTTAGCCTTTACTCTGATAACTTTTGGATTCTATCAACATGTACTCTAAACACCAGATACTAGATATGCCTGGGTACATGTCGCTCTGACACTCCAGACTTTAGTCTCCTCTTCTAGCGCAGAAGTCATAGCCCCCCAGTTCTCCCTGGTAACACGTCATTGTCAGTTTGCGCGCACCACTAGGTTAGAGGTCCCAGCTGCTCAGGTAGCCCCCTCCATGTTTCCGCCCCGTTTATGACATATTCTGTTACGTTTACATCACATGTCTGTGTATACGCCCTGTACACGCCTTCTTGTTACCTCATTTTGCCCTTATCTTTCGCGACTGCTACAAACTCCGCCTACTGCTACGCCTACTGTATTGAATGCAATGTATTTTGTTTAACTATATATACTAATGTTCTGTTATTAAAAGTTATGCGCATCATTCCCAGATCCTGCCCCCGGCAGCTGTCGGGCCCTGCCATCCCATTCCCATGCAGGCTGTCCTGTTCCTGTCCTTTTATGCCTGATTAAAGCCTGTACACTCTAGCTACCTCGAATCTTGACTCTTATTTATTGAGCTATCTGTTTGTATGAGTATCCCGAAAAATAGAACCGGTAATTAATTATTTATTTACCACATAATGGCGCCCGAATAGGGACTTGCCCTTTCCCCACGCGCCGGAGAAGCCACGCAGGCCCCCTGATCCTCTGCAGCCGTGACGGAACCATACCGTGCACGTGCAGATATTTCTGCTTCAAGTATCCCTCAGGCCCACGGAGGAGACGGAGGTTGCGGTCCAGCGTCCAGACGAGGTGGTGGAGGAACGCGGCGAGTCCCGACCAGAGCCCAAGCCGAGAGTCCAAGGTCCGAGGTATCCGGAGGCCCGCCTGTAACTAAAGTCCGAGGTTCGTCCGTCCGTCGTCGTAGCAGTCCAGTCCAGTCCGAGGCCTTCCGTTCTTGCTGCCCGGTGAGTACCATTGCTGGGGTAGTATCTAGACAGGGTCAATTGATTTATCTCTGGTCCGTGGGTTTGGGTACACAGATCCAACACGAAGTGTCCACTTAGGTGGATGCGGGTCCTGACGTGTCTCTTTATGGGACCGGTAAGTTTCGTACTGTTTTAGCAGTGCATCTAGTCATTCTAGTAAGTTTCTGTTCCAGTAAGTTCTGTTTTTGAGAAATTCATGTATTCTGTTTTCAGTATTTCAGGTAATATTCTGTCCAAAATGTTATTTCATGTGTTTTCAATGTCGTGGTATGAATGATTCGTTTTTCAGTTATTATTGTGTTTATCGTGTATTGTATTGTGTCCAGACTCCAGCCTAGTTATGCCTCTGTTCTCAAAGTTACGTCAGTTAAAAACTAGAAAAGGTCTGCTCGAGGAAGCAGTTCCTGTCCCGCCTAGGGACAGTCCAGGTCATTTTATGTATCAAAAGCATGGCATAAGTGCCATATTATATCTAGATTTATGGGTGGAGTACACCAAGGAATTAGAGGAAAAGTATAGATGGCCCGTATCAGGTACGTGGGATGCCGAGTGCATCATGCGAGTAGAAGAAGCATTATGGAAAAAGAAAGCCAGACAGTCCCAGAGAGACGCCATCGAGTTATGGCGCAAAGAATCTCATAAAAGAACAGAAAAAGAAATCATAAAGTCTGAATTAAGTAGAGAATCCTCAGAAAGAGCCCAAGAAAGGGAATTAATTGAAGTAGGTGAACGAGTTAAAGCCGAACAGTCAGACAGACAGAGAAATGCCCTCATTAAGGGTATGTATCCTCTTCTTGCCGAGGGTTTGCCAAAAGCAACCCCGGAAGCACCATGTAATTTTCCGCCGCCATTAGTTCCGATTAAGCTACGTCACAAACCGACCGCAGCTGATATTTTTCTCTCGTCCTATTTGGACGACACAGTCCCAGAATATGCGAATCCTGCTCCGCCAGCTCCGGTAAATAATGTAATTCCTGTTCCTCCAGCCACCGGGGCACCTGTTACAGCACCTGTTACGGTACCCCCGGTCCAGTCCATAGTACAAGTTCCCGCTACATCGGTCACTCTGCCAGCACGAAGAGTATCAGTCGACGATTCCAGTTTAGGGGCCGAGGGAGGAGGTCCTCCGGGTACCCCGCCGCCACACAAACGTATAACGTTAGTCGAGTTACATGAACGTGCGTTACAGCGTACGCCCAAACATCAGTCCGTTGCAGATATCAGGCGAGCTCTCACCGAATGCCGTTATGATCCAGTCCCAGGCGATGATAATATGGTTATATATTCATTGCGCGCAAGACGGGTGACCGAGTATTTGGACACCCTACCGAATATGAAAGAAGATCTAGACAGAATATATCGTTTCATCCGTACAGGAGAAGATCCAGAAAGTATTGGCGAAATCATGTCTCTAAGGAAAGCTGAGACTCAGCTCATGCTATTAAAGTTTCTAATCAATTGTTTAATAAGGGAACAAGATTATCCAGACAAAGATCCAATCGAAATGAAAGTCCTGACAAAGTGGAGTGATCATATAGCCGAGGGAAGACACAAGACACTCAGTAGTATAGACAGTATGTACAAGAAAATTCGTAAGGAAATAATAAGGTTACACGAGAAACGCAAAACAGCACAAGTAAGCGAGAAAGAAGATAACTCTGATACTGAAGAAGTAGAAGACGAGAATACCGCCAGAATAGCGTATGTAGGTAAATCTAGATTTCCAGACCGACATTCACGCCTAGAACACAAGAAAGTCTTTCATCTTCCAGCACCAGAACAATATTCTCTAGAACAAGTATTTCAAGCTACCGATCACATTCTGAAATCACGAATCGGTTATAGTGAACTTAGTACCATGCATGAACAAGAACTAGCCCGATCAGCAGTCCGATGGATTACTGATTCTACCACTTTTCCAGACGAAATAGTGGCACAAATGTTTCTGAAACTGCCCCCAGCCGAGCAACGACTGGTGGGTATGTATATGATCCAGCACCTCATTACACTATATGAAGGACAACATTCTGATCCAGATCCGTTACATGATATTCTGAACGAGTTACTCCAGTATAAATGGAAAGGTTTAGGTACCGATTTAAGTAGTGTCATTCTAGAACAGCGCCACAAATATAGAACGTTTCTGAACCCGCATTTTGTTCACGTCTCACCTCCAGAAAGTAAACCATTTTACATAGATAGACAGCATCCGTTACGAGAAGTACACCCAGTTAGGACACCGGGTGGTGAAATGCAACGAGTATTTGTTTACACCCCTATCACATAGATGGAACTCTTAGAGATGAAGAAATTAATTCCCTGTCACGACAAAGATCCAGCAGGGTTCCATCGAGAATTAAAAGACATGCTCCGTATGGGAGAATACACGTATCCAGATATCATTAAAATGTTAAAGGTCCTGTTGCCCGCAGGGGTATATGAAAAACTCAAGGAAAAGGAATGGGAGGTGGGAGAGAAAAAGATTGATTGGACAGCTCTAGAAGCTGAAGATAAAATACGAGTACCAGGTACCGGTCTTGGGGACAAATGTAAAGAATTGCCCGAGTTATTGATACAAGTTTTGCCAAGGTTATTAGCCACGAAAAAGGAAGATTGGGATGCAATCTCAGCATGTAAACAGAAACAGGATGAAGATACTAGTGATTTTTATTCTAGATTTGAAAAATGTTTTATTATTAACAGTGGTTTGAAGACAGGTAGCGAGTCATACCCTCATCTTTTTGTTACTAAACTAGTCGAGAATTCAAGCCCACAAGTTAAAAATCGAGTTTTGAAAGTCGAAAGTACCTGGCAAGCTAGTACCCCGTCACAAATGTTACAGATGCTCCAGTATCACCAGAATAGAATCAGGGAAGAGCAAGAACACGAAAGGAGACGTATGAAAGACACGAAAATGAAAGTACTAGTTGCACAATCTGTTCCACAAGACAGTCAGAAGAGGGGTCCGAATCAAGCCAGTCATCCTGCAGCTCCCGTTAAAGGGACATGCAATTATTGTAAACAACCAGGTCATTTTATAAACGAGTGTGCAGTTCTGAAACACAACATAGCAACTGGTAAGACTAAAGAAAGACCACGTCCGCCTAGACAAGAACAAGTTTCACAGACTTCCCAGACACCACAGAATGCACAACAGACAGTTCCAGCACCGCAGCCTATTGCTGCAACACAGCATGTTACACAGCAGATGTACCAGTATGCCCAGACAGAGTATCCAGAGTATCAACCGTATTCATGAAACAGCCTAGAGAGGGAGGTAGGCTTGCCTCTCATCGAGATACCTGTAGATCAAGAGGGTCCCTATGTACATAGTCAAGTATTGGGGAAAGACAGAAAGTTTTTGATTGATACAGGGGCAAGTAGGACTACTATCAGTCATGACGAGGTTCCAGGGGCTCCGCTCTCAGGCTCTAGAAATGTTTCCCTTGGATTTTCAGGAAAGCCTATTGTTAACGAGATTTCAAAGCCAGTTACTCTAGAAGTTGGTCCATTGTCCCGAACTACTGATTTGTTACTTACGAAGTCATGTCCAGAAAATTTGTTAGGCATTAAAACATTAAAAGAATTAGGTGCAGTTATTTGCTGCTCTCCAGAAGGAATACGATTGTTTTTAAGAGACTTTAAAGGTCATTATGTATTACGTGATTTTGATCCAAGATTGTCCAATGTTCCACAGCATTTATGGGCGCAAGGTCCAACTGATGTAGGTTTTATGCGAATCACACCCCATCGTGTGACCCTCAAGCAAGGTATAGTCTTGCCACGGATCAGACAGTACAGATTGCCACCTGAGGCTGTAGCAGCCTTATCCAAAATTATTGACGAGCTCATTGCTCAAGGAGTAGTCGTAGAAACTGACTCCAATGTATGTAATTATCCTATCATTCCAGTCATGAAACGTACTGATCCAAATGCACCTCCAGTATATCGATTAGTGATTGACCTTCGAGAACTTAATAAATGTATCATACCCCAGTATCCAGTAGTCCCAGATATTTCATCTCTATTAACAGCTATTGATTCTGAAGCTACATTTTTTACTGTTATAGACCTCAAGAATGCATTTTTCAGTGTCCCGATTCATCCAGACAGCCAGTACCTTTTCGGTTTTTGTTTAAATGGAAGGAGCTATAAATTCACACGAGCTCCTCAAGGTTTCACAGAAAGCCCTAGTATTTACAGTCAAGCACTTAAAAGACAACTAGGCAATATTCACATGCCAACTGACACTGCCCTGCTCCAGTATGTAGATGATCTACTGATCACAGCCCGTTCTGAACGTGACTGCGAGCGAGCGTCACTTACAGTTCTGTATTTCCTAGCCGAGATGGGGCACAAGGTGTCCCCTTCGAAGCTTCAATTCTGTGTCCAGCAAGTGATCTACTTAGGCCACTTACTGTCCAAGTGGGGTAGGCAGTTGACACCAGACCGTATCCAGTTAATAGCGAGTCTTCCACAGCCCAAGACACAGAAGGAGGTACGTGCTTTTATTGGCCTCACTTCTTATTGCAGACAATGGATTCCTCAGTATGCATTTCTAGCAAAGCCACTGATACAGTTAACGACACAGGAGGCAGCCATATCGACTGTCCTCCCTTGGACATCTGAACATACACTTAGTTTTAATGAGTTAAAGAAAGCTTTATGCCAAGCACCTGTTCTAGCTACACCGAACTACAGTAAGCCTTTTACACTTTTTGTCACAGAACGTGATGGTACTGCATTATCTGTTCTCACACAAGATCAAGCCGGACAGTACAAGCCTTGTGCTTTTTTTTCGAGCACATTAGATCCAGTAGCCCAGACTTTGCCTGCGTGCCTCAAGTCAGTTGCAGCCACAGCTCTAGCAATCAGACAAAGTGATTCCATAGTATTAGGACACTCCCTGACAGTACAAGTTCCACACTCCGTGGAAGTTCTTTTAAACTGAACACAGACTCAGCACTTGACCATTGCACGTTTAACAGGTTATGAACTGACACTGTTCCAGCCACACATAGAAATCAGACGCTGCAACGTTCTAAATCCTGCTACTCTGTTACCGTCAGTTACTTAAAATCCTGCCACACATGACTGTGTGGAAGTCATTAACACTATGACTAAGCCAAGACAAGACCTGACAGACATTGCATTACCTGATCCCGACCTGACACTTTATGTGGATGGTTCATGTATGAGAACGAGTACAGGAGAACTAGTAGCCGCGTATGCAGTGACTACTGACACTGAAGTTATTGAAACACACCGTATTGACACACTGTCTGCTCAAGCAGCAGAGCTAGTTGCTCTGACCCAAGCCTGCATACGTGCCAAGAACCTGAAAGTAAACATATATACAGATTCACGTTACGCATTCGGAGTTGTACACGACTTCGGAGTGCTCTGGCAGGAGAGAGGTTTCATGACTTCTCATGGAACCAAGATTCAGCATGGTCTCCTCATTCAAGCTCTGTTAGATGCAATACATTTACCGACAGCTATCGCTATCATGAAGTGCAAGGCACATACGAAAGTTACTGACATCATTTCCCAAGGTAATGATCTAGCAGACCGAACAGCCAAGCTTACAGCTCAGACACCAGACATTCCAGTTAACAAGACACAGACATCCACTCCAGAACAGATTACTTGTATGACAGTTAAGGACCCTACACAAGATGTCATAGACATACAGTTACATGCTACTCCTGAAGAAATCAAGAAATGGTCCGAACAAGGAGGGGTCCAGACAGATCAGGGATGGTTGACGAAGGGAAAAGACACATGGTTTCTCCCCGACTCTATGGTTCAAGTCATTATCAATACCGCACATAGTCCAGCACACCTAGGAGAAAAAGCCATGTTAGACAGTATTCAGAACCTTTGGTTTAACAAGCACTTACGAGCTGCAGCCAAGCAGAAAGTCCGTACTTGTATGATATGTTGTCAATTCAATCCAGGTAAAAGTGTCCCGGTGGAACAAGGTGGATTCCAACCTCCTGACCACCCTTTCGAAGTCCTCCAGATGGATTATATTCAGATGGAGCGATGTCGAGGTTTCAAGTATGTCCTTGTAGTTGTATGCGCTTTGTCCAGGTGGACAGAAGCATATCCAGTTCCAGATTACACAGCAGCGACCACTGCCAAGCAGTTGGTTCGTGAATTCTTCCCCCGTTATGGACTCCCTAGGGTCGTGTATTCTGATAACGGCCAGCCATTCTCATCCGAGTTAATGAAACATGTTTCCCTCTTGTTAGGGTACCAGTGGAAGTTCCATTGTGTGCGCCATCCTGAAGCAGCCGGTCTCGTAGAGAGACATAATCAGACCCTGAAAATCCGTATTGCCAAGACATGTAAAGAGAAAGGTGTAGACTGGCTAGTTGCCCTGCCAGTTGCTTTATTCTTTATGCGAATGGTCGCACACTCCAGATCAGGTCTGTCCCCTTATGAGGTCGTATTCGGCCGCCCCCCAAACATGTGGGGTACACCTAGACCCCGCAGTATTACAGATGTTTCCAGTAATATGTTGACAGATTACCTAGCTTCCTTGATGTCTGCCCTACACTCTTGTCGTTCACAGGTTGCCGCTACATTACCAGACAATACTGAAGTGAAACCGCATGAGGTCATTCCAGGCGACCTCGTCCTTGTAAGGAATTTTGATCGTTCAAGTCCGCTGGAGCCTCGTTGGAAGGAGCCACGACTTGTCCTTCTGACCACCCGTACGGCCGTGAAGTTGGAGGGCCGCAAGGGTTGGGTCCATCTGTCCCATATCAAGAAGTTCCATGGAGTCCGGAAAAAGACATTTTTAAAGGACATTTTTAAAGACTGTCTGAAAGACTGCCTGAAACCAGACATTGATCTGAATCCTGAACTGAAAGTTCCTCTGTTAGAGAAAACTCCGCAACAGGAGTATAAGTTAAAGCTCCGGTCTAGTAAAATAAGTCAGCCAGTTTAATTGTCTAAGTCCCTCTCGGGTGAAACGGTTAGACAGGTATCTGACATGTATGAGATAGACCCCCATAGTGAGAGAGTTAGTCAAAACTCTATCCGATGTATCGTTTTTCTAAGTTTTCTATTGTTTCTAAGTTTGATGGTTACCTGCACAAGTTATGCATTGCATTTATGTTTTCCAATTTCTCATGTAAATAAGTTTTCTAATGCTACAGTAGAGCACACATTTAGTGATCTGCCTCCTCACGAGTTATCCTATCGTCTTGCTATGAGAAATAACACATTTGTAAGAATGTTGCACTATTCACACCAGACCAGCAATGCTACTAATTGTTGGGTGTGTGGTCGACTCCCCCCTTTCCAGACACCGAAGGGAGTTCTGCCACTCTTTCCTTATCCGTTTTCACATAATGGTTCGTGTGGAGCATGGTCCATGTTAACTGTAGGAGAGTAGGGTCTGCTATCCTATGGTCACCCCAAATTTTTGCTTTTTGCTTCACTGGTTTTCGACTACTGAGGCTGTGGGCCTGCTGATCAGACCCCCAGCCTGCTGTTCTCTCACTAAATTAATGACACATGTGCTATAGGCACATACCAATTGGAAATGGACTCCTTGTCAGCCCCTGTAGAATGCACTATAGGTGCACAGGGCACAGGAGCCACTAAGGCCTACCAGGGGCTGCAGCATATCTTTTGCCACCCCTGGCTGGTTCTTAAATTGACACAACTGGCTGATCACTCAGCTGGGGTAAGGTGGTGTACACACCCCTTGCTTAGATATAGTATACCTATGTCTAAACCTATATCTGGACACATGTAAACCTGTGAGCCACTCCTATAGACAGGCCTCACCAATCCTGGAGGCTGGGTGCATGGTTTTTATGTGAGATGGAGCTCTAGCATGAGCTGAGCCTGTCTGCAGCCGTCGGGAACAAATCCCTAAGCTGTTTCAGGATAATGCCATACCATATACTATTAAGTGCCTTATAATCCTCGCGGTTATTTAGCAACTTTGGTTTGGCTTTATCAAAACATGTCGTGTAAGGTGTCATACGCTTTGGAATACCATCCCCTCGCCAGTTCTGGCGACGGGGATGGCATTCCACCCCTCTAGAGGGGTAAGACATGTTACTTCACTTTAATGCGGTTGATTTCTCCAAAGGCCTTAAGATCCACAAAATGGATGCCTCTGCCACAGACAAATGTCTGGACCCCTGGAGCTGACCGAAACTCAGTCAAGGGGGTCCTGGACAAAGGGTTTCCTGTCACAGGAGGGTGTCACCGCCCTCCAGACAGGAGATAGTGTATTGTAGCAGGGAGGTTTGAAAGAAACCAGACACTGCCTGGGGCGCACAAGGCTGCCCCTTGCATAATCCGGCCAAACCGGTTCTGGGGCACTCCAGCCCTCGTGCCAGGGCGGCCTGGATCAAAGGAAGGGGGTGTATCCACCCACTTCCTGGGTCCCACCCATAGGAGGGGACCTAGCAGGTAATCACGCCCACCAGATTCGAATAAGAGTGGGAGCAGTGCCCATGCACATCAGATTTCCTGGAAGAAACATTTGAAACGATATTCTGGACCCTTCGCCCTCCATCTCAACGTGGAAGCCCGAAGAATCTCCCTTGTGGTCAAGGAGTGACCACCCTGCAGCAGCAGGCACCATCCAGCCCTCGACGTCTACTTAGTTGCAGTTCCCGCCGGAACTCGAGCGACTGAGATCGACGAGATCAAGCCTGCCCAGCTTCTAACAGCCCGATCCACAGTCCCTGCAAAGCTGAGACCCGTGGAGGCGACCGGAAGCGTGGGGCACGCCATCTTGAAGTGACCACAAGACGCTGACCGTGCAGCCCACGAGTGACCCTCGAAGCTGTACACCGGGGTTTGAGAAGCCCCCACCCTGAGCTACTCCTGAGCCGAAGTTCAGCCCTCCACACTCGACGAGTGCTGCGTGGGGCCCTTTGGCATGATTTGGCTCAACGCGTTGGCCCGGTCACTTGCCAGCTGGCTTGTGGTCCCTGTGCCGACGAACTACCTAAAAAGACTTGTGATTCTGGTTGCTCCAGATCCACAACAGCTCCCCTGAAAAGGAGCCCCGACTCTGACCTTCCTGGTCCGAGTGAGAAGCAATCTTCCGATCCTGCGTGGATTGCTCTTACCAAGGCTTGTTTGCTCCAAACTTGAAGCCGACTGCACCGACGGTGAGAGCCTGCGTGGGACAGATCGTGACCTGCTCCTGGACGTCGCAGATGCCCCAGAGCCCACGTGACAGCGGAGAGAAGCTCCTCGACGACCACCTAATTGCGCCCGACATTGCCTGGTTCCGTCCTGGTTCCACCCTGGTCACTGCTGAGTGACCCAGACTCTGTCCCCTCTGCTTTCAGGTACCCTACAACTTGAGTCCACCCTTGGACTCCACCGGACACTTCGTCTTCACCCTGCCTGCAGCCCTTTCAGCTTCAAGCACCAAGAGCCTGCGTGTCAAAACCCGACGCCACTTCGACCCTGTGCACCCACTTCCTGTGGGTGAGGTAACTTTGCTCCGCCGGTGTTCCCACACTGGTGCACACCTCTAGGGTCTGTGTGTTAAGTTTTGTTCCTCTAGGTTCAGCGGAAGTGTCCTTAAACTTTAACTCTATGACTTTTACGCACCATTGGTTAACATTGGTGCATGCGTGCGCTTTCCGCACATCTCCCGAATCCCGAGGGCCATTCCCGACTTCAGCATTGCTTGTCCTGACTGCTCCCAGCGATTCCCTAGGCCCTAGGCCTAACCACTGCTCGAGTGGCCTTTCTTATACCACTTGTTTAGTATATGGTTTGAGTGGCCACCCGCCCTCATCCATAATTGTGCAACTTGTATGTTTAAACAGTGCTTTTTGATTTAACGCTTGTGCCCCTTTATTCATAAAGAATACTGGGGATTGTTTTTAGTAATAAACACATATATTTTTATAATATATACTTGTGTGGTGTACTTTCATTTGGTATTACAGGATTGTATGTGGTAAAACAGCTCGCTTAACACGACCTCTTAAGTTAAGCCTTTAGGCTGCTTAGTCCATGCTACCCCTAGGATAGCTTGTCTAATAAGGTTGACTTACAACCAGACACCATAAGGGGATTGTTTGGTCAGGTAGTAGGTGGTTCCAGAATTGGAAACATCCCCTACCAGGCCAACTTCTCACATTGGTGAGCAGCGGTGCGGATTTGAGCTTGCTGTTGTTTTACCATTGCAATCTTTGTATCAAATTGAAAGATCACATCAAGTACCTCTAGGTACATATAAAATCAAAAGCTTAGCATATTAAGTTCTACTGAACTTAGTAGTTGTAGGTTGAAGGGAGTAGCACACCCCTGACTACAACTCACTAGCAAGGTCCAGTAGGAAAACACTTAGTGTAGGTAAGTGCACCACTTACACCTCACTAGTAACCATGTCTGACACAGGAAAGGCCTCAGGGTCTAGTCCTGTGACAGTTGACCCTACCCAGGCAACTTTTGGATATGACAAACTAACCCGCAGAGACTTGATTGCCTTGTGCAAAGCAAGAGGGTTAAAAAGGGGCAGAAGCCCCACCTGCCTAATCCTGGTAGAAATCCTAGAACAGGATGACTTAGAGAAGGCAAAAGCAGCTTCCCTAGATACAGGAACTGGAGGGAACCCCCCTGCAGTTGATCCCCTTGAAGAGGAGGATGATGATGACTTGGATGAGGACTCAGATGTTGAGGACTTAGGAGTACAGGATCAGGGTAGCCAGGTTCCAGTTGGTAGGCTTAGCCAGGCCAACTTGGACCTACTGGGGAATGGAGAGGGCCAGCACCTCCCCAGAACCCAACATATGATTCCCCCAGGCAACAGAAGAGTGAGATCTCCCTCAGGGGACTCTCATCTTTCTAGTGCCTCCAGAGAATCACAGAGAGGCATGAATGCTTCTCAAAAGTTAGAGCATAGGGCCAGAATGAGGGCTGTCAAACTCCAGATAGAGAGGGAGGAGGTAGCCTTGGTGTGAGAAGTTGGCCTGGTAGGGGATGTTTCCAATTCTGGAACCACCTACTACCTGACCAAACAATCCCCTTATGGTGTCTGGTTGTAAGTCAACCTTATTAGACAAGCTATCCTAGGGGTAGCATGGACTAAGCAGCCTAAAGGCTTAACTTAAGAGGTCGTGTTAAGCGAGCTGTTTTACCACATACAATCCTGTAATACCAAATGAAAGGACACCACACAAGTATATATTATAAAAATATATGTGTTTATTACTAAAAACAATCCCCAGTATTCTTTATGAATAAAGGGGCACAAGCGTTAAATCAAAAGCACTGTTTAAACATACAAAGTTGCACAATTATGGATGAGGGCAGGGGGCCACTCAAACCATATACTAAACAAGTGGTATAAGAGAGGCCACTCGAACAGTGGTTAGGCCTAGGGCCTAGGGAATCGCTGGGAGCAGTCAGGACAAGCAATGCTGAAGTCGGGAAAGGCCCTCGGGATTCGGGAGATGTGCGGAAAGCGCACGCATGCACCAATGTTAACCAATGGTGCGTAAAAGTCAAATAGTTAAAGTTTAAGGACACTTCCGCTGAACCTAGAGGAACAAAACTTAACACACAGACCCTAGAGGTGTGCACCAGTGTGGGAACACCGGCGGAGCAAAGTTACCTCACCCACAGGAAGTGGGTGCACAGGGTCGAAGTGGCGTCGGGTTTTGACACGCAGGCTCTTGGTGCTTGAAGCTGAAAGGGCTGCAGGCAGGGTGAAGACGAAGTGTCCGGTGGAGTCCAAGGGTGGACTCAAGTTGTAGAGTACCTGAAAGCAGAGGGGACAGAGTCTGGGTCACTCAGCAGTGACCAGGGTGGAACCAGGACGGAACCAGGCAATGTCGGGCGCAATCAGGTGGTCGTCGAGGCGCTTCTCTTCGCTGTCACGTGGGCTCTGGGGCATCTGCGACGTCCAGGAGCAGGTCACGATCTGTCCCACGCAGGCTCTCACCGTCGGTGCAGTCGGCTTCCGGTTTGGAGCAAACAAGCCTTGGTAAGAGCAATCCACGCGGGATTGGAAGATGGCGTCTCACTCGGACCAGGAAGGTCAGAGTCGGGGCTCCCTTTCAGGGGAGCTGGTGTGGATCTGGAGCAACCAGAATCACGAGTCTTCTTTTGTAGTTCGTCGGCACAGGGACCACAAGCCAGCTGGCAAGTGACCGGGCCAACGCGTTGAGCCAAATCGTGCCAAAGGGCCCCACGCAGCACTCGTCGAGTGTGGAGGGCTGAACTTCGGCTCAGGAGTAGCTCAGGGTGGGGGCTTCTCAAACCCCGGTGTACAGCTTCGAGGGTCACTCGTGGGCTGCACGGTCAGCGTCTCGTGGTCACTTCAAGATGGCGTGCCCCACGCTTCCGGTCGCCTCCACGGGTCTCAGCTTTGCAGGGACTGTGGATCGGGCTGTTAGAAGCTGGGCAGGCTTGATCTCGTCGTTCTCAGTCGCTCGAGTTCCGGCGGGAACTGCAACTAAGTAGACGTCGAGGGCTGGATGGTGCCTGCTGCTGCAGGGTGGTCACTCCTTGACCACAAGGGAGATTCTTCGGGCTTCCACGTTGAGATGGAGGGCGAAGGGTCCAGAATATCGTTTCAAATGTTTCTTCCAGGAAATCTGATGTGCATTGGCACTGCTCCCACTCTTATTCGAATCTGGTGGGCGTGATTACCTGCTAGGTCCCCTCCTATGGGTGGGACCCAGGAAGTGGGTGGATACACCCCCTTCCTTTGATCCAGGCCGCCCTGGCACGAGGGCTGGAGTGCCCCAGAACCGGTTTGGCCGGATTATGCAAGGGGCAGCCTTGTGCGCCCCAGGCAGTGTCTGGTTTCTTTCAAACCTCCCTGCTACAATACACTATCTCCTGTCTGGAGGGCGGTGACACCCTCCTGTGACAGGAAACCCTTTGTCCAGGACCCCCTTGACTGGGTTTCGGTCAGCTCCAGGGGTCCAGACATTTGTCTGTGGCAGAGGCATCCATTTTGGGGATCTTAAGGTCTTTGGAGAAATCAACCGCATTAAAGTAAAGTAACATGTCTTACCCCTCTAGAGGGGTGGAATGCCATCCCCGTCGCCAGAACTGGCGAGGGGATGGTATTCCAAAGCGTATGACACCTTACACGACATGTTTTGATAAAGCCAAACCAGAGTTGCTAAATAACCGCGAGGATTATAAGGCACTTAATAGTATATGGTATGGCATTATCCTGAAACAGCTTAGGGATTTGTTCCCGACGGCTGCAGACAGGCTCAGCTCATGCTAGAGCTCCATCTCACATAAAAACCAAGCACCCAGCCTCCAGGATTGGTGAGGCCTGTCTATAGGAGTGGCTCACAGGTTTACATGTGTCCAGATATAGGTTTAGACATAGGTATACTATATCTAAGCAAGGGGTGTGTACACCACCTTACCCCAGCTGAGTGATCAGCCAGTTGTGTCAATTTAAGAACCAGCCAGGGGTGGCAAAAGATATGCTGCAGCCCCTGGTAGGCCTTAGTGGCTCCTGTGCCCTGTGCACCTATAGTGCATTCTACAGGGGCTGACAAGGAGTCCATTTCCAATTGGTATGTGCCTATAGCACATGTGTCATTAATTTAGTGAGAGAACAGCAGGCTGGGGGTCTGATCAGCAGGCCCACAGCCTCAGTAGTTGAAAACCAGTGAAGCAAAAAGCAAAAATTTGGGGTGACCATAGGATAGCAGACCCTACTCTCCTACACAACCCCCCCCCAAACGCAGGGACATTAAACTAACCTTGACCAGATAAGTCTTCATGTTCTAAGTGGAAGTACCTGGAGAGACCATCTGCATTACCATGGTCAGTCCCTGGGCGGTGCTCCACTGTAAAGTCCATCCCCTGTAGGGAAATGGACCACCTGAGCAGTTTGGGATTTTCACCCTTCATCTGATTAAGCCATAAGAGGGGCTTATGGTCTGTTTGCACTAGGAAGTGAGTTCCAAACAAGTAGGACCTCAACTTCTTTAATGCCCAAACCACAGCAAAGGCCTCCCTCTCAATGGCTGACCAACGTTTTTCTCTTGGGGTTAGCCTCCTGCTAATGAAAGCAATTGGCTGGTCTTGACCATCTTGATTAAGTTGTGAGAGTACAGCTCCCACCCCCAACTCAGAAGCATCTGTCTGAACAATGAACTGTTTGGAGTAGTCAGGACTCTTTAGGATAGGTGCAGAGCACATGGCCTTCTTCAGGTCTTCAAATGCCTTCTGACAGCTAACTGTCCACTGAACCTTTTTTGGCATCTTCTTGGATGTCAAGTCATTTAATGGTGTCACTATAGACCCATAGTTTTTCACAAACTTTCTGTAATACCCAGTCAGGCCCAAGAAGGCTCTGACTTGTGTCTGGGTAACTGGAGGAGCCCAGTCCTGTATGGCCTGGATTTTGCTTTCCAGTGGCTGAACCTGGCCTCCACCTACTAGGTGGCCCAGGTATACAACCTTACTCTGCCCTATCTGGCACTTTGTGGCCTTGATAGTTAGGCCTGCCTTTTGCAGGGCCTCCAAAACTTTCTTCAGGTGGATCAGGTGATCCTCCCAGGTGGAGCTAAAGACAGCAATATCATCCAGATAAGCTGCACAAAAGTCATCCAACCCAGTAAGGACTTGGTTCACCAACCTTTGAAAAGTGGCAGGTGCATTCTTCAAACCAAAGGGCATTACCACAAACTGATAATGTCCACTAGGGGTAGAGAATGCTGTTTTGGCTTTTGACTCCTCAGCTAGTCTGATTTGCCAGTAGCCAGCTGTCAGATCAAATGTGCTCAGAAACTTGGCAGAAGCCAATCTGTCAATGAGCTCATCTGCTCTTGGAATGGGGTGAGCATCTGTCCTAGTGACAGCATTGAGACCCCTGTAATCCACGCAAAACCTCATTTCTCTCTTACCATCTTGGGTATGAGGTTTTGGCACCAGGACTACTGGGCTGGCCCATGGGCTCTCTGATGGCTCAATCACTCCAAGCTCCAACATCTTTTGCACCTCAGCCTTGATGCAATCCCTGACATGATCAGGTTGCCTGTAGATCTTATTCTTGACAGGCAGACTGTCACCAGTGTCCACAACATGGGTACACCAGTCAGTTTGGCTGGGTGTGAGTGAAAACATTTGCCTGTGAGCCTGCAAAACTTGTCTGCAGTCCCTCTGTTGCTGGTCAGTGAGGCTGCCTGCCAAGGCTACTCCATCAACTGAACCATCATCAGGGTTCTGGGAAAGCAGGTCTGGGAGAGGGTCACTCTCTTCCTCCTGTTCCCCATCTGTGGCCATGAGCAAGCTCATGTCCTCCCTGTCTACAAATGCCTTCAAGCGATTCACATGGATTACCCTGTGAGGGCTCCTGGGTGTTCCAAAGTCTACCAAGTAGGTGACTTCCCCTTTCTTCTCAATAATAGGATAGGGTCCACTCCATTTGTCTTGGAGTGCTGCTGGAGCCACTGGCTCCAGTACCCATACCTTCTGTCCTGGTTGGAACTCTACCAGTACAGCCTTTTGGTCATGCCAAGCTTTCTGCAATTCTTGGCTGGCCTCCAGGTTTTTGGATGCTCTTTCCATGTACTCAGCCATCCTGGAGCGGAGACCAAGTACATAGTCCACTATGTCTAGTTTGGGCTTTTTGAGAGGTAACTCCCATCCTTCCTTCACCAAACACAATGGACCTCTCACAGGGTGGCCAAACAAAAGTTCAAAAGGGCTGTAGCCAACCCCCTTCTGTGGGACCTCTCTGTAAGCAAAGAGCAGGCAGGGTAAAAGAATGTCCCATTTCCGCCTGAGCTTCTCTGGTAATCCTTTTATCATGCCTTTAAGGGTCTTGTTAAATCTCTCCACAAGCCCATTGCATTGTGGATGATATGGGGTGGTAAACTTGTAGTTTACTCCACATTCCTTCCACATTGCTTTTAGATAGCTGGACATAAAATTTGTCCCCCTATCTGATAGTACCTCCTTAGGGAAGCCCACTCTTGAGAAAACTGCAATGAGGGCTTTTGCCACCACAGGTGCTGTGGTGGTCCTTAGGGGAATAGCCTCTGGGTACCTGGTGGCATGATCCACTACCACCAGTATGAATCTGTTCCCAGATGCTGTTTGGGGGTCCATTGGACCCACAATATCAATTCCAACTCTCTCAAAGGGGACCCCCACCACAGGTAGTGGTATTAGGGGGGCCTTTGTTGTGCCACCTGACTTACCACTGGCTTGGCAAGTGACACAGGAGCGACAAAACTCCTTGACATCCTCTGACATGTGAGGCCAGTGAAAGTGTGGAACAAGCCTGTCCCACGTCTTGTTCTGGCCTAAGTGTCCTGCAAGGGGAATATCATGGGCCAAGGTAAGGAGGAATCCCCTAAACTGCAGAGGTATCACCAACCTCCTGGTCATGCCAGGCTTGGGGGCTCTAGCCTCTGAGTAAAGGAGTCCCTCATCCCAATACACAGTATGGGTACCTTGGGCATCCCCAGCAGCCTCAGCAGCAGCCTGCTGTCTGAGGGGTTCAAGGGAAGGGCAATCTAATTGAGCCTGCCTCAGGTCTGCCCTTGAGGGTCCCCCTGTCCCCAGAAACTCAACCTGGTCAGGTTCAAGCTCCTCAGAGACAGTCTCCTCTTGGACTGCAGAATCAGTTTCCTCTGAAACCTGATCCTCAACCTGGGGCAAGGTGGAAGGCGAGGCCTTTCCTCTCTTGCTCCTTCTCTTGGGTTGTGGCTGGTCTATTGTCTCAAGATCCACCACTGGTTCAGGAAGGCACTTCTTAGCCTGAGCCCTTGTCATGGCAAGGACATGCTCTGAAATCCCTAGCATTTCTGCATGAGTCCTGTACTCCACTTCTGACCATGCTGAGCTTTCAAGGTCATTGCCTAACAGACAGTCTACTGGTAGGTCTGCACTCACCACAACTTTCTTTAGGCCATCAACCCCTCCCCAGGAGAAGTTCACAACTGCCACACTATGGGAGGTAGTGGAGTTGCTTGCATTGGTTACTAGGTAGCTCTCTCCTAGTACAATCTGTCCAGGGTCCACAAAGCCAGGGGTCACCATGGTGACACTAGCACATGTGTCCCTGTAAGCTTGAGCCAGTTTCTCATTTATTAAGGGAGTCTGCCTGTATTTGCCCAGGTTAGTGGGGCTTACTGCAGTGGGCAACTCAATGTCCACATCATACAGGAGAACTGCCTGTGTAGGGACTCTGACTAGGCCAGATCCTACTTCAATACCCAGGGTCAACCCAGCTACACCCTTGGACTGTGTTCCACCACTGCTTACTGTACTTGGGGTTGCAGTTGCTTTAGGAGCTGTAGTGGTGGGAACTGGATTTGCCTTGGTGCACTCACTGCCCCAGTGTGAAACTGATTTGCAGGTATTACACCAAGGTGTCTTTGGACCTTTGTTCTTCTTCTTCTTGTTACCATTTTGGGAACCACCCTCCTTACTATTAGTTTGGGGGCCTGAAGACTTCTGGTCTTTTTCTTTATCTTTCTGATTCTGATTACCACCCTTCTGGTCTGTTTTCTTCTGGTCACCACCTTGGTTCTGGGGTTTCTGCTTAATCCTTGTTCTGACCCATTTGTCTGCCTTCTTTCCCAATTCTTGGGGAGAGGTCAGATCAGAGTCAATAAGGTATTGATGCAACAGCTGGTTTGTACAGTTATTAAGGATCTGTTCTCTCATCATAAGATTGTACAATCCTGTATAGTCTGAAACTTTACTTCCCTGTAACCAACCCTCCAAAGCCTTAGTGGCACACTCCACAAAATCAGTCCAGTCTTGAGTCTGTGCTTTCTGGGTGTCTCTGAACAACAACCTGTATTGCTCAGTGGTTAGGCCATACCCTTCAATGAGAGCACTCTTCAAAACAGAGTAGTTTTTGGCATCCTCAGGTCTAACTGTGAGGAGCCTGTCTCTCCCTTTCTCAGAAAAGGAGTACCACAAAATTGCAGCCCACTGGTTCTCAGGAACCTGCTGTACCATGCAGGCTCTCTCAAGAGCAGTCATCCATTTGTGGATGTCATCCCCTTCTTTAAAGGGGGGCACAATCTTGGTCAGGTTTCTATTGTCATAGGCCCTGTCTTTTTCTCTTGGAAAATTGCTGCCACCAGTGACATCTAAGCCACTTAATTTCTGCTCTCTTGCCAAGGCAAGTCTAGCTTGAGCCAAGGCTACCTCCTCCCTCTCTATCTGGAGTTTGACAGCCCTCATTCTGGCCCTATGCTCTAACTTTTGAGAAGCATTCATGCCTCTCTGTGATTCCCTGGAGGCACTAGAAAGATGAGAGTCTCCTGAGGGAGATCTCACTCTTCTGTTGCCTGGGAGAATCATTTGTTGGGATCTGGGGAGGTGCTGGCCCTCTCCATTTCCCAGTAGGTCCAAGTTGGCCTGGCTAAGCCTACCAACTGGAACCTGGCTACCCTGATCCTGTACTTCTAAGTCCTCAACTTCTGAGTCCTCATCCAAGTCATCATCATCCTCCTCTTCAGGGGGATCAACTGCAGGGGGGTTCCCTCCAGTTCCTGTATCTAGGGAAGCTGCTTTTGCCCTCTCTAAGTCATCCTGTTCTAGGAGTCCTATCAGGATTAGGCAGGTGGGGCTTCTGCCCCTTTTTAACCCTCTTGCTTTGCACAAGACAATCAAGTCTCTGCGGGTTAGTTTGTCATATCCAGAAGTTGCCTGGGTAGGGTCAACTGTCACAGGACTAGACCCTGAGGCCTTTCCTGTGTCGGACATGGTTACTAGTGAGGTGTAAGTGGTGCACTTACCTACACTAAGTGTTTTCCTACTGGACCTTGCTAGTGAGTTGTAGTCAGGGGTGTGCTACTCCCTTCAACCTACAACTACTAAGTTCAGTAGAACTTAATATGCTAAGCTTTTGATTTTATATGTACCTAGAGGTACTTGATGTGATCTTTCAATTTGATATAAAGATTGCAATGGTAAAACAACAGCAAGCTCAAATCCGCACCGCTGCTCACCAATGTGAGAAGTTGGCCTGGTAGGGGATGTTTCCAATTCTGGAACCACCTACTACCTGACCAAACAATCCCCTTATGGTGTCTGGTTGTAAGTCAACCTTATTAGACAAGCTATCCTAGGGGTAGCATGGACTAAGCAGCCTAAAGGCTTAACTTAAGAGGTCGTGTTAAGCGAGCTGTTTTACCACATACAATCCTGTAATACCAAATGAAAGGACACCACACAAGTATATATTATAAAAATATATGTGTTTATTACTAAAAACAATCCCCAGTATTCTTTATGAATAAAGGGGCACAAGCGTTAAATCAAAAGCACTGTTTAAACATACAAAGTTGCACAATTATGGATGAGGGCAGGGGGCCACTCAAACCATATACTAAACAAGTGGTATAAGAGAGGCCACTCGAACAGTGGTTAGGCCTAGGGCCTAGGGAATCGCTGGGAGCAGTCAGGACAAGCAATGCTGAAGTCGGGAAAGGCCCTCGGGATTCGGGAGATGTGCGGAAAGCGCACGCATGCACCAATGTTAACCAATGGTGCGTAAAAGTCAAATAGTTAAAGTTTAAGGACACTTCCGCTGAACCTAGAGGAACAAAACTTAACACACAGACCCTAGAGGTGTGCACCAGTGTGGGAACACCGGCGGAGCAAAGTTACCTCACCCACAGGAAGTGGGTGCACAGGGTCGAAGTGGCGTCGGGTTTTGACACGCAGGCTCTTGGTGCTTGAAGCTGAAAGGGCTGCAGGCAGGGTGAAGACGAAGTGTCCGGTGGAGTCCAAGGGTGGACTCAAGTTGTAGAGTACCTGAAAGCAGAGGGGACAGAGTCTGGGTCACTCAGCAGTGACCAGGGTGGAACCAGGACGGAACCAGGCAATGTCGGGCGCAATCAGGTGGTCGTCGAGGCGCTTCTCTTCGCTGTCACGTGGGCTCTGGGGCATCTGCGACGTCCAGGAGCAGGTCACGATCTGTCCCACGCAGGCTCTCACCGTCGGTGCAGTCGGCTTCCGGTTTGGAGCAAACAAGCCTTGGTAAGAGCAATCCACGCGGGATTGGAAGATGGCGTCTCACTCGGACCAGGAAGGTCAGAGTCGGGGCTCCCTTTCAGGGGAGCTGGTGTGGATCTGGAGCAACCAGAATCACGAGTCTTCTTTTGTAGTTCGTCGGCACAGGGACCACAAGCCAGCTGGCAAGTGACCGGGCCAACGCGTTGAGCCAAATCGTGCCAAAGGGCCCCACGCAGCACTCGTCGAGTGTGGAGGGCTGAACTTCGGCTCAGGAGTAGCTCAGGGTGGGGGCTTCTCAAACCCCGGTGTACAGCTTCGAGGGTCACTCGTGGGCTGCACGGTCAGCGTCTCGTGGTCACTTCAAGATGGCGTGCCCCACGCTTCCGGTCGCCTCCACGGGTCTCAGCTTT
The DNA here is from genome assembly GCF_964261635.1 of Lissotriton helveticus. Taxonomy (NCBI): domain Eukaryota; kingdom Metazoa; phylum Chordata; class Amphibia; order Caudata; family Salamandridae; genus Lissotriton; species Lissotriton helveticus. The sequence continues at coordinate 573,217 of NW_027611719.1, forward strand.
GCAGGGACTGTGGATCGGGCTGTTAGAAGCTGGGCAGGCTTGATCTCGTCGATCTCAGTCGCTCGAGTTCCGGCGGGAACTGCAACTAAGTAGACGTCGAGGGCTGGATGGTGCCTGCTGCTGCAGGGTGGTCACTCCTTGACCACAAGGGAGATTCTTCGGGCTTCCACGTTGAGATGGAGGGCGAAGGGTCCAGAATATCGTTTCAAATGTTTCTTCCAGGAAATCTGATGTGCATTGGCACTGCTCCCACTCTTATTCGAATCTGGTGGGCGTGATTACCTGCTAGGTCCCCTCCTATGGGTGGGACCCAGGAAGTGGGTGGATACACCCCCTTCCTTTGATCCAGGCCGCCCTGGCACGAGGGCTGGAGTGCCCCAGAACCGGTTTGGCCGGATTATGCAAGGGGCAGCCTTGTGCGCCCCAGGCAGTGTCTGGTTTCTTTCAAACCTCCCTGCTACAATACACTATCTCCTGTCTGGAGGGCGGTGACACCCTCCTGTGACAGGAAACCCTTTGTCCAGGACCCCCTTGACTGGGTTTCGGTCAGCTCCAGGGGTCCAGACATTTGTCTGTGGCAGAGGCATCCATTTTGGGGATCTTAAGGTCTTTGGAGAAATCAACCGCATTAAAGTAAAGTAACATGTCTTACCCCTCTAGAGGGGTGGAATGCCATCCCCGTCGCCAGAACTGGCGAGGGGATGGTATTCCAAAGCGTATGACACCTTACACGACATGTTTTGATAAAGCCAAACCAGAGTTGCTAAATAACCGCGAGGATTATAAGGCACTTAATAGTATATGGTATGGCATTATCCTGAAACAGCTTAGGGATTTGTTCCCGACGGCTGCAGACAGGCTCAGCTCATGCTAGAGCTCCATCTCACATAAAAACCAAGCACCCAGCCTCCAGGATTGGTGAGGCCTGTCTATAGGAGTGGCTCACAGGTTTACATGTGTCCAGATATAGGTTTAGACATAGGTATACTATATCTAAGCAAGGGGTGTGTACACCACCTTACCCCAGCTGAGTGATCAGCCAGTTGTGTCAATTTAAGAACCAGCCAGGGGTGGCAAAAGATATGCTGCAGCCCCTGGTAGGCCTTAGTGGCTCCTGTGCCCTGTGCACCTATAGTGCATTCTACAGGGGCTGACAAGGAGTCCATTTCCAATTGGTATGTGCCTATAGCACATGTGTCATTAATTTAGTGAGAGAACAGCAGGCTGGGGGTCTGATCAGCAGGCCCACAGCCTCAGTAGTTGAAAACCAGTGAAGCAAAAAGCAAAAATTTGGGGTGACCATAGGATAGCAGACCCTACTCTCCTACACTTGGCTCAAGCTAGACTTGCCTTGGCAAGAGAGCAGAAATTAAGTGGCTTAGATGTCACTGGTGGCAGCAATTTTCCAAGAGAAAAAGACAGGGCCTATGATAATAGAAACCTGACCAAAATTGTGCCCCCCTTTAAAGAAGGGGATGACATCCACAAATGGATGACTGCTCTTGAGAGAGCCTGCATGGTACAGCAGGTTCCTGAGAATCAGTGGGCTGCAATTTTGTGGTACTCCTTTTCTGAGAAAGGGAGGGACAGGCTCCTCACAGTTAGACCTGAGGATGCCAAAAACTACTCTGTTTTGAAGAGTGCTCTCATTGAAGGGTATGGCCTAACCACTGAGCAATACAGGTTGTTGTTCAGAGACACCCAGAAAGCACAGACTCAAGACTGGACTGATTTTGTGGAGTGTGCCACTAAGGCTTTGGAGGGTTGGTTGCAGGGAAGTAAAGTTTCAGACTATACAGGATTGTACAATCTTATGATGAGAGAACAGATCCTTAATAACTGTACAAACCAGCTGTTGCATCAATACCTTATTGACTCTGATCTGACCTCTCCCCAAGAATTGGGAAAGAAGGCAGACAAATGGGTCAGAACAAGGATTAAGCAGAAACCCCAGAACCAAGGTGGTGACCAGAAGAAAACAGACCAGAAGGGTGGTAATCAGAATCAGAAAGAAAAAGACCAGAAGTCTTCAGGCCCCCAAACTAATAGTAAGGAGGGTGGTTCCCAAACCGGTAACAAGAAGAAGAAGAACAAAGGTCCAAAGACACCTTGGTGCAATACCTGCAAATCAGTTTCACACTGGGGCAGTGAGTGCACCAAGGCAAATCCAGTTCCCACCACTACAGCTCCTAAAGCAACTGCAACCCCAAGTACAGTAAGCAGTGGTGGAACACAGTCCAAGGGTGTAGCTGGGTTGACCCTGGGTATTGAAGTAGGATCTGGCCTAGTCAGAGTCCCTACACAGGCAGTTCTCCTGTATGATGTGGACATTGAGTTGCCCACTGCAGTAAGCCCCACTAACCTGGGCAAATACAGGCAGACTCCCTTAATAAATGAGAAACTGGCTCAAGCTTACAGGGACACATGTGCTAGTGTCACCATGGTGACCCCTGGCTTTGTGGACCCTGGGCAGATTGTACTAGGAGAGAGCTACCTAGTAACCAATGCAAGCAACTCCACTACCTCCCATAGTGTGGCAGTTGTGAACTTCTCCTGGGGAGGGGTTGATGGCCTAAAGAAAGTTGTGGTGAGTGCAGACCTACCAGTAGACTGTCTGTTAGGCAATGACCTTGAAAGCTCAGCATGGTCAGAAGTGGAGTACAGGACTCATGCAGAAATGCTAGGGATTTCAGAGCATGTCCTTGCCATGACAAGGGCTCAGGCTAAGAAGTGCCTTCCTGAACCAGTGGTGGATCTTGAGACAATAGACCAGCCACAACCCAAGAGAAGGAGCAAGAGAGGAAAGGCCTCGCCTTCCACCTTGCCCCAGGTTGAGGATCAGGTTTTAGAGGAAACTGATTCTGCAGTCCAAGAGGAGACTGTCTCTGAGGAGCTTGAACCTGACCAGGTTGAGTTTCTGGGGACAGGGGGACCCTCAAGGGCAGACCTGAGGCAGGCTCAATTAGATTGCCCTTCCCTTGAACCCCTCAGACAGCAGGCTGCTGCTGAGGCTGCTGGGGATGCCCAAGGTACCCATACTGTGTATTGGGATGAGGGACTCCTTTACTCAGAGGCTAGAGCCCCCAAGCCTGGCATGACCAGGAGGTTGGTGATACCTCTGCAGTTTAGGGGATTCCTCCTTACCTTGGCCCATGATATTCCCCTTGCAGGACACTTAGGCCAGAACAAGACGTGGGACAGGCTTGTTCCACACTTTCACTGGCCTCACATGTCAGAGGATGTCAAGGAGTTTTGTCGCTCCTGTGTCACTTGCCAAGCCAGTGGTAAGTCAGGTGGCACAACAAAGGCCCCCCTAATACCACTACCTGTGGTGGGGGTCCCCTTTGAGAGAGTTGGAATTGATATTGTGGGTCCAATGGACCCCCAAACAGCATCTGGGAACAGATTCATACTGGTGGTAGTGGATCATGCCACCAGGTACCCAGAGGCTATTCCCCTAAGGACCACCACAGCACCTGTGGTGGCAAAAGCCCTCATTGCAGTTTTCTCAAGAGTGGGCTTTCCTAAGGAGGTACTATCAGATAGAGGGACAAATTTTATGTCCAGCTATCTAAAAGCAATGTGGAAGGAATGTGGAGTAAACTATAAGTTTACCACCCCATATCATCCACAATGCAATGGGCTTGTGGAGAGATTTAACAAGACCCTTAAAGGCATGATAAAAGGATTACCAGAGAAGCTCAGGCGGAAATGGGACATTCTTTTACCCTGCCTGCTCTTTGCTTACAGAGAGGTCCCACAGAAGGGGGTTGGCTACAGCCCTTTTGAACTTTTGTTTGGCCACCCTGTGAGAGGTCCATTGTGTTTGGTGAAGGAAGGATGGGAGTTACCTCTCAAAAAGCCCAAACTAGACATAGTGGACTATGTACTTGGTCTCCGCTCCAGGATGGCTGAGTACATGGAAAGAGCATCCAAAAACCTGGAGGCCAGCCAAGAATTGCAGAAAGCTTGGCATGACCAAAAGGCTGTGCTGGTAGAGTTCCAACCAGGACAGAAGGTATGGGTACTGGAGCCAGTGGCTCCAGCAGCACTCCAAGACAAATGGAGTGGACCCTATCCTATTATTGAGAAGAAAGGGGAAGTCACCTACTTGGTAGACTTTGGAACACCCAGGAGCCCTCACAGGGTAATCCATGTGAATCGCTTGAAAGCATTTGTAGACAGGGAGGACATGAGCTTGCTCATGGCCACAGATGGGGAACAGGAGGAAGAGAGTGACCCTCTCCCAGACCTGCTTTCTCAGAACCCTGATGATGGTTCAGTTGATGGAGTAGCCTTGGCAGGCAGCCTCACTGACCAGCAACAGAGGGACTGCAGACAAGTTTTGCAGGCTCACAGGCAAATGTTTTCACTCACACCCAGCCAAACTGACTGGTGTACCCATGTTGTGGACACTGGTGACAGTCTGCCTTTCAAGAATAAGATCTACAGGCAACCTGATCATGTCAGGGATTGCATCAAGGCTGAGGTGCAAAAGATGTTGGAGCTTGGAGTGATTGAGCCATCAGAGAGCCCATGGGCCAGCCCAGTAGTCCTGGTGCCAAAACCTCATACCCAAGATGGTAAGAGAGAAATGAGGTTTTGCGTGGATTACAGGGGTCTCAATGCTGTCACTAGGACAGATGCTCACCCCATTCCAAGAGCAGATGAGCTCATTGACAGATTGGCTTCTGCCAAGTTTCTGAGCACATTTGATCTGACAGCTGGCTACTGGCAAATCAGACTAGCTGAGGAGTCAAAAGCCAAAACAGCATTCTCTACCCCTAGTGGACATTATCAGTTTGTGGTAATGCCCTTTGGTTTGAAGAATGCACCTGCCACTTTCCAAAGGTTGGTGAACCAAGTCCTTACTGGGTTGGATGACTTTTGTGCAGCTTATCTGGATGATATTGCTGTCTTTAGCTCCACCTGGGAGGATCACCTGATCCACCTGAAGAAAGTTTTGGAGGCCCTGCAAAAGGCAGGCCTAACTATCAAGGCCACAAAGTGCCAGATAGGGCAGAGTAAGGTTGTATACCTGGGCCACCTAGTAGGTGGAGGCCAGGTTCAGCCACTGGAAAGCAAAATCCAGGCCATACAGGACTGGGCTCCTCCAGTTACCCAGACACAAGTCAGAGCCTTCTTGGGCCTGACTGGGTATTACAGAAAGTTTGTGAAAAACTATGGGTCTATAGTGACACCATTAAATGACTTGACATCCAAGAAGATGCCAAAAAAGGTTCAGTGGACAGTTAGCTGTCAGAAGGCATTTGAAGACCTGAAGAAGGCCATGTGCTCTGCACCTATCCTAAAGAGTCCTGACTACTCCAAACAGTTCATTGTTCAGACAGATGCTTCTGAGTTGGGGGTGGGAGCTGTACTCTCACAACTTAATCAAGATGGTCAAGACCAGCCAATTGCTTTCATTAGCAGGAGGCTAACCCCAAGAGAAAAACGTTGGTCAGCCATTGAGAGGGAGGCCTTTGCTGTGGTTTGGGCATTAAAGAAGTTGAGGTCCTACTTGTTTGGAACTCACTTCCTGGTGCAAACAGACCATAAGCCCCTCTTATGGCTTAATCAGATGAAGGGTGAAAATCCCAAACTGCTCAGGTGGTCCATTTCCCTACAGGGGATGGACTTTACAGTGGAGCACCGCCCAGGGACTGACCATGGTAATGCAGATGGTCTCTCCAGGTACTTCCACTTAGAACATGAAGACTTATCTGGTCAAGGTTAGTTTAATGTCCCTGCGTTTGGGGGGGGGGGGGTTGTGTAGGAGAGTAGGGTCTGCTATCCTATGGTCACCCCAAATTTTTGCTTTTTGCTTCACTGGTTTTCGACTACTGAGGCTGTGGGCCTGCTGATCAGACCCCCAGCCTGCTGTTCTCTCACTAAATTAATGACACATGTGCTATAGGCACATACCAATTGGAAATGGACTCCTTGTCAGCCCCTGTAGAATGCACTATAGGTGCACAGGGCACAGGAGCCACTAAGGCCTACCAGGGGCTGCAGCATATCTTTTGCCACCCCTGGCTGGTTCTTAAATTGACACAACTGGCTGATCACTCAGCTGGGGTAAGGTGGTGTACACACCCCTTGCTTAGATATAGTATACCTATGTCTAAACCTATATCTGGACACATGTAAACCTGTGAGCCACTCCTATAGACAGGCCTCACCAATCCTGGAGGCTGGGTGCATGGTTTTTATGTGAGATGGAGCTCTAGCATGAGCTGAGCCTGTCTGCAGCCGTCGGGAACAAATCCCTAAGCTGTTTCAGGATAATGCCATACCATATACTATTAAGTGCCTTATAATCCTCGCGGTTATTTAGCAACTTTGGTTTGGCTTTATCAAAACATGTCGTGTAAGGTGTCATACGCTTTGGAATACCATCCCCTCGCCAGTTCTGGCGACGGGGATGGCATTCCACCCCTCTAGAGGGGTAAGACATGTTACTTCACTTTAATGCGGTTGATTTCTCCAAAGGCCTTAAGATCCACAAAATTGATGCCTCTGCCACAGACAAATGTCTGGACCCCTGGAGCTGACCGAAACTCAGTCAAGGGGGTCCTGGACAAAGGGTTTCCTGTCACAGGAGGGTGTCACCGCCCTCCAGACAGGAGATAGTGTATTGTAGCAGGGAGGTTTGAAAGAAACCAGACACTGCCTGGGGCGCACAAGGCTGCCCCTTGCATAATCCGGCCAAACCGGTTCTGGGGCACTCCAGCCCTCGTGCCAGGGCGGCCTGGATCAAAGGAAGGGGGTGTATCCACCCACTTCCTGGGTCCCACCCATAGGAGGGGACCTAGCAGGTAATCACGCCCACCAGATTCGAATAAGAGTGGGAGCAGTGCCCATGCACATCAGATTTCCTGGAAGAAACATTTGAAACGATATTCTGGACCCTTCGCCCTCCATCTCAACGTGGAAGCCCGAAGAATCTCCCTTGTGGTCAAGGAGTGACCACCCTGCAGCAGCAGGCACCATCCAGCCCTCGACGTCTACTTAGTTGCAGTTCCCGCCGGAACTCGAGCGACTGAGATTGACGAGATCAAGCCTGCCCAGCTTCTAACAGCCCGATCCACAGTCCCTGCAAAGCTGAGACCCGTGGAGGCGACCGGAAGCGTGGGGCACGCCATCTTGAAGTGACCACGAGACGCTGACCGTGCAGCCCACGAGTGACCCTCGAAGCTGTACACCGGGGTTTGAGAAGCCCCCACCCTGAGCTACTTCTGAGCCGAAGTTCAGCCCTCCACACTCGACGAGTGCTGCGTGGGGCCCTTTGGCACGATTTGGCTCAACGCGTTGGCCCGGTCACTTGCCAGCTGGCTTGTGGTCACTGTGCCGACGAACTACCTAAAAAGACTTGTGATTCTGGTTGCTCCAGATCCACACCAGCTCCCCTGAAAAGGAGCCCCGACTCTGACCTTCCTGGTCCGAGTGAGAAGCAATCTTCCGATCCTGCGTGGATTGCTCTTACCAAGGCTTGTTTGCTCCAAACTTGAAGCCGACTGCACCGACGGTGAGAGCCTGCGTGGGACAGATCGTGACCTGCTCCTGGACGTCGCAGATGCCCCAGAGCCCACGTGACAGCCGAGAGAAGCTCCTCGACGACCACCTGATTGCGCCCGACATTGCCTGGTTCCGTCCTGGTTCCACCCTGGTCACTGCTGAGTGACCCAGACTCTGTCCCCTCTGCTTTCAGGTACCCTACAACTTGAGTCCACCCTTGGACTCCACCGGACACTTCGTCTTCACCCTGCCTGCAGCCCTTTCAGCTTCAAGCACCAAGAGCCTGCGTGTCAAAACCCGACGCCACTTCGACCCTGTGCACCCACTTCCTGTGGGTGAGGTAACTTTGCTCCGCCGGTGTTCCCACACTGGTGCACACCTCTAGGGTCTGTGTGTTAAGTTTTGTTCCTCTAGGTTCAGCGGAAGTGTCCTTAAACTTTAACTCTTTGACTTTTACGCACCATTGGTTAACATTGGTGCATGCGTGCGCTTTCCGCACATCTCCCGAATCCCGAGGGCCATTCCCGACTTCAGCATTGCTTGTCCTGACTGCTCCCAGCGATTCCCTAGGCCCTAGGCCTAACCACTGCTCGAGTGGCCTTTCTTATACCACTTGTTTAGTATATGGTTTGAGTGGCCACCCGCCCTCATCCATAATTGTGCAACTTGTATGTTTAAACAGTGCTTTTTGATTTAACGCTTGTGCCCCTTTATTCATAAAGAATACTGGGGATTGTTTTTAGTAATAAACACATATATTTTTATAATATATACTTGTGTGGTGTCCTTTCATTTGGTATTACAGGATTGTATGTGGTAAAACAGCTCGCTTAACACGACCTCTTAAGTTAAGCCTTTAGGCTGCTTAGTCCATGCTACCCCTAGGATAGCTTGTCTAATAAGGTTGACTTACAACCAGACACCATAAGGGGATTGTTTGGTCAGGTAGTAGGTGGTTCCAGAATTGGAAACATCCCCTACCAGGCCAACTTCTCACATTAACGTCATCTTCAAATGATGTGTCCCTTCTGAATAGAACATGTTTTCCAGACAAGCAAGGTCTCCCCCATAGAACAGGGTTAGATCTAGAAAATGAAGTTTACAATTTAGGTAATTATTCTTCGAATTTTATGGTCCTGAATGTTCAGTCTGATACTACTCCAGACTTACCTGCTATTTCAGTACTACCAGTCAAAGGCGAATTATGTGTCCGAAAGAATGGTTCCGCACATGTAGGACATAGTGATTGTACTACTACTGTCGAGTATAGTGACAGTGGGAAATCTATTTTCAAAGCTTCACGTCATTCTTATTTTGTTTGTGGTCAGACCGCATATGTTCGTCTGCCCCTCGATTGGGATGGAACATGTTATATTGCCTTCCTACTGCCACCAGTTTTTCTAGCCCCATCTGATTATCACAGAAACACACATCTAGTACACGTCAGAAATAGACGGGAGATTGAGTCCCCAATTGTCGATCAAACTGAAACTGCTCTAGAACAGTATACAGATTTCAATAGAGGTTTCTTTTTCTTTATAGGACCTGTCCAGAATAGTAAGTCAATCCGTAGGTTAACCAGAACCCTTGAAGCAGTAGTGAATGAGACTACTTCTGCTCTAGGTAACTTAACCAAAGAGCAATCTGCTATGAGATTTGTCGTGCTCCAAAATCGTCTCGTTCTTGACGTCATACTGGCCGATAGAGGAGGAGCATGTAGAGTCATCGGATCTAGTTGCTGCATTTTCATTCCTAATAACGCGCCGTCTGTTTATTCAGCTATAACCAGACTTCATAAAAGTGCCCATCAGTTACACCAGAATCCAGGCTCCTGGACATGGTCCGGTTGGCTCTGGAGTGTCATATCTGCCTGGGGATGGAAAGTATTGTCATTCCTAGGTATTGCAGTAATGATCATATTCAGTTGCTGCCTCTGTATACAATGTGGCCCTGCGATTTGCGGCATTTGTGCTACCTCTTGTATTCCTAGTCCTAAGTCCCGTTCCAGGACAATTCGAGACGAGCAAATGATGCTGTATGAAATGATAGATGGTATCATGAATATAGATGTTTCCTGATGGAAACGTAGGGCACAAGGAGGGAATGTGGAAAAGTAAATTTTGCCATGTTGTATGTGCCTACGTGTTCCCTATGTTATGTTATATGTGCATGATCGATATGCATGTATTCCCCTATGATCGATTAAAGACGCAATTATAGTTGTGTCCATCTCTAGTATGCCAGTTTCCAGTTTTCGTGAATACAACGAATATCGGGCCTATGTAAAGCTACGTTGCCACGTTTTACAGTGTGCACGTTAATTCATTGAATTATCCCCGTTTCTAGGCCTCAAAAGGGCCCGGACTTAGATTCAGCTCCTGTTTTCTGAACCCTCTCCAAGGAGCGATACAGCCCCCACCTGTATCCCTGACTCTTACCTTACTTTCATGCCTCGCAGTGCCCGGCTCGGCCTGGCTCTGCCTCCCAGTCTGCCAAGAATATGTTATGTTTCTAGTTATCAGTCCAGCCCTCCTTCTCTGCATTCCTAAGCTACTGAATCGCATCAATAGTTTCCGTCATGGTCTAGCCTTTATGTCTCCATGTAAGAGAAATACTGTATTAATATTTATAGAATATTCCCCGCACACGCACTACATGTAGAATTATGCATGCACCAGTCTTAATGTCTGTTAGCCTTTACTCTGATAACTTTTGGATTCTATCAACATGTACTCTAAACACCAGATACTAGATATGCCTGGGTACATGTCGCTCTGACACTCCAGACTTTAGTCTCCTCTTCTAGCGCAGAAGTCATAGCCCCCCAGTTCTCCCTGGTAACACATCATTGTCAGTTTGCGCGCACCACTAGGTTAGAGATCCCAGCTGCTCAGGTAGCCCCCTCCATGTTTCCGCCCCGTTTATGACATATTCTGTTACGTTTACATCACATGTCTGTGTATACGCCCTGTACACGCCTTCTTGTTACCTCATTTTGCCCTTATCTTTCGCGACTGCTACAAACTCCGCCTACTGCTACGCCTACTGTATTGAATGCAATGTATTTTGTTTAACTATATATACTAATGTTCTGTTATTAAAAGTTATGCGCATCATTCCCAGATCCTGCCCCCGGCAGCTGTCGGGCCCTGCCATCCCATTCCCATGCAGGCTGTCCTGTTCCTGTCCTTTTATGCCTGATTAAAGCCTGTACACTCTAGCTACCTCGAATCTTGACTCTTATTTATTGAGCTATCTGTTTGTATGAGTATCCCGAAAAATAGAACCGGTAATCAATTATTTATTTACCACACCTTTAACAATAAACACCATAAAAAGGCAACGATTAGAACAGGCAGATACAAGGTGCCAGCATTCAAACATAAAAAAACACAAATCATTACTTCTAATTAATAGTTTTTTATCATCGTCATTTTGTTGTACATTATACATCATAAGTAACAAAAATGCTTCTCACACTTCTTTATTATAACATTTCAGCATACTGCAGACTTCTGCACAACACAGCTTAAAAACAAACACAAACTCAATATCTCTGCCTTAACACTTATTAGTTCCCAAAGGCAAGACCTATTGGCTATGCCAATGCTTGTTTTGTTTATTTCAGCAGGATTACTTTTTGTCACTATTAAATTAGCTTCACACATTCCCTTTATTGCTGGATTTTGAGACCCTTCACCAGGGCTCAAGTCCTAAAAAAAGAAGTGGGGGGACTCATCCGAAAAAGAGGTGCTACAGAGTATGTGACTACGGGCCAGCGATGCAGTAACACTGGCAGTAAAAACTGCTTGCAGTTTGATACCAGTGTTGATTTATATCATCTTGTTTACATACTAATAGGTTAGTTCACAAAATGCTAATTTGGAGTAGGTCCCAATCCTGCCTACCTCATTAATATTTATGAGATTAGTTTCACATTGTGACGCACTCTGACTGGCCACAATCATGGGGCTGGTGGCCTGTGCAAGATTCTTCCTACTTGCTGAAATAAAGCTTGAATTCCGCGGACAGGAGATGTGCACGTGTACGGACAGGAGATGTGCACTCTGTACGCATGCACATCTCCTGTTCCCTCCCCCTGTCGGCTCCACGGAGCCAGCTTGTTCATTTTTGCAATTGTGCAACAATCTTGCTGTAGCATGGACTGAAACAAAAAAATATGTTTGCTCCATTTCATTATTACACAAAAAGCAAAACGATGCTAATGTATTTCACAAGCCAAGTGGAGTTTGCTACCACCAGCAGTAACTGTTCCAGCACGAAGTGTTCTGCACACCACAGACTTTCAGAAATGGGGGCCTAAGTTTTTAAAGGGAAGACTTCTTTACAAAACACGCACAGGTCAAACCTTCAAAGGGACAATACGATGAAGGGAATGATATTATTAATTCCAGTTTCTTGCCTTTGCTTAGACTGCATTCCAGGTCATTGTTTTTCACACACTATGCCATTCCAGACAGAGACCACACATATGCAAAGCAGTCTTGCCAAACACATGTTAGAGGCTAGAATGTTTGACAAAATAATATGTTCAATGAACCTGTCCAGAAGCGACTAAAGCAGAGAGAATATCTAAGATTTTATTTGGGGGCATTGGTGATTAAACTGGTCAGCAGATGTAACTGATCACCGGAAGTCAAGGATGTAAAAATATATTAATATATTTTTTGGGATTTTAGACATCTTGCCAACGGATATAATGGAATTCAATCCAAACTTTTGTAAAATATGTTCCTGTGTTGCATGGTCTAAGTCTTCCTCAAAAGCAAACATACAAGTTTATACTTTGCGAAGTCTAACGTCATTAAACCTGCAAGCTTTAATGACATAAGGAAAGATGGAAGCTTCCTCTTCAGGCAGAGAGACTGTGAAACACAGGGACAGTACTGCACACGTGGGATTTCGGATAAGGGGTAGGGAAAGGGTTGCATGATACTCCCTCCATCAGAACTCCTCACCTGATTGAATAAGACATTATTTGTGAACGAGTCAATTAACGCAATCAATTGTAATATTTTATAAACTTGCACTGTGTATGTATAATTTGCTTTTGAATGTCTGTGGTTGAAGTCTTAGAAAAAAACAGTGTTCAAGTTTGTCACTTTATCAGCTGAGGGCACAGCTACGCAGTCCCCGTCTTTTGTGATATAGACATATTAATACAAAATAATAAGGAACGCGTAATGTTTCACACAGTCGTGTTGTGTTTTAGTCTTAGCGATCCTCGCTCAAAAGGGTATGTGGTAATCTGGATGAGAAGGCTGACTTCAAAGAAGTTGTTTTATTATTCAAAGATGCTCCTGGCAAGTACTGTTCTCGAAGATCTTAAAATTGGTCTGGCCAAAGGTTTCAGCTCACTTGACTCCACGAGAAGGCAAGTACTTGGGGTCTCATTTATAAGGCTATGCCTCACTTTTACGCCACCGATGCGTCACTTTTTGTGACGCACCAGTGGCATAAAAAATGCGCCTTGTTGAGTCATATTTACAAAGAGACGCATCTAGGTAGAATCGTCTCTTTGTAAACCCCTGCGCCACATTATACCTGCGCCAGGTATATGTATGCAAGGGTGGTGTATTGACGCAAGGAAGGGTCGTAAAAGTGACGCAGTGAAATTATGAGATTTCACTGCGTCACTTTTAGGACACCGTTGCGTCAAATTCTTGAGCCTGCCTCACAGCAGGCGTAAGACTGATGCAGGCCCTTTCACATGGGGTTTGCCCCATGTGAAAGGACGCATTGCTGGAGTTGCGTCACTTTTGTGACACACTCTAGCAATGCTTCACTTTTGCGCTTACAGATACGTCAGAAATACTGACGTATCTGTAACTCCTTGCGACATGATGCATCATACATTAAATATGACGCATCAGGAATGTCGCAAGGAGTGCGCACTGAAAAGTGACGCATCGCTGCTTTCACGCAGCGTTGCGTCATTTCTCATAAATGAGGCCCCTGCAATGGAACTCAGAATGTACGCAAGACAACAGCAGTATTTCATAGACCCTAAACCTTATCTGCAGATGAACGGGACCCCTCACTGAGTGGTACTGTTCATCTGCAGATAAGGTTTAGGGTCTATGCAACATCCATTGGGCTCACGGGGCTTCAGCCCCCCCCGTCGTGTCTGTCAGCCCGGGCAGAGACAGCTTCGGGGGCTGGTGACCATCTCGTTGCAGCCGCACCCGAGGACTTAACAGGTCTTTAAAAGACCATTTACTTGTAAATGAGGCTTTTGTTGTGTTTTCGCCCCTTCTTTCAGTCACTCTGTCTATGGTTGGAAGAATTAGCCCCCCCCCTGAAATGTAGCTCTAGTTGCCTGCCTGCCGCTCAGTATCAAGAATATAATTAGGGCTCCTGGTTTATGGTTTTGATATTTTTTAAAGGTAGTAAAAACGAGGTTTGACCAATCCGAGAAAAAAAAGGTGTTTTTTTCCCTGGGCCCCTCCCCCAAACGAAAACACATTGACCTGAAGCCTAAGTGTATTCTGAGTCATAAAAAGTTTATTAGATGAAAAAATATTGTACGGGCACTTTTTTGCACAAAAAGTCACTTTTTGGCACTTTTTTGAGAGAAATAAAATAGTTCGCAGATTTTTTTTAAATCGACCGAATTAAAAAAAAAATGCTCTTGTTGGATGGCTTTGGACATAAGGCCGCAGTCCAGGGATGACTTCTGGCCTCCTGGGATGACTTTTTGAAGTTTTGGGGTTTAAGGGGGCATAGTCACTTCTTCCATCCAGGCTACGTTGCTCAAAATCGGGTACGATGTCAGGTTCTTCCCTAGGCTGGAAGCTGAAAAAAAAACTTCAGATAATAGCAAAGGTAGATAGATCAAATGAAAGCATCAGATCTGAGCTTTCTAACAAGTATATTTAGGTCATGGGTACTCACGAAGTGACTGTGATATCCATTCTGAGCTATTTGTTAAATTAGCAAATCTTGTCAAAAAAACTTTTTTTGACGATTTTTGCTAATTTTCGGTATCAACCCTCATGACTGTTTTCGGGTCCCTGTAGCCACCAGGACCCCATAATATATCTCAGATGATATAACAAGAGTGGCTAGGGCTCATTTCCAGCCTCCAGGTACAAGTCTGACTCCTATTTGTGACATTTCGAGGTGTTTGGGGTCAAACTCATTTTTTCCATTATAGGCCATATAGCTCAGAGTCACATCACATTGAGCTCAGAGTCACATCAAATTTCTAGTTCTGGACCTAAGGACCCCTTAGTATACCTCAGATGACATACCAGGAGTGTCTAGGACCCATTTCTGGCATCCAGGGATGACTTTTTGAAGTTTTGGGGTTTAAGGGGGCAAAGTCACTTCTTCCATCCAGCCTAAGGTGCTCAAAATCGGGTACAATGTCAGGTTTTTCCCATGGCTGGAAGCTGAAAAAAAAACTTCAGATAATAGCAAAGGTAGATAGATCAAATGAAAGCATCAGATCTGAGCTTTCTAACAAGTATATTTAGGTCCTGGGTACTCACAAAGTGACTGTGATATCCATTCTGAGCTATTTGGAAAATTAGCAAATCTTGTCAAAAAAACTTTTTTTGACGATTTTTGCTAATTTTCGGTATCAACCCTCATGACTGTTTTCAGGTCCCTGTAGCCACCAGGACCCCATAATATATCTCAGATTATATAACAAGAGTGGCTAGGGCTCATTTCCAGCCTCCAGGTACATGTCTGACTCCTATTTGTGACATTTTGAGGTGTTTGGTGTCAAATTCATTTTTTTCCATTATAGCTCCTAGATATCAGAGTCACATCAGATTTCTAGTTCTGGACCCAAGAAGACCATAGTATACCTCAGATGACATACCAAGAGTGTCTAAGACCCATTTCAGGCCTCCAGGGGTGACTTTTTGAAGTTTTTGGGTTTAAGGGGGCAAAGTGACTTTTTCCACCCAGCCCAATGTTCTCAAAATCGGGTACGATATCAGGTGTTTCCCTTGGTTGGTAGCGGAAAAAAAACTTTATATAATATCAAAGTTATATATATCACATGAAAGCATCAGAGCTGACCTTTCTAACAAGTGTATTCATATCTTGCGCACTCAAACAGTGTCTCTGATATCCATTCTGAGCTATTTGGAAAATTAGCAAATCTTGTCAAAAAAAATTTTGGGACGATTTTTGCTAATTTTCAGTATCAACCCACCTGACTGTTTTTGGGTCCCTGTGGCCACCAGGACCCTATATTATATCTCAGGTGATATAGCAAGAGTGACTAGGGCTCATTTCCAGCCTCCAGGTACATGTCTGAGTCCTATTTCAGACATTTTGAGGTGTTTGGTGTCAAATTCATTTTTTCCATTATAGGCCCTAGATATCAGAGTCACATCACATTTCTAGTTCTGGACCCAAGAACACCATAGTATACCTCAGATGACATACCAAGAGTGTCTAAGACCCGTTTCTGGCCTCCAGGGGTGACTTTTTGAAGTTTTTGGGTTTAGGGGGGCAAAGTCACTTTTTCCACCCGAGGTCGTGGAACTCGGAGCTGTGTAAAAGTTTAGCTTGAGTGCCCTCCCCATCAAAAATGTTATTGCATCAAAATCATTTAAAAACTATATAGGTGTAATTGTAGTGCCCTGAATGCTATATGGCTGCATTTGCACCGTTCTAGGTATTTACAAAATGAATTTCTAACACTTTTGAAGTCTCCATGAAGTGAAAAATGACTAAGTCCAAAAACTTCACTGGTGCATCAAAGTGGTCAAAAAAGGTCAACATTGGGTTAAAATTAACAAAACATAGTGCTGCAGTGGTCCAATAGCAGGCTAAAGACATAATGAATGACACAGAATGAACAGTTTTACTAAACACTTTGAAAATTCGATTTTCAATTTCAGGGGGACAAGGTCATGGAACTCCGAGCTGGGTAAAAGTTCAGCTTAAGGGCCCTCCCCATGGAGGTCAAAAATGTTATTACATCAAAATCTTTTAAAAACTATATAGGTGTAATTGCAGTCTCCTGAATGCTATGTAACTGCATTTGCACTGTTCTGTGTGCCTCCAAAATGAATTTCTAACACTTTTGAAGTCCCCATGAAGTGAAAAATGACGAAGTACAAAGACATCATTGGTGCATGAAAGTGTTTAAAAACGGTCACAAATGCATAAAAATGAAAAAAACAAAGTGCTACACTGGCCCAATAGCAAGCTAAACACACAATGAATGACCCAGAATGAATATATTTACAAATTACTTGGAAAATGCTATTTTCAATTTCAGGGGGACGAGGTCACAGAAGTCATGGAACTCCGAGCTGGGTAAAAGTTCAAACTTTCCACCCCTCATGGAGGTCAAAATGTTTAATTCATCAAAATCATTTAAAAACTATATAGGTGTGATTGGAGTGTCCTGATTGCTATATAGGTGCATTTGCACTGTCCTGTGTGCCTCCAAAGTGACTTTTTAACACTTTTGAAATCTCCATGAAGCAAAAAGTGACTAAGTCCAAAGACCATTTGGAGCATCAAAGTGTTCAAAAACGGTCAAAAATGCATAAAAATGAAAAAAAAACAAGTGCTACAGTGGCCCAATAGCATGCTAAACACACAATGAATGACACAGAATGAATAGTTGTACACATTACTTTGAAAATGCAATTTTAAATTTCAGGGGGACAAGGTCACGAAAGTCATGGAACTCCGAGCGTGGTAAAAGTTCAACCTTTCCCCCCTTATGGAGGTCAAAATTGTAATACATCAAAATCATTTAAAAACTATATAGGTGTGATGGCAGTGTCTTGGATACATCCCACATGAATTTTAAACACATTAGGAGCATCTCTGATCAAAATAACCATAAAAATCCCAAAGCTGCATCAGTGCTTCAAAGTGCTCCAAAACGGTCAAAAATGGACGAAAATGAAAAATATTCTCCATATCTGAGTTTTTATAACATTCCTTAGATAATGTATATCTTGAATTAGTTTTAAATCCTTTTATTAAAAAGTTTCTTTTCTATGCTGCACTGGTGCAACGCCTCAAGTCTGAGAAGCTGCACCAGTGCAGCCGAAGCAGCACTGGTGCAGCCGAAGCAGACCTTTGACCAATCCGAGAAAAAAAGGTGTTTTTTTCCCTGGGCCCCTCCCCCAAACGAAAACACATTGACCTGAAGCCTAAGTGTATTCTGAGTCATAAAAAGTTTATTAGATGAAAAAATATTGTACGGGCACTTTTTTGCACAAAAAGTCACTTTTTGGCACTTTTTTGAGAGAAATAAAATAGTTCGCAGATTTTTTTTAAATCGACCGAATAAAAAAAAAATGCTCTTGTTGGATGGCTTTGGACATAAGGCCGCATAAACAAAAGGAATTTTTCAAATATCTGTTTTTCTCACTTTTTTATTGCTGTTTGAAATTTCTGACTTCACTTTTTGCATCATTGGTGATGCATGTGTTTAACATTGAGCTTGGGAAAATTGAAAAAAAATAGACTTTGGGGATTGTTTACTAGGGCAAGTGATACATCAAATTAAGACTCATATTAAACTGAACCTCAAGCTGAAAAAAAAAACAAAATAGCATTTACGATCACTTTTTTATAAGCGACTTTAACAATTGTTTTTTTAGCTGTATTAAAAAACAAGGTAACGCCGTAAATTTTAGAAAAGAGATTTTTTCAAAGTAAAACATAGGTGTGACCTGCCTTCACATTAGGCTTCATAAACAAAAGAAAAAACATCTCTATGTGTTATATTCACTTTTTAATAACACATTTTCGTTTTAGGCACAAGCAAAAAGCAGCATTGGTGATGCATGTGTTTTTCAATGGGGTTTTTTAAAGTCTACCAAAATACGGTTTACCAATACATTTTCATTATTTTCTCTTTGGTATCTCATTATGCACATGTTAATAAACAGGTTCATGCATTATTAGCTAAATAGCATAAAAACACACTGAATTATTAACAATAATCTTTGAGATTTGGGTGACCAGATGGCCGGAAATCGAAAATCGCCTCGTATGGATTCCACTTCCATTTCGTGCACTTTCTATGTGGGCCACATGCATAGGAATTGGTACAATAATGCATACGAATCTTAGCTAGAATCTGCAATTGAAATTAAGTCTTTAACTTATATGCTTCAAGAATTATAGGGCACATTCTGCTATGTATAATATCCTATCCATTTCAATGGGACGACCAGATGGCCGCAAATTGAAAATCGCGTCGTATGGATTCATATTGCGTTGTATGTACCTTACGTGTAAGCCACATGCATTTAAAATGACACAATGTAGTAGGGTATGCTATAGAATGTGTTGCAGTTGGAAATCAAGCTCTATCTAGTATGGATCATGACTGATGACACAATATACGTGACTCATTTTGCAAAAAATGGAGGCAAATTTTATAAAACATGCGTTTAATCACTGAATGATTCTCACCACTTCTAAGCATGGCACAGGCATGACAATGACCACAGGGCAGTGGCATGATGGTAACTGTATGCTGCACTCAGAATTATGGATCCAGATTGTATGGTTTTAGAATTATGGGCCACAATGTAAGGCATATTTTTTCACACATGTGACGTTATTGAAAAACATCATACATTCAACTTCACATTTTGTAGCCAAAAGCATAAAGTGTTCTTCAACACACATGAAAGTGAAAAATAAAAACTTTTCCTGAAGATTACACTTGATTTGTACCTTGTCCCTATAAGCCACAAATATGAGAGTTACCACTATAAAGTGTAGATGTCTTAGCTACATACTGTGATTGAAATTAGGTCAGTACCTCATATGGTTCAAGATTTATAGTGCACCACATACTATGTAATATATCCTATCCATTTCAATGGGTGACCAGATGGCCGCAAATTAAAAATCGCCTCGTATGGATTCAAATTGCTTTGTATGCACCTTGTGTGTGAGCCACATGCATATAAAATGGCACACTGTAGTAGGCTATGTTATAGAATGTGTTGCAGTTGGAAATCAAGCTCTATCTAATATGGATCTTGACTGATGACATAACATACGTGACACATTTTGCAAAAGCTGGAGGAATTTTTTAAAAAATATGTGTTTAATCGCTGAAAGATTCACACCACTTTGAAGCTTTCCACATGCATGAAAATGAACACAGGACAGTGGCATCATGTTAGCTTAATGCTGCACTTCCAATTATGGATCCAGATTGTATGGTTTTAGAAGTATGGGACAAAATGTAAGGCATACTTTTTCGTACATGCGACGGTATTGAAAAACGTCATACATTCAACCTCAAATTTTGACAACTTTACAATACGCCACACACATAATAATTCACATGGGTAAGATGCACATCACTAGGAACAAAGTGCTGTTTAAATTATGTCTCTATAATGTACAGACTATGAATTATAGCCAAAAGTATAAAGTGTTCTACAACACACATGAAAGTGAAAAATAAAAACTTACCTGAAGGTTACACTTGATTTGTACCTTGTCCCTATAAGCCACAACCATGAGAGTTACCACTATGAATTGTAAATGTCTTAGCTACATACTGCAATTGAAATTAAGTCAGTACATCATATGCTTCAAGAAATAGAGTGCACTACATCCTCTGTAGTATATCCTATCCATTTCAAAGGGTGACCAGATGGCCGCAAATTAAAAATTGCCTCGTATGGATTCAAATTGCTTTGTATGACTGTTTTCAGGTCCCTGTAGCCACCAGGACCCCATAATATATCTCAGATGATATAACAAGAGTGGCTAGGGCTCATTTCCAGCCTCCAGGTACATGTCTGACTCCTATTTGTGACATTTCGAGGTGTTTGGGATCAAACTCATTTTTCCCAATATAGGCCATAGAGCTCAGAGTCACATCACATTGAGCTCAGAGTCACATCAAATTTCTAGTTCTGGACCTAAGGACCCCTTAGTATACCTCAGATGACATACCAGGAGTGTCTAAGACCCATTTCTGGCCTCCAGGGATGACTTTTTTAAGTTTTGGGGTTTAAGGGGGCATAGTCACTTCTTCCATCCAGGCTACGTTGCTCAAAATCGGGTACGATGTCAGGTTCTTACCTTGGCTGGAAGCTGAAAGAAAACCTTCAGATAATAGCAAAGGTAGATAGATCAAATGAAAGCATCAGATCTGAGCTTTCTAACAAGTATATTTAGGTCATGGGTACTCACAAAGTGACTGTGATATCCATTCTGAGCTATTTGGAAAATTAGCAAATCTTGTCAAAAAAACTTTTTTTGACGATTTTTGCTAATTTTCGGTATCAACCCTCATGACTGTTTTCAGGTCCCTGTAGCCACCAGGACCCCATAATATATCTCAGATTATATAACAAGAGTGGCTAGGGCTCATTTCCAGCCTCCAGGTACATGTCTGACTCCTATTTGTGACATTTTGAGGTGTTTGGTGTCAAATTCATTTTTTTCCATTATAGCTCCTAGATATCAGAGTCACATCAGATTTCTAGTTCTGGACCCAAGAAGACCATAGTATACCTCAGATGACATACCAAGAGTGTCTAAGACCCATTTCTGGCCTCCAGGGGTGACCTTTTGAAGTTTTTGGGTTTAAGGGGGCAAAGTGACTTTTTCCACCCAACCCAATGTTCTCAAAATCGGGTACGATATCAGGTGTTTCCCTTGGTTGGTAGCGGAAAAAAAACTTTATATAATATAAAAGTTATATATATCACATGAAAGCATCAGAGCTGACATTTCTGACAAGTGTATTCATATCTTGCGCACTCAGACAGTGTCTCGGATATCCATTCTGAGCTATTTGGAAAATTAGCAAATCTTGTCAAAAAAATTTTTGGGACGATTTTTGCTAATTTTCAGTATCAACCCACCTGACTGTTTTTGGGTCCCTGTGGCCACCAGGACCCCATAATATATCTCAGATGATATAACAAGAGTGGCTAGGGCTCATTTCCAGCCTCCAGGTACATGTCTGACTCCTATTTGTGACATTTCGAGGTGTTTGGGGTCAAACTCATTTTTTCCATTATAGGCCATATAGCTCAGAGTCACATCACATTGAGCTCAGAGTCACATCAAATTTCTAGTTCTGGACCTAAGGACCCCTTAGTATACCTCAGATGACATACCAGGAGTGTCTAAGACCCATTTCTGGCCTCCAGGGATGACTTTTTGAAGTTTTGGAGTTTAAGGGGGCAAAGTCACTTCTTCCATCCAGCCTAAGGTGCTCAAAATCGGGTACAATGTCAGGTTTTTCCCATGGCTGGAAGCTGAAAAAAAAACTTCAGATAATAGCAAAGGTAGATAGATCAAATGAAAGCATCAGATCTGAGCTTTCTAACAAGTATATTTAGGTCCTGGGTACTCACAAAGTGACTGTGATATCCATTCTGAGCTATTTGGAAAATTAGCAAATCTTGTCAAAAAAACTTTTTTTTACGATTTTTGCTAATTTTCGGTATCAACCCTCATGACTGTTTTCAGGTCCCTGTAGCCACCAGGACCCCATAATATATCTCAGATTATATAACAAGAGTGGCTAGGGCTCATTTCCAGCCTCCAGGTACATGTCTGACTCCTATTTGTGACATTTTGAGGTGTTTGGTGTCAAATTCATTTTTTTCCATTATAGCTCCTAGATATCAGAGTCACATCAGATTTCTAGTTCTGGACCCAAGAAGACCATAGTATACCTCAGATGACATACCAAGAGTGTCTAAGACCCATTTCTGGCCTCCAGGGGTGACCTTTTGAAGTTTTTGGGTTTAAGGGGGCAAAGTGACTTTTTCCACCCAGCCCAATGTTCTCAAAATCGGGTACGATATCAGGTGTTTCCCTTGGTTGGTAGCGGAAAAAAAACTTTATATAATATCAAAGTTATATATATCACATGAAAGCATCAGAGCTGACCTTTCTAACAAGTGTATTCATATCTTGCGCACTCAAACAGTGTCTCTGATATCCATTCTGAGCTATTTGGAAAATTAGCAAATCTTGTCAAAAAAAATTTTGGGACGATTTTTGCTAATTTTCAGTATCAACCCACCTGACTGTTTTTGGGTCCCTGTGGCCACCAGGACCCTATATTATATCTCAGGTGATATAGCAAGAGTGTCTAGGGCTCATTTCCAGCCTCCAGGTACATGTCTGAGTCCTATTTCAGACATTTTGAGGTGTTTGGTGTCAAATTCATTTTTTCCATTATAGGCCCTAGATATCAGAGTCACATCACATTTCTAGTTCTGGACCCAAGAACACCATAGTATACCTCAGATGACATACCAAGAGTGTCTAAGACCCATTTCTGGCCTCCAGGGGTGACTTTTTGAAGTTTTTGGGTTTAAGGGGTGTGAGAAGTTGGCCTGGTAGGGGATGTTTCCAATTCTGGAACCACCTACTACCTGACCAAACAATCCCCTTATGGTGTCTGGTTGTAAGTCAACCTTATTAGACAAGCTATCCTAGGGGTAGCATGGACTAAGCAGCCTAAAGGCTTAACTTAAGAGGTCGTGTTAAGCGAGCTGTTTTACCATATACAATCCTGTAATACCAAATGAAAGGACACCACACAAGTATATATTATAAAAATATATGTGTTTATTACTAAAAACAATCCCCAGTATTCTTTATGAATAAAGGGGCACAAGTGTTAAATCAAAAGCACTGTTTAAACATACAAGTTGCACAATTATGGATGAGGGCGGGTGGCCACTCAAACCATATACTAAACAAGTGGTATAAGAAAGGCCACTCGAGCAGTGGTTAGGCCTAGGGCCTAGGGAATCGCTGGGAGCAGTCAGGACAAGCAATGCTGAAGTCGGGAATGGCCCTCGGGATTCGGGAGATGTGCGGAAAGCGCACGCATGCACCAATGTTAACCAATGGTGCGTAAAAGTCAAAGAGTTAAAGTTTAAGGACACTTCCGCTGAACCTTGAGGAACAAAACTTAACACACAGACCCTAGAGGTGTGCACCAGTGTGGGAACACCGGCGGAGCAAAGTTACCTCACCCACAGGAAGTGGGTGCACAGGGTCGAAGTGGCGTCTGGTTTTGACACGCAGGCTCTTGGTGCTTGAAGCTGAAAGGGCTGCAGGCAGGGTGAAGACGAAGTGTCCGGTGGAGTCCAAGGGTGGACTCAAGTTGTAGAGTACCTGAATGCAGAGGGGACAGAGTCTGGGTCACTCAGCAGTGACCAGGGTGGAACCAGGACGGAACCAGGCAATGTCGGGCGCAATCAGGTGGTCGTCGAGGAGCTTCTCTCCGCTGTCACGTGGGCTCTGGGGCATCTGCGACGTCCAGGAGCAGGTCACGATCTGTCCCACGCAGGCTCTCACCGTCGGTGCAGTCGGCTTCAAGTTTGGAGCAAACAAGCCTTGGTAAGAGCAATCCACGCAGGATCGGAAGATGGCTTCTCACTCGGACCAGGAAGGTCAGAGTCGGGGCTCCTTTTCAGGGAAGCTGGTGTGGATCTGGAGCAACCAGAATCACAAGTCTTCCTAGGTAGTTCGTCGGCACAGGGACCACAAGCCAGCTGGCAAGTGACCGGGCCAACGCGTTGAGCCAAATCGTGCCAAAGGGCCCCACGCAACACTCGTCGAGTGTGGAGGGCTGAACTTCGGCTCAGGAGTAGCTCAGGGTGGGGGCTTCTCAAACCCTGGTGTACAGCTTCGAGGGTCACTCGTGGGCTGCACGGTCAGCGTCTCGTGGTCACTTCAAGATGGCGTGCCCCACGCTTCCGGTCGCCTCCACGGGTCTCAGCTTTGCATGGACTGTGTATCGGGCTGTTAGAAGCTGGGCAGGCTTGGTCTCGTTGATCTCAGTCGCTCGAGTTCTGGCAGGAACTGCAACTAAGTAGACGTCGAGGGCTGGATGGTGCCTGCTGCTGCAGGGTGGTCACTCCTTGACCACAAGGGAGATTCTTCGGGCTTCCACGTTGAGATGGAGGGCGAAGGGTCCAGAATATCGTTTCAAATGTTTCTTCCAGGAAATCTGCTGTGCATTGGCACTGCTCCTACTCTTATTCGAATCTGGTGGGCGTGCTTACCTGCTAGGTCCCCTCCTATGGGTGGGACCCAGGAAGTGGGTGGATACACCCCCTTCCTTTGATCCAGGCCGCCCTGGCACGAGGGCTGGAGTGCCCCAGAACCGGTTTGGCCGGATTATGCAAGGGGCAGCCTTGTGCGCCCCAGGCAGTGTCTGGTTTCTTTCAAACCTCCCTGCTACAATACACTATCTCCTGTCTGGAGGGCGGTGACACCCTCCTGTGACAGGAAACCCTTTGTCCAGGACCCCCTTGACTGGGTTTCGGTCAGCTCCAGGGGTCCAGACATTTGTCTGTGGCAGAGGCATCCATTTTGTGGATCTTAAGGCCTTTGGAGAAATCAACCGCATTAAAGTGAAGTAACATGTCTTACCCCTCTAGAGGGGTGGAATGCCATCCCCGTCGCCAGAACTGGCGAGGGGATGGTATTCCAAAGCGTATGACACCTTACACGACATGTTTTGATAAAGCCAAACCAGAGTTGCTAAATAACCGCGAGGATTATAAGGCACTTAATAGTATATGGTATGGCATTATCCTGAAACAGCTTAGGGATTTGTTCCCGACGGCTGCAGACAGGCTCAGCTCATGCTAGAGCTCCATCTCACATAAAAACCATGCACCCAGCCTCCAGGATTGGTGAGGCCTGTCTATAGGAGTGGCTCACAGGTTTACATGTGTCCAGATATAGGTTTAGACATAGGTATACTATATCTAAGCAAGGGGTGTGTACACCACCTTACCCCAGCTGAGTGATCAGCCAGTTGTGTCAATTTAAGAACCAGCCAGGGGTGGCAAAAGATATGCTGCAGCCCCTGGTAGGCCTTAGTGGCTCCTGTGCCCTGTGCACCTATAGTGCATTCTACAGGGGCTGACAAGGAGTCCATTTCCAATTGGTATGTGCCTATAGCACATGTGTCATTAATTTAGTGAGAGAACAGCAGGCTGGGGGTCTGATCAGCAGGCCCACAGCCTCAGTAGTCGAAAACCAGTGAAGCAAAAAGCAAAAATTTGGGGTGACCATAGGATAGCAGACCCTACTCTCCTACACAACCCCCCCCCAAACGCAGGGACATTAAACTAACCTTGACCAGATAAGTCTTCATGTTCTAAGTGGAAGTACCTGGAGAGACCATCTGCATTACCATGGTCAGTCCCTGGGCGGTGCTCCACTGTAAAGTCCATCCCCTGTAGGGAAATGGACCACCTGAGCAGTTTGGGATTTTCACCCTTCATCTGATTAAGCCATAAGAGGGGCTTATGGTCTGTTTGCACCAGGAAGTGAGTTCCAAACAAGTAGGACCTCAACTTCTTTAATGCCCAAACCACAGCAAAGGCCTCCCTCTCAATGGCTGACCAACGTTTTTCTCTTGGGGTTAGCCTCCTGCTAATGAAAGCAATTGGCTGGTCTTGACCATCTTGATTAAGTTGTGAGAGTACAGCTCCCACCCCCAACTCAGAAGCATCTGTCTGAACAATGAACTGTTTGGAGTAGTCAGGACTCTTTAGGATAGGTGCAGAGCACATGGCCTTCTTCAGGTCTTCAAATGCCTTCTGACAGCTAACTGTCCACTGAACCTTTTTTGGCATCTTCTTGGATGTCAAGTCATTTAATGGTGTCACTATAGACCCATAGTTTTTCACAAACTTTCTGTAATACCCAGTCAGGCCCAAGAAGGCTCTGACTTGTGTCTGGGTAACTGGAGGAGCCCAGTCCTGTATGGCCTGGATTTTGCTTTCCAGTGGCTGAACCTGGCCTCCACCTACTAGGTGGCCCAGGTATACAACCTTACTCTGCCCTATCTGGCACTTTGTGGCCTTGATAGTTAGGCCTGCCTTTTGCAGGGCCTCCAAAACTTTCTTCAGGTGGATCAGGTGATCCTCCCAGGTGGAGCTAAAGACAGCAATATCATCCAGATAAGCTGCACAAAAGTCATCCAACCCAGTAAGGACTTGGTTCACCAACCTTTGGAAAGTGGCAGGTGCATTCTTCAACCCAAAGGGCATTACCACAAACTGATAATGTCCACTAGGGGTAGAGAATGCTGTTTTGGCTTTTGACTCCTCAGCTAGTCTGATTTGCCAGTAGCCAGCTGTCAGATCAAATGTGCTCAGAAACTTGGCAGAAGCCAACCTGTCAATGAGCTCATCTGCTCTTGGAATGGGGTGAGCATCTGTCCTAGTGACAGCATTGAGACCCCTGTAATCCACGCAAAACCTCATTTCTCTCTTACCA